>NC_082705.1:2093500-2745500 GCF_949987515.2 Delphinus delphis
AGACCTAAACAGTTCAAACCTGTGTTGTTCAAGGCTCAACTGTATTGCAATTTTATCATTTAAAATCTGACTAAATAGTATTGCTACTTAATATAAAAGTTATTTGTAAAGTCAGCAAGCAGAGGAACATTACCACATATTCAACACACACAGAAAATAAATTTCTAGCAAAGTTTTAACTTCACGCCCTATCTTCTACATCAGTTATAGAATCTATACACAGAGATATATGTATTAACAGGAAATACTGTTTATACTAGTAGATGGAAATGTGCATAAAAATGAAAAGAGACATTTTTCATACACTCAAAAAAGTCCAAGGAGGATCCAGCAATCCCACTTCTGGGTATATACCCAAAAGAATTGAAAACAGCATCTTGAAAAGATATTCGTACACCCATGTTCACAGCAGCATTATTCACAATAGCCAAACGGCGGCTGCCACTCGAGTGTCCACGAACAGATGAAGGGATAAACAAAATGTGGTATATACAGCTGACCCTTGAACGACATGGGTTTGAACTGCGTGGGTCCACTAATACGTGGATTTTTTTCTAAAGTAAATATTCCAGTACTACATGATCCCCAGCTGGATGAATCCGAGAATATGGAGGAATGCAGATATGGAGGGCTGGCTATGAGGTATACTCAGATTCTCAACTTTGTGGAGGGTTGGTGCCCCTGACCTCTGTGTTGTCTACGGATTAGCTGTACATACAATGGAATATTATTCTGCCTTCAAAAAGAAGGGAATTCTGACACATGTTACAATACGGATGAACCTGGAAACATTATGCTCAGTGAAATCATCCAGTCATAAAAAGACAAATACTGTATAATTCCACTTAAGTGAGGCACCCAAAAGTCAAATTCATAGAAACAAAAGGAAAATGTTCATTGCCAGGGGCTGGAGGGTGGGGAAAAATAAGGAGTTATTATTTAATGGGTACAGAGTTCTGAGGATGGATGGTGGTGACAGTTGCACAACAGTGTGAATGTAGTTAATACTACTGAACCATATACTTAAAAAAAGGCTTAGAGAGTACATTTCATGTTATGTGTATCACACAACGAAAAAAAGAGTCCGGTGGGTCCCGTGCCACTGCTAACAAAAGAGGTCCCCGCTCCCATGGAGGCCTTGCGATGTGGCCTGTGCTGACATGAAACTGTCCCTTTAACTCCAGATGAGACCACAGACAGGTCTGGCTCTCACCTGAGTTATCTGCAGAGTCTTCAAGTTCCACGAGGAAAAAGTACCCGTTATTCCAGACGCGGAGGCAGGTGGTCGGGTCGTAAGAGATGGTGAGCAGTTCTAAGCCAGGATCGTAGACACTGTCCCTCCACCGGACGTTGATGGGCGACTGGCGCTCACCCCCCGGGACCAGGTCCACGCTCTCCCAGAGAGGGTGCACTAGGAGAAAGCACATCGGGGGCTGTCCTCGAGATGACACTAGCTGGAATCCCACTGGGGGGATGATATGGTCCCATGTAAGCGTGTATGCTGGGTTCAGCTCTTATGTGAGCCAGCTGTGAGGATTAGGCAGCCATCCTGCAAAGCCTGGATAGAATGTTAGCATTGCTAAGGTCCCTGGAGTCCTGCCACATGAATAGCTATGACACTGTATATATTAAGGTGTACACGCACACTCTGTCCCACACGGGTGCTGATGACATCACTGACGGTGATTTTTCTACCAAAGAGTCGAGCGCCAGGTCTTTGTGGCAAGTCCCTGATAAATCTCAGGAAACTTCTTACAACAAAGAAAGAGCTATCCACACATGATGGATAGAACCCACATGTATAATTCGGGTGGTCCAGCTCTCTGCCCTTTAGAATCAGCACGGATGGGCAGAACCGAGACCAACAGGAAAGCTGGACAAAATACGAATCAAGATAAATCATTACCAACGACCCTCTGCACCTCACCCCACCACTGAGAATGAGTCTGAGGATTGGTGAAAGTGACAAGGCAGCTGCTGCCCAGTCAAACCCCCCTGTGCATGGCAGGGTCACTGGCACTCCACTTGTAAAAAACAAGCTTGCCTCTGGTTTCCTCTTACAGAGGAGACGGTTCTCTTCCTGAGATAGCTGCCCAAAGCAGGATCTTAACCTTCGATTTTTTGGTACAAGTGCCCCAGCGGGATAGACACAGAGTGCTCCAAGGCAGTTTCTGGACCAGTGGTTCTCAAAGGAGGGAGCGATTCTGACCCCGGGGGACATTGGGCAATGTCTGGAGACACTCTCGGTGGTCAAAACTGGAGGAGGGTGCTACTGACATCTAGTGGGTAGAGGCTGGGGATGCAGCTAAACATCCTACGTATTTAGGCTGGGCCTTCACAGGAAAGAATTACGTGGCCCCAAATATCATTAATGCCAAGGTTGAGAAATCTTGGTCTAGAGCAAAAGACAATAGGCAAACTCAGGGCATTTCCTCTTTTTTCCCCCCCCCGGCTCAAGTTTTTCGTATAATGCGGTAATCTCATCTCTAGAGAGGTCCGAGCCCAACGTTTTGGGTTTTCTCCCTTAGTGTTAAATAACTTCTGAACAACAAGAACTTACTTTAGAGAAGGAGGACTTTCTGTTTCAGAAATCTAAAATGAAAAATGCATACGAATTGGTACAATAGTCATATTGGTATCAGATTAGAATGCAAGTTCCTTGCAGGGAGGAGCCATACCTCCCTCCCTTTTTTCCGTGCCCTGTAGCGCCCTACTGGGTATATGCCCTTTGAGTATTGATTATCCAAATATTATTGTTGGGATAAAAAGCTGTATTTGATTAATTTTTTAAATTTTTTTTATTAATTTTTATTGGCGTATGGTTGCTTTACAATGTTGTGTTAGCCTCCACTGCACAACAAAATGAATCAGCCATACTGATTAATTTTTAATTTGATATTTTAAAACTTCCAGAAACCCCGAGAACAGCCATGATTCAGTCTTAAAGCTGCCCGCCGGCACAAAGAAACCTGACAACACTGTCCGCTCTGAGATGCTCAGACTGAGGCTGAGGGTTTGAGCATTCACACCCTTCAAAACAAGCTCGTGCAGGTCTCGTAAGGAGACTAGGGGAGAAGGGAATAAGGAGCAGATCCCTAAGATGATGCCCTCTTTCACCCAAATCGTCCCCCACTTCATTCAGGAAATGGCCTAGAGTCTACTCTCTTACCCACACAAACACCAGCCCAAGGAAACTGGGCCTGTTCCTTCAGCTGTATGGTCATAATGCTCCCGTCAATTTGTATGCCCCTCGGTTCACAAGTTCAGCTTCCAGGTTTTCTTTCCCCCATCCATCTCCTCCTTTAGGAACCCGGAGCATTCCCCCACCAGGGAGCCCTTGTCCCCTTCACTGTCCTCTTCGTGAAGCCAGCTTTTGCCCAGGGCGCGTTTTGCTAAAGATAAATTCACATTTTTGTTCTCTCCTCCCTTCCTCTTCCTGCATTTTAACAAAATACAGATTAAAATGATTTCTTGGTGGTTACTCAGACTTCCCCTCAAAGTCAGAAGGTGATTTCGTCTTCTGACTAACGGAGCCTGCGTTTCCAGCTTCTTCTCGTGTGGGGAGAAAGAAAGAAACACAGAGAGAGTGATTCTGTCAGCCATGGTTTAAGGGCATGACGTCACACTGTCGTTAGGAAGGTGTCACTAATGTAACACTGAGAGCAACACAGTCCCTTTAGATTCCACAGTGAGGATGTGCTCAGCTTTAGTTCCTGTTTACATGACTGGTTCTGTCTTCGATTTACTTTGTGCTTGTACCACCTTCAGCTCCAGCCTCGGGGGTGTCCGTCTTTCGGGATCATTCCTGTCTCAGCTCCTCAGTTCCTGCTCCTTCTGAGAAATCAATCTCCCCTCATTCAGCTCAGGGCTGGCTCCTCTTCTTGGCTTCTTAATTGTCACCTCTTCAGCAAAAGTGTCGCCTCCGCACCTCCCTATCCTCTTATGCGATCCTCTCTTGTTTTTTTATTAATCATAGCATTCTGATCTTTTCCTTCAAAACATTTATTACATGGGTATGATGATAAGTATATGCATATATGCTTAGTTTTCTGCACCCTCACGGCTCTGCAAGCCCCATGAAGAACTGAGTTGGCTTTCAGTCCCTGCTTGTGGATTGAATGTATAAGATAAAGAGCATTACTGGGAAGGGGTCATTCCGTTTTATCTTTCCTTTTACTCTGCTGAGCGCCGCATTGTTTTCTCCTTAAGGATCTTTGAGGTTTATCTCTTCTTTGTCCAGCCCATGATCATCAGCCTCATTCAGGCCCCTGTACCACAGACTTTTCCTCAAGGAAAGGTCCTCTTGCTCACTTTTCCTCCTCTCTTACTCCCCTCTACTGTGTTTTGCCATCCATCAGTTTTCCTAAATTACCACCTTCATCATGTTATTCCCATGTTAAAGACTATGTGAAGTCCAAGCTTCTGCATCCAAGCACCGAGGTATTCCTAGTAGGAACCCACCTCGCCCATCTAATTTTATTTCTCCTCATTCTTCCCAAGCTCTGGTCTTGCCACGCTATTCCAGAACCTTGCGAGGCTACTCCCCTTGGTCAGTCAGTGAGAAGTGCTGAAACTGTAGGATACCCTACTGGGCTTTGAAGACTTAGAACAAAATCCTGTAAAGTACCTCACTAATAATCTTTATATTGATTACATGTTACAGTGATAATATTTTGAATATAGTGAGTTAAAGTATACAACTAAACTTAATTTCACCTGTTTCTTTATCCCTTTCTTAGTGTGACTGTTAGAAAATTTAGAAGTGTCTATGTGGCTCGCCTTATGTATCTTTTGGACATTACTGCTGTATACCGTCACTAGCTTTTTCTCCGGTGCCTTGCCCTGTACTGTCCTTTTTCTTGAGATGGGCTATTTCCTCGTCAAATTGAACGCCATCCTAGCAGGCCTAGGGCTTATTGCAGTGATGGGATACACAGGGACCCTCAATGTGACTTTGTTGGGGATGGTCACAGAATCACAAATTGCCTTGTTAGAGCATCAGGGTTGTGAAAGGCACTTTCATGCTGAGCCCAGGTAAGCACAGCATCTCATGCAGTTACCAGTGCAGGAGACTAAGGCCCACATTTCCTGGTGGTCAGTTCAGGGCTGTTTGTTAGTTCCTTGTAGCTGCAGATACTCCTGAGGTCGTTAATTAAATCCAAAGGGCTCTTAATCTGTCCATTGTTTCTCAAGGTTATCTAACTGTTAATGAAAAGACTCAATCTGGGGCATCCTGAGTCTGGATTATCTGGCGATTATCAGAGTTCTTTGTGAAGACATTGTAAAATAAGCTGTTTTTCTTTTTTTTTTTTAATTAAGTTATTTTTATTTTTGGCTGCATTAGGTCTTCGTTGCTGAGCGCAGGCTTTCTCTAGTTGCGGTGAGCGGGGGCTACTCTTCGTTGTGATACACGGGCTTCTCATGGCAGTGGTTTCTCTTGTGGCGGAGCACAGACTCTAGGTGCACAGGCATCAGTAGTTGTAGCACGCAGGCTCAGTAGTTGTGGCTCACATGCTCTAGAGCGCAGGCTCAGTAGTTGTGGCGCACGGGCTTATTTGCTCTGCGGCATGTACAATCTTCCCGTATCAGAGCTCGAACCCATGTCCCCTGCATTGGCAGGCAGATTCTTAACCACTGTTCCACGAGGGAAGCCCAAAACAAGCTTTTTAATACTCTTATTCTCCCAGCTTTGTATCCTTCAAAATTAATTGAAGAAATAGCTGAACAACTTTCTAACACAGTTCAGTTATTAGTAGATCAGTGCTGTAAAATAGAACTTTCGCTGATGATGGAAATGGCCAGTATGTAAGTACTAGGCATTTGTGGCTATAAAGTTTTAATGAATTTTAATTTACTTGTGAATACCCATGTGGGTCTAGTGCCTACATTTTATACAGTACCATTCTATTCCAATTTATCCGAAAAATAAATTTCTCTTCCTTCTAAAATGAGAGATCATGAACAATATGAATCATTGGAATAATAACAATTAATAAATATGTACTATTTCCATTCTCGATGATGTTGTTTATATTTCATTCAATTAAGAATTAACATTTTTACATTTATTTTCTTATGCTCTAAGGTCTCATGCTTAATTTTTAAAAGACTTTATTACTTAAGGTACAGTGATTTCCTATATACTGCCCATGCTCACACGTGCATAGCCTCCCCCATTATCAACAACCCGCGTCAGAGTGCTACTTTTATTGCAATTGACAAACCTACACTGACACATCAGAATCACCCAAAGTCCATAGTTTACATTGTGGTTCACTCTTGGTGTTGTACATTCTGTGGGTTTGGACAAATGTATAATGACATGTATCATTCATTATAGTATCATACTGAGCATTTTCACTGCCCTAAAAATCCTCCATGGTCTGCCTGTTCATCCCTCCTTCCTCCCAATCCTTAGCAACCACTGATCTTTTTACTGTCTCCATAATTTTGCTTTACCAGAATGTCATATAGTTGGGATTATACAATATGTAGCCTTCTCAGATTGGCTTCTTTCACTTAGTATATGCATTTAAGTTGTCTCCATGTTTTTTCATGGTTTGATAGCTTTCCTATTAGTGCTGAATAACATTCCAGTGTTTGGATGTACCACTATTTATTTATCCATTCACATACTGAAGGACATCTTGGCTGCTTCCAATTTTGGCAATTATGAATAAAGCTGCTATAAACAACTGTATGCAGGTTTTTGTGTGGACATGTTTTCAACAACTTTGGGTAGATACCAAGGAGGACTGATTGATTGATTGTATGGTAAGAGTATATTTAGTTTTGAAAGAAACTACCAAACTGTCTTCCAAAGTGGCTGTGCCGTTTTACATTCCCACCAACAGTAAATGAGAATTCCTGTTGCTCCATGTCCTTGTCAGCATTTGATGTTGTCAGTGTTCTGGATTTTGCCCATTCTAATAGGTGTGTTTTGATGTCTTATGATTATTTAACTTGGATTTTGCTGATGATATATGATGTGGAGCATCTTTTCATATGCTTATTTGCCATCTGTATTCTTCTTTGATGAGGTGTCTGTTAAGGTCTTTGATACTTTTTTTTGTTTTTTTTTTTGCGGTATACGGGCCTCTCACCGCTGTGGCCTCTTCCATTGTGGAGCACAGGCTCTGGACGTGCAGATCCAGCCACCATGGCCCACGGGCCCAGATGCTCCGCGACATGCGGGATCCTCCCGGACCGGGGCACGAACCTGTGTCCCCTGCATTGGCAGGCGGACTCCCAACCACTGCGCCACCAGGGAAGCCCTGATCCATTTTTTAATTGGATTTTCTTACTGTTGAGTTTTGTTTTCCGATCTACTCTAACTAAAATTTTTTTATGTGACAATTAGGCTAAATTTCAGTAGATGATACATGAAGTGAAATTAATTTTTTCATCTTGGGTAACGGGTATAGGATTTTATCTTTATTTTATCATATTACCAGTCTGCAGGGTTAGGACTGTCAACATTTACTGTGTGCAACTTGAGGTCACAGCAAACAGCAGTTTAATTTGACACCAGGGATTACCTGGGGAGGGAGACAGTGAAGGTAGAGCACAGGGCACAGTCCCCAGTGAAATGCTGCTTCTAAATTCACCACAGCCTCCTCCTTCAGTCACTCCCTACCCTGCTCCCGGATCCTAAAATTGGTCAGACATCTGAGGGAGATGCTGAGCATATGACAGTGATGAAGATGGTGATGATGATAACAATTATGGTACTAGAGGTAGCTGTGGACACCAAGTTCTCACTGTGTGACAGGCGTTAGCTAAGGACTTTGAACATTACCTTTTCTAACCCTCAGAAATTTTGGGTCATCTTTGGCCATGAGTGTATACTGGGGTACTGAACTTCCAGAAACAATGACTATTGTCCTTACAGCTAAACAGATGAGGAACCAGGATATACAAACAGGACATGCTCAGTGGTCCAGGACAGCAAAGACCAAATATTATCCTGGGTGAAACAAGGAGGGACAGTATAAACACCAAAAGCAAAACCAAATCATGTCTGTCATTTGTATGTCTTAGTAACCTACAAACAAGAACATCTAATGTGGGAAATTAATCAAGGGAAGCCCCTCATCCCTAAGCCACTACCACATTTTGTTTTTGTCAGCACCAAAAGGAGCAAGCTAATCTATCTTTTTTTTTTAATCTATCTTTTTTTCTTCTGGCTGTGCCACTCTGCTTATAAGACTTTAGTTCCCCAGCCAGGGACGGAACCCTGGCCCTCAGCAGTGAAAGCGTGGAGTCTTAACCACTGAACCACCAGGGAATTCCCTAGGAGCAAACTATTCTAAAGACATGAGCATATTGGATTTTAGACCCTTAACTTTCAACTTTCTGTTAAAAAAACTCTTTCTGTTAGTAACTAGGTAAATATGACTACTTTTTTCCATTTTAAGGCTTAGACCGCAAAGTGCCAGTGTTGAGAATAAGCCAGTTGGGTAGGATGTGGGCCTCATGGTAGGAAGACACACCCAGCGACCAGAAATTTATTATGACTCAGACCAGTTCAGTTTAATGAGAACACAGTCAATATCGGAGGAAACAAAATAAACTTACAGTAAAAATATATTTATGAAGCAGTTTCAAGGCAATAGATTTAGCTAGATTAGCATTACTAATAAATTCCTTGTTTGATGTGCAAAATAGGGTCAAAGAGAGTAAACCCAAGGAGGAAAAGTTGAGAAAGCTAGAATCGGTAAGCAAACCAACACTGGAAAACTCTGTGTGAATTCACTGTGAATGGTGGAAAATACATAACTACTTAGCAGATATGCTTAACCATTTCATTAAACTCATGTCTCCACCAACACACACATTATCCTCTCCGATCATCTCAGGGGTTCTGTACCAGGGTTACTTGGCCCCCCAGGGGACACTTAGGGATGCCATGCAGTACCTGCAGTGCAGTCCACCCCGACAGCACAGGACGACCCACGCCCATGGCAGTAGCGCCGTGGTGTCAGGGAGGACCATCTGCTGCCTCACTTGATCTGCTGGGTTCACAGCGGAGCTCACACTGGCGAGCTGGTCACCTAGAAGCACCTCTTCTGCAATTTGTAACGAGGGATGGAATATTCCAGAGTATGAAGCTACTGAACTGCTTGCAGACATGAATATGCAAATTCCAGAATGTTCAGACTCACAGAAATAATTCGCAGTCCGTGGATCAATTTTAGTAAAAAGACAGTTGCTGACAAAAAACAATAAAGAACAGGTTCAAAGTATTTGAAACTTGGGAGTTCTTTGACCTATTTCTGCATGACATCATTTTAACAAGTCAAAATCGATGAAGAAAACACCTTTCCACACGGCACCGTGGTAATCATTTCACAGTATGTACGTGTATCAAATCATCATCATGTACATCTTAGACTTGGGTCAGTTATATCTCAATAAATCTAGGGGAGAAAAAGGCTTTCCATATTTGAACAAACAGAAATAATGGGTTATGCTCTCAGTTCTCAAGGCATCTAATCCCAGTCTGGAATGCCACTGACATCAGAGCTGCAGACACATGTGACTGTTAGGAAACAACCAGGCTTCTGTTCTCTCCAGGCAGCCATGTACTCACAGGCTCGGTTCCAGGTTCTGTAAGTGCAGGTGTAGAGGCTGAAGGGCCTTGCTAGCATGGACCTCGGAATCTGGAACCTTCTCCACTGTGCCTTGCATGGAGAGGCTTGAAGAATGACCCTCAGGCGACTCATCATCACCATCTTTAGCTTGAAGTCTTGATCAGCTCCCAAGTAACTTGCAGGAACCTAATAAACCAGAGGCAAAATGAGAACAGAGGAGGAAAAGCCTTAAACAACAGAGGTGGCCGATCACGTGGAAAACATCATTCAGATTATTAGTATGGGGAGGGGGAGGCCAAATGAGAGTCAGTTGTTTATCCACTCTTATTCCTCAAACTCACTGCTCACCTCATTGGCAGGGTCCTGATGACTGACTCTAGGCACCTTGCCTTTCCCTTAAGGTTACTAAATGTTAGAGGTCCAGAGAAACGACCCTCTTCATCCACAAGAATGAAAGACTGTTTACAGTATAGTTTCTTAAATTAAAAAAACAAAAATTTACTCCCTGAAATCCAGGTTAACAGTCCAGTATGTTATTTACATATAAGGAGAAACCAAAGATTAAAGTTCCCTCCAGGGAGCCTGAATTAAAAAAAAAAAAAAATCAATCTGCATCTGGCTTGCTAAAAAAAAAAAAAAGATATATCTTGACAAAATAGTCATGAGCAGTTTTGAAATCTAAGCTTAACTATAATCTGTGACTCTTTGCCAGTTTTCTTTTTTATTAATTTAATTAATTAATTAATTTTTATTTATTTTTCGCTCATTGGGTCTTTGTTGCTGCATGTGGGCTTTCTCTACTTGCAATGAGCGGGGCCTACTCTTCGTTGCGGTGTGTGGGCTTCTCATTGCAGAGCATGGGCTCTAGGAGTGTGGGCTTCAGTAGTTGTGGCACATGGGCTCAGAAGTTGTGGCTCGCGGGCTCTAGAGAGCAGGCTTGGTAGCTGTGGCACACAGGCATAGGTGCTCCACGGCATGTGGGATCTTCCCAGACCAGGGCTCGAACCTGTGTCCCCTGGATTGGCAGGCGGATTCTTAACCACTGCGCCACCAGGGAAGCCCTGTTTGCCAGTTTTAGGTGTAACACACTGTCCCTTGATCATGGGGAGAATGAAGAAGGCTAATCCGGAACTAATCTACAAGTAGATTCAATGTGAATATTCATTTATGATTGCACTGATGACCTCTTTACCCCGCCTCCCCCACACATGTTCACAGTGAAAATCTGTGAAGATGATGCTTTCCAAGGCATTCATTAGAGTGTTCTGAAATTATGGTAATATTAATTTTGAATGCTTCTTCCCCACCAAATTCCTCCCACCCACCAATATTGTTTATCCACTTTTCCTGAAAATGCCTATCCCTATACCAAGTGAGTAACCAAGGTCAGAAATGAAAAAAAAAATTTTTTTGATTATACATTCAGTCCACTATGAATTTCAAACTCTTTAGAGTGATTACTTGAGATGCATTCAAACACTTGTTCAGGACACCGTGTACCCTGGCCCTGCTGACCTCTCTGCCTTACGGCCACTTCATTCTCCTGCCTGCACACCAGCCATGTGGAATTTGGTTCTTCCAATTCCTGATGCTCCCTCTAGCCGCAGGGCTTATGCAGATGCTCCTCCTTCCCTGGACCTCCCTGGTTAATTCCTATCCACCCTTTGATGATCACATCCAATATTACTTCCTAGAACCCCCCTTGACCATGCCCTTTCTTGGTGAGCCCAGCACCTTCTTCTTGGTAGTGGTGCTTACTGCAGTTGAATTAAATA
The DNA here is from genome assembly GCF_949987515.2 of Delphinus delphis. NCBI lineage: Eukaryota > Metazoa > Chordata > Mammalia > Artiodactyla > Delphinidae > Delphinus > Delphinus delphis. The sequence goes on from NC_082705.1 coordinate 2,104,869, forward strand.
ACTGATCACAAATATATTTTGCATCTCCACCTCTCCAACATTAAAGCCCCATGGGGGAGTTCCCTGGTGGCGCAGTGGTTGAGAGTCCCCCTGCTGATGCAGGGGACGTGGGTTCATGCCCTGGTCCTGGAAGATCCCACATTCCACGGAGCGGCTGGGCCTGTGAACCATGGTCGCTGAGCCTGCACGTCCGGAGCCTGTGCTCTGCAATGGGAGAGGGCACAGCAGTGAGAGGCCCACGTACCGCAAAAAAAAAAAAAAAAAAAAAAGCCCCATGGTAGTAGGGACCGTGTCTGTCTTCGTCATGACTGTATCTTTTAGGGACATGGTGCCTGGAACACGATGGCTGCTTGATGACTATTAGTGGAATGACCCGAGGAGGCTTCATTGGTGATGGTGATGTTGATCCTAATTTCAAGAACTCAGAGCTATGAAGTGACTGCCACCAAGTTCTCAGATGGTATTAAGGGTTTTCCTTTTCCTAGATGCCATCGTCATCCATTTGTAGGGTTATTTATACTTCTGAAGCACTTTTTAAAATTTATTTATTTATTTTTTTAACATCTTTATTGGGGTATAATTGTTTTACAATGGTGTGTTAGTTTCTGCTTTATAACAAAGTGAATCAGTTATACATATACATATGTTCCCATATCTCTTCCCTCTTGCATCTCCCTCATCCCACCCTCCCTATCCCATCCCTCCAGGCGGTCACAAAGCACCGAGCTGATATCCCTGGGCTATGCGGCTGCTTCCCACTAGCTATCTACCTTACGTTTTTAGTGTATATATGTCATTCCTCTCTCTCGCTTTCTCACAGCTCACACTTCCCCCTCCCCATATCCTCAAGTCCATTCTCCAGTAGGTCTGTGTCTTTATTCCTATCTTACCCCTAGGTTCTTCATGACATTTTTTTCCCTTAAATTCCATATATATGTGTTACCATACGGTATTTGTCTTTCTCTTTCTGACTTCACTCTGTATGACAGACTCTAGGTCTATCCACCTCATTACAAATAGCTCAATTTCATTTCTTTTTATGGCTGAGTAATATTCCATTGTATATATGTACCACATCTTCTTTATCCATTCATCCAATGATGGACACTTAGGTTGTTTCCATCTCTGGGCTATTGTAAATAGAGCTGCAATGAACATTTTGGTACATGACCCTTTTTGAATTTTGGTTTTCTCAGAGTATATGCCCAGTAGTGGGATTGCTGGGTCATATGGTACTTCTATTTGTAGTTTTTTAAGGAACCTCTATACTGTTCTCCACAGTGGCTGAACCAATTCACATTCCCACCAATAGTGAAAGAGTGTTCCCTTTTCTCCATACCCTCTCCAGCACTTTAGATATTTTGATGATGGCCATTCTGACTGGTGTGAGATGACATCTCATTGTAGTTTTGATTTGCATTTCTCTAGTGATTAAAGTTGTTGAACATTCTTTCATGCGTTTGTTGGCAGTCTATATATCTTTTTGAGAGAAATGTCTATCTAGGTCTTCTGCCCATTTGTGGATTGGGTTTTTTGTTTTTTCATTATTGAGCTGCATGAGCTGCTTGTAAATTTTGGAAATTAATCCTTTGTCAGTTGCTTCATTTGCAAATATTTTCTCCCATTCTGAGGGTTGTCTTTTGGTCTTGTTTATGGTTTGCTTTGCTGTGCAAAACTTTGAAGTTTCACTAGGTCCCATTTGTTTATTTTTGTTTTTATTTCCACTTCTCCAGGAGGTGTGTCAAAAAGGATCTTGCTGTGCTTTATGTCATAGAGTGTTCTGCCTATGTTTTCCTCTAAGAGTTTGATAGCTTCTGGCCTTACATTTAGGTCTTTAATCCATTTTGTGTGGATTATTTTTGTGTATGGTGTTAGGGAATGATCTAATCTCATACTTTTACATGTACCTGTCCAGTTTTCCCAGCACCACTTATTGAAGAGGCTGTCCTTTCTCCACTGTACATTCCTGCTTCCTTTATCAAAGATAAGGTGACCATACGTGTGTGGGTTTATCTCTGGGCTTTCTATCTTGTTCCATTGATCTATCTTTCTGTTTTTGTGCCAGTACCATACTGTCTTGATTACTGTAGCTTTGTAGTATAGTCTGAAGTCAGGGAGCCTGATTCCTCCAGCTCTGTATTTTGTTGTCAAGATTACTTTGGCTATTCAGGGTCATTTGTGTTTCCATACAAATTGTGAAATTTTTTGTTCTAGTTCTGTGAAAACTGCCAGTGGTAGTTTGATAGGGAATGCATTGAATCTATAGATTGCTTTGGGTAGTAGAGTCATTTTCACAATGTTGATTCTTCCAATCCAAGAACATGGTATATCTCTCCAACTATTTGTATCATCTTTATTTTCTTTCATCAGTGTCTTATAATTTTCTGCATACAGGTCTTTTGTCTCCTTAGGTAGGTTTATTCCTAGATATTTTATTCTTTTTGTTGCAATGGTAAATGGGAGTGTTTTCTTGATTTCACTTTCAGAGTTTTCATCATTAGTGTATAGGAATGCCAGAGATTTCTGTGCATTAATTTTGTATCCTGCAACTTTACCAAATTCATTGATTATCTCTAGTAGTTTTCTGGTAGCATCTTTAGGATTCTCTATGTATAGGATCATGTCATCTACAAACAGTGACAGCTTTACTTCTTCTTTTCTGATTTGGATTCCTTTTATTTCCTTTTAATCTCTGATTGTTGTGGCTAAAACTTCCAAAACTATGTTGAATAAGAGTGGTGAGAGTGGGCAACCTTGTCTTCTTCCTGATCTTAGTGGGAATGCTTTCAATTTTTCACCATTGAGGATGATGTTGGCTGTGGGCTTGTCATATATGGCCTTTATTATGTTGAGGAAAGTTCCATCTATGCCTACTTTCTGCAGGGTTTTTTTTTATCATAAATCGGTGTTGAATTCTCTCAAAAGCTCTCTCTGCATCTACTGAGATGATCATATGGTTTTTCTCCTTCAAATTGTTAACATGGTTTATCACATTGATAGATTTGCGTATATTGAAGAATCCTTGCATTACTGGAATAAACCCCACTTGATCATGCTGTATGATCCTTTTAATGTGCTGTTGGATTCTGTTTGCTAGTATTTTGTTGAGGATTTTTGCATCTATGTTCATCAGTGATATTGGCCTGTAGTTTTCTTTCTTTGTGTCATCGTTGTCTGGTTTTGGGATCAAGGTGATGGTGGCCTCATAGAAGGAATTTGGATTGTTCCTCCCTCTGCTATATTTTGGAAGAGTCTGAGAAGGATAGATGTTAGCTCTTCTCTAAATGTTTGATAGAAGTTGCCTGGAAGCCATCTGGTCCTGGGCTTTTGTTTGTTGGAAGATATTTAATCACAGTTTCAATTTCAGTGCTTGTGAGTGGTCTGTTTATATTTTCTACTTCTTTCTGGTCAGTCTCAGAAGGTTGTGCTTTTCTAAGAATTTGTTCGTTTCTTCCAGGTTGTCAATTTTATTGGCGTATCGTTGTTTCTGGTAGTCTCTCATGATCCTTTGTATTTCTGCAGTGTCAATTGTTACTTCTCCTTTTTCATTTCAAATTCTGTTGATTTGAGTCTTCTCCCTTTTTTTTCTTGATGAGTCTGGCTAATGGTTTCTCAATTTTGTTTATGTTCTCAAAGAACCATCTTTTAATTTTATGTATCTTTGCTATAGTTTCTTTCATTTCCTTTTGATTTATTTCTGATCTGATCTTTATGATTTCTTTCCTTCTGCTAACTTTGAGGATTTTTTTTTTTGTTCTTTCTCTAATTGCTTTAGATGTAAGGTTAGGTTGCTTAACTGAGATATTTCTTGTTTTTTGAGGTAGTATTGTATTGCTATAAACTTCCCTCTTAGATCTGCTTTTGCTGCATCACATAGGTTTTGGGTCATCGTGTTTTCATTGCCATTTGTTTCTATGTATTTTTTTATTCCTCTTTGATTTCTTCAGTGATCTCTTGTTTATTAAGTAGTGTATTATTCAACCTCTATATGTTTGTATTTTTTATAGAATTTTTCCTGTAATTGATATCTAGTCTCATAGTACTATGGTCAGAAATGATACTTGATACAATTTCTATTTTCTTAGATTTACCAAGGCTTCATTTGTGACCCAAGATATGATCTGTCCTGGAGAGTGTTCCATGAGCACTTGAGAAGAAAGTTTATTCTGTTGTTTTTGTATGGAATGTCCTATAAATATCAATTAAGTCCATCTTGTTTGTTGGTTGGTGGTGGTGTTGTTTTTTTTGTGGTACGCAGGCCTCTCACTGTTGTGGCCTCTCCCATTGCGGAGCACAGGCTCCGGACGTGCAGGCTCAGCGGCCATGGCTCACAGGCCTAGCTGCTCTGTAGCATGTGGGATCTTCCCGGACTGGGGCAGGAACCCGTGTGCCCCGCATTGGCAGGCAGACTCTCAACCACTGTGCCACCAGGGAAGCCCAGTCCATCTTGTTTAATGTATCATTTAAAGCTTTTTTTTCCATATTTATTTTCATTTTGGTTGATCTGTCCATTGGTGAAAGGGGGGTGTTTAAGTCCCCTAATATGATTGTGTTACTGTCGATTTCCCCTTTTATGGCTGTTAGTATTTGCCTTATGTACTGAGGTTCTCCTATTTTGGGTGCATAAATATTTACAATTTTTATATCCTCTGCTTGGATTGATTCCTTAATCAATATGTAGTGTCCTTCTTTGTCTCATACAATGGTCTTTATTTTAAAGTCTATTTTATCCAGTAGGAGTATTCTTACTCTAACTTTCTTTTGATTTCCATTTGCATGGAATATCTTTTTCCATCCCCTCAATTTCAGTCTGTTTGTGTCCGTATTTCTGAAATGGGTCTCTTGTAGACAGCATATATATATGTGTGTGTGTGTGTCTTGTTTTTTTATCCATTCATTGAGTCTTTGTCTTTTTACTGGAGCTTTTAATGTATTTACATTTAAGGTCATTGTCAATGTGTATGCTCCTCTTACCGTTTTCTTAATTGTTTGGGGTTTGTTATTGTAGGTCTTTTCCTTCTCTTGAGTTTCCTGCTTAGAGAAGTTCCTTTAGCATTTGTTGTAAAGCTGGTTTCCTGGTACTGAATTTGCTTAGCCTTTGCTTCTCTGTAAAAGTTTTAATTTCTCTGTCATATCTGAATTATATCCTTGCGAGGTAGAGTAATCTTGATTGTAGGTTTTTCCCTTTCATCACTTTAAATATGTCCTGCCACTCCCTTCTGGCTTGCAGAGTTTCTGCTGAAAGATCATCTGTTAACCTTATGAGATTTTGCTTGTATATTATTTGTTATTTTTCCCTTCTTGCTTTTAATATTTTTTCTTTGTATTTACCTTTTGATAATTTGATTAATATTTGTCTTGGTGTGTTTCTCCGCTACTTGGATTTATCCTGTATGGGACTCTCTGTGCTTCCTCGACTTGATTAACTATTTCTTTTCCCATATTAGGAATGTTTTCAACTATAATCTCTTCAAATATTTTCTCAGTCCCTTTTATTTTCTCTTCTTCTTCTGGGATCCCTATAATTCGAATGTTTGTGTATTTAATGTTGTCCCAGAGGTCTCTGAGACTGTCCTCACTTCTTTTCATTTTTTCCCTTTATTCTGTGCTGCAGTAGTTATTTCCACTACTTTATCTGCAGGTCACTTATCCCTTCTTCTGCCTCAGTTATTGTGCTATTGATTCCTTCTAGAGAATTTTAAATTTCATTTATTGTGTTGTTCATCATTGTTTGTTTGTTCTTTAGTTCTTCTAGGTCCTTGTTAAACATTTCTTGTATTTTATCCATTCTATTTCCAAGATTTTGGGTCATGTTTACTGTCATTACTCTGAATTCTTTTTAAGGTAGACTGCCTATTTCCTATTCATTTGTTTGGTCTGGTGGGTTTTTACTTTGCCTTTTCATCTGCTGTGTGTTTCTCTGTCTTCTCATTTTGCTTAACTTACTGTGTTTGAGTCCCAGGACTTTAACGTAGAGACTTTGTATCAATGATTTCTTTCAGTGACATTATTTGAGGTATTCATTTTGTTTGTGATCTTAATAAATGGAAAGAAAGAGGCAAAACAAAAGGAATAGGACTTGGCCTAAGGAAGATTTATATTCTCTAAATACTTAATCCATTGTGTTTGTGTAACTATGATTCTTAGTAAATGAAAATTTGAGGTAATTTTGGCAAGTATTTTAGCTGTAACAGAAATTTATTTCCAGTGGATTCAGTTGTTTGGAATTCTGACTGATAATGAGTTAAATAAATTTTACAGAGAAAAGATTTTTTGCATTTGTTTGTTTTTTAATTAGGAGTTTCTGACCTGTTCAAATTATTTGGATTTGGTTGTATGTGGAGCTATTAAACAATCTTGGTGTTTAAGGCACTTCATGGCATGTAGCTGTTAACTGAAAGATGCACAACCTAAACGTTGGGAGTTGTTTTTTTCAGGGCTTTTACTGAAGACTCAAGCCCATGAGTCAGTGTCTCAGATAGCTCTGAGGGACTGATCCAAAGAGGTAAGGGAGGGGCCAGCATATAGAAGAGTTTTGCAACAGAAAAACAGGTAAAAGTTTACTGTTTATAAAAGAAAGCAGATATGTCACATTAAGGAATTTAGTGCTTTCCCATGTATGGGAAGATAGAAGAGTCTGGCTCACTGAAATCATTGCTTTGATATGCACTTCAGCTATCTGGAGCCAGTATCCTGTGTTTCCTCAGGGTGTACCATTGGAGGTGCCTGCTTTGCTTACTGATATGGCAGATGACATTCTTCCTCTACAAGCCACACTCACCTATAAGAGGTCAGGAAATGATTTTGACCTAGTTTCTAGGTGTTGCCACCTAAGTTACCTGAATGATAGCCTTCAGTACCCAGATCAAAGGAATAAAAGAATGGATGCTGGCCCTGCAGTTGGGTCTTATAAGCAGGAGAAACTAATGAAAATGACCTGGATGCAGAATACACCAGTGTGGGGTGACTCTCAGATGAAGAAAGAGGAGTCTCCACAACTCAGAAAGGGACAGGAACCAAGTCACCGTACCTTCAAGGCCTAAGAGAAAGGAGACAGAAGCATCAAGAAAAAGGGATACAGAGAGGTGGACGGGGTGATAGAAATTAGAAACGGCCACTAAAGTGGTCTAGGTGTCGAGACACTGGAAAAGGCTTGTAGCACTCTGTGCTGCCAGAAAGTGCCTGACTGTGTAAAAGTTCTGTCTTATTCACCCCTAGATATGGGTTATTCTTGGTAATGATGCTGTGCCTGTTAAAGAACTTTAAATCATGTGCACTTCACTGTTTATGAAAGCAGTAAGCCATGTATTGTATGTTAGCTATTACATATCTGTGAAATCCAACTCAGGATAAAATTGTGGGCTCTTCAGTGTGTGTGGGGAAAAAACCTTGGAGGAATTGCATTTTCTCAGGCCTGCCATATACTGACAGATTACTATAAAGCTACCTTTAAAAAACTGTATTTTTTACAGTTTTACATTTACAGCAAAATTCAGCAGAAAGTTCCCATATTCCACTGCTCCTACACATACACAACCTCCCCATCACTTACCAAAGGGCACATTTTTTACAACTGATGAATATATATTGACATATCATCATTACCCAACATTCATCTTTATATTAGGCTGTCTCTTGGTACTGTACATTCTGTGAGTTTGGACCTACATATACTGACATGTATGTATCATTATAGTATCTTTTAGAATATTTTTACTTCTCTAAAAATATTCTGGTTTCTAGCTATTAATTCCCCCTTACAACCTGTGGCAATGACTGATTCTTTTGCTGTAGGATACACAGTTTTTGCCTTTTCCAGATTGTCATATACTTGGAATCATATAGCATGCAGACTTTTCAGATGGGCTTTTGTCACTTGTATATTTTTTCACATATATATTTTAGGTTTCCTCATATCTTTTTATGGCTTTCTGACTTTTTATTTCTTATTTTTAGTGCTGAATAATACTGTATGATCTGGAGGTAATAAAGTTTATTTACCATTCACCTGTTGAAGAGCATCTAGGTTGCTTCCAGGTTTTGGCAGTTTTGAGTTATGAACCTTCTTCAGTGTGCAGGTTTTTTTTTTTTTTTTTTCAGTGTGCAGGTTTTTATGTAGATATAAAATTTCAGCTCTTTTGGGTAAATACCAAGGAGTGTGACTGCTGGATCACATGGTAAGAGTATGTTTAGTTTTGTGAGAAACTGCCAAAGTGGCTGTAGCATTTTGCATTCTTTCCAGCAGTGAATGGGAGTTCCTGTTACTCCACATCCTCACCAGCATTTGATGTTGTCAGTGTCTTCATTTTGGCCATTCTAACAGGTGTGTAGTGGAATCTCACTGTTGTTTTAATTTTCATTTTCCTGATGACGTATGATTTAGAGCATCTTTTTTTCATATGCTTTGCTGTCTGTTTATCTTCTTCAGTGAGGTGTCCATTAATTGGTGGTGGCCCATTTAATTGAGTTCTTTGTTCTCTCACTGTTGAGTTTTAAGTATTCTTTCTATATTTTGGATAACAGTTCTGATCAGATGTGTCTTTTGCGAATGTTTCCTCCCAGTCTGTGATTTGTTGTCTCACATGTGTTGACATTGGCTTTCACTGAGCAGAAGTTTTAATTTTAATGAAGTTGAGCTTACCCATTATTTCTTTCATGGATCCTGCCTTTGGTATTGTATCTAAAATGACATTTCCAAACCAAGGTCCTCTTAGTTTTCTCCTATGTAATCTTCTAAGAGTTTTATAGTTTTGCATTTTATATTTAGGCCTTGAGTTAAATTTCGTGAAGGGTGTGAAGTCTGTCTAGGTGATTTTTTTTTTTTTTTGCGTGTGGATGTCCACTTGTTCCAGCATCATTTTTTGAAAGACTATCTTTGCTATCATATTATTTTGCCACTACCACACTATCTTGATTACTGTAGCTTTATATTGTCTTGAGGTCTGATAGGTTCTGATAGGTTCTCCAGCTTTGTTCTTCTTCAGTATTGTGTTGGCTGTCCTGGGCCTATTGCCACTTTAGGATCAATTTGTTGATGTCCACAAAATAAGTTGCTAGAATTTTGATTGGGATTGTTTTGAATCTATAAAGCATGCTGGAAAAAAGTAACATCCTGACAGTATTGAATCTTTCCCATCCATGAACATGGAATGTCTCTTCATTTATTTAGTTCTTCTTTGTTTCAGTTCATCAGAGATTTGTAATTTCTTTGTATAGCTCCTGTACAAGTTTTGTTAGACTTATAACTAAGTATTTCACTTTTGGTGGTGCCATGTGAATGGTATTGTGTTTTAAATTTCAGATCTACTTGTTTATTGATGGTATTTAGGAAAGCAGTTGACTTTTATATATTAACCTTATATCCTACAGTCTTGTTATAATCATTTATTAGTTACTGGAAGTTTTTTTGGTCATTTTTTTCCAGATTTTTCATATAAAGGTCAAGTCATCTGCAAACAAATCCTTAAGTAAAAATCAACCATTAAAAATATTTGAGGCTGTGAAATGTTAGTTCTTTAGTTGTCAGTGCTAATGTTAATTTGTATGTGTGATGCTAAGAGGTAATTAATAAGGTGAATATGAAGTTCTTATCTGTATGCATGTATGTAATTTAATGGATCTATTGTAAAATAAAATATTTTCTTTCTATTTAGCCTTTTCTGGATATTCAACAAATACTAAGTACAGCCCACTCCAAATAAAAGCAGAAATAGCAAGTCATCAGGACAGGGTGAGTAAAAATGAGTGTTTTTACACTAGAAGCAGCTTGTGTATTCTTTATATACTGATAACATCACTTATTATGATTTACTTAATTCCTTTGATAGGAAGAGAAAAGTTTCATTTTAAAGCCTCAGCCCATCTAACAAAAAATTGCTTGTATCCCTCTGTGTATTTCATAGGGCTAGATTCACCCAACATTTGGAAAGATTTGGCGATGTCCGGGCCCGAGCTCACAGGGCTGCTTCCCTGTATTAGTGGGAGGCAAGCTCTGTCCCTTGGCAGATTTAACATCTGCCGTTCTTCCCTGGTCTCTGTATTCCCAGAGAAATCTTGCCTGCGATGGTGTTTGACCAGAAGGTGCCGGTGCTCCTTGCCAGTGGTGTCAGGTTCTTTGTGTGCCACCGTGTTCCATCCCTTCATCCTCTTGTCTTTGGTGTCTGGGAGGGGGGACAGGAGACATCTTGGAGACCAAGCCTCCCATCCTAGTGTCTCAGTGCCTAAACCAGAGTGTCTCTTTTAGTGCTGTGGTTCTCACATTCTAGTGCACCAGCAAAAAACACCTGGGGCATCAGTTCAAAGTGTGAGCCCCATCCCCATTTCCATAGAAACTGTCTCATTACCATGCTGGCTGCCCCTGGAAGAGGCAGGGCTCCCTGCCAGCAAACGGCCCACAATTAAGTGTCCCCTCCTCGCTCGGCTGCCAGAGATGGCTCCCAACCCCAGCCAGTGTGGTTCAGAAGGGATGTCAGTATGCCCGCTTTCTGGAGCGATCAGATATCTGCGTGGGGATTTTTCTCGGCGTCTTAGACACATGAGCTCGCCCCATCCTGTGACCAGGTGAGGCGCCTGTTACGAGATCCCAGACGTCGGCCTTCCTGCGATTTTCACTGGGTGCTGTGTGAGCAGGCCTGCCAGGTGCCCCGAAGATGCTGAACAAAAGACATGTGACCCATTAGGTTTAAAATCACTTCCTGGGCATTGCCCTTTGTCCCCTTGCTCGGAAGGCATTTTGTCACCAGGCTCCAGGGCCAGCAGGCTTCTCCAGAAGTGGGTGGAGGGGTCTCTCTCCTCCACGAGGGGCTCAGAGGGGCTGCCCTGGGTCTACAAGCCCTCCCTGTCCCGTGCAGTCACCATGTCCTCGATTCGTCCCCACATGTGTGTCACTGGGTATGGAAGAGGGGGAGTGAGTGTGGGGGACCTTCTCAGGGGGACCTGGGGAAGACGCGGGGTTTCTGCTGAAGGAGCTGAAGGTGGAGTTTTAACAAGGCCTGGAGTGGGTCCTAGCACCTGTTTAAATAAGCACTGCAGGCGACTGACTTTCAGGTAGTGGGAAGCCATGCTTTGAGCAACAGGGTTTCCTAGGTGAGATCTGTGGGTAGTAAGCAGAAGAGAGGATGAAAAAAAGTATGACAAAGTTTGCTCATTACAATGTGTAAATCAATACCTTGAAAAAGAAAATTGTTGCCAGTTCCAGGGCTCCACATGGGTAGAAAGCTGTTTGGTGACCCGGGCCTTCTGTGTCTAAGTGAGCCAGCCCCTCTGCCAGGGCTGTTTGATATGCCAGGGATGGGAGGTCATGGAGAGACTGGGTGATCCCATGAATTGCAAGCTATTCAGAAACTTAGATGACAATGCTAACAACTGTAGAAATCATTTCTCACAGCTTCTTTTTGTGGAAAAAAAATGTAATTTGTCTTTAGCTTTGCAGATTAAAATGAGAGCTGACCCAGATGAAGCAAGAACTGAAGTACAAAGAAAAGGGGGTGGAGACCCTGCAAGAGTGAGTGGCCTGCAGTGACAGAGGGAGAGTTTCCCTGTGATTTCCTGTTTGGTGCCGGGACATGTGTCCTAAAGCTTCACGGGTGTTCACTTTTATGCTTTTATTTATGCTCATTATTTCCCTAAATTAAAAAAAATTGTATTGAGTATAGTTGATTTACAGTGTTGTGTTAGTTTCAGGTGTACAGCAAAGTGATTCTGTTATGTATATACATATACATATATATTCTTTTCCATTATAGGTTATTACATAATATTGAGTATAGTCCCCTGTGCTATGCAGTAGGTCTTTGCTGGTTATCAATTTTATATTTAGTAGTGTGTATATGTTAATCACAGAATCTGTTCTTTGAAGATACTCAGCTTTTAAAATACTTGAGAAACAAGATCCTTATTTTTATATTATGCTCATTATCTCTAGCTACATACTTTATATATGTAGATAAAGCTGTATAATCATTATTAAATTAAATTTTCTTAATTAGAAGTACATTAATTTAAAAATTAAGTTCTCCTTTCTCATTAGCCATACTCAAGTGCTTATTAGCTGTACGTGGTTAGTTCAGCTTTTCTCTACGTCAACGCAATTGACATTTTCAGTTGTCCTATGATATTTTATGGAGGATGTGCTGTCCATTGTATGATATTTGGCAGCATCCCTGGGTTCTCCCCACTGGATACCAGTGGCACCTCTTGATTGTGACAATCAAAAATGTTCTCCAGTACTGGTAGATATCTCCTAGGTGGACACATTACCCCTCAGTTGAGAACCACCAGGCTAATGACGACTGTATTGGACAACTCAAATAATAGAACATTTCCATCATTACAGAATGTTCTATTTGACAATATAGTTTATAGGTCTTCCTCCTGAAGTCATCTTTACAATTATTCCTATTATATTCCTTATATTCCTATTAAGAGTTTGGGGATGAATTTCTTATAATTTGTGAGCTATATTAAGTTAATGAACAAGTGTTATTTTACCAATGATAACATTACTGGTTTACTTTTTGGATGAAATTATTCTTGATTTATATCCTATCTTCATTTCCTGAACTTGAGCACAGGCTTCACATTTTCTGTGCCTACGTTTCTCATTGATTTGTGAATGGTAATCATTCTGATAACAGCAGCAGCATCTAATACATAGCTTTCAGTTTATGGTGGGAATCCATGTGGTTACTATTATTGGTAAATGTAGAAGCATTCCACTCTTTGCATCCAATATGCAGATTCAAAAATCCTGTGTCAGATGTGACTGCAGTATTGTTGTTTATAAGGTAAAAGATAAATGTCACTGTTCAACAAATATATTATTTCAATGTCATATAAAGGTAATTAACATAGATCAAGTCCTGTTCTTTAATACTTGGTTGAAATTAATTTTCTTAATTATCTAGACTGGTTGGGTTTATGAGTCATTTGTCTTTTGTGGGGGAGGGGTTGTTGCTGTTGTTGTTGTTTTATGGACATTACAACTCTGGAATTTACTCATCTTATAACTGGAAGTCCGTACCATTTGACCAGCATCTCCACATTTCCCCCACCCTTTAGTCCCTGGTAACCACTACTCTATTCTCTGTTTCTGTGAATTCAATTTTTTTTTTAGATTCCACATATAAGTGAAATAATACAATATTTTTCTTTTCTGTCTGACTTATTTCACTTAGCATAAAGCCTCCAGCTCTCTTTAGGTTATCACAGATGGTAAGATACCATTCTTTTTAGTGGCTGAATAATATTGCACTGTGTGTGTGTATATCTTCATCCAGTCATCTGTCAGTGGATCATTAGGTTCTTTCTGTGACTTGGTTATTGTGAATAATGCTGCAGTGAATATGGGAGTGCATATTATTTGATGGAGGTTTCATTTCCTTGTAATATATACCAAGAAGTAGAAATGCTGGATCATATGTTAGCTCTATTTTTATTTTTTTTTGAAGAACCTCCATTATGTTTTCTGTAGTAGTTGTATTGCCACCAACAATGTACAAGAATTCCCTTTTCTCCATATCCTCATCAACAGCATTTCTCATCATTTTGATGATAGCCATTCTGACAGGTGTCAGGTGGTATCTCATTGTGGTTTTGATTTGAATTTACCTGAGTCTTAATGATATTAATCATATTTTCATGTGCCTATTGACCATCTGTAGGTCTTCTTAGGAAACTGTCTATTCAGATCCTCCCCTTATATATTTATTTATTTTTAATAAATGAGTTTTTAATCAGTAATTTCCCTTTTTTGTTTTTAGGCCACTTGGAATTGAATTTCTTTTCTTATTTATTTATTTATTACATCTTTATTAGAGTATAATTGCTTCACAATTGTGTGTTAGTTTCTTCTGTATAACAAAGTGAATCAGCTATACATATACATATACATATACATATATCCCCATATCCCCTCCCTGTTGTGTCTCCCTCCCACCCTCCCTATCCCACACCTCTAGGTGGTCACAAAGCACTGAGCTGATCTCCCTGTGCTATGTGGTTACTTCCCACTAGCTATCTCCCCTTATTTTTAAATTGGATTGTTTGTTATTTTGCTATTGAATTGTATGAGTTTTTAATATATTTTGGATATAACCTGTGTTAATTCCAATGGCAAGGAACTTTTTCCCTGTGTTTCTTAGAGAAATATTACATTTGCAGGTCTTACATTTAATTTAAATCCTTAATCTGTTTGAAGTTAATTTTTGTGAATGGTGTAAGATATGTGTCCAGTTTCACTGTTCTGCATATGAATATCCAGTTTTCCCAATACCATTTATTGAAGAGATTTTTCTTTCCCCTTGAGTATTCTTGGCTGCCTTGTCAAATATTAGTTTAACCTATAGTGGGCTCTCAGTCTGGCTACATTGGTCTATATGTCTCTTTATATCAGAACCATACTGTTTTGATAACTATAGTTTTGTCATATAGTTTAAAATCAGATAGTTTGATTCCTCCAGCTTTGTTCCTTCTCATTATTGCTTTGGCTTTATGAGATCTGTTTTACACATTTAGAATTGTTCTTTACTAATTCTGTGAAAAATGTCTTTGGAGTTTTGATAGGGATTGCGTGGAGTCTATAGATGCCTTTGAATGGCATGGATATTTTAACAGTGTTATCTCTTCTGATCATTGACATGAGAAACCTTTCATTCATGTTTCTCATTTCTTTCATTACTGTCTTGTAGGTTTCAGTGTATAGAACTTTCACTTCCTTGCTTAAACTTATTCCTAGTATTTTGTTGGTCTTGGTGCTATTGTGAATGCATTATTTTTCTTTATTTCTCTTTCTGATATTTCATTGTAGTGTGTAGAAACACAACTGACGTTTGTACCTTGGTACTGAATGTTGCAACTTTGCTGAATTTGTTTATTAGGACTGTTTTGTTGGTGGTGTCTTCAGGATTTTCCATATACAGGAATATGTCACATGGAGAGAGAGACTTCTTCCTTTCCAGTTTGAAATTTCTTTTCTTGCCTAATTGCCCTGGCTAGGAATTCCAGTACTATGTTGAGTAAAAGTGGCTAGAGCATGCCTCTTATCATCTTAGAGTAAAAGGTTTCTTTCAGCCTTTCACCTGAGTGTATTAGCTGCAGATTTGTCATGCTATGTCCTATATTATGTTGAGGTATGTCCTTTCTACAACCAATTTGTTGAGAACGTTTATCATGAAAACATGTTGAAAATTATCAAATAATTTGTATGACTTTTATTTATTTATTTATTTATTTTTATTTTAACATCTTTATTGGGTATAATTGCTTTACAATGGTGTGTTAGTTTCTACTTTATAAAAAAGTGCATCAGTTATACATATACATATGATCCCATATCTCTTCCCTCTTGCATCTCTCTCCCTCCCACCCTCCTAATCCCGTGCCTCCAGGCGGTCACAAAGCACCGAGCTGATCTCCCTGTGCTTTGCGGCTGCTTCCCACTAGCTATCTACCTTATGTTTGGTAGCGTATATATGTCCATGCCTCTCTCTCGCTTTGTCACAGCTCACCCTTCCCCTTCCCCATATCCTAAAGTCTGTTCTCTAGTAGGTCTGTGTCTTTATTCCTGTCTTACCCCTAGGTTCTTCATGACATTATTTTTTCTCAAATTTCATATATATGTGTTAGCATACGGTATTTGTCTTTCTCTTTCTGACTTACTTCACTCTGTTGACAGACTCTAGGTATATCCACCTCATTACATATAGCTCAATTTCGTTTCTTTTATGGCTGAGTAACATTCCATTGTATATATGTGCCACATCTTCTTTATCCATTCATCCGATGATGGGCACTTAGGTTGTTTCCATCTCCGGGCTATTGTAAATAGAGCTGCAATGATCATTTTGGTATATGACTCTTTTTGAATTATGGTTTTCTCAGGGTATATGCCCAGTAGTGGGATTGCTGGGTCATATGGTAGTTCTATTTGTAGTTTTTAAAGGAGCCTCCATACTGTTTTCCATAGTGGTGGAACCAATTCACATTCCCACCAAAAGTTCAAGAGTGTTCCCTTTTCTGCACACCCTCTCCAGCATTTATTGTTTCTATATTTTTTTATGTAGGCCATTCTGACTGGTGTGAGATGATATCTCATTGTAGTTTTGATTTGCATTTCTCTAATGATTAATGACGTTCAGCATTGTTTCATGTGTTTGTTGGCAGTCTGTATATCTTCTTTGCAGAAATGTCTATTTAGGTCTTCTGCCCATTTTTGGATTAGGCTGCTTGTTTCTTTGTTATTGAGCTGCATGAGGTGCTTGTAAATTTTGGAAATTAGTCCTTTGTCAGTTGCTTCATTTGCAAATATTTTCTCCCATTCTGAGGGTTGTCTTTTGGTCTTGTTTATGGTTTGCTTTGCTGTGCAAAATCTTTACAGTTGCATTAGGTCCCATTTGATTATTTTTGTTTTTATTTCCATTTCTCTAGGAGGTTGGTCAAAAAGGAACTTGCTGTGATTTATGTCATAGAATGTTCTGCCTATGTTTTCCTCTAAGAGTTTGATAGTTTCTGGGCTTACATTTAGGTCTTTAATCCGTTTTGAGTTTATTTTTGTGTATGGTGTTAGGGAGTGATCTAATCTCATACTTTTACATGTACCTGTCCAGTTTTCCCAGCACCACTTATTGAAGAGGCTCTCCTTTCTCCACTGTACATTCCTGCCTCCTTTATCAAAGATAAGGTGACCATATGTGCTTGGGTTTATCTCTGGGCTTTCTATCCTGTTCCATTTATCTATCTTTCTGATTTTGTGCCAGAACCATAGTGTCTTGATTACTGTAGTTTTTAGTATAGTCTGAAGTTACGGAGCCTGATTCCTCCAGCTCTGTTTTTTGTTCTCCAGATTGTGTTGGCTATTCAGGGTCTTTTGTGTCCATACAAATTGTGAATTTTTTTGTTCTAATTCTGTGAAAAATGCCACTGGTAGTTTGATAGGGATTACATTGAATCTGTAGATTGCTTTGGGTAGTAGAGTCATTTTCACAAAGTTGATTCTTCCAATGCAAGAACATGGTATATCTCTCTATCTATTTGTATCATCTTTAATTTCTTTTATCAGTGTCTTATAATTTTCTGCATACAGGTCTTTTGTCTCCTTCAGTAGGTTTATTCCTAGATATTTTCTTCTTTTTGTTGCAGTGATAAATGGGAGTGTTTTCTTGATTTCAATTTCAGAGTTTTCATCATTAGTGTATAGGAATGCCAGAGTTTTCTGTGCATCCGTTTTGTATCCTGCAACTTTACCAAATTAATTGACAAGATCTAATAGTTTTCTGGTAACATCTTTAGGATTCTCTATGTATAGTATCATGTCATCTGCAAACAGTGACAATTTTACTTCTTCCTTTCTGATTTGGATTCTTTTTATTTACTGTTCTTCTCTGGTTGCTGTCGTTAAAATTTCCAAAACTATATTGAATAAGGGTGGTGAGAGTGGGCAACCTTGTCTTATTCCTGATCTTAGTGGAAATGCTTTCAGTTTTTCACCATTGAGGATGATGTTGGCTCTGGGTTTGTCATATATGGCCTTTATTATGTTGAGGAAAGTCCCCTCTATGCCTTCTTTCTGCAGGGTTTTTATCATAAACTGTTGTTGAATGTTGTCAATAGCTTTCTCTGCATATATTAAGAGGATCATATGGTTTTTTTCTCCTTCAATTTGTTAATATGGTGTATCACGTTGATTGATTTGTGTGTATTGAAGAATCCTTGCATCCTGGAAGAAACCCCAATTGATCATGGTTTATGATCCTTTTAATGTGGTGTTGGATTCTGTTTGCTAGTATTTTGTTGATGATTTTTCAATCTATGTTCATCAGTGATATTGGCGTGTAGTTTTCTTTCTTTGTGAAATCCTTGTCTGGTTTTAGTATCAAGGTGATGGTGGCCTCGTAGAATGAATTTGAGATTGTTCCTCCTCTGCTACATTTTGGAAGAATTTGAGAAGGATAGTTCTTAGCTCTTCTCTAAATGTTTGATAGAAGTCGCCTGTGAAACCATCTGGTCCAGGGCTTTTATTTTTTGGAAGATTTTTAATCACAGTTTCAGTATCAGTGCTTACGATTGTTGTGTTCATATTTTCTATTTCTTCCTGATTCCGTCTTGGCAGGTTGTCCATTTCTAAGAATTTGTCCATTTCTTCTAGGTTGTCCATTTTATTGACATAGAGTTGCTTTTAGTAATCTCTCATGATCTTTTGTATTTCTTCAGTGTCAGTTGTTACTTCTCCTTTTTCATTTCCAATTTTATTGATTTGAGTCTTCTCCTTTTTTTCTTGATGAGTCTGGCTAATGGGTTATCTATTTTGTTTATCTTCTCAAAGAGCCAGCTTTTAGTTTTATGGATCTTTGCTATCGTTTCCTTCATTTCTTTTTCACTTATTTTTGATCTGATTATTATGATTTCTTTCATTCTGATAACTTTGGGGTTTTTTTGTTTTTCTTTCTCCAATTGCTTTAGGTGCAAGGTTAGGTTGTTTATTTGAGATGTTTCCTGTTTCTTAAGGTAGGCTTGTATTGCTATAAAGTTCCCTCTTAGAACAGCTTTTGCTGCATCCCATAGGTTTTGGGTCGTCGTGTCTCCATTGTCATTTGTTTCTATGTATTTTTTTTATTTCCTCTTTGATTTCTTCAGTGATCACTTCGTTATTAAGTAATGTATTGTTTATCGTCCATGTGTTTGTATTTTTCAGAGATATTTCCTGTAGTTTATATCTAGTCTCATAGCATGTGGTAGGAAAAGATACTTGATACAATTTCTTAAATTTACCAAGGCTTGATTTTGTACCCAAGTTATGATCTGTCCTGGAGAATGTTCCATGAGCACTTGAGAAAAATATGTATTCTGTTGTTTTTGGATGGAGTTTCTTATAAATATCAATTAAGTCCATCTTGTTTAATATATCATTTAAAGCTTGTGTTTCCTTATTCATTTTCAATTTGGATGATCTGTCCATTGGTGAAAGTGGGGTGTTAAAGTCCCCTACTATGAATATGATACTATCGATTTACCCTTTTATGTCTGTTAGTATTTGCGTTAGTAGGTGCTCCTATGTTGGGTGCATGAATTGTATCGTCTTGGATCGATCCCTTGATCATTATGTAGTGTCCTTCTTTGTCTCTTCTAATAGTCTTTATTTCAAAGTCTCTTTTGTCTGATATGAGAATTGCTACTCCAGTTTTCTTTTGGTTTCCATTTGCATGGAATATCTTTTTCCATCCCCTTACTTTCAGTCTGTATATGTCTCTAGGTCTGAAGTGGGGCTCCTGTAGACAGCATATATATGGGTCTTATTTTTGTATCCATTTAGCCAATCTGTGTTTTTTGGTGCGAACATTTATTCCATTTATATTTAAGGTAATTATCGATATGTATGTTCCTATTCCCATTTTTAAAATTGTTTTGTGTTCATTATTATAGGTCTTTTCCTTCTCTTGTGTTTCTTGCCTAGAGAAGTTCCTTTAGCATTTGTTGTAAAGCTGGTTTGGTGGTGCTGATTTCTCTTAGCTTTTGCTTGTTTGTAAAGGTTTTAATTTCTCCATCAAATCTGAATGATATCCTTGCTGGGTAGAGTGATCTTGGTTGCAGGTTTTTCTCCTTCATCACTTTCAATATGTCCTGCCACTCCCTTCTGGCTTGCAGAGTTTCTGCTGAAAGGTCAGCTGTTAACCTTATGGGGATTCCCTTGTGTGTTATTTGTTGTTTTTCCTTTGCTGCTTTTAATATGCCTTCTTTGTATTTAATTGTTGACAGTTTGATTAATATGTGTCTTGGAGTATTTCTTCTTGGATTTATCCTGTATGGGACTCTCTGTGATTCCTGGACTTGATTATCTATTTCCTTTCCTATATTCGGGAAGTTTTCAACTATAATCTCTTCAAATATTTTCTCAGTCCCTTTCTTTTTCTCTTCTTCATCTGCAACCCCTATAATTCGAATGTTGGTGCATTTAATGTTGTCCCAGAGGTCTCTGAGACTGTCCTCAGTTCTTTTCATTCTTTTTTTCTTTACTCTGCTCTGCAGTAGTTATTTCCACTATTCTATCTTGAAGGTCACATATCCGTTCTTCTGCCTCAGTTATTCTGCTATTGATCCCATCTAGAGTATTTTTCTTTCATTTAATGTGTTGTTCATCATTGTTTGTTTCATCTTTAGTTCTTCTAGGTCCTTGTTAAATGTGTCTTGCATTTTGTCTATTCTATTTCCAAGATTTTGGATCATGTTTACTATCATTATTCTGAATTCTTTTTCAGGTAGACTGCCTATTTCCTCTTCATTTGTTAGGTCTGGTGAGTTTTTATCTTGCTCCTTCATCTGCATTGTTTTTCTGTCTTCTAATTTTGCTTATCTTACCGTGTTTGGGGTCTCCTTTTTGCAGGCTGCAGGTTAGTAGTTCACCTTGTTTTTGGTGTCTCTCCCCAGTGGCTAAGGTTGGTTCAGTGTGTTGTGTATGCTTCCTGGTGGAGGGCACTAGTGCCTGTGTTCTGGTGGATGAGGCTGGGTCTTGTCTCTCTGGTGGGCAGGTGCACATCTGGTGTGTTTTGCGGTGTCTCTGGACTTATTATGATTTTAGGCAACCTCTCTGCTAATGGGTGGGGTTGTGTTCTTGTTTTGTTAGTTGTTTGGCCTAGGTTGTCCAGCACTGTGGCTTGCTGGTCGTTGAGTGAAGCTGGGTGCTGGTGTTGAAATGGAGATGTCTGGGAGATTTTCGCAATTTGATATTATGTGGAGCTGGGAGGTCTCTTGTTGACCAGTGTCCTGAAGTTTACTCTTCCACCTCAGAGGCACAGCACTGACTTCTGGCTGCAACACCAAGAGTCTTTCATCCACACAGCTCAGAATAAAGGGGAGAAAAAGTAGAGAGAAAGAATTAGTAGAAGTAGGAAGAAAGAAAGAATGAAAGAAAGAAAGAAAGAAAGAAGGAAAGGAGGGAAGGAAGGAAGGAAGGAAGGAAGGAAGAAAGAAAGAAGAAAAGTAGCAAAGAAAGAAAGAAAGGAAGGAGGGATGGTGGAAGGAAGGAAGGAAGGAAAAAGGAAAGAAAGAAAGAAGATAAAGTAAAATAAAATATAATAAAGTTATTAAATTAAAAATAGTTATTAAGAAGAAAAGTTAAAAAAAAAACCAAAACGGACAGATAGAACCTTAGGAAAAATGGTGGAAGCAAAGCTATACAGGCAAAATCTCATACAGAATCATACACATACACACTCACAAAAAGAGGAAAAAGGAAAAAAAACCCATAAATATTGTTCTCAAAGTCCACCTCCTCTATTTGCGATGATTCGGTGTCTAAAGCGGGGAAGGAGGGAAAGAAAGAAAAGAAAGAAAGAAAGAAAGAAAGAAAGAAAGAAAGAAAGAAAGAAAGAGAAAAGAAAGGAAGGAAGGAAGGAAGGAGGGAAGGAAGAAAGAAAGAAAAGATAAAGTAAAATAAAGTTATTAAAATAAAAAATAATTATTAGGAAAAAAAAATTTTTAAAAATATGGACGGATAGAACCCTAGGACAAATGGTGGAAGCAAAGCTATACAGACAAAATCTCATACAGAAGCACACACGTACACACTCACAAAAAGAGGAAAAGGGGAAAAAATCATAAATCTTGCTCCCAAAGTCCACCTCCTCAATTTGGGATGATTCTTTGTCTATTCAGGTATTCCACAGAGGCAGCGTACATCAAGTTGATTGTGGAGCTTTAATCCACTGCTTCTGAGGCTGCTGGGAGAGATTTCCCTTTCTCTTCTTTGTTCTCACAGCTCACAGGGGCTCAGCTTTGGATTTGGCCCCACCTCTGCGTGTAGGTCGCTGGAGGGCGTCTGTTTTTTGCTCAGACAGGACGGGGTTAAAGGAGCCACTGATTCGGGGGCTCTGGCTCACTCAGGCCAGGGGGAGGGAGGGGCGTGAAGTGCGGGGCAATCCTGCGGTGGCAGAGGCCGGTGTGATGTTGCACCAGCCTGGGGCCCGCTGTGCGTTCTCCCGGGGAAGTTGTCCCTGGATCCCGGGACCCTGGCAGTGGCGGGCTGCACAGGCTCCCTGGGAGAGGGGTGTGGATAATGACCTGTGCTCGCACACAGGCCCCTTGGTGGCGGTAGCAGCAGCCTTAGCATCTCCCGCCCGTCTCTGGGGTCCGCGCTTTAGCCGCGGCTCGCGCCTGTCTCTGGGGTCTGCGCTTTTAGCTGCGGCTCACGCCCGTCCCTGGGGTCCGTGCTTTTAGCCCCGGGTCGCGCCCATCTCTGGAGTTCCTTTAAGCAGTGCGTTTAAACCCCTCTCCTCGCGCACCAGGAAACAAAGAGGGAAGAAAAAGTCTCTTGCCTCTTCGGCAGCTCCAGACCTTTTCCCGGACTCCCTCCCAGCTAGCCGTGGTGCACTAACCCTTTCAGGCTGTGTTCACGCCGCCAACCCCAGTCCTCTCCCTGCGCTCCGACCGAAGCCCGATCCTCAGTTTGCAGCCCCACCCGCCCCGGCGGGTGAGCAGACAAGCCTCTCGGGCTGCTGAGTGACGGTTGGCACCGATACTCTGTGCGGGAATCTCCCCGCATTGCCCTCCGCACCTCTGTTGCTGTGCTCTCTTCTGCGGCTCCGAAGCTGCCCCCCTCCGCCACCCACAGTCTCCGCATGCGAAGGGGCTTCCTACTGTGTGGAAACCTTTCTTCCTTCACAGCTCCCTCCCACTGGTGCTGGTCCCGTCCCTATTCTTTTGTGTCTGTTTTTTCTTTTGCCCTACCCAGGTACGTGGGGAGTTTCTTGCCTTTTGGGAGGTCTGAGTTCTTCTGCCAGCGTTCAGTTGGTTTTTCTGTAGGAGTTGTTCCACGTGTAGATGTATTTCTGATGTATCTGTGGGGAGGAAGGTGATCTCCGCGTCTTACTCTTCCACCATCTTACACTTTATATGACTTTTATCCTTTATATGACTTTTATCCTTCATTCTATTATTGTGTAATCCATGGATTGACTTGTGTATGTTGAAACATGCCAACATCCTAGGAACTAATTCCACTTGATCAAGGTGTATGACCCTTTTAAAGTATTGTTGAATTCTCTTTGCTAGTATTTTGTTGAGAATGTTTGCATTTGTATTTATCAGGGATATTGGTCTGCTGATTTCTTTTCTTTTAGTGACCTTATCTAGCTAGCTTTGGTAATGCCAGGGTAATGCTGACTGAGTAAAATAAGTTTTGGAGTGTTCCCTCCTCTTTAATTTTTGGGAAGAGTTTGAGAAGGATATATATTCATTCTTCTTCAAATGTTTGCTGGAGTTTAGCCATGAAGCCTTCTGGACCTGGACTATTCTTTATTGAGAGATTTTGATTCAGTCTCCTTATTGTTATCGGTTTGTTTACATTTTCTATTTCTTCATGATTCACTCTTGTTAGGTTTTATGTTTCTAGGAATTTTCCCATTTCTTGTAGGTTGTTCAGTTGTTGACATATAATTGTTAGTAGCTTTTTATAATCCTTTTTATGTGTCTTCCTTTTCATTCATAATTTTTTTGAGTCATCTCTCTCTTTTTTTTCTTGGTAAGTCTAGCTAAAATTTTGTTTATCTTTTAAAAAAAAACAACTCAGTTTCATTGATTTTTTAAAATTTTCTCTAATTTGTACTTCATTTATTTCTTCTCTGATCTTTATTTCCTTCTTTCTGCTAAGTTTGGGCTTAGTTTGTTTTACTCTTCCTCTGAGGTGTAAAAGTAATTTTTTTTGAGACCTTTTTCTCCCCTCATAACATACAGTGTTTATTGCCTATATTACATATATTTACCTCATCTTCTTTACCCATTCCTCTGTTCATGGACATTTATGTTGCTTCCATGTCCTGACTATTGTAAATAGTGTTGCAAAGAGCATGGGGTGCATATATCTTTTTGAATTATGGTTTTCTCTGGATATATGCCCAGGATTTGGATTTCTGTATCATATGGTAGCTATATTTTTAGTATTTCATGGAAAATTCATACTGTTCTCCAAAATGGCTATATCAATTTACATTCCCACCAACAGTGCAAGAGAGTTCCCTTTTCTCCACACCCTCTCCAGCATTTATTGTTTATAGATTTTCTGATTTTCTGACTGGTGTGAGGTGATACCTCATTGCAGTTCCGATTTGCATTTTTCTGCTAATTAGTGATGTTCACATTCTTTTCATGGGCATCTTGGCCATCTGTATGTCTTTGGTGAAATGTCTGTTTAGATCTTCTGCCCATGTTTTGACTGACTTGTTTGTTTTCTTGATACTGAACTGCATGAGCAGTTTGTATATTTTGGAGATTAATCCCTTGTTGGTGTCTTCATTTGCAAATATTTTCCCATTCTGAGGGTTGTCTTTAGTTTTGTTTATGGTTTCCTTTGCTGTGCAGAAGCTTTTAAGTTTAATGAGGTCCCATTTGTTTATTTTTGTTTTTATTTTCATTACAAGGTGGATCAGAAAATATTTTGCTGTAGTTAATGTCAGAGTGTGTTCTGCCTATGTTTTGCTCCAAGAGTTTTATAGTATCCAGTCTTACATTTAGGTCTTTAATCCATTTTGAGTTTATTTTTGTATATGGTGTTAAGGAGTGTTCTAATTTCATTCTTTTACATGTAGCTGTCCAGTTTCCCAACACCACTTATTGAAGAGGCTGTCTTTTCTCCATTGTATGTTCTTGCCTCCTTTCTCATAAATTAGGTGACTATATGTGGGAGGGTGAATATCTGAGTTTTCTATCCTGTACCATTGATCTATATGTCTCTTTCTATGCCAGTACCATACCATTTTCATTACTGTAGCTTTGTAGTGTAGTCCAAAGCCAGGGAGCCTGATTCCTCCCACTCCGCTTTTCTTTCTCAAGATTGCTTTGGCTGTTTATGATCTTTTGTGTTTCCATACAAACTGCAATTTTTTTTCTAGTTATGTGAAAAATGCCGTTGGTAGTTTTCTAGGGATTACACTGAATATGTAGATCGCTATGGGTAGTATAGTCATTTTCACAGTGTTGATATTCCAATCCAAGAACATGGTATATCTCTCCATCTGTTTGCATCATTAATTTCTTTCATCAGTGTCTTATAGTTTTCTGCATACAGGGCTTTTGTCTCCTTAGGCAGGTTTATTCCTAGGTATTTTATTCTTTTTCTTGTAGTGGTAAATGGGAGTGTTTCCTTAATTTCTGTTTCGGATTTTTCATCATTAGTGGATAGGAATGGAAGAGATTTATGTGCATTTAATTTGTATCCTGCTGCTTTACCAAATTAACTGATTAGCTCTAGTAGTTTTCTGGTAGCATCTTTAGGATCTCTATGTATATTATCATGTCATCTGCAAACAGTGACAGTTTTACTTCTTTTCCAATTTGGATTCATTTTATTTCTTTTTCTTCTCTGATGGCTGTGGCTAAAACTTCCAAAACTATGTTGAATAATAGCGGTGATAGTGAGCAACCTTGTCTTGTTCCTGATCTTAGAGGAAATGGTTTCAGTTTTTCACCATTGAGAATGAAGTTGGCTGTGGGTTTGTCATATATGGCCTTTGTTATATTGAGGTGGATTCCCCCTGTGCCCACTTTCTGGAGAGCTTTTATCTTAAGTGGGTGTTGAATTTTGTTGAAAGCTGTTTCTCAATCTACTGAGATTTTCATATGTTTTTCATCCTTCAGTTTGTTAATATGGTTTATCACATTGATTGATTTCCATATATTGAAGAATCCTTCCATTCCTGGGATAAACCCCACTTGATCATGGTGTATGATCCTTTTAACGTGCTGTTGGATTCTGTTTGCTAGTATTTTGTTGAGGATTTTTGCATCTATGTTCATCAGTGATATTGGTCTGTAATTTTACTTTTTTGGGACAACTTTGTCTGGTTTGGTATCAGGGTAATGGTGGATTCTTAGAATAAGTTTGGGAGTGTTCCTCCCTCCGCTATATTTTGTAAGCATTTGAGAAGGATAGGTATTAGCTCTTCTCTAAATGTTTGATAGAATTCACCTGTGAAACCATCTGGTCCTGGGCTTTTTTTTTTTTGGAAGATTTTAATCACAGTCTCAAGTGCTTGTGACCGATCTGTTTATATTTTCTGTTTCTTCCTGGTTCAGTCTTGGAAGGTTGTGCTTTTCTAAGAATTTGTGCATTTCTTCCAGGTTGTCCATTTTATTGGCATATAGTTTTTTGTAGTAATCTCTCATGATCATTTGTATTTCTGCAGTGTTAGTTGTTACTTCTCCTTTCTCATTTCTAACTCTGTTGATTTGAATCTTTCCCCTTTTTTTCTTGATGAGGCTGGCTACTCGTTTATCACTTTTGTTTACCTTCTCAAAAAACCAGCTTTTACTTTTATTGATCGTTGCTATTGTTTCCATCATATCATTTTCATTTCTGATCTGATTTTTATGATTTCTTTCATTCTGCTAACTTTGGGGTTTCTTTGTTCTTCTTTCTGCAGTTGCTTTAGGTGTAAGTGTAGGTTGTTTATTTGAGATTTTTCTTGTTTCCTGATGTAGGAATGTATTGCTATAAACTTCCATCTTAGAATGCTTTTGCTGTATTCCATAGGGTTTGGGTCATTGTGTTTTCATTGTTATTTGTTTCTAGGTATTTTTTGATTTCCTCTTTGATTTCTTCAGTGATCTCTTGATTATTTAGTAGCATATTGTTTAGCCTCCATGTGCTTGTATTTTTTACAGTTTCTTCCTATAATTGATATCTAGTGTCATAGCATTGTTGTCGGAAAAGATACTTGATATGATTTCAATTTTCTTAAATTCACCAAGGCTTTATTTGTGACCCAAGAGATGATCTATCCTGGAGAATGTTCCATGAGCACTTGAGAAAAATGTGTATTCTGTTGTTTTTTGATGGAGTGTCCTATAAATATCAATTAAGTCCATTTTGTTTAATGTATCATTTAAAGCTTGTGTTTCCTTATTTATTTTCATTTTGGATGATCTGTCCATGGGTGAAAGTGGGGTGTTAAAGTCCCCTACTATGAATGTGTTACTGTCTATTTCCTCTTTTATAGCTGTTAGTATTTGCCTTATGTATTGAGGTGTATGTTGGGTGCATAAGTATTTACAATTGTTATATCTTCTTCTTGGATTGATCCCTTGATCATTATGTACTGTCCTTCTTTGTCTCTTGTAATAGTCTTTGTTTTAAAGTCAAGTTTGCCTGATATGAGAATTCCTATTCCAGCTTTCTTTTGGTTTCCATTTCCATGGAATGTCTTTTTACATCCCCTCACGTTCAGTCTGTGTATGTTTCTACGTCTGAAGTTGGTCTCTTGTAGACAGCATATATACGGGTCTTGTTTTAGTATCCATTCAGGCAGTCTATGTCTTTTAGTTGGAGCATTTAATCCATTTACATTTAAGGTAATTTTCGATATGTATGTTCCTAATACTGCTTTCTTAATTGTTTTGAGCTTGTTATTGTAGGTCTTTTCCTTCTCTTGTGTTTTCTGCCTAGAGAAGATTCTATAGCATTTGTTGTAAAGCACGTTTTGTGGTACTGAAATATCTTACCTTTTGCTTGTCTGTAAAAGTTTTAGTTTCTCTGTCAAATCTGAATGAGAATTTTGCTGAATAATCTTAGTTGTAGGTTTTTCCCTTTCATCACTTTAATTATGTCCTACCACTCCCTACTGGCTTGCAAAATTTCTGCTGAAAGATCAGCTATTAAACTTATGGGGATTCCCTTTTATGTTATTTGTTGCTTTTCTCTTGCTGCTTTTAACATTGTTTTTTGTATTTAATTTTTGATAATTTGATTAATATGTGTCTTGTTGTGTTTATCCTTGGATTTATCCTGTATGGGTTTCTCTGTGCTTCCTGGACTTGATTGACTATTTCCTTTCCCATATTAGTGGAAGTTTTCAACTATAAGTTCTTCAAATATTTTCTCAGACCCTTTCTTTTTCTCTTCTTCTTCTGGGACCCCTATAATTTGAATGTTGGTGTATTTCATGTTTTCCCAGAGGTGTCTGAGACTGTGCTCAATTCTTTTCATTCTTTTTTCTTTGTTCCGCTCTGAGGTAGTTATTACCACTATTTTATCTTTCTGGTCACTTATGCGTTCTTCTGCCTCAATTATTGTGCTACTGATTCCTTTTAGAGAATTTCAAATTTCATTTATGGTGTTGTTCATCATTGTTTGTTTGCTCTTTAGTTCTTCTAGGTCCTTGTCAAATGTTTCTTGTATTTTCTCCATTCTATTTCCAAAATTTTGGATCATGTTTACTATCATTACTCTTAATTATTTTTTCAGGTAGCCTAACTCTTTACCCTTCATATATTTGGTCCGGTGGCTTTTTACCTTGTTTCTTCATCTGCTTTGTATTTATCTGTCTACTCAGGTTTGTTCTGTGGATTGTGTAGGCTTCGTGGTGGAGGGGACTGGTACCTGTGTTCTGGTGGATGAGGCTGGATCTTGTCTTCTTAGTGGTCAGGACCTTGTACGGTGTTGTGCTTTGGGGTTTCTGTGAACGTAGTATGATTTTAGGCAGCCTCTCTGCTAATGGGTGGGGTTGTGTTCCTGTCTTGCTAGTTGTTTGGCATAGGGTGTCCAGCACTGTATCTTGCTGATCATTGAGTGGAGCTGGGTCTTAGCATTGAGATGGAGGTCTCTTGGAGAACTCTTGCTGATTGATATTACATGGGGTCAGGAGTTCTCTTGTGGACAAATGTCTTGAATTTGGCTCTCCCCCCTCAGAGACTGAGCTCTGACACCTGGCCAGAGCACCAAAACCCTGTAAGCCACATGGCTGGAGAAGATGGGCTATGAATTAGGTGTCAGCCACTGCCCTACTGTAGCTCTGTCTCAACTGTCTCCAAAGGTCACATAGATACATTGGGTTATTCCACCATTCCTCAGAACTTGCACATTCCAGTCTAGGATTTGTAGATGTACTCCTGATACTCTTTATTGAAATACCTTGTATTCATGGTGGTGAGTGACATGCTAATAGTGTTTGTTCTCTTCAATTCAGAGACTGAGTGTCTGAGCTTTCATGTGGCCAAGTCAGGAGCAGCTGGCCAATTATCCCAAAAGATTAACATGTCACATTCCAAGAAAGCTTTCTGCAGTTTCTGAGCAGTAGTCCCAAGCAGCCACTCCACTCAGCTGCAGCACTCTGACTGGGGAACTCGGTGGAATCCTCAAATGAGGATTTCTTCTGGCCCTAGAATCTGACTTGTCCACCCAGGCAAGGAGCTGAGGAGAGTGTCTCCTGGCCCCATCTCATCAGAGGAGTGGACACCTGGAAGCTGTGCATCCAACAGCATGGGAGCTGAGAGGTGGGTGGGTGGGGCTGACAGCCTCCCAAGAAAAGCCGGAACCATATGGAGGGTTCCTGTGCTACTGCCCAGGTGGGGGGAATTCATGAATCTGGATTTTAGCTGAGGTGATTTCCAAATAAAATGTAGAAGGTATGGCCTGGTTTCTCCAAGAATGATTTGTGGAGAAACGTCTTTTCTGAATGCATGGATCCTCTTGACATCAACAGGAGACCAACATATATTCTGAGATTTCTATACCAGCACAAACACTGAAAGCCTGGTTTTGAGGGATCAAACAGAGATGAGACAAAGTGTAAGAAAAATGACTCCAAGGTCCGAGTCACAAATGCTGACACCAGAGAAAGAGGAGCCATGACCCAGAGACCAGAGCTAGTGAGGTCTCTATTGGCCCAGAGGGCAGAGCGATGAGCCACAGATGATTACTGTCAGGCTTTGAAACCCAATAGAATTTGCCTGGCTGTATTTCAGACATGCTTGGGACAAATGATCCCTTTATTACTTCCATTTTCTCCCCTTCAAAATGGAAAATGTCTTTCCTATGCCACTATTTATCTACTTTGAAGATACCATTATCTATCTGGAAGCAGATTTCTTGTTTTCTAGCTTCACTGATCTAGAAATGGAGAGGAATTTTTTCTCTCAGATGGGTCATATGCAGAGCTTCAACCCTACCTTGCCTAGATTACTTCAAAACATCTGGTATTTTTTTTAGCTGACATTTATATTTTGGACCTAGAGTTGATGCTGGAATGGGTTAAGACCTTTGGAGATGCTGAGATGCAGTCAATGTATTTTTCATGTAAGAAAGACATGAACTGGTTGGGGACCAGGAGTGGAGGGCAGGATTTCTAACTTCTAGGCTTAAGACTTGTAAATTTCTCTTTTTAAACTTTGTGATACTTTGTTACTGCAAACCTAGGAAACTAATACAATGGCCTGTACTTCCTCAGTTATCCACCACCACCCAAATCAACTGTGACTATTTTCTTCTTACTTCTCCAAAATCTGGCTAATACCCTTTCAGGCCACTAGAGACTAACCAATGCATTACTAAGCTACCTTCTATGACTTATACCTCTCCAGGTTCCTCAAACCAGGTCATCAGTGGCCAAGACCCAACCCCAAGACTCATTAATTGTGTCTGTGTGGCTAAACTGAAGGGTGTTCATGTTGCTTGCTGGACAAATAACAGCTCTAATGGGTAAACCTCAACCTTCTGGGTGCTGGGAAGTTCCCCATCTGTAAGGGGGGAGAGAGATGTGCCCATGGATGTAACCATAAAGCAAATATACACAGATATAACCACAAAAATCTTGAAGGTAGGGGATGATAAACACAGCATTTACAGAGACATACCCACACAGACTCTCCCTGTCCTAGGAGTACCTCCACCTGCACCTTCAACAGGATCCCAAAACCCTCTGCACTCACTGTACCTTATTTTCAATGGATGTCTGGCCATACTCCAAACCATACCAGTTCAGTAGCTGATGTAAAGTAGCTGTTGGGAGAAACACACACTCCTCACCTTCTACTAGCCACTCCTTGAGGTGTCAGGTCACCTGATGTGCGAGGACCACAGAAAAGAAAAATCAGGTAGGAGACACATAAGTAATTCCAGGAACTACACATACCCACCAACAGTCTAAAGGACTGCTTGTGATCATTTGTATGGATGGAGAAAGCAACAAGTCCATAATTTGTCCAGGTTGACACAAGGAAACACAGATACCTTCAAAGAGTTCAGCATTGTTGATATGGCTAAAGAAGGTACTGAAGTCTTGACTCCTTCTTTATTTATACCTCAATATATTTATACCAGTGCTGCTCCACAGGCAACCTGGACACCAGACGTATAACAAAGGTTTCTAGTGATCTGAGGGTTAATTATATGATGACTTATAGTTATTAACTGCAGTTGGGCAAATAACACCCAAGCAAGAAAAATACAAGAACCCATAAAGTCAGTTTCCACCAATCACCATGTCATTAATTCCACTCTCCCCACGTATGAAACTATGTTTCTGTGGGCTGATTTTGTAATGATATTCATCAACTTAAGACCAAGCAAATCTACTGCAAACTTAATTTATCAGTAACAAATATATCAGGAAACATATTTAACCAAAAAATTCAGAAACAGTCTCACTGATGTCAGAAATTAATCAAGAATGCCTATCACTCCTAATCTACTTTACATTGGAGAACGAGTAGAATGAGAAAACTACTCATAAATTAATATAAACACAAAAATCATGATGACTCAATAGACACTAATTACTTATGATTTTGGTGTACTATTTAAAACTTTCTAGATGCTAATGTGCTTGTAAGAACCCTATGAGGCAGATACAATCATAATCACCTTTATACTAATGCAAGAGGCACAGAGAGGTATAGGAATTTGCCAATATCTCAGAGCTCATACATAAAATAACCAAAATGTAAACAAGACTGAGACCAGAGTACTTGCAAGTATTATTGAGGCAAAAGATATCACTACACATAAAGACCACATGCTCTTTTATAAATCGGGACTGGCAAATAAAGAATTCAGCAAGTTGCTGCATAAAAGATTAACTTTCAATAAGAGAGTTCCTGGCAACAGAAAAGCTTTCTGGAAGACTCTACTATTATTAATATACTATTAGTGCCATTATTAATTAACTATATTATTAACACATTTTTAATAATACTATGTATTAAACATAAAATACCCTATGACCTTGAAATTCTACCCCTAGATAGACAGCCAACAGAAAGGCAAGTGTGTGGAAAAACAAACAAACAAACAAACATGTACGAGACTATTCAAGGAAGCATTATTTGAATTGCTTTGTAAACATACTTTGGATGTAACATTTGGATTCTACAGATTCTAGGAGAAACAACATGTCACACTTATTTTTTTGAAATACAGAATGTTTATTAATTGACCTTTATAACTCCTTCCCAGTTTTTTCCCTATGTTTCAAAATAATTAAGAAATTTAAAATTTTCACAATTAAACGTTTTAGCAAATCAAACAATAAAAAGTTCATGGTTGGAGGGGTCCAAGAGGGAGGGGATATATGTATACATATAACTGATTCACTTCATTATACAGCAGAAACTAACACACCATTGTAAAGCAACTATATCCCAATTTTTTAAAAAAGTTCATTCTAGGAGTAAGACAGGTATAAAGACACAGACCTCCTAGAGGATGGACCTGAGGATATGGGGAGGGGGAAGGGTAAGCTGTGACAAAGCGAGAGAGTGGCATGGACATATATAATATATGTAAATACTACCAAACGTAAAATAGTTAGTGGGAAGAAGCCGCATAGCACAGGGAGATCAGCTAGGTGCTTTGTGACCAGCTAGAGGGGTGGGATAGGGAGGGTGGGAGGGAGGGAGATGCAGGAGGGAAGAGATATGGGAACATATGTATATGTATAACTGATTTACTTTGTTATAAAGCAGAAACTAACATACCATTGTAAAGCAATTATACTCCAATAAATATGTAAAAAAAAAAAGGTCATGCTTATCTCAATAATTTGTAGAATATTTACTGGACAAAATTTAAGACAATTGGGCTTACAATTAAAAACTTAAATACCCTATTAATAAACTAAGAATATAAGTGAACTTTCTTACCTGGTAATGGGTTTATTAAAAACAGACAAGAAGGGCTTCCCTGGTGGCGCAGTGGTTGAGAATCTGCCTGCTAATGCAGGGGACACAGGTTCGAGCCCTGGTCTGGGACGATCCCACATGCCGCGGAGCAACTAGGCCCGTGAGCCACAACTGAGCCTGCGCATCTGGAGCCTGTGCTCCGCAACGAGAGACTGTGATAGAGGCCTGCGCACCGCGATGAAGAGTGGCCCCCGCTTGCCACAACTAGAGAAAGCCCTCACAGAGAAACGAAGACACAACACAGCAAAAATAAATTAATTAATAAACTCCTACCCCCCAAAAAAAAAAGAAAAAAAAAAAAAAAAACAGACAAGAAATAATACAGTTAAGTATAACTTAAAACAGTCCCATTAAAGTCAGGAACAGATACAAAGGACCACGTTAGTCTTATTATTCTACATTGAATATGTTAGCCTAAACTTCAGAAAGGGAGACCAGACTGAAATACAGAGGCATTTATTTGAGGTTTGTTAGCACTGCAACCCAGGTGACAGGGCTTCAAGAAGTACTTGAATTCAGTTCCACCAAACAAAATGGAGAAAGCTTATAAAAGTAAAAAACATAAAGCCACAGTTACTTACTTGAGTCAAGAATTATAACTGGTGCTAGCAAGAAGGAAGGGTGTTTGTTAAGCAAATGGCTGCATAGTTACAGGAGGGAAAGACTCTTTTTCCTTGTGCCAATTGCACAAAGGCTGCAATTGGTAAAATGTAGCAACTACAAAACGGGTAGAAAACAATTATTGAGATAACAAGCTCATTTCTTTCAATAGCTAATTTAAAATCAAATGTATTTAACCCTCTAATCCAAAGGCACAGAATGACAGAACGAATAAAAACTTAAAACCAGTAATATGCTATCTACAAGAGACTCACTTCAGCTGTAGAAGCACATATAGGCTTAAAGTGAAGAGAGGAAGAAAAAGATATTTCATGCAAATGGAAATCAAAAGAGAGCAGGGATTATACCAGACCAAAAAAATAAATAAAATAAAATAGACTAACCCAGAAACTATAACAAGAGAAAAAGAAGGTTATACAATGATAAAGTGGTCAATTCATTGAGGATATAGAAACTGTAAATATATATGAATGTGTATATATACATATATATCTATATATATGTATTTTGCTCTCTTCCTTTGTGGATTATTAATTTTCTATAATGATACATTTTAATTCTTTTATATTTATATTGTGTGTATTTACTATGGTTTGTTTTGTGTTTACCCTCTGGCTATTACAGTCTATTTTAAGATGATAACAATCAAATTCTATTATATATAATGGAATTTAATCTGAAAAAATACAGAATAACTATACTGTACACATGAAACTAACACAATATTGTCTATACTTCAATAAACAAAAGTACAGGTAAGTTACTGAAATGAGTTTTCATTGTTTTTTCCTTTTGTTTTGCAACAAACTAGAGATATAAACCTTTATTTCACAACATACATATGTATATGCACCCAACATCCAAGCACTGAAATATACAAGTAAACATTAACAGATCTGAGGGGATAAATAGACAAGGATACACTTACAATAGAGAACTTAAATACCCCACTTCAATAATGGATAAATCATCTGACAGAAAATCAATAAGGAATCAATCATTGGACTTAAACTATACATTAGGTCAAGTGGAACTAACAGACATAGAGAACATTCCATCCAGTAGTGACAGAATACACATTCTTCCCCAGTGCATATGGAACTTTCTCCAGGATATATCATATATTTGGTCACAAAACAAGTCTCAAAAAATATTTTAAAGCCTGAAGTTATAGCAAGAATCTTTTTAGACCAAAGGCATAGGAAACTAGAAGTCAAACACAGGATCAACTGGGAAATGCACAAATTTGTGGAAATTAAAGAACACACTCCTGAACAACTAATGAATCAAAAAACTTAAAAGAGAAATTAAAAATATCTTGAAACAAATGAAAGTGAATACACAACATACCAACACTTAGGGGATGCAGCAAGAGCGGTGCTAAGAAAAAAGTTTGTAGTGATAAAAGACTAGATGATGAAGAAAAGAAAGACCTCAAATACATAACTTGACCTTACACCTTAAAGAAATAGAAAGGGAAGAACTAATCCACAGATTACAGGAGGAAGACGATAACAAGATCAAAGCAGAAATCAATGAAATGGAGAATAGACAAAAAAAAAAATCAATAAAACAACTTTTCTTTAGACTTAGATATTTTATTTCATGCAAAGAAAGTTTAGATCTTTATATTTTTACATTAAAAAACCAAGAATTTTAAAAGGTCATACCTAATTTATGAAAAAGATCTTGCTAAAAGCTGAATTCAAATCTTAAAGACGAGATAAAGAAATGGCCTTATGAAAAACATGCAAGGGTTTTGAAGATTCTGCAAAGCAAGTGGTGACTATTAATATTCACAAGTATGGCTATATCACATTTGGCTTCAAAGAGGTAAGTAAAGGTGACATTATTTACAACATTAGGTTCAGTCTTCTCTTCCGTCTGGCCTCATTAAATTTTGACGCTTTCGTTTTGAAAATCCTTTCATGTTCTCTTGCATCATGACCTGGGTACAGTTGTTCCTTATTGTCAATAATTCACAAATCATTTCTAGACCTTTTTGGCCTCCCTTCAGATGGAAGAATTGGTTTGTATAAATAGATAAACAAAATTGACAACATTTTAGCTAGTCTTACCAAGGGAAAAGATAAAGGACTAAACAATACAATTATAAAAGAGGACACACACAAAAGGTGTAACTGAAATACCATGAATCATAAGAGTCTACAATGGACAATTACAAGACTACAAGTAGATAATCTAAAGGAAATACATTTATTCCTAGACTTACAACCTACATAGTCTGACTCATGAAAAATAGAAAATTGACAATCAATAATAAGGAGATGGAATCAATAACAAAAAAACCCTCTCTAAGACCAAGACCAGATGACTTCATGAGTAAATTATACCAAACATTAAAAAAAATTGACACCAAATCTTTCTCAAATTCTTCCAAAAAATGGAAGAGGAGGGAAAACTCCCTAAATCAATTTTACAGCCACCAACACATTACGCCAAGGGAAGATAAGAATACCATAAAAATAGAAAACTAGATATCCATACCAATATCCCTGAATATGGAAGCAAAAATTCTCAACAAAACCCTAGCAAACTTAATTCCACAGCATACTATAAAGCTCATACAACATAATCAAATGGGATTTATCCCTGGATGCAAAGATGGTTGCATTTATGCAAATCAATAAATATGATACATCCAAATAATAAAATGAAAACAAATGATTATCTCAATAGGTGCAGAAAATTCATTTGAAAAATTTCAGCATCATTTTATGATAAAAACTCTGAACATATTGGCTACACAAGAAACATCTCAAGATAATAAAGGTCATATATGACAAGTCCACAGCCAACATCATAGTCAGTGGTGAAAGACTGAAAGCTTTTCCTCTAAATTCAGGAATAAGACAAGTGTGCTCATTCTCAACACTCCAATTGAATGAAGTAATGGAAATCTTAGAAAGGGTAATTAAC
This sequence comes from Delphinus delphis, assembly GCF_949987515.2. Taxonomy (NCBI): domain Eukaryota; kingdom Metazoa; phylum Chordata; class Mammalia; order Artiodactyla; family Delphinidae; genus Delphinus; species Delphinus delphis. Next base: position 2,141,367 of record NC_082705.1, read on the forward strand.
CTAGATTTTTTTTAAAAAAAGGTATACACATCATCCAAATTGGAAAGAAAGAAGTAAAATTATGTTTCTGTTCTGATGACATGATCTCGTATATAAGAAAAATCTTAGCACTACACACACACATACACACAGAACTAATAGAACTAATAGAAATCAGTAAAGTTTCAGGATAGATAACAAATATACAAAAATAAGTTATATTTCTTTAAAATATCAATGAGTAATCTGAAAGTGAAATAAATAAAATAATTTCATCTACAATATCACCAAAACATCAAAATACTTAGGAATAAATTGAACGAGGAAAATGAAAGACTATACACCATGAACTATAAGACATTTATGACAGAAATTGAAGAATGCAACTCAATCTAAAGTATCCTGTGTTCATGGGTCAAAGGAGTTAATATTGTTAAAATTTCCTCGCTACCTGTTGGGATGTTTAGAAATTGAATAATAATAATAAATAAAAATATAATAAAAAATAATAATAATAATAAAAATTAATAATAAATAAAAATAATAATATCCTTGGAACTGAAAAGGAACTTTGAAACTAAAAAAGCAACTACATAAACTGCAATTATAAATTTTATTGTAGGTAACTTACATATGGGCAGGAAGGATCAGGCAGACAGATCATCCAGAGGAATTTAGCTACATTTAATTCATTCAGCCATTGTATGAATTTTGATTAGTGAAACATTGCCATTTACATTTAAAGTAATTATTGAAAGGTAAGGAAGTACTAATGCCATCTTACTCTTGTTTGACTCTTTTTTAGTTCCATGGTTCCTTTCTTCATCTCCTGCTGTCTTCCTTTTTGAATTGATGACGTTCTGTGGTGGTACTCTTTTATTCTCTTTTATCTTTTGTTTATCTGCTGTAGGTTCACTTTGTGGTTTCCCTCAGATTTCCTTGCCACATCAGAGAAATATGACAGTCTATGATAACAACTTAACTTCAATTACATACAAAAACTTTACACTTTTACTTTCTCCCTTTTTGTTTTTGATGTCACAATTTATGTCTTTTTATATTATGTATTTATCAACATATTATTGTACCTATAGTTAATTTCAGTACTTTTGCCCTTTTACTTTTATACAAGAGTTAGAAGGTTAACACACCACCATATTAAAGTATTACAGTATTCTCAATCTTACTGTATACTTACCTCAATCTGTGTGTTCTATTTTTCCATGTTACTAATTAGCTCCTTCTATTTCAGCTTGAAGAACTCCTTTTGGCATTTTTTGTAAGGCAGAGCTAATGAGATGAACTCCCCTAGTTTTTGTTTCTCTGGAATGTGTTTATCTCACCTCATTCTGAAGTACAACTTTGTCCTAGGTAAAGTGTTCTCTCTCTCTCTCTTTTTTTTTTTTTTAGCATCTTTATTGGAGTATAATTGTTTTACGAAGGTGTGTTAGTTTCTGCTTTATAAAAAAGTGAATCAGCTATACATATACATCTATCCCTATATCTCCTCCCTGTTTCGTCTCCCTCACACCCTCCCTATCCTACCCTCCCTATCCCACCCCTTTAGGTCATCACAAAACACGGAGCTGATCTTCCTGTGCTATGCGGCTGCTTCCCACTAACTATCTATTTTACATTTGTTAGTATATATAAGTCCATGCCACTCTCTCACTTCGTCCCAGCTTACCATTCGCCCTCCCCGTGTCCTCACATCCATTCTCTACATCTGCATCTTTATTTCTGTCCTGCCTCTAGGTTCTTCAGAACCTTTTTTTTAAGATTCCATTTATATGTGTTAGTAAACTGTATTTGTTTTTCTCTTTCTGACATACTTAATTTTGTATGACAGACTCTAGGTCCATCCACCTCACTACAAATAACTCAATTTTGTTTCTTTTTATGGCGCAGTAATATTCCATTGTATATATGTGCCACATCTTATTTATCCAATCATCTGTCGATGGACACATATTGCTTCCATGTCCTGCTATTGTAAATAGAGCTGCGATGAACATTGAGGTACATGACTCTTTTTGAATTATGGTTTTCTCAGGGAATATGCCCAGTAGTGGGACTGCTGGGTCCTGTGCTAGTTTAATTTTTAGTTTTTTAAATAACCTCCATAATGTTCTCCATAGTGGCTGTATCAATTTACATTCCCACCAACAGTGCCAGAGGGTTCCCTTTTCTCCACACCCTCTCCAAAATTTATTATTTGTAGATTTTTTGATGATGGCCATTCTGACTGGTCTGAAGTAATACCTCATTGTAGTTTTGCTTTACATTTCTCGAATGATTGTAGCATTCTTTCATGTGTTTGTTGGTAAGCTGTATTTCTTCTTGGCAGAAATGTCTATTTAGGGCTTCTGCCCATTTTTGGATTGGGTTGTTTGTTTTTTTGATATTGAGCTGCTTGTAAATTTGGGAGATTAGTCCTTTGTCAGTTGCTTCATTTGCAAATACTTTCTCCCATTCTGAAGGTTGTCTTTTGGTCTTGTTTATGGTTTCCTTTGTTGTGCAAAAACTTTTAAGTTTCATTAGGTCCCATTTGTTCCTTTTTGTTTTTATTTCCCTTTCTCTAGGAGATGTGCCAAAAGGAGCTTGCTGTGATTTATGTCATAGAGTGTTCTGCCTAGGTTTTCCTCTAAGAGTTTGATAGTGTCTGGTCTTACATTTAGGTCTTTAATCCATTTTGAGTTTATTTTTGTGTATGCTGTTAGGGAGTGTTCTAATTTCATTCTTTTACCTGTAGCTGTCCAGTTTTCCCCACATCACTTATTGAAGATGCCTTCTTTTCTCCATTGTATATTCCTGCCTCCTTTACCAAAAATAAGGTGACCATATGTGCATGGGTTTATCTCTGGGCTTTCTATCTTGTTCCATTGATCTATATTTCTGTGTTTGTACCAGTACCATTCTGTCTTGATTACTGTAACTTTGTAGTATAGTCTGAAGTCCAGGAGCCTGGTTCCTCCAGCTCCGTTATTTTTTCTCAAGGCTACTTTGGCTAGTTGGTGTGTTTTGAGTTTCCATACAAATTGTGAAATTTTTGTTCTAGTTCTGTGAAAAATGCCATCGGTAATTTGAAAGGGATTACATTGGCAAAGTGTTCTTGTTTGGCTGTTGTTTTCTTTCAGCAGTTTGAATATATCATCCCATTGTCCCTGGCCTACAAAGTTTCTGCTGCAAAATCCACTGAAGCCTTTCTGGCATTTTCTTTATTAAAAAAGTTTTTCTTTTATTGCTTTTAAAATTTGCTCTGTATTCCATTTTATACAGTTTTATTATAGTGTATCTTGGAGATGCTAATTTTGGATGGAAACTTTGAACTAACCTATTACTTTTATTAACTTCTATGTCCAACTCTCTCCCCAAATTTGGGAAATTTTCAGCCATTATTTCTCTAAGTAAGCTTTCTGTCCCCTTTTCTCTCTCAGGCCTTCTCCCGAGAGAAGAAACATTTGTAGACTGTTTCTCTTAATGCTATTCCATAGTTCACATAGGCTTTCTTCACTCTTCTTTAATTCTTTTTTCTTTGTTTTCCTATGACTGCATTATTTCAAAGTCTGGATTGAGTCTGTTTTTTGATGCTCTCTATTGCATTTTTTCCGTTTGACTCATAGTTTCAGCTCCAAAATTTATGTTTTGTTCTTTTTTATGTTTTAACCTCTTTGTTAAGCTTCTCATTGTGTGTGTGTGTGTGTATTGTTTTCCTGATTTTATTGAATTTTCTTTCTGTGTAGTTGACTGAGCTTCCTTAAAACAGCTATATATATTTTTTTATTACCATGTAATAAATTTTTTTATTACCATGTAAGTCACAGATCTCCATGTCTTTGGTGTTCCTTTTATGGAGCCATATTTCTTTGATTTCTTGTGTTCCTTAAAGTCTTTAATTGTTGTGTTCACATTTGAAGAAGTTTTCACCTCCTCCCGTCTTTACTGACTGATTTTGGGAAATAAATACCTTCTGTCAGCTCTGCTACAGATTCTGAGGGTTTCTCAGTCCTTTTATATGGGTACACCTACTGCACACTTGTTATTCTGTGTTGTGGCAGAATTTAAGCTTGTATGCCTTCTGTGAAACCTTCAAATCTAATTCAATATTGATAGCCTCCCTTTAGCGTTTCCTAGCACACAGCTGAATGCTCAAGTTTATGGTTTATTCCAGGCCTAAAGATTAGGATCCCTGCAAATGTTCACAAGCTGTCTGCAAAACCTCATTCATGCTGCCATTGGGAGCACACAGGGAGCCAGACACAGGATACAATGAGGGGCAGGGGAGAGGCACGCGGAATTTCAGGAGTGTCCATGTGCCAGCTGGGTAATCCAAAATGGTTTATGTACAGGTCTCTTGATTGAATTCATGATGCAACTAGTAGAATGTTCCTATGATAATTGTTTCATGCCTGCTGCTATCCACCTAGTCTCTCACCACTATCTGGGAAAATTCACATTATCTCACTTTCTTGGGCCAAGTAGGGCTCCCTTGGCATTGAGCTACGCCACATTTGGGGAGCGATAACTTGGATAAAGGCACACTGTCCCCATTACTTTCTTCAATGTGTCTAACCTTAGATTATTTTTTTCTCCAGCAGCGTGCTGTGGAACTTCTCTGTTGTACCCCGGACTTCCACAAAAGCACTCTCATCTGTGAGTGATTGACAAAACTGGCCTGAAGTTTATTGTTTCCTTCCTTGAAACAGACCTATTTATTAATTTGACAGTTGTGTGCAGACGAAAATTCTGCCTCAAGTCCCTCATAGTACACAATGGTCTAAGTCAGGGGTCCCCAACCCCTGGCCAGGGACCAGTACCAGTCCACGGCCTGTTAGGAACCATGGCACTGCAGGAGGTGAGTGGCAGGTGAGCTAGTTAAGCTTCATCTGCCGCTCCCCATCGCTATCATCACAGCCTGAAATAGACCCCCCAATCTGTGGGAAAATTGTCTTGCACGAAACTGGTCTCTGGTGCCAAAAATATGGGGACCCCTGCTCTAAGTAATCTCAATAATAACATTATAAATAATAATATATTTGAATCATGTTTTTTTATGTTGTAAGGTTTTATTTTAGGTGGTTTATTTGTTGTCTTTTTTGCCCCATTTACAGATAGTGGATCAAAGGATCAGAAATATTATTTTTCAAGCTAATATATTATAGGACTAATGTGTTCTAATTCCAGAGCTTGTAACCTTTATACTAGACTGTGCCTCCTTGTTCTTTTTGCCTTCTTGGCCCTCTAGGATTTTTGGTTAACTTTATCTGCTCACAAACCTCTCACTACCTGATGACAACTTGAATGTTTTCCTCTAGATTCCTATGTTCCTCTGTCATAACTCATTCCTACCTGGGCATGCCACAAATTTCCCAAGACAAGCTTATGATTCTCATTCTATTTCAGTTACTTCCTTCACCATCACCACTGAGTTCCTGGAGGCAGAAACAAGCCTCTTGGGCCTTCCCTAGTGGCACAGTGGTTAAGAATCTGCCTGCCAATGTAAGGGACACAGGATCGAGCCCTCGTCCGGGAAGATCCCACATGCCGTGGAGCAACTAAGCCCGTGCACCACAACTATTGAGTCCAGAAGCCACAACTATGGAGCCAGTGTGCCACAACCACATGCCTAGATCGTGTGCTCCACAACAAGAGAAGCCACCGTAATGGGGAGCCTGTGCACTGCAGTGAAGAGTAGCCTCTGCTCACCGCAACTAGAGAAAGCCCGTGCACAGCAACAAAGACCCAATGCAGCCAAAAATAAATAAATAAAATAAATTAATTAAAAAAACATGTGGATCCAATTGCCATTTCTTCTCAAGGTCTCCTGAGTATCTCTAGCAATTAAATGGCATTGCGTTTGTTCACATTTATCAAGCACCCAGATTAGAAAGGTAAATTTCAGTGACAATCCACAGTCCCAGTGGCAAGGGCTATAGTCTCACCAGTCTTCATTTTTATCAGAAGTAGTCAAGCCAACGCAATATTAGAGGAAGTCAATTGACAGAATTCTGGGAGTTTTGCTTTGTTGAAACAGTCAGGGAGTGTATTCTGATTCCTCTGAAGACTCAGAAGCCATTTAGGTGTTCTGCATCAACACACTAGAAAAACATCACCAAAACACTAAGGGGGCACGATAGAACTATGGACATACCTCCTTGGACGACTGAATGGAGCACAAGTGTCCTTGCTTTTGCAGTTATGCATTAAATATCTTGATGACTCAAAGCAACGCTATTCAGTTTTCCTCATAGTATGTTGCCTAACTGAGGAGAAATTTCCTGAGGAGAAATTTCCTAGATTTCATCCAGAATTAGTTTGTCTGGTCATACCACATGGAGCAAAAGAATAGGGTGGAATGGTTAGAACGTGCAAGAAAAAGAGTTTAAAAACTGCTCCCTCATTTAGCGAAGAACACAGTTGTGATGCATTAGGCTATGTGCCTTCCCTCATCAGTTATACTCTTTCCTATGTAATCTCATTTATTCTGTGGCTTGATTACCTCATGGGTATCAACTTTCATCTCCATCTTTGGCTCCATTATTGAATTCCAGAAACAAATATTAAAGGATACCTCTCAACTCAGTGTTCCCAATCTTTACATCATCTCCTATTGGCACTCCGGACATTGGTCATATATTTGGTATCTTCATTGTACCTCCATGCATCACAGTTCAACCAAACACCTGAATATCTGGTTCTATTTGGCCTTCCAAGTGTCTTTCAAATGAGCAGTCTTTCCAAACTTCTTCCTTGATCTGGCTTCCTCATATTCCTCAGTAAATCTGGCTCCTTGAGTTTTACCTTATCAGAATTTTTACCAGCTTCTCTTCAGCCTATCTAACTCAGCTGGATGTGTGCCTTTTGAGCTAGTTATGAAGTATCCATGGCTAACTTCCAATGTGCTCCTCAATAACAGGGACCAGGTTGAATTCTCCAAGTTCCTAATAGTTATCCTAGCTAGAGACATTTTCTCCCCAGAAGGGATTTGCAACAATAGGCTTTTCTCTTATGATTTTATTTCATATTGTGATTTAAAATTGTCCCACCTATCTGCACTATATGGTACCAACGACAACCTTACCTTTTCCCTCAGCTCAGGTATTGCTGAGTCATCTCCAGAACAAGGTATAGTGGAAGGACCAATTCCTACTCGTATACATAGGTACTATGTCTTCTTAACTCAGTCTGTCTCCCGCCCTCTTACTTAGCAGTACAAAGCAAGGAATGGGTAAGAGGGCTTTGTTGAGGTTTGCTTTAGAAAGAAGACTTGGCCACTGGACTGTCAACCTCACCACACCTAATGGCAAACTTCTATCTGTCCCATCCTTCTCCCAGGGAGAACCGGAGGTGATGTTGAGGTTTTCTATCAAGGATATTCACACGGCTATGAGCAGGAGTCAAAAAGGGAGAAGATGGGTAATTAAGGTGTGGTTTCTCCCAGCTGACACCCTAAGTCTGAGGATGGTCAGGACTTTTTATCTAAGAATTGATGTTCTTGCCACTGACAGTTTTATAGCTGCGATGGTACTTAACTGCATGTAAAACTTTGATGGAGCTTCACAGGTGAAGGATGGAGTCCAGTCAGTCTTGACAAAAAGACACAGTATTTAAAAATAGGATCTTAAAATAATAAACTTGGTAATAGTAAATGAAACTTGAAAAGGGCCCCCTGACAAGAATGATGCAGGAATGCATATGGACAGGTGGTCAGTAGTCTCCACTGAGTCAAAGTTCCACAACATTGCAAAGGGTGTAGCATCTCCTTTTGAGTTCTGGACGTGTCTTAGAAAACCAGGGTCCACGGTGCAGAAAGCTGGTCTAGCTACAGGGGAAAGCAGGGAGAATCTTGTTAGTGGGCAAGAAGGCAGATGGACAGGGCAGGAATATAGGTGAAAAACACATACTTATGGATGACTTCCTTTTACAGCGGATTCCACCACTACAAATATAAAAGTAGCTGTGGGTGAGAGGGAGATGAGTAATGACCCATGGAGCTATCTAGCAATACGCAATGTGTCCACTTTTTTTTTTTTTTACATCTTTATTGGAGTATAATTGCTTTACAATGGTGTGTTAGAGTCTGCTTTATAACAAAGTGAATCAGTTATACATATACATATGTTCCCATATCTCCTCCCTGTTGCATCTCCGTCCCTCCCACCTTCCCTATCCCACCCATCCAGGTGGTCACAAAGCACCGAGCTGATCTCCCTGTGCTATGTGGCTGCTTCCCACTAGCTATCTGTTTTACGTTTGGAGTGTATATATGTCCATGCCACTCTCTCACTTTGTTACAGGTTACCCTTCCCCCTCCCCATATCCTCAACTCCATGCTCTAGTAGGTCTGTGTCTTTATTCCCATCTTACCTCTAGGTTCTTCATGACATTTTTTCCCCCTAATACTCCATATATATGTGTTAGCATATGGTATTTGTCTTTCTCTTTCTGACTTACTTCACTCTGTATGACAGACTCTAGGTCCATTCACCTCACTACAAATAACTCAATTTCGTTTCTTATTTTGGCTGAGTAACATTCCATTGTATAAATGTCCCACATCTTCTTTATCCATTAATCTGGTGATGGACACTTAAGTTGCTTCCATCTCCTGGCTATTGTAAATAGAGCTGCAATTAACATTTTGGTATATGACTCTTTTTGAATTATGGTTTTCTCAGGGTATATGCCCAGTAGTGGGATTGCTGGTATATATGGTAGTTCTATTTGTAGTTTTTTAAGGAACCTCCATACTGTCCTCCATAGTGGCTATACCAATTCACATTCCCACCAGCAGTGCAAGAGTGTTCCCTTTTCTCCACACCCTCTCCAGCATTTATTGTTTCTAGAATTTTTGATGATGGTCATTCTGACCGGTGTGAGATGATATCTCATTGTAGTTTTGATTCGAATTTCTCTAATGATTAATGATGTTGAGAATTCTTTCATGTGCTTGTTAGTAATCTGTATATCTTCTCTGGAGAAATGTCTATTTAGGTCTTCTGTCCATTTTTGGATTGGGTTGTTTGTTTTTTTGTTATTGAGCTGCTTATAAATTTTGGAGATAAATCCTTTGTCAGTTGCTTCATTTGCAAAGATTTTCTCCCATTCTGAGGGTTGTCTTTTGGTCTTGTTTATGGTTTCCTTTGTTGTGCAAAAGCTTTGAAGTTTCATTAGGTCCCATTTGTTTATTTTTGTTTTTATTTCCATTTCTCTAGGAGGTGTGTCAAAAAGGATCTTGCTGTGATTTATGTCATAGAGGGTTCTGCCTAGGTTTTCCTTTAAGAGTTTGATAGTGTCTGGCCTTATATTTAGGTCTTTAATCCAATTTCAGCTTATTTTTGTGTATGGTGTTAGGGAGTGTTCAAATTTAATACTTTTACATGTGCCTGTCCAGTTTTCCTAGCACCACTTATTGAAGAGGCTACCCATTTTCCACTGTACACTCCTGCCTCCTTTATCAAAGATAAGGTGACCATATATATGTGTGTGGGTTTATATCTGAACCTTCTATCCTCTTCCATTGATCTATATTTCTGATTTTGTGCCAGTACCATACTGTCTTGATTACTGTAGCTTTGTACTATAGTCTGAAGTCAGGGAGCCTGATTCCTCCAGCTCCGTATTTTGTTGTCAAGATTACTTTAGCTATTCGGGGTCTTTTGTGTTTCCATACAAATTGTGAAATTTTTTTGTTCTAGTTCTTTGAAAACTGCCATTGGTAGTTTGATAGGGATTGCATTGAATCTATAGATTGCTTTGGGTAGTAGAGTCATTTTCACAATGTTGATTCTTCCAATCCAAGAACATGGTATATCTCTCCATCTATTTGTATCATCTTTAATTTCTTTCATCAATATCTTATAATTTTCCACATACAGGTCTTTTGTCTCCTTAGGTAGGTTCATACCTAGATATTTTATTCTTTTTGTTGCAATGGTAAATGGGAGTGTTTTCTGAATTTCACGTTCAGATATTTCATCATTAGTGTATAGGAATGCCAGAGATTTCTGTGCATTAATTTTATATCCTGCTACTTTACCAATTCATTGATTAGCTCTATTAGTTTTCTGGTAGAATCTTTAGGATTCTCTATGTAGAGTATCATGTCATCGGCAAACAGTGACAATATTATTTCCTCTTTTTTGATCTGGTTTCCATTTATTTCTTTTTCCTCTCTGATTGTTGTGGCTAAAACTTCCAAAACTATATTGAATAAGTGTGGTGACAGTGGGCAACCTTGCCTTCTTCCTGATCTTATAGGAAATCGTTTCAGTTTTTCACCATTGAGGACGATGTTGGCTGTGGGTTTGTCATATATGGCCTTCTTTATGTTGAGGAAACTTACCTCTGTGCCTACTTCCTGCAGTGTTCTTATCATAAATAGGTATTGAATTTTGTCGAAAGCTTTCTCTGCATCTATTGAGATTATCATATGGTTTTTCTCCTTCAATTGTTAATATGGTATATGACGTTGGTTGATTCGCATATATTGAAGAATTCTTGCATTCCTAGAATAAACCCCACTTGATCATAGTGTATCATCCTTTTAATGTGCTGTGGGATTCTGTTTGCTAGTATTTTGTTGAGAATTTTTGCATTTATGTTCGTCAGTGATATTGGCCTGTACTAATCTTTCTTTGTGACATCTCTGTCCGGTTTTGGTATCAGGGTCATGGTGGCCTCGTAGAACGTGTTTGGAAATGTTCCTACCTCTGCTATATTCTGGAAGAGTTTGAGAAGGATAGGTGTTAGCTCTTCTCTAAATGTTTGATAGAATTCGCCTGAGAAGCCATCTGGTCCTGGACTTTTGTTTGTTGGAAGATTTTTAATCACAGTTTCAAGTTCAGTGCTTGTGATTGGTCTGTTCATATTTTCTATTTCTTCCTGATTCAGTCTTTGCACGTTGTGCATTTCTAAGAATTTGTCCATTTCTTCCAGGTTGTCCATATTATTGGCATAGAGTTGCTTGCAGTAATCTCTCATGATCTTTTGTATATCTGCAGTGTCAGTTGTTACTTCTCCTTTCTCATTTCTATTTCTATTGATTTGAATCTTCTCCCTTTTTTTCTTGACGAGTCTGACTAATGGTTTATCAATTTTGTTTATCTTCTCAAAGAACCATCTTTTAGTTTTATGGATCTTTGCTATCGTTTCCTTCATTTCTTTTTCATTTATTTCTGATCTGATCTTTATGATTTCTTCCCTTCTGCAACCTCTGGGGTTTTTTTGTTCTTCTTTCTCTTATTGATTTAGGTGCAAGTTTGGGTTGTTTATTTGAGATGTTTCCTGTTTCTTAAGGTAGGATTGTATTGCTATAAACTTCCCTCTTAGAACGGCTTTTGCTGCATCCCATAGGTTTTGGGTCGTCGTGTCTCCATTGTCATTTGTTTCTAGGTATTTTTTGATTTCCTCTTTGATTTCTCCACTGATCACTTCGTTATTAAGTAGTGTATTCTTTAGCCTCCATGTTTTTGTATTTTATGCAGATCTTTTCCTGTAATTGCTATCTAGTCTCATAGCATTGTGGTCAGAGAAGATACTTGATACAATTTCAATTTTCTTAAATTTACCAGGACTTGATTTATGACCCAAGATATGATCTATCCTGGAGAATATTCCATGTGCATTTGAGGAAAATGTGTATTCTGTTGTTTTAGGATGGAATGTCCTATAAATATCAATTAAGTCCATCTTGTTTAATGTATCATTTAATGCCTGTGTTTCCTTATTTATTTTCATTTTGGATGATCAGTCCATTGGTGAAAGTGGGGTGTTAAAGTCCCCTACTATGAATGTGTTACTGTCAATTTCCCTTCTTATGGCTGTTAGTGTGTGCCTTATGTATTGAGGTGCTCCTATGTTTGGTGCATAAATATTTACAATTGTTATATCTTCTTCTTGGATCGATCACTGGATCATTATGTACTGTCCTTCTTTGTCTCTTTTAATAGTCTTTATTTTAAAGTCTATTTTTGTCTGCTATGAGAATTGCTACTCCAGCTTTCTTTTGATTGACATTTGCATGGAATACCTTTTCCCATCCCCTCACTTTCAGTCTGTATGTGTCTCTAGGTCTGAAGTGGGTCTCCTGTAGACAGCATATATATGGGTCTTGTTTTTGTATCCATTCAGCCACTCTGTGTCTTTTGGTGTGAACATTTAATCCATTTACATTTAAAGTAGTTATCGATATGTATGTTCCCATTTCCATTTCTTAATTGTTCTGGGTTTGTTATTGTAGGTCTTTTCCTTGTCTTGTATTTCTTGCCTAGAGAAGTTCCTTTAGCATTTGTTGTAAAGCTGGTTTTGTTGTGCTGAACTCTCTCAGTTTTTGCTTGTCTGTAAAGCTTTTAATTTCTCCATCAAATCTGAATGAGATCTTTGCTGGGTAGAGTAATCTTGGTTGTAGGTTTTTCTCCTTCATCACTTTAAGTATGTCCTGCCACTCCCTTCTGGCTTGCAGAGTTTCTGCTGAAAAATCCACTGTTAACCTGATGGGGATTCCCTTGTGTGTTATTTGGTTTTTTTCCCTTGCTGCTTTTAATATGTTTTCTTTGTATTTAATTTTTGACAGTTTGATTAATATGTGTCCTGTCGTGTTTCCCCTTGGATTTATCCTCGATGGAACTCTCTGTGCTTCCTGGATTTGATTAACTATTTCATTCCCCATATTATGGAAGTTTTTAGCTATAATCTCTTCAGATATTTTCTCAGTTCCTTTCTTTTTCTCTTCTTCTTCTGGGACCCCTATAATTCGAATGTTGGTGTGTGTAATGTTGTCCCAGAGGTCCCTGAGACTGTCTGCAATTCTATTCATTCTTTTTCTTTATTCTGCTCTGCAGTAGTTATTTCCACTACTTTATCTTCCAGGTCACTTATCCATTCTCCTGCCTCAGTTATTCTGCTATTGATCCCTTCTAGAGTATTTTTAACTTAATTTATTGTGTTTTTCATCATTGCTTGTTTCTTCTTTAGTTCTTCTAGATCTTTGTTAAATGTTTCTTGCATTTTCTCTATTCTATTTCACAGATTTTGGATCATCTTTACTATCATTATTCTGAATTCTTTTTCAGGTAGACTGCCTATTTTCTCTTCATTTGTTAGGTCCGGTGGGTTTTTACCTTGCACCTTCATCTACTGTTTTTCTGTCTTCTCATTTTGCTTATCTTCCTGTGTTTGGGGTTTCCTCTTTTCAGGTTGACGGTTCATATTTCCCATTGTATTTGGTGTCTCCCCCCAGTGGCTAAAGTTGGTTCAGTAGGTTGTGTTGGCCTCCTGGTGGAGGGGACTAGTGCCTGTTTTCCCGTGGATGAGTCTGTATCTTGTGTTTCTGGTGGGTAGGTCCACGTCTGGTGGCGTGTTTTGGGGTGTCTGTGGACTTATTATGATTTTAGGCAGCCTGTCTGCTAATGGGTGGGGTTGTGTTCCTGTCTTGCTAGTTGTTTGGCATAGGGTGTCCAGCACTGTAGCTTGCTGGTCGTTGAGTGAAGCTGGGTGTTGGTGTTGAGATGGAGATCTCTGGGAGATTTTTGCCGTTTTATATTATGTGGAGCTGGGAGGTCTGTTGTGGACCTGTCCTGAAATTCGCTCTCCCACCTCAGAGGCACAGCCCTGATACCCGGCTGGAGCACCAAGAACCTGTCCTCCACACGGCTCAGAAAAAAAGGGAGAAAAAATAGAAAGAAAGAAAGAAAGAGAGAGAGAGAGAAAGAAAGAAAGGAAGAAAGGGGATAAAATAAAATAAGATAAAATAAAATAAATGTATTAAAATACAAAAATAATTATTAAAAAAAAATTTTTAAGTGAAAAAAACAAAACAAAAACGGAAGGACAAATGGTGAAAGCAAAGCTATACAGACAAAATCTTACACAGAAGCATATACATACACACAAAAAGAGGAAAAGGGGAAAAAATCCTAAATCTTGCTCTCATAGTCCACCTCCTCAATTTGGGATGATTCGTTGTCTATTCAGGTATTCCACAGATGCAGGTACATCAGGTTGATTGTGGAGCTTTAATCCGCTGCTCATGAGGCTGCTGGGAGAGATTTCCCTTTCTCTTCTTTGTTCTCACAGCTCACAGGGGCTCAGCTTCGGATTTGGCCCCGCCTCTGCGTGTAGGTCGCAGGAGGGCGTCTGTTCTTAGCTCAGACAGGACGGGGTTAAAGGAGCCGCGGATTCTGGGTCTCTGGCTCACTCAGGCCAGGGGAGGGAGGGGCACGGAGTGGTGGGCGGGCCTGCGGCGGCAGAGGCCAGCGGGACGTTGCACCAGCCTGCGGCGCGCCGTGCGTTCTCCCGGGGAAGTTGTCCCTGGATCCCGGGACGCTGGCAGTGGCAGGCTACACGGGCTCCCGGAAAGTGGGTGTGGATAGTAACCTGTGCTTGCACACAGGCTTTTTGGTGGCGGCAGCAGCAGCCTTAGCGTCTCATGCCCGTCTCTGGGGTCCGCGCTGTTAGCCGCGGCTCGCGCGCCTCTGGAGCTCCTTTAAGCAGCGCTCTTAAACCCCTCTCCTCGTGCAGCAGGAAACAAAGAGGAAAGAAAAAGTCTCTTGCCTCTTCGGCAGGTCCAGACTTTTCCCCGGACTCCCTCCTGGCTAGCCGTGGTGCACTAACCCCTGCAGGCTGTGTTCACGCCGCCAACCCCAGTCCCCTCCCTGTGCTCCGACAGGAGCCCGAGCCTCAGCTCCCAGCCGCACCCACCCGGGCCGGTGAGCAGACCAGCCTCTCGCGCTGGTGAGTGCCAGTCAGCACCGACACTCTGTGCGGGAACCTCCCTGCTTTGCCCTCCGCACCCCTGTTGCTGTGCTCTCCTCCGCGGCCCCGAAGCTCCCCCCTCCGCCTCCCGCAGTCTCCGCCCGCAAAGGGGCTCCTAGTGTGTGGAAGCCTTTCCTCCCTCACAGCTCCCTCCCACTGGTGCAGGTCCCGTCCCTATTCTTTTGTCTCTGTTTTTTCTTTTTTTCTTCTGCCCTACCCAGGTACGTGGGGACTTTCTTGCCTTTTGGGAGGTCTGAGGTCTTCTGCCAGCGCTCAGTAGGTGTTCTGTAGGAGTTGTGTCACGTGTAGATGTATTTCTGGTGTATCTGTGGGGAGGATGGTGATCTCTGCGTCTTACTCTTCCACCATCTTCCTCAACTCCCCCTCTATTTCTTTTTAAACAGAGAGGACAAAGGAAAAAATTGCAAACCAATGATTTACCAGAACAGTTGGATTTAATCTTTTCTCATAAGCTTGGATGTGAGGTGAATTCCATGCTGGTGCGGAGAGGCTGAGCCTTTTGTATTATCACCTGAACCTACAGAGCTAAAGAAAGGCTGGTCTTTCTCACAGACAACAGGGTACAGGCCTTTGACCAAAGAAGGATATGACACACTCGGATTAATAACTCTTTATTAAGAATTCCAACTCCAAACATTAGAAAGCAGCAACAACAACAACAAAAAGTTCTCAGAAGAACTTAAGGCTCAGCGTTGGCCACAACTATGAGAGAAACAGAAATAGATTGACTTGACTGAGAATGAGGTAGGTGGGTGTAGAGGGGATCAGCGAATGGTGTATTGTACATAGGGGACCTCCACACCCTCGCCGCTCTCGTCGTTGCAGCACAGCTCAAGCACCAGTGCTTGAATGTGGTGTCCCAGCTTTTGCTTTGATACTCGTCTCACTATTGCTGTCATCCTGGGGTGAGGAAAAAGAGGGTCAGGGAAGTAGAAAGAGAGGAAAGGACTTACGGAGACAACTAAAGTAAGGAGAACAGTGAATATGAGTCGCATAGCTAGCTGATGCTTCCCACCCCAAGCAGGACCTGTTTCTGCCTTCCCACTGGCCCGACTCACGGCTGATCCAACTGTTCCTTGAGCTTGCTTGCTGTCATGAAAAAGGAGTAGAGCATGGATCTACCTTGGCACAGCATGGTGATCTCTAACTTGTGCTCTGTCTGAAGAGGGTGGAAAGGAGGAGGGGCAACAGTGTCACTGGGATGGACAGTACCAGTAACCTGGGCAACCAACACCACAGGTGCAGTGAGTCAAAGGGCCTTACCTTAAAGTAGTCAAGGAACTGCTTGAGGGTCATCTCTTCACCATTAGGCTGCAGCCCCTGTACCTCAAAGCGATCCCACAATGTCCACTGCTGGTTATAGTACTGTGGGACAAAGCACAGAGTAAAGCACAAAGAGTAAAACGGGAGCAAGCCCAGATCATATGCTCCTCTTTATTTCACAAACATGCCAGTTCCATTCCTACTTTGCACAGGTTCAACCAATGAACAAAGGATACACAAAATTAAAGAAAGCCTCTCACCTGGTATGATGAAAACCAGAGCCAGATACACACAACCTCTACACACACACACACACACACACACACACACACACACACACACACACACACACACACACACACACACACACACACGTCCTAAGGCAATAAGACAGATAACAAGAAAAAGACAGGAGAAAAGTGAGAAACAAAGCTCAATTACTTACCATGTCCATTCCACTCACCCTGATATCCCAAGGCCGGAACAGAAACTGTCGATTCAGATTGGATTTTTCTATGGTGTCCATGTCTGTAATGGTGACTGCCCCGCCCTCCCCGCAGCCTAGCCCAATCATGGCAAAGTTCTTGAGCAGCTCACAGCCAACGGCCCCCACACCCACCTGGGAGGTGGCCAAGAAGAGAGGCAGAAGATGGTTAGGGTCACTGGCCTAACAAAGCCACTCACCAGTCCTCACTCCCCCTGGAGACGGCAAGAGGGGGTAAGAGGATCTACTACTGCATATTTAAGTCCCAGGGCCATAAAAATCCATGGTCATCTAAGGAAAGAGGCACAAGACTGGGGAATAAAGGACCTGGTATGAAGAAAATGGAGAAAGGGATGAGATGAGGGTACAACCAAACACCCTCCCTTGTAAGCCAAAAGGAGACTCCAGAAGAGGTGGCCAGAGGCTAGGGGACATAAAGGTAGCTTTTGACCAAAAGGATCTCTCAGCAAGAAGTATCTCTGCTTGCCCAGCTTCTCTTGCAAGCCACCGGCCCATCATAACGGTTCTGGCACTGAGTCATGTGAAGAGAAGAGAGGGTTAGAGAAAAGGCACCTTAAAAAGAACCACAATAATGCCTTCTCCATGGGCCCCAATCACATACTGGAAGGCACGTGTCCTCTGTAAAGGCCTCTTGGTCCTCAGGGAGACACTCAATGGCATCAAAGTACAGCCACTGCATAACAGGCATAAACTTTCCAGAGCAGGCCTGAGGAGGGGGTAAGAAAGAGGAAGTGATCACTGGTTAATCAGAGCTGGACAGCAAGCAGCAGGGCCAGGAAGGAACCTGGCCCACTCCCAGCACTGTCCTTCTCCACTCGCACTGACCTTCATAACCTCCTGGGCAGCCACGCCCCCAATGAAGGAATTTATGAGTGCCAGATCCCCAGCAGCCATGTAAGCCAGCTTCCGGATGAGGTCTTCATCCAGACTCTTTTGCTGCACTGCTGGCAGAGCTCGAGCATTCACAGCCTGTGCTAGGGTCACCAGTTCCGTTGCATCCTCCTGGAAGGAGAAAAAGAACAATCACACCGCTGTGGGGAGAGGGAGAGGTAGAAAAACTAAATAGATGAAGAGGCATAGTGGAGCTTTGGTTCAAGGACCTGGCTGGCTTGCCCACCCATCTACCTCATTGTGGGGCCGAGGGGGCTGGCCATGCTGGGCACAGAACTGGTGCAGGGCCTGGAAGCCAATGTGCAGCTGAGGAGGGCGAGAATACTTGGCAAAATCTGTTATCACGAAGTCTGGCTCTGCCAGTGAGGTGGGCAAGGATTTCTGTGGAGAGCAAGATATCAGAATGAAAAAAGTAAAAAACGTAGAGATGCCTGGAACCCTACAGCACACCCTCCTGCTCATACTCACAAAGCTTATCTCCTTAGTTACTTTGATCTGACTGACAACGCCTCCACAGACATAGTCAGAGAAATTGGAGGTATCACAGATACTAAAAGTGTAGGGACCTGGGGGATGAACAGAATGAAGGGTTATCTGTCAATTCATTCCTTCCCAAGACCAACAGCACTATCAAAACAGGCATGGGAAAACCTCCCACTCCCTTCCTCCCCTAACCCCCTCCCCCATACAGTGGGAGTTTGGAGTTAACAGATGTAAGCTATTATATACAGAATGGATAAACAACAAGGTCCTACTGTAGAGCACGGAACTCTGTTCAGTATCCTGAGATAAACCATCATGGAAAAGAATATGAAAAAGAATGTATATATAGATAACTGAGTCCCTTTGCTGTAAAGCAAAAAGTAACACAACATTAAACATTAAATCAACTATCCTTCAACTAAGAAATATAAATAAGGTATAGTACATCATAAAAAAAACAACAAAAACACAACGCTGATTTCTTCAGACAGCACAGGTACCCTATGTCTAAATGCCACTCTAGAGAAAAAGAAGTAAGCCCTGAAAGGATCCAATGGCAGCTACATAATTTCTCTAGAACAAACTCAAAAATAGTAAAGGAACACAAAACACAACTCCAAAAAACTAACATTCACAATTACCTTCCATCCATCAAAACTTACCAGAACACGGATCTGTGGCTTTAGTTTTCATCAAATTTGTAAATTTTTGGCCATTATTTCTTCAAAACCTCTTTCGGCCCACCCCTTTGTTGGGAATTTCTTTGACATGTGAAATATATTTATAATAGTTGTTTTAATGTTCTTGACCAGTGCTCTGACATAACAGATGTGATTAACAAAATTAACACACAAGAAAAAATCAGGAGATTTAACAAAGTAGAAGAAACTATCCAAAATACAACGAAGAGTGGGAGAAAAAGACAAAAGAGTCAAGTGGCTTAATATACATGTAATTCGAGTTCTGGAAAGAGATAATGGGGTGGCAGTGAGCTGCGAAAGTAATATTTTCAAAAAAAATTATGGCCAGAAATTTTCCCAATTTGATAAAACTATAAACCCATAGTTAATATAAATTTAATAACTGCAAAAGAGACATGGAGAAAACTATACTAATGTATATCATAATCCCATTGATTAAGATCAGTGATAGAGAAAATAAGCACATTAGATACAGAAAAACAAGGATAAGAATAGTAGACTTCCTGTGGAAAATAAGGCAGGAAAGACAATAGAGCAGTATCTTTAAAGCAATGAAATCTAAAATGCTACACTCTGTAAAAACAACTTTCAAAAACACAGGCAAAATGAGATTTCAAGCATTAAAAAGCTAAAAGAATCACCACCAGCAGATCCCATTCCACAACATACATTAAAGGCTTTCTTTGGCAGAAGAAAAATGGCATCAGATGCAAATGTAGAGCCACAGAAAAGTATACTGGAAATGGTGATTATGTGGGTAAAAACAAACTTTCTTAAATCTTTTCAACAATATAACTGTGAAGTCAAAAATAATGTATTGAGAAGTTTATGGCATACACAAAATATACGACGACAGCAAATGGTGAACCAGAAAGTGGAAATATTTTGTTGTAAGTTTTTCTTTAATATGTGCGGTGATGAAGTATTACTTAGAGATTGTTATACTATACATTCTAAAACGGTTTAAAGAAAGAAAGAGATATAGTCAATGGGCCAAAAAATAATAATGGAATCAAATACTAGTGGTATAAACCTTTCCTGCCTGTAGCTCAGTTCACATGTCTTTATTAAGGCTACCTGGACACATCTCTTCTAAGTCCCAAGTCAGATTTCAGAGAGGCATCTCCTCTTGGACTTTGGTACAAGTCAAGACTACAGATATGTGTCACCTCTTGGGCTGTGGGTCAGCCCACACCACAGGGACAATTCTCTCTTTGATCTGGGCAACCATTTCTTGCCCCACCAGTCTTGGCATACCCAGGACTTCGATCTCTAGGGGAGAGATGCCATTGAGTTCATTCATGCCCTGAACTTCCATGAAGGAGACGAAGTCACCGCTCTCAAACCCGTGTCAGGCCTCATCCAGGCAGGTTACAACACCAGGGTTGTCCTGGTTGGAAGAGAAGTAAAGAAAGCCTCAGAGGTAGGATCAGGGTACCAGGAGCATAAAGGAGGACTATGGCTACCCACATGCCTGCCAGAACCCCTGGGGCCAATCTCCTTACCTTGGTAACCATAGAAATCATAGCACTGAGAGGCTGCTCCCCATTGGAATCCGTCAGGATCATCTCCTCTCCAAAGTCACAGAACAACTGCCTGTAAAAGGACACAACAGGACTGGTGCCTGAGACCCTTAGACATAGTGAATACTTCCTAAGAAAGCTTAGCCATCACTGCCCACAATCAGTGCTCGTGCCAACTGGGGAGAGGTGAACATGGAGAATGGAAAACCTGGTGGGCTGAGAGTAGCATTACAGCACTGGGAACCAGGGGGTCTTAGCCTGGGGCCTGGGAGGAGCTGGGGATAAAGGCAGAAGCAGGCACTCACCCAAACAGACCCCGAGTGTCTGCCACGACCAGCTTGATTCCACGGCTGTGACAAAACTCACCCACCCGCAGCTGGTCCTCCAAAGGAGAGTCGGTAAGGACCACCACCTGTAACAAGAAGGAAGCTCATGCAAAGGGACTGGCATTGGGGTGAAGGGAAATAAGAAAATAAAGGAGAAAGGCAGGCCAGGGGTTGGCAGAATGTCAGGACTAAAGCTTACTGGTTCAGACCTTTTCTACAAATATTTACAAAGTATGCATGTCATACTCAGTGAGGGTAAAACTCAATGAAGAGAACTATGAAACCCCACACTATGACAAGAAAAGTAAAGCAGTATTAGGAGGACGGAATTTGAAGACCAACTAATTCACTTATTTGAAAAACACCCATTCCTGCCTGCCTACAACCCTGCATGTCCTGGGAGTCAAACAACGGGTCACAGTCTGTTCCCAGTTAAAGTTTGGGTTTATCCCCAAATCCTACACTCATCTGCTTCAATTCTCAAATAAAACAAAACAGAACAAAGCAAAGCCTGCTCAGCGATGATTTGTAGGGAATCTTTGAATTCCCTTCCTTATTCACCAGGATAAGTTCCTACTGCTGCATCAGGAGTTCCAGTGCCCAAGTTCTCTGGGAAACCCCAGGGCAAGCACCCACAGGGCTGGTCCATTAAATAAATACTGAGCAAACCAACCAGGAAAAGGATCTGAGAGTGTAAGTCAGGAGGCAGGGTGATGCTGCAACGTACCTGGAAACCACTAAGGAAGTCATCAACAAGGGCCCCAGTGTAGGTGGTGACGGGCACATAGCTGTTGAGTTCAGCAAGGTGGGGCTGTGATGCCTCAGCCCGGTTCTTACCGATGTCCTCCTCCCTTAGGCAGAACTACAAGGAGGTACAAGAAGGAAAGAAGTGAAGTGAATGCAGACACCAGGGGGTTTGGTGCTTGGGCAAGGAGAAGGGATCCAGGAACAGGTACCTGGGATGAGAGGTCAGCCCACTGGGCAGTGCCCTGGTCATGGAGGGTGACAGCTTTGACCCCACCAAGGATGATGTTCTTCGCAATCTCCACCCCTAGGCCCCGAAGGCCCGACACCAGCACAGTGGAAGTCTGGAGATGCTTCATAGCCTCATGGCCCAGGACATACCTGCCAGATTTGAAGGAGACTCTAGGTCAGGGCTTGGCCCACCCAACTCTATCCTCTCTGTGCCCCCCTCCTGCTTCGCATTCCCAGGCTCAGCCATACTCACAGCTGCCGGGAGTAAAGACCCTCATCTATGTCTGTTGCACTGCCTGTTTTTGGCATTCCCTAGGAATGGAGGGGAAAAGAGTTTCAGCAAGACAGCAAAAAAAAAAAAAAAAAAAACGCTTAAATAAGAGGTACTTTCCCACCAACCACAATACCATCCCACCTCCAAGATTTAGGGAAAAGACACTCACGTTGGTCGGTTCTGATGGCACTTTGAACATTACAGAACACGCAGAAGGGCAATCAGAACTTGCTTTTGGATCAGGCCCAGACATACAACGTTTCTTCAATAGTGGCAAAGTGGACATCTTTAGACAAAGGAGCCAGATACGGGGAGGCTTTTCTCTTTTGTTAGTGGTAACTCTGGTGGAGAGAAAGACTTAAGTACTAGCATCCTCATTTCAAGAACGGAAACATGAAGACATGCTAGGTACTAGAGCTACTCTGAGAGGGAGGAAAGAGGAGGCTGAGCTCAGACAGTTCCTTTTCCCTAGGAATGGAGGATAAAAAGTTTCAGGAAGATAACAGACTAAAAGACTGAGTGAGCAGACACTGGCTAGATTGAGAAGTCTGGCTGGGCTTCTGTGACTAATGATGCAGAGCACCATGCAGGCTGAACAGATGCTGAGAAGGGGATCTAGTATGATGGAAGTGTGCTGGGGGAGGGGTTGTATGATAACGATATAGGGGCCTATGAGGCTGAAAGCAGAAGTTGAGGGCTTGTGAATGAAGATATTGGCAACTGGAAAGGCCCTAGGGGAGACTATAAGGCAAGATGTGGAGTAACAGGATCTTAATAGAAGGTGGGAAAACCTGTTTGCTTTTGAATGCACAGGTAGAGCCCTGGGCAAGACTGTGAAGGTGAGTCTCTGATAGGGCTGGTGAGAACCAAAATTTGAAAGGGTCTATCAAATACTGGTGCAGGGAAGGATGTCTGCCAGATTATGTATCTGAAGAATTCCTACCTGGTATCTGGTCCCCCGGGAGCTTCTGAGAGAAGATACTTGGGATTATCTGCAAAGAATTCTGAGACGATGAAGAGGGGGGTATTTTCTAACAGCAGATATTGGGTTAGTAGTAAAGCATTTTAGTGAAGGACAAAGTTGGATTCGGAGGTGTTTTTGATGGAAAATTATAAAATGGAGTTTGGGAAGGTCGACGACTAAGTAGAAATGCTGGGTGTAGGAGCACTTCTTGAAGATGCCATAGGAAGGAAGGTCTTCAACGGCACGTAATAAAGGTCTATAAAGGGAAATGCTAAAACTATATATATATATATATATATATATATAAAGTAGAAATGCTGCGTACAGAGTGATCTCTGACAGATGAGACTACCAGGGTGAGATGTGAGGAAGGGGTCTCTGAGAACGAGTCAGGGTCTGTGGTATTCCATAGTGTTGTACTTTTTTAGCTCTGAAAGGTGATTAGGAGGAGGAAAAAAGGGAGTGAAGTGTGAGTAAAGATGTTAAGAGAAAGGTCTCTTTTAGGGAAATGAGAGGGAAACAGACATTGTCAGGGCTCCGGTTCCTCTTGGAAGCTGTGAGGATAGTAATTTTGGTTTAAGGTCTTCAATGTAATACACTGACTGGGAATATTGAATCTGGTGCTATAACAAGCTAGACCTGTGAAGGAATAAGGTTCTTGGCTAGAATTGTTGGACCCGAGGCTCTAAAGGTAGGAACTGGGCCTCCGGATCCCTGAGGTCAGATTTCAGAACACAGGCAAGACAGAGTAACATCGGCTCCGCCCCAGCATCCGCCCCAATGCCGCCTCTCCAGCCCAGTTAGCCACCTCCAAGACCCTCCCGAAAAGCCTGCCCGGGGAGAGGTGCCGAGAAAGGCCGTTTGTTACAAATGCCCGTTCCCAGGGTCGCTCCGCCGCCAACTCCATGTGGAGCCGAAGCCAAGCCCGGCCGCCGCCCTCTTTTTACTCCTCCTCCCCCGCCGGCTGGCTGGAGGAGAGCTGCGGCCGCCGCAGGCTTACCCTCTTCCACTGACCACGCCTCCTTTACCTCAACCGCCGACATAAAATGGCGGCCGCTGAGCCGGAAGCCCAAACAAAAAGTTTGGTCCTGCTCGCCGTCGCACCGGTAGTGAATCACTGGTGACGTCAGCAGCCCCTGGGAGACTCATTACTGAGTTCTGCCGTGTGCTGACGGCAGAAGGAAGACAGCTCCACCTAGTGGCTGCATTCAGTAAAATGGGTATAAACTGAAACACGCGTAGTTACATCGCTGAATCACTCTGAGGGAAGACAGCAAGCTAGAGAAGTCAAGACTTTTGTTCTCGAATTACACAAGACACTAGGTGTTAAGGGACTTCCTGAGTAGAAGTCCGTGCCGAAAGAGACTTGCAACAGAGGCATATGAAAGCAAACGGGTGCTAAAGTTTCCCGGAACTGCTTATGATTCTTCTTAACAGCACATATTTTAAGCATTTAAAATTTCTACTCTGCCACCTGAGCGCTCTGATTTCCGTTACTCACTCTTGAACTTAATAAGTGACTAGGGACCAATGCCTCACTGTCCTCTTCTATACAACTGTGATAACAGCAGCCACCTGATATGGTCAATATGTTATGAAATTTGAAATATTATGTACATGGAAATAAGATAAAATGAATACTCACTATTGTGTAAAAAGTTTACAGCAATGCTGTCTATGCACTAGACACTAAATGTTAAGTTTAAATATTCACGTAATATTTATATATGAATACACATTTTTCCTGTTAATATGAAATTGATTATGGGTGAAGATATACCCAGGCACCAGAGGAACTTCCATTTGGGGACATTATTTCATAATGAGGCCTTGAAACACCCTTCCACAGTGACCCTGAAAGCATAATGCTAATGTTACCAGTGCCCATGAACTAAGAAAAACACAATACCAAGTCATCACAGGCACCACCATTTAACAAACCTCCTGATACACAGTAAGCACCCAATGCATTTCTATTGAATAATGATAAGATATGACATTAACTGATTGCTAATATACAGTACACCTGTGTCTTTGACATTTTGCCGCTGGCATGCTCAGAAAAACATCTGGTAGAGTACACTGTAAAAGGATCTGGTCCCATGCTTTTATTTGTGGAAATTCTGATTACGAATCCAACTTCTTTATTACAGGTCTATTCAGATTTTCTAGTTTTTTACTTCGTTTTAGTCACTCTGTTTTTCCACTGACTTGACTATTTCATATAGTCAAAAGTAATGTCCAAGCGAATTCCTAACAATTCTCTTTATTTCTGTATGGTTTCATAGCCATTTTATCTTATTCATTCAGGTTTCGCTAATGGAGTCGTCTCTCTCTCTCTCTCTCTCTCTTCATCAACCTAAGGTTTTTCAATTTTAATAATCTTGTCACAGAACCAACTTTGGGTTTTTGTTGACTTTCTTTATGCTTTTTCTATTTATATTATTTTATTTATTTTCATACTAACCTTTCACAAAGTGAAAGGTTATTTTCCTCTTTCACTTTGCTTTGGGTTAGACATTTTTTCCAGTTTCTGAACTCTTTCTTCCTTTTTATGTAGGCTTGCATATGTGTGTGTGTGTGTGTGTGTGTGTGTATATATATATATATATTCCTCTGGGTTCTGCTTTTGCCGAATCCCATGTTTTGGTATGTTGTGTTTTCATTTTCATTCACTTCAGAGGATTTTCTAATATCCCTTGGACACTCTTTGACTCATTGATTACTTAGGAATACGTTGTTTAATTTCCACATATTTACAAGTTTTCACAATTTCCTCCCATTATTGATTTCCCATTATTCACTCCTTTATGGTCAGAGAACATATTTGGTGTGATTTAAATTATTGACACTTGTTTTATGGCCTAACGTGAAGTCTACCCTGGAGAACATTCCTAGTTAACTTGAAAAAAGAGTTTATTCTCCTGTTCTTGGTTGGAATGTTCTGTACATGTCTGTTAAGTCCACTCGGTTTATATTATAGTGTTGTTTAGGTCTTCTCTTCCCTTGGTGATCTTATGTTCTGTCATTTATTTGGATATACTGTTGAACCTATTTATTTCTCTCTCAAGTTTTGTCAGTTTTTGATTCAGGTATCTGGAACTTTTTTGTTAGGCGAGCATATGTTTATAATTCTTATGTATTTCAACAGATTTACCCCTTTATCAATAATATATTATTAATCTAATATAATAATATAGTAATATATACTGTCATTTTTCTCAAAATTTTTTATTTAAAATCTGTTTTGTCTGCCATTAGTAGTCACTATAGCTCTTTTTTGGTTATTGTTTGCATGAAACTTTTCTTTGCAACTTTTTATTAAAATCTATTTGTTTCACTTTAAGGTTTGTCTCTTTGACAACATGTAGTTGGTCATGTGTTTAGAAAATCCATACTGCAATCTGCTTTTTAATTGGACATCTTCTAGTGTACCATTTTCATGGTTATTTGTTATTTCTTTTACTATATACATTTTAGAGTCATCTCATTAGTGGTTGCTCTGGAGTTGTTATAAATTAAACTGACAGTTTCTAACAACCTAGTTCAGATTAATACCAACTTAATTTCA
The DNA here is from genome assembly GCF_949987515.2 of Delphinus delphis. Classification (NCBI taxonomy): domain Eukaryota; kingdom Metazoa; phylum Chordata; class Mammalia; order Artiodactyla; family Delphinidae; genus Delphinus; species Delphinus delphis. The sequence goes on from NC_082705.1 coordinate 2,167,597, forward strand.
AAATATGAATTTTTGCTTTTATGTAGTTTATCCCCCTTTTCCATGTGTTGTTTTTATCATAAATTACATCTTTATACACTTTATACATCAGAACCAATTAATAATTTTTTCCTATGGAGTTGTGTTTTAAATCTGGTAAGAGAAAAAAAGTAACTGCATTAGTTTACTATTTTTGCTGTAATATATCTCTGGAAATTCAGTGCTTTAAAGCATTACAAATTGTTCTCTTACAATCCTAATTGTTAGATGTCCCAAATCCATTTTACTTGTCTAAAGTCAACATGCTGGCAGGACTGTGTCCATCTGGAGGTTCTGCAGGGATAATATATTTCCTTGCCCTTTTTCTGCTTAGTGGTTGCCAGTATTCCTAGGCTAGTAACCCCTTCTACTATCTTCAAATACATCACTTCATTATCTACTTCTGTCATCACACTGGCTTCTCCTCTGACTCCAACATCTCTTGCATTCCTCTTATAGGAAATATTTTGATTAGATCCACCCAAGATAACCCAAGACAATTTCCCATCTGAAGACTCTAATTGGATCATGTATGCAAAGTTTTCTGCATAAAATAACATACATGTCCTGGGGATTAAAATGTGGGCATATTTTGGGACTATTATTCAGACTACAATCATACAAACAAAAAATTCGTTTAAATTATCCTCTGTATTTACCTATATAATTATTTTACTGATGTTCTTTCTTTCTCTCGATTTGAGTTAATATCAAAGGGTCTTTCAGGGCTTCCCTGGTGGCGTAGTCGTTGAGAGTCCGCCTGCCAATGCAGGGGACACGGGTTTGTGCCCCGATCCGGGAAGATCCCACATGCCACGGAGCGGCTGGACCGGTGAGCCGTGGCCGCTGAGCCTGCGCGTCCAGAGCCTATGCTCCGCAACGGGAGAAGTCACAACAGTGAGAGGCCCACGTACCGCAAAAAAAAAAAAAAAAGGTCTTTCATTTCAGTTTGGACTCCCTCCAGGAACTATCTCATCTTGTACGGCACATAGTTAGCAATAAATCCTCTCCGTTTTTTGTTTATCTGGAATTGTCCTAATTTTGTCCTCATTTTCAAAAGATGGTTTTGCTGGATATAAAATTCTTGGTTGATACTTCTTTGTTGTTTTGTTTTTGTTTTTTCTTTTAGCACTATGAATGTCATCCTAGTGTCTTCTGCCCTGCATGGTTTCTGATGAGAAATCTTTGTTTTTGGTCTAATTGAGAATCTCTTACATGTGATGGGTTGCTTCACAGTGCTTTCACAATTCTCTCTTGGTTTTTGGCTTTCAGCAGTTTGATTATGACATGCCTTGGTATGGATCTCTTTGAGTAATGCTGCTTTGAGTTTGTTTAGCTGGTTGAATCTGTATATTGATGTTTTGCAACAAATTTGGGATGTTTCTTGGCATTACTTCTTCAAAATTTCTTTCTGCTCCTATAATTGTTTTGGCAACTCCCCAGGGTAAAGTTCATTTGCACTGGGTGAGCTCCAAATTATGTCAAATATAGACAGTCTTGCAAATTGAGTCTCCCAAGGAACAAATCAGACACATCAGATAATGACTAATCTTTGGAGGTAAGGTTCTGAAAGAATTCTCACTTTGTTCTCCTCCTTCTGGTGGCTACTGGGATGCAAAAGGAATGCACACTATTTCAAAGTGTACCATTATTAAGCTGGAAAACAAGAGGATGGGATTGGGACAATTTAAAGTCTCTAGAGCTTGCTGATCTTACCAAGATTCAGTCATTTTTAAACACATAAATACTCCCCTAGTTCCTGTGAAATTTTGTCAATTTCCAGAGTTCTGAAAAAGTTGAGTCTGACAACTTTGTAGTTTTGTAATGTAGAGAATTTTTGGAGGGCCTTACTCTATCGTTTTCTGACATAACTTCATTAGCTGTCCTTCCTGAGGAAGACAAAAAGGTTCTTTCGTGTTTCAGCTCAAAGGTGACCCAAGAGAAGTGTTGGACCCTCACAGTAATTCTTTCCATGATTACCAGCTGTGTGGCCTGAAGACAGGCACCTCACCTCTCTGGGCCATCTATAAAATGAGGATAATAATTGTAACTTACCCCAGTGGTAGAGTTTAAATGACTAAATATGAATAAAGTGCTTAAAAAAGAGCGTGACACACAGTAAGTACTACCTAATTAACATTAATAGTTGGAGTACTATTAAATTTCCTGGTGTATTATGACACCTGATAAAGACTTACATTCCCCACACTGTAAAGTTCATGTAAGTATTTGCTGTTCTTCTTATCATCACCTTCATACCACCAATGGATGCTGCAAAAAAATTGCCTGTGATCACAGAGCTGGGAAAGAACAATGCTGGAGTTTTCATTTAGAACCTTTGCAGGTACCTGACATACTGGTCTAGAAGGCTTTTCCCTCCTCATATACAGAAGTATCTACTCCTTCACTAGATGCAAGGCTCAAAACTCCATAACCTGTTAGGGGAATCTATACACGGTTTATGTACATGAATGAGCAAAGACCATACTCTTCATGAAAGATGTACAACTGGCCTAAATAAGGGCTCTCTAAATTGGGACTATACTCCCCCTCATGAATAAACAATTCATGTAGTTTCATACAATGTTATCTGTGTCCCTTCAGCACAACTGTCCTTGCTCCCTTCCTGACAAGAAGGGCCCCATATCTTCACGAATGGTGAATAAAGCTATAGCAAGTGAAGTCCTAATGGTACCCTGTTTCTCAGCAAGATCCTAGTTGACTAGGCTCCAGTATCCCTTCTTAGCCTGAGTTGAAGACTATCCATACAAAAAAAGTGAGCCCCGATGCATCCAATCTTATTGACCCAGGTCTCCAAATGCTTGAAGGACCCTATAATGGAACCTGGGTCACAAAGGCCATTTTGGCAAGCTCCCAACATTTGTACTAGAACCCTAACTTAAACAGTCTTCCTCAAATCCTGCCTTGATTAGAAATCTCAAATTTTACCCAAATCCACCTCCCTTTGGAGAATATTGCAAATACCGTGTGCTATCGAAACATGAACACCAAAGACCTCCCCCCAAATATTCCTAAGCCCTATTGCAAAAGGGTATGCCCCCAAAGAGACTTCCAAATTCCTACCCTCAGTCCCTAAACACCACCTCCTATAGGTCCCCTCCAAAATAGACATCCCCTAAATGGCGCCATGGTCCATAGAACCAAAGGCATACCTCAGGTGATACCTGAAGTTTAGATCCCTTCTACAAATGATGTGTAGGCTTTTAGAGACCCTGAACTCCTGTTGACTCCCTGAACTGAGCAGAAGGTGAACTTTCTGTTGGTGATAAGATAGAGCAGCTGAGCAGCAGCTAATGCTGTCACCCTCTAAAACATGCATTTGGTTTCAGCCAAGTTCTAAACATGAAGCCAAAGAGGACCTCAGTGGCTGAATTGTCTCATAATGCCTGCCACCGAAAAGGGACCTCAACCTGAATTCCCCTTCAGACCTACCCATTTTCACAGGCCGTGGTCCCTTCTGGGTATTACACTCCTCCTGAAGTATCTGACGGGGGTTTCAAAGTGTTTTGGAAGAGGGGAGAGCCCAGGAGATGTGAAGAGGGAAACAGGCGTAAAGGTTTGCCAATGCCAGTATATCAGAGCAGTGCCTTTAATTAAAAATGTCCCTGTTTCAAGTAGCCATATTCTAAATGAAGTGACAAGCAAAACAGATCTCCCTGTGCTATGCGGCTGCTTCCCACTAGCTATCTATTTTACATTTGGTAGTGTATATGTATGTAGCAGCTTTATTCTTAATAAGCAAGTCTTCAAACAAGTGAGACATCTTTCAAATGGTGAATATATAAACTGTGGTATATCCATATACCAGAATAGTACTTGGTAATAAAAGGGATCAAACATTCATGCTCATGAATGAGTTTTTTAAATTAATTTTTATTGGAGTACAGTTGCTTTACAATATTGTGTTAGTTTCTACTCCACAGCAAAGTGAATCAGCTATACGTATACATATATCCCCTCTTTCTTTGGATTTCCCTCCCATTTACGTCACCACAGAGCACTGAGTTCCCTGAGCTATACGTAGGTTCTCATTAGTTATCTATTTTATACATAGTATCAGTAGTACAAATCATGCTCATGAATGAGTTATAAATGCATTCTTCTCAGTAAAAGAACCAGAGCCCAAATGCTATATACTACACAATTCTATTTATATGGCATGCTGGAAAGGGCAAAATTCTAGGGACAGAAAAATTCCTGATTAGCAGAGAAGGAAGAGGGTGATGGTTACCTACAAAAGAGCAGTATAAGGAATACAGTATTATTAAGAAATCTGTGTAAATGTATTTATCCCCTTTATTTAAAAAGCATTGATAATCACAGTTCAAGAAGTAAATACAAAATACATATGAAAAGATTATGGAGTAGGTGGGACATACCTAATGCTACTTGAAGTAACAAACAAACCCCCAAATGTTAGAAGAATAAGAAAATAACATTCATTTCTTGCTCAAGTTAAATATCCATTTTTACTATTCCAAGAGCTGATTCAGGATTTCCTACTTCTTTTACTTGTAGCTCTGCTCTAAGTCATGAGGCTCCCAAGTCCACACTATGGTTAATCTTCATTTGTGCCAACTGTAAGGGAAACTAATACGGATGATCACATATGGGAGGTTTTGAGGAGAGGTCTGGATTTGGTGCATAAAACTAGAATTTGGCTACTAGAATTTAGTCACATCCCTATTATAAAACAGACTATAAAATGTAGGCAGAAGATAATACAGTTTTGGTGAATACCTAGCACCATTCTGCCATAACTAGTAAATGTAACTACGCTGCAATAAAACTTAACTGTGACTTAAGACACTATAATTAAATTTTAAAGATAAGAAAGGGAGAAATCTCTTATAAGGATTACTACTCAGATATATACATGCATATATATACACACATATATATATGACTTTTACAAAAAAATAATATAAAGACAGCAACTCAACAGGAAAATGGGTAAAGCATATGAACAGGTAATTGATAAAAGAAGAAACTTAAATTGTTGAGAAAAAATCTCATGAGAAAAGCAAGTAGTCAGGGAAATGCAAATAAGATAATTTTTCACTTGTCACGTTTGCAAGAGTGACTAAATCTAGGTTATTGCCAAGGTCATACCATATGTTTTAAACAGTTACTTCACAGATGCTTACTGTATTATTAAAACTATTTAAAGATAAACATAAATTGTATGATCAAAAAAAATATATAAACTATTTTTTCATTAAATGTTAAGCAGGAAAACCTATGTATACATTATTACAATATATAGCATACACCTTACGTATACAGTATAAATTTATTTATATGTATTTTTATTTACATGTACTTTTATATTTAAAAATTATGTATGTTCATATTTTTATTTACGTATTAATGTTAATATATATTTAAGTTTTTTTGTGTGTGTATGCACACACTAACCACGGAGAAAACAGAAAAGGTGTGAGTGACGTGAGGGAACAATTTGGAACTCTTAAAAAATGTAATTCTGTGGAAAGCCATTTCTGCTGGAGGGAAGAGATGGTGCAAGACATAGTGATAGAGAAGCAAAATTAGTGTCAGTAAAGGTGAATATTTTTAGAAATAATTTGAAGTGATTTTTATTTTTTGAATCTTTACTCTCACTTAAAATCTAAGGTAGGTCATTTTGCTCTATATTGCCAACTTGTCCTCTATAGGAGTGCCATCGGTGTACTTTCCTGTTTGTGACAGCCTTGACAATAGTTAAGCTTTTAGTTTTTGCCAATTTGATAAATGAAAATTACCGTCTTAAAGTACTGTTATTTTTCATTTTTCTTATGAAGAATGAAGTTGGACATCTCCCTACATTTTTAAAGACCATGAATGTTTTCCTTTTTTTGTAAATACAAATCATGTTCTTTGTCCATTTTCTATTGAATTGCTTATATTATTGGTGCCTTTTGGGAGTTTTTTACCAATACATTTTATAAATTCCCTTTTTCAGGAATTTTTAAAAAAGAATACTCATAACATAGTTATACTGTGTTCTTTTATCCTTTTCAGATTTGATTATAAGCATCTACTAGAGTGTCAGACTCTGTTTCAGGGAATGGTGTAATCACAGTAAAGAAGATAGATAAAAATCTGTTTCCCATGGAACGTTCATTCTGAGGATCGAGACAGACAATAAAGATGAACTTTAAAATATCAAGTTAAAAGGAAGTAATAAATTAAGGAAAATCAAGGACAAGAGATAAGGAATATGATAGAAAATTGGTATTAATCTAAATAAGAGAAGACAGGATAACTCCTCATTCATTGAAGAGAGCACATTTGGGCAAAGATATGGAGGAGATGGGGTTTTTTTTAAATAAATAAATTTTTTATTTATTTATTTTTTGCTGCGTTGGGTCTTCATTGCTGCACGCAGACTTTCTCTAGTTTGCAGCAAGCAGGGGACACTCTGCGTTGCGGTGCATGGGCTTCTCATTGTGGTGGCTTCTCGTATTGCAGAGCACAGGCTCTAGATGCACGGGCTTCAGTAGTTGTGGCACTTGGGCTCAGTAGTTGTGGCTTTCGAGCTCTAGCGCGCAGGCTCAGTAGTTGTGGCGCACAGGCTTAGTTGCTCTGCAGCATGTGGGATCTTCCCAGACCAGGGCTCGAACCCGTGTCCCCTGCGTTGGCCGGGGGATTCTTAACCACTGCACCACCAGGGAAGTCTGGAAGAGAAGATTTATATAGATACTTGGGGAAGAACATTACATATCTATATTTATATAGATATCTATTTATATAGATACTTGGGGAAGAACATTACAGATAGGGAAAATAATTTACAACAATCCCAAGGATGAAGTGTTCTGGGAACCCTCTGAGCCAATCTAGAGGGTCTGCCTACACACTTATGCAGGGCTCCAACAAACTCAGCCTTATTATAATACTAAAGAGAAAGAAATATGAGAGACATATCAACTCAAGTGGGCATGCACTTAACAATGATAGCGCACTCCCTCATCCCAGACAACATCTCCTTTGCGCAGGAACTCATCATTGCAGATGACATCACCTCAGACAATATTCAATATCACCTCCAGCCCAGGACTTTACCATTGAGCATGATATCAACACCCCAAAATTTCTTAATATGACAGCAGACTATCACAGGGCCAATTATAGTAAGCACTTCTGTTTATGCTTTGACATCTTGGGGTCTTTCTGACACTGGAAGGGATTGCCCTTGCCAAATTTAGCTACTGCCAAGAGATAGCAGAAAGCATGCCCAGGGCACATCTTCCAAATGTAAACCAACCAATCTGAAGCCCATAGGGCAACCACCCACTTTATCTGGTTCTAATACTCACGCCACTATCCAACTGTCCTAATTACCCCAGGGCTAAGTACCAGACAACTCTAGTAAACCACTATACTCCAGTCAATGCTAAGGTTGCTTACTCTGCCTTGTCTTACTCTTCATACGGAAAGCACAACAAAGGCTCTTTTGCGCATTTTTACTTGCTCCTTCTGTCTCTTGACTGACCCTGCTGTTACCAGCGTGGCTCCTCCCCATAATATGATATGGTTTCAGTACTTTGGAATTGTAATACGTTATCTCCTCAGTGGCAGTTATTTCCTGAACTGTTTGCCAAACCACACCTGAATACTAAAACCTAGATGGAAAAAGCACATAGGAAGTCTAACTGCAACTTCTGTAGCTTGTATCCATGGAGCATCAACATAGTCAAGCCGAGAAGTTTAACCAACTCTCTATAGCAATCTACCTAAGAAAGCAAACCAAATGTATGGCAATCCACGCAGGAAAAATAAGCACAGCTCTGCAGCAACTGACACAGGAAGCCAGCCACCACCTCTGAGGCAACTATCCCAGAAAGCCTAACCACAATCACTTTGACCACCAACTTTGAAGGTTTAACCACAGCCTCTGCAGAAACTGACCCACAAAACTCTGCAGTGATCTTTCGGAAAGCTATCCACAAATTCTTCATCAGGTAGACAGGAGCCAAACCATAACCTCTGCAGCAACAGCGAGAGAGATAAATAAAACCTTTGCAATTGGCCCAGGAAGGCTAAGACACAGTTCTGAAACAATCAGCCCAAGAAACAAAAATCACAACGTTTGCAGAAACTGGTCAACACAGTAATGAAAGATTGAAATCATAATGGAGTAATTACAGTTCCGACATAACAAGCAGAGTTGGGCAGCCACTGAGCAACTGTCCTCAGTTATGTCCCCGTACCACTAAGAAGTTGAACATTCTATGAACTGTATAAACCCAAAAACACCACCAGCCATATTTGGAATAACATATACCAGTTGCAAGTTTATGGTAACAAGGTTTTCCCTTGTAATTTTGCAAACATTTCACACCCGCAGCAAATATTTACTTAACAAACACCCTTACTTCTTGTTTTCTCTAGTTACAATACTTGACAAACATCTTATGTAACTTCTTGCCTCTATAACTTTCCTCCATTTCTTTGTGTGGCAGAAGAGAATCAAAGTGCTTCTTGAATCTGTATATTTTGGCCTGAAGTCATACAAATCTTAAATAAAAGGTGGAATGTTTTTATTTTTGTTTGTTTGTTTGTTTTGTCTCAACCACATCTCTGTTCTTGGAATTCTGGGTTAATAGCAGCCTTACTGCAATCTCTGCAGTAAATTGCCAGGAATAGCCACAAGTTCTGCAATATCTTAGTGCAGAAATCTTTCAGTAACCTAACTACAACAACCATACGGACAGAAAGTACAATAGAAGTTACCATGCGCTGGAAGTAGGTGGTAACTTGTTTGCTCATTTAATGGGACAAGGTTTCTGTTTAGGAGGATGAAAGATTTTTGGAGATGGACAGTGGTGATGGTTGCACAACATTGTCAATGTTCTTACTGCCCCTTAAAAATGGCTAAATAATAATATCGTTGTTAAGTATCACATGAAAAACAAAAAAAGAGAGAAAAGGAGGAAAAGAAGGATTGAAACAGACAATTTTATCTTATGTATATTCTAACACAACTAAGGAAAAAATAAACCTCACTGAAGAGCATTCTGAGCAGACCCGAAAGTAAAGATGTAAGAGTAACAACAAAATAAATGGAAAAGGAAAGCTTCCCCCCAAGATGTGGAGAGATGAAAGAAATTAGTCCTACTACGTCTCAAGCCCAGTCCAAAGCGTGTATAATTGAACACTTGGCTGTTACACATGAATAGACAAAAAGAAAATGAAATAATATAAACCCTTTGCAGTGGCACAGAATTAAAAGCACAAATTCCACCAAAATACATGTGAAATTTTTGAATATCTCAGTATAAAAAGTGGAAATTTTAATAATGATACTGAGATAACTCAATTGCTATTTGAAAGCATAATAACAGAGCACATCACATGTGCATTATACATACATGGACCTTAACATTATTCATGGTATAGGGAAAGGTCATGGAACTTCACTCATAATAAGAGAACTTCACTTAAAAAAACACACTGATGCATGATTTCTCATTTATCTGAGTGATAAATTGATAAGTGATAAAATGAAATTCAATCAGTGTAGAAACTCCCAACAAACAAAAGGACAAGATGGCTTCAAAGTGAATTCTACCAAACATTTAGGGAAGACTTAATGCATATCATTCTGGAAGTATTCCAAAAAATTGCAGAAAAAGGGACACTTCCAAACTCATTCTATGAGGCCAAGGTCACCCTAATACTGAAGTCAGACAAAAATATCCCCCAAAAGACAATTACTGATTAACACTGAAGCAAAAATTCTCAACAAAACATAAGGAAGGGTTTCCCTGGTGGCGCAGTGGTTGAGAGTCCACCTGCTGATGCAGGGGACGCGGGTTCGTGGGAAGAACCCACGGAATGGGAAGATCCCACATGCCGTGTAGCGGCTGGGCCCGTGAGCCATGGTCACTGAGCCTGAGCATCCAGAGCCTGAGCTCTGAAACGGGAGAGGCCACAACAGTGAGAGACCTGCATACCATAAAAAATAAATAAATAAATAAATAAGGGAGCTGAATTCAACAATATATTAAAAGTATTATACACCATGAACAAATGGGATTAATCCAAGGGATGCAAGGATGGTTCAATGTCTGCTAATCAAGCAATGTAATACACCATATTAACAAATTAAATATAAAAACCATATGATCATCTCAATAGATGCAGAAAAGCTTTTCACAAAATTCAACATCCATTCAGGATTAAAAAAAAAACTCTTAACAAAGTTCGTACAGAAGGAACATATCACAACATAACATAGGCCATATATGACAAGCACACAGTTAACAAGATACTCAATGGTGAAATGTTAAAACCATTTCCTCTAAGATCAGGAGAAAGGCACCAATACTGAATCTCACCACTTTTACTCACAGTTTTGGAAGTCCTAGCCACAGCAATCAGACAAGAAAGTTAAATAAAAGGGATCCAAATAGAAAAGAGAGAACAAAACTCTCTCTGTTTGTAGATGACTATATCATATGTAGAGAATCCTAAAGACACTACAAAACCCCACTAGAATGCATCAATAAATTGGGTCAATTTGCAGAATACAAAATTAATATAAATCTGTTGTATTTCTATACACTGACAATGAATTGACAGAAGGAGAAATTAAGAAAACAGTCCAATTTACAACTGCATTAAAAAGAATAAAATGTCTTGCTGTCCATGAAAATTCAACTAACAATCAAGTTAAGAAGAAAAAAAGAATTTTATTTTTGCCAAGCTGAGGATTATAACCTGGAAGACTGGCTCTCAGAAAGCCCTGAAATCTGTTCTTACTATTAGAACTTGAAGATGCAGTCCTTGAGACAAAGGATCATACATCCAAATGACACACTGATATTTTACATAAAGCTCACCATGGATATATAGTCCAAGTGAGCATGTACAAAGCAATCAGCAAGTCACAATGATGCCCTACAGAGTTGGGAAAGAACACTATTCTTTTAAGAAGTTACTTACTGGCTTCAGAAAAAAAAGAAAAGAAAAAAGAAGATCTTTATGGTTTAGCAGGTGCTCCCATCTTTGAGGAGGTCTGGTTATTTTATAATGTTTATCAATATTGCACACTTAAAGGGGAGTGAAGAGACCCAAATGGCCAGAGAAAGAGAATTTTAGGTTTAAATTTTCTTGTCATGCCTTAAGGTATAAATTTTACTTCATCAGTTTTCCCCCTTTGATCATTGATTTTTCAATCGAAAGCTTTAGATAATCAAATGTTGGGTCCCTGATGACTGGGTGGTTGTTTACCTGCCCTGGATCCACTATATTCCTTGATGCCAAGTCTTAATAGCTGGGCTCTTTCTTTCTTTTTAGGCGGTTAGGTTAGTAGAATGTTTGGCAAAGACTGATAGTAAATTCCATGTTGTCCAATTGGACTTATGCCAGTTTTACCCTGTATGTGCATTGTGCATAACCATCATTTTATGTAGAACTATAATTAATATTTTCATGTCATTTAGACATCATTATTTTAGTTGGAGTTTTGAATATACATCAAGAGGCACAAGAGATATTACTGTATACAACATAGTATAGCCAACAACAATAACAATATAATAAGCAGAGATTTCAGTTATGAACCTCAGAACTGAACCATTTACCCAAGGTTTCCCCTGGACTAGTACATGTTAGATTTTTCATGTGAGTTGTTAGATGAGCTATATTAGCGATCTCATCTGGTATGAAAGCACAACATTGTCTGAATTACAGCATGAGTTTCTCTGTGCAAAGCAGTTTTAAAAGTTGAGCCATTTGGTTTTGCAACATCACTTTCCCATCACAGGAATTTCAGAATTGAGTAAATTATTCAAATGTAGTAAACAAACATGGATGTATATGCTGATGGGGAAATATTTTATGACTACACATTTTATAAGGCGACTGACTATGTCATCTAATGCTATTTGGACTAAGGAATTTAGGGATGTCTGCTGTGCTACAATGCTTTTGCAGCCACCAAAGGTGGCTAATATATATCTTTTTTTTTGTCTATATTAAAACATTTTTTAACATCTTTATTGGAATATAATTGCTTTACAATGTTGTGTTGGTTTCTTCTGTATAACAAAGTGAAACAGCTATACGTACACATATGGTGGTAGGATGAATTGGGGGATCGGGATTGATATATATACACTAATATGTATAAAATGGATAACTGACAAAAAAACTGCTGTATTAAAAAAAAAGAATTCAGGGGGTTAGTGTAAAATAAGACGGATGGGAATCAGGAGGAGGCTGGTTAGGAGAATATTCCAGTTGCCTTCTTAGAGATTTAACATGGTTTAGCATGAGGCAGCTGTACGATAAGGAAACAGGAGAAAAAGTAGAAAAATGGAAGGGGTAGATAATGTGAAGGAAAGTAAGGTAGGAAGGATATACACAATCAGTGAAGAAAATTGATGCTTCTGACAAAAATGGGTACAAAAAAATGGGAACTAAAATTCCCTGGTAACTTCTTTTTTGTAGGTGAGACTGTAGAATGCAAATGTTCTGGGGCTACTAATTCTGAAAAAACTAGCTTTGGGGAAGTGCCTTGGGAGTTTGGGTGGGGGAGTTTGATGGCAGTACTGGTGCAGGGGGTGGGAGTAGAAGAGGTGGAGGGGGAATTCCTAAGAAAAGGTCACCTGACACAGTTTAATCTTCTTTAAGAAGACTGCTTGGAGTTTCCATACTGGACCACACCTTCCATGTTCTTTCCTTCCTTCTCCCTCATCAGCCCAGTTGGTATATGCACAATTATTCCACAAGACTCAGAAGGCTACACATCTTCTACTGTTTCCCAATAAAAGCCACCGAATGGGTCTTGCCCCCAAAATATGGGCATATGAAAAGTTTAAAATCTCTACCAGAACCAGCCAGTAGGGACTGGTAAAATAATGAGGGTCTCAGACACTGTCCCTTACTGATCCTCAACACTGGTCAAACCTCTGCCACCATAGGTCTCCCTCAAAACACTATAAAATTCCTGGATTTTTGGTTGCCCAGCCCGCCCACACCAGGACTAAGCAGGTCAGGCCTGAACCTACACCCTTCCCTCCCTGAAAAGTTCAGCAACATAGATGGACTTAGACAATATTATACTTAGTTAAATAAGTCAGAGAAAGACAAACACTCTATGATATCATTTATATGTGGTATCTTAAAAACAATACAAATTAATCTATATACAAAACAGAAACAGACTCACAGACATAGAAAACAGATGGTTACCAAAGGGTAAAGGGGGCGAGGGACAAATGAGGGGTATGGGATTAACATATATACACCACTATGTATAAAACAGATAATCAACAAAGACCTACTGTATAGCACAGGAAACTATATTCAGTGTCTTGTAAGAACCTATAGTGGAAAGTAACCTCAAAATATATATTTAACTAAATCACTTTGATGTATAACTGAAACCAACATAATATTGTACATCAACTGTTCTTCAATAAAAAAGAAAGCAATCCTATTTTCAATAGCATAAGAAAACAAAATACATAGACATAAACTTAACCAAGATGGCAAAAGACCCTTTGCTAAAAACTACAAAGCATTGCTGAAATAAATTAAGGAGAGCAAACAGGCATACAGACATCTGTGTTTGTGAACTGGAATACTCAATATGGTTAAAATGTATATATTATCCAAAGAAATCTGTAGATCTAATACAATCACTATGAAAATCTAAAGGGTATGTTTCACAGAAATAGAAAAATAATCCTAAAATTCATGTGGAACAACAAAGGACCCTGAAGAGCTAAAATAATCTTTGAGAAAGGAGAACCTTACAATGTCTCATACTTCCTGAGTTAAAACATGTTACAAATCTACAGTAATCAAAACAGTCATAAGACTGGCAAAAAGACATATAGACCAAAGAACAGAATAAAGAGTGCTGAAATTAACCCACATGTATAATCAAACAATCTTCAGGAAGAGTTCCAACACTAGTCAACAAGGAGAGTCTCTTCAAGATGAAACTGAGACCTAATCTTACACCAGACACAAAAATAAAGGAAAAATTGATTAGAGACTTAAATGTAATATTTGAAACTGTTGAACTTCTACAAGAAATTATAGGGTAAAAGCCTCTGGATATTGGCTTTGGCAACCATGTCTTGGATATGGGACCGAGAGCACAGGCAATTAAAACTAAAGTAAACAAGTGGAACCTACATCAAACTAAAAAAATTGAGGATTCGAGTTTCAAAATTTAGATTTGCAGGGGAAGAAGGTGAAAGAGACAAAGTTCATGCCAATGCACAATGGAATATTATAAAAAAGGAAATCCTACCTCATAGTAGGTTATGACAACATAGAAGACATTATGTTAAATATAACCCAGATTCAGACAAATACTTCATAAGTACACCTACATAAATAATCCAGCGTAGTCAAACGCATAGGAGCAGATAGAAGAATGGTGCTTGCCACGGGCTGGGTAGAGTCAAGAGGATGAAATGGGAAGTTGCTGTTTGGAGAGTAAACAGTTTCAGTAAAGCAAAATGAAAAAGTTCTAGAGATCTGCTGTACGACAGTGTGTACAGAGTTAACAATAATGAACTATACACTTGAAAATTTGTTAAGAGGGTACATTATATGTTATTTTTTACCACAATACAATCAAATAAATTCCACTTTTATATTATGTATTACAGTTGTCAACTGAAAAAACTGCACAATGTGAGAGCTGTGAGTTAAGTTTATTGGGGGCAAAATGAGGACTATACCCTGGCATGCAGCATCTCAGAAAGCTCTGAGAAACCACTCTGGAGAGGTAAGGGAGGAGTCAGCATATAGGTGGTTTTGGTGAAGTGAGGTATGTTTAACCAAGCACACATATCAGTGGAAGATTGCTGTTAGTCACAAGGAGCAGATGTCCCTGTTAATAATTTTGGTGCTTATCTGAACATGAGGAGATTTAAGATCTGGCCTTATAAAGTTTTCTCCTGAAAACATCTAACTATCTGAAGACCTGCTCTCCTAGTTTTTTCCCAGAGCACAGAGGGCCTCATTCCTGATCTCCACCCTGAACTCCTTTTAGGGGTGTTGAAGGTCAAAGACTGCAGTGAACAGTGATCTAATCCTTGTAGAAGTAGATGATCAGTGACAAATTTTTGTCTGCACATTTTACATTAAATACCTTATTTTTGGGACTTCCCTGGTGGTCCAGTGGTAAAGAATCTGCCTTCCAATGCAGGGGATGTGAGTTCTATCCCTGGTCAGGGAACTAAGATCCCACAGGCCTCGGGGCAACTAAGCCCGCATGCCGCAAACTACAGAGCCCATGCGCTCAGGAGCCCACACACCACAACTAGAGAGAGAAAACCCACAGACCACAGCTAGAGAGAAGGCCACATGCCTCAAGGAAGATGCTGCATGCCTCACTTACGACCTGATGCGGCCCAAAATAAAAATAAATAAATCAAGTAAAAATTAAAAATAAATAGATAGATACACTATTTCTCATTTTATAGTTGATGAAACTGCAACAGAGAGAAGTTGTGTCTTCCTCAAGCTCAAATAACTGGTGGTGGAACTGGAGGTATTTGAACCTCTTATGTGTTGCATTAACAGCAGAGACTCTGAAGTCAAATAGCACTGACAGTTACTCATGTGTGTGACCTTGGGAAAAAGCTTAATCTCATGGTGACTCTTTGTAAAATGAATTTTTTCTCCCTCCTAGGAAATAAAATATTACGCCTGATTTCTAAAATTAAATAAATCAAGATGCTCAAAACATTAGCTGACAGTATTAAAGGCATTATTTTAATTGGTCCTCTATAGCACAATAAGATATTGTAAGGTTTCTAAATGTGAAAAGATCTAGTACCTAATAGAGACCTCATCAACAAAAATTGTAGTTGAGGAGTCTGAATGTACAGAATGCTTACTCACTTATTCGATCATTCTGCAACTATGTATAGAGGGACTTCTGCATGCTCAGAGTTCAGGGGCCTAGGGATACAGTAATGTGGAAATCAGACAAAGCACTTGATGTCAGACCTCAACTGTTAAAGGAAGTAATATTGGGGCTGAAACCTTGAATGAAAAGAAGATGCCAGCCGCAACTAAATTTGAGGAGAAGACTTTCTGGGAAGAAGGAACAACAGCCTTGGCTTCTCTCTTACATTGATGTCTCTCTGTTTCTCTCCCTGCCTTCTCTGTCTCTGTTACATTCATGATTTCTGCCTCTGTCCTGATGAGAGTCTAGGGCACCCCCCTACCTCATTTCCCCCCAGATCTGAGTGGTCTCTAACTCAGAGTATATTATATTTTCCCCCTCTTTTCTCTGTTCTGTTTCTCTCAATTCAATATTAATTGAGTAACTCTATGTATAAGGCCTAGTGAACAATAAATACCTATTCCTTGTAAAAGACATATGGCCCCCTGCCCATATCACTGAGCTCATACTGCTCCAGTGGGGCACTGACTAACTTCCAACTGTCAGAGTCTTCATCTCTGCCACAAGACTCCTCGCACACCATGGGAGGCCTAAGTCTAGGTTTTAGTCCCACCCTGTTCATATCTAGCTCCTGGATGTTAAGATCCCCTCTGTACCCACTCTCACTTCAGACCAGCATTGGAAGTTGGTGGCCCACCCACCTGTTAGGCTAGAAGTGGCAGGAATTAACACTGCTGAAAGCAACCCTCAATCAATGACGAATGAGAGCTGATGGATAAAAATTCCTGGCCCCTGGCCCTCAGATGAGATAATTCAAGGTGTGTGCTCCCCACTGGCCCCAGAGCTCCCCGGTGGGATTACAATCCATTTGCCCACCAGTTTAAATGAACTGATAACATTCAAAGGCTGTCTTTTCTTTGTGTCAATTCTTCACTGTCTTACTGCTGCTTCCTAAAATTAGTTCCTAAATCAATAACTCAGTTTGACTTTTTATCTCAAGGTCTGCTTCTGGGGACCCAAACTAAGGTAGTGACTGTCCTCAAGTAGTTTATACGGTGGTGGGTAACACCTAGGGTAAGAAAGCATATACACCAACAAATGAGTTAAGCTCTGCTATTTTACATTCTGTAGTGTATATATGTTGATGCTACTCTCACTTCACCCTGGCTTCCCCGTCCCCATGTCCTCAAGTCCATTCTCTACATCTGCGTCTTTATTCCTCTCCTGCCACTAGGTTCATCAATACACTTTTTTTTTTTTTTGGACTCCACATATATGCATTAGCATATGATATTTGTTTTTCTCTTTCTGACTTACTTCACTCTGTATGACAGACTCTAGGTCCATCCACCTCACTACAAATAACTCAATTTTGTTTCTTTTTATGGCTGAGTAATATTCCATTGTATATATGTGCCACATCTTCTTTATCCATTCATCTGTCGATGGACACTTAGGTTACTTCCATGTCCTGGCTATTGTAAAGAGAGGTGCAATGAACACCGTGATACATGTCACTTTTTGAATTATGGTTTTCTCAGGGTATATAATCAACTAATTTAAATGCACTAGAGGGACATATTGATGGAGGAGGAAAAGGAAGAGAAAGGATGTAGAAAGAGAGAAAGGAAGCAGGGGTAATCGAATACATTCAGTTAATACATTCATCAAGATGAAGGATGGAACCAGATCACGTATGGCTCTAAATGGCATACTAATATTGTCAGACTTTATCCAGAGGAGGATATAAAGTCACAGAAGGGTTTATAGTAGGAAAGTAACCACAGCTTGAGTCCGGCTAAACCATACATCAACTGAGTGACCTCTGGCAAGTCACTTGCTCTCAGAACTTTGGTCTCTTCTAGAAAAAGGGGAATCGTGGTAGTGCCTACCCGAAACAATAACCAAGAGCCTTAAGTTCTGCTATAGTAATAAGAAATGCTGACATATATTGAGAGTGAACTGTATATCCTAGTCACCATAGAGGTATTCTCTTACAGCTGTCTATTGTTTCTATAATGCAGATATTTACTTACTCCACATTACAAAAGGGAACTAAAATTTAAATGTAACACTTAAGATTCATTGAGCTCACATCTCGGCTGGATCACTTAAACTTATTTCATCACTGCTGAAATGCGGAGGATAACAGTGTCTTCATCATTGTTTTGTAAAAACTTAAGCAGGTAAAATATGAAAAAATTTTATAACATAAAGGTAATAAATACATTTTAGATTGTGTTATTACTGTTATTGTTAAAGAGTTTACCAGTTTTCTGGGCTCAGTAATGGACATCTCTGAGATAATGGCTCATAGGTGTAGAAGGGGATTTTTCTGGTAGTATGTGGCATCAGTGATGGTGGTTTGGGATGTGACTAATGGATAAGAGTGTTGGGGAGTGCTAAAAGTTCAGGAAAGTGAGTGATGAGTCTGTGAGGTAAGTAATGGAGGGACTGTGAAGGAAAGGGTTTGTAATCTGTCACAAAAAAATGCACAGATTGTTAGTATACAGTTCAAATATATATATATTAAAAATATAGTAGGTATACTATTTAAATATGCATGTGCATATTTATATAAACTATGTGTATATGTTTAGATATTAACACGTATTTGAGATCTATATGTGTATGTACAGTTATACATATATCTACCTCTGTCAAGATATAGGACATTTCATTATACTTGTTTGGTATTTTAATTAATTCTCGTAAATTACCTTATTCCTTGCTTTAGACAACCACTAATCAGCTTTCCATCACAATACGCTTTATTAGAGGTTTATTTCAAAAGTATCATACACTGTATTCTCTTTTGCCAATGCTGTCACTCAGCATCTTTTTGAGTTTAGTTTATTTGGCACCCATATTGTTTTCCTTTTTGTTGCTGAAGAGCATTCTTTTGCGTGGATATATCTTCTGTATATCACCTACCTGTTGCTGGACATTTCATTATTTTCTATTTTGGCCTGTTATGAATAAACTACAATGAACATATCTGAATACGTCTTTCTTTTCACTTCTTTGATGTATGTATTTAGCAATGAATTGGTGAGTAATAAAGTGTATGTTTCATTTTATGAAAAAATTTGAAAATGTTTTCCAAATTTTAATACTAAGGTATGGTTCAAACTAATATAAACGTTAACCATTTAAAGAGTACAATTTAGTGATGTTTCATATGCATTGTTGCAATGTTGTGCAGAAATCACTTCTATCTAGTTTCAAACATTTTCATCACCCCAGATGAAAATCTAACACTCAGTCTCCTTTTTCACTTTCTGCCATCCATGGCAGTTGGTAATTTGCTGTCTCCATGGATTTATCTATCCTAGATATTTCACATAATTGAAATCATACAATATGTGACTTTTTGTGTCTATCTCTTTCTCATAGTATGTTTTTCAGGTTGATCAATGGTGTATCAGTCAACCAGTTTTCCCTTTTCTCTACATCCTCCAAATATTTGTTTCATGTCTTTCCAGTAATAGTCATTATAAGAGGTGAGAAGTCATATGTCACTGTGGTATTGATTTGCATTTCCCTGATGATTAGTAATGTTGAAAACCTTTTCATATACCTGTTGGCCATCTGTATGTCTTCTGTGGGAAAATGTCTACTCAATTCCTTCACCTGTTTCTTTATTAATTTTTTTTCCCAAAAGAATTGGGATATATGGAAACTAGCTCTAACTTATTCCAATACACCTGTTATAACTTGTGTTGCTCCTCCATATACAATTTTTTTATCATATGGTAGTTTTATTTTTAATATTTTTTTACATCTTTATTGGAGTAAAACTGCTTTACAATGGTGTGTTAGTTTCTGCTTTATAACAAAGTGAATCAGTTATACATATACATATGTTCCCATATCTCTTCCCTCTTGTGTCTCCCTCCCTCCCACCATCCCTATCTCACCCCTCCAGGTGGTCACAAATCACCGACCTGATCTCCCTGTAATATATGGCTGCTTCCCACTAGCTAACTACCTTACGTTTGGTAGTGTATATATGTCCATGCCTCTCTCTCGCTTTGTCACAGCTTATCCTTCCTGCTCCCCATATCCTCAAGTCCATTCTTTAGTAGGTCTGTCTTTATTCCTGTCTTACCCCTAGGTTCTTCATGACATTTTTTTTCTTAAATTCTATCTATATATGTGTGTGTGTGTGTGTGTGTGTGTTAGCATACGGTATTTCTCTTTCTCTTTCTGACTTATTTCACTCTGTATGACAGACTCTAGGTCTATCCACCTCATTACAAATAGCTCAATTTCGTTTCTTTTTATGGTTGGGTAATATTCCATTGTATAAATATGCCACATATTCTTTATCCATTCATCTGATGATGGACACTTAGGTTGTTTCCATCTCCGGGCTATTAGGTCCCATTTGTTTATTTTTGTTTTTATTTCCATGTCACTAGGAGGTGGGTAAAAAGGATCTTGCTGTGATTTATGACATAGAGTGTTCTGCCTATCTTTTCCTCTAAGAGTTTGATAGTTTCTGGTCTTACATTTAGGTCTTAAACAAGTTTGAGCTTATTTTTCTGTATGGTGTTAGGGAGTGATCAAATCTCATATTTTTACATGTACCTGTCCAGTTTTCCCAGCACCACTTATTGAAGAGGCTGTCCTTTCTCCACTGTACATTCCTGCCTCCTTTATCAAAGATAAGGTGACCATAAGTGCATGGGTTTATCTCTGGGCTTCCTATCTGTTCCATTGGTCTATCTTTCTGTTTTTGTGCCAGTACCATACTGTCTTGATTACTGTAGCTTTGTAGTATAGTCTGAAGTCAGGGAGCCTGATTCCTCCAGCTCCATTTTTCGTTCTCAAGATTTCTGTGGCTATTCGGGGTCTTTTGTGTTTCCATACAAATTGTAAAATTTTTTGTTCTGGTTCTGTGAAAAATGCCAGGGGTAGTTTGATAGGGATTACATTGAATCTGTAGATTGCTTTGGGTAGTAGAGTCATTTTCACAATGTTGATTCTTCCAATCCAAGAACATGGTATATCTCTCCATCTATTTATATCATCTTTAATTTCTTTCATCAGTGTCTTATAATTTTCTGCATACAGGTCTTTTGTCTCCTTAGGTAGGTTTATTCCTAGATATTTTATTCTTTTTGTTGCAATGGTAAATGGGAGTGTTTTCTTGATCTCACTTTCAGATTTTTTATCATTAGTGTATAGGAATGCCAGAGATTTCTGTGCATTAAGTTTATATCCTGCTACTTTTCCAAATCCATTGATTAGCTCTAATAGTTTTCTGGTATCATCCTTAGAATTCTCTATGTATAGTATCATGTCATCTGCAAACAGTTACAGCTTTACTTCTTCTTTTCCAATTTGGATTCCTTTTATTTCCTTTTATTCTCTGATTGCTCTGGCTAAAACTTCCAAAACTATGTTGAATAAGATTGGTGAGATTGGGCAACCTTGTCTTTGTTCCTGATCTTAGTGGAAATTCTTTCAGTTTTTCACCATTGAGGATGATGTTGGCTGTGGGTTTGTCATATACGGAATTTATTATGTTGAGGAAACTTCCCTCTATGCCTACTTTCTGCAGGGTTTTTATCATAAATTAGTGTTGAATTTTGTCTAAGGCTTTCTCTGCATCTATTGAGACGATCATATGGTTTTTCTCCTTCAATTTGTTAATATGGTGTATCACGTTGATTGATTTGCGTATATTGAAGAATCCTTGCATTCCTAGAATAAACCCCACTTGATCATGGTGTATGACCCTTATAATGTGCTGCTGGATTCTGTTTGCTAGTATTTTTTTGAGGATGTTTGCATCTATGTTCATCAGTGATATTGGCCTATAGTTTTCTTTCTTTGTGACATCCTTGTCTAGTTTTGGTATCAAGGTGAGGGTGGCCTTGTAAGATGAGTTTGGGCGTGTTCTTTCCTCTGCTATACTTTGGAAGAGCTTGAGAAGGATAGGTGTTATCTCTTCTCTAAATGTTTGATAGAATTCGCCTGTGAAGCCATCTGGTCCTGGGCTTTTGTTTGCTGGAAGATTTTTAATCACAGTTTCAATTTCAGTGCTTGTGATTGGTCTGTTCATATTTCCTTTTCTTCCTGGTTGAGTCTTGGAAGGTTGTGCATTTTAAGAATTTGTCCATTTATTCCAGGTTGTCCATTTTATTGGAATACAGTTGCTTGTAGTAATCTCTCATGATCTTTTGTATTTCTGCAGTATCAGTGGTTACTTCTCCTTTTTCATTTCTAATTCTATTGATTTGAGTCTTCTCCCTTTTTTTTTTTGATGAGTCTGGCTAATGGTTTATCAATTTTGTTTATCTTCTCAAAGAACCAGCTTTTAGTTTTATTGA
This sequence comes from Delphinus delphis, assembly GCF_949987515.2. Taxonomy (NCBI): domain Eukaryota; kingdom Metazoa; phylum Chordata; class Mammalia; order Artiodactyla; family Delphinidae; genus Delphinus; species Delphinus delphis. The sequence goes on from NC_082705.1 coordinate 2,189,863, forward strand.
TCTTTGCTATCGTTTCCTTCATTTCTTTTCATATATTTCTGATCTTATTTTTATGATTTCTTTCCTACTGATAACTTTGGGGTTTTTTTGTTCTTCTTTCTCTAATTGCTTTAGGTGCAAGGTTAAGTTGTTTATTCGAGATGTTTCCTGTTCCTTAAGGTGGGCTTGTATTGCTATAAACTTCCCTCTTAGAACTGCTTTTGATGCATCCCATAAGTTATGGGTCGTCATGTCTCCATTGTCATTTGTTCCTAGGCATTTTTTTATTTCCTCTTTGATTTCTTCAGTGATCACTTCATTATTAAGTAGTGTATTGTTTAGCCTCCATGTGTTTGTATTTTTTACAGATCTTTCCTGTAATTGATATCTAGTCTCATAGCCTTGTGGTCAGAAAAGATACTTGATACAATTTTAATTTTCTTAAGTTTACCAAGGTTTGATTTGTGACCCAAGATATGATCTATCCTGAAAAATGTTCCATGAGCACTTGACGAAAATTTTTATTCTGTTGTTTTTGGATGGAATGTCCTATAAATATCAATTAAGTCCATCTTGTTTAATGTGTCATTTAAAGCTTGTGTTTCCTTATTTATTTCCATTTTGGATGATCTGTCCATTGGTGAAAGTGGGGTGTTAAAGTCCCCTACTATGACTGTGTTACTGTCGATTTCCCCTTTTATGGCTGTTAGTATTTGCCTTATGTATTGAGGTGCTCCTATGTTGGGTGCATAAATATTTACAATTGTTATTTCTTCTTCTTGGATCGATCCCTTGATCATTATGTAGTGTCCTCCTTTGTCTCAGAATAATAGCCTTTATTTAAAGTTTATTCTGTCTGATATGAGAATTACTACTCCAGCTTTCTTTTGGTTTCCACTTGCATGGAATATATTTTTCCATCTCCTTACTTTCAGTCTGTATGTGTCTCTAGGTCTGAGGTGGGTCTCTTGTAGACAGCATATATAAGGGTCTTGTTTTTGTATCCATTCAGCCAATCTGAGTCCTTTTTGGGGAGCATTTAGTCCATTTACATTTAAGGTAATTATCGATATGTATGTTCCTATTCCCATTTTCTTAATTGTTTTGGGTTCGTTATTGTAGGTCTTTTCCTTCTCTTGTGTTTCTTGCCTAGATAAGATCCTTTAGCATTTGTTGTAAAGCTGGTTTGGTGGTGCTGAACTCTCTCAGATTTTGCTTGTCTGTAAAGATTTTAATTTCTCCATCAAATCTGAATGAGATCCTTGCTGGGTAGAGGAATCTTGATTGTAGGTTTTTCTCCTTCATCACTTTAAATATGTCCTGCCACTCCCTTCTGGCTTGCAGAGTTTCTGCTGAAAGATCAGTTTTTACCCTTATGGGGATTCCCTTGTTTATTATTTGTTGTTTTTCCCTTGCTGCCATTAATATGTTTTCTTTGTATTTAATTTTTGTCAGCTTGATTAATAAGTGTCTTGGCATGTTTCTCCTTGGATTTATCCTGTATGGAACACTCTGTGCTTCCTGGACTTGATTAACGATTTCCTTTCCCATATTAGGGAAGTTTTCAACTATAATCTCTTCAAATATTTTCTCAGTCCCTTTCTTTTTCTCTTCTTCTTCTGGAACCCCTATAATTCGAATGTTGGTGCATTTAATGTTGTTCCAGAGGTCTCTGAGACTGTCCTCAGTTCTTTTCATTCTTTTTTCTTTATTCTGTTCTGCAACAGTTATTTGCATTATTTTATCTTCCAGTTCACTTATCCGTTTTTCTGCCTCAGTTATTCTGCTATTGATCCCATCTAGAGTCTTTTTCATTTCATTTATTGTGTTGTTCATCATTGCTTGTTTCATGTTTAGTTCTTCTAGGCCCTTGTTAAATGTTTCTTGCATTTTGTCTATTCTATTTCCAAGATTTTGGATCATCTTTGCTATCATTATTCTGAATACTTTTTCAGGTAGACTGCCTATTTCCTCTTCATTTGTTAGGTCTGGTGGGTTTTTATCTTGCTCCTTCATCTGCTGTGTGTTTTTCTGTCTTCTCATTTTGCTTATCTTACTGTGTTTGGGGTTTCCTTTTTGCCGGCTGCAGCTTTGTAGTTCCCATTGTTTTTGGTGTCTGTACCCAGTGGCTAAGGTTGGTTCAGTGGATTGTGTAGGCTTCCTGGTGGAGGGGACTAGTGCCTGTGTTCTGGTGGATGAGGCTAGATCTTGTCTTTCTGGTGGGCAAGTCCACATCTGTTGGTGTGTTTTGGGGTGTCTGTGAACTTAGTATGATTTTAGGCAGCCTCTCTGCTAATGGGTGGGGTTGTGTTCCTGTCTTGCTAGTTGTTTGGCATGGGGCGTCCAGCCCTGGAGCTTGCTGGTCGTTGAGTGAAGCTGGCTGCTAGTGTTGAGATGGAGATCCCTTGGAGATTTTCGCGATTTGATATTATGTGGAGCTGGGAGGTCTTTTGTGGATTAGTGTCCTGAAGTTGGTTCTCCCAGCTCAGAGGCACAGCACTGACTCCTGTAGCACGTAGAGCCTTTCATCCACATGGTCAGAATAAAAGGGAGAAAAAATAGAAAGAAATAATTAGTAGAAGTAGAAAGAAAGAAAGAAAGAAAGAAAAAGAAAGAAAGAAAGAAAGAGAAAGAAAGAAAGGAGGGAGGGAGGGAGGGAGGGAGGAGTGAAGGAAGGAAGGAAGGAAAAATGAAAGAAAGAAAGAAGATAAAGTAAAATAAAGTAAAATAAGATAAAATATAAGAAAGTTATATTATATATAATTATTAAGAAAAAAATTTTTAAATAAAAGGACGGATAGAACGCTGGGACAAATGGTGGAAGCAAAGCTATACAAACAAAATCTCACACAGAAGCATACACATACACACTCACAAAAAGAGGAAAAGGGGAAAAATCATAAATCTTGCTCTCAAAGTCCACCTCCTCAATTTGGAATGATTCACTGTCTGTTCAGGTATTCCACAGATGCAGGGTACATCAAGTTGATTTTGAAGCTTTAATCCGCTGCTTCTGAGGCTGCTGGGAGAGGTTTCCTTTTCTCTTCTTTGTGCTCACAGCTCACAGGGGCTCAGCTTTGGATTTGGCCCCGTCTCTGCGTGTAGGTCGCAGGAGGGCATCTGTTCTTCGCTCAGACAGGATGGGGTTAAAGGAGCAGCTGCTTCGGGGACTCTGGCTCACTCAGGCCAGGGGGAGGGAGGGGTACGGAGTGCAGGGTGAGCCTGTGGCGGCAGAGGCCAGCGTGATTTTCACCAGCCTGAGGCGCGCTGTGCATTCTCCCGGGGAAGTTGTCCCTGGATCCCGGGGCCCTGGCAGTGGCGGGCTGCACAGGCTCCCTGGAAGGGGGGTGTGGATAGTGACCTGTGCTCGCACACAGGCTGCTTGGTGGCGGCAGCAGCAACCTTAGCGTCTCATGCCTGTCTCTGGGGTCCGTGCTGTTAGCCGCGGCTCGCGCCGGTCTTTGGAGCTCCTTTAAGCAGTGCTCTGAATCCCCTCTCCTCGCGCACCAAGAAAAAAAGAGCAAAGAAGATGTCTCTCGCCTCTTCGGCAGGTCCAGACTTTTTCCCGGACTCCCTCCTGGCTAGCCGTGGTGCACTAACCCCCTGCAGGGTGTGTTCACGCTGCCAACCCCAGTCCTCTCCTGGTGCTCCGACCAAAGCCTGAGCCTCAGCTCCCAGCCCCGTCCGCCTGGGCGGGTGAGCAGACAAGCCTCTCACGCTGGTGAGTGCCGGTCAGCACCGATCCTCTGTGCGGAAATCTCTCTGCTTTGCCCTCCGGACCCTGTGGCTGTGTTCTCCTCCACGGCTCTGAAGCTTCCCCCTTCCTCCACCTGCAGTCTCCGCTCGAGAAGTGGCTTCCTAGTGTGTGGAAACCTTTCCTCCTCCACGGCTCCCTCTCACTGGTGCAGGTCCCGGCCCTATACTTTTGTCTCTTTTTATTCTTTTTTCTTTTGCCCTACCCGGGTATGTGGGGACTTTCTTGCCTTTTGGGATGTCTGAGGTCTTCTGCCAGCGTTCAGTAGGTGTTCCGTAGGAGTTGTTCCACCTGTAGATGTATTTCTGGTGTATCTGTGGGGAGGAAGGTGATCTCTGCCTCTTATACTTCCGCCATCTTCCCGAAAGCCTCCATATACACTCCTTCACCTGTTTCTTAATCATGTTACTGGTAGTTTTGCTACTGAGATTTTGGAGCTCCTTAATTTTGGATACTAGCACTTTATCACTTTATCATATACATACATAGTCTCTCATTCTGTAGATTGTTTTTTCAATTGTTGTTTCCTTTGCTATGCAGAAACTTCTCAGTTTGACAAAACTGCATTTGTTTGGTTTTTTTGCCTGTTCTTTTTCTTTCATATTTAAAAAATCATTGCCAGGGCCATATCAAAACATTTTCCCCATGTTTTCTTCTAGGACCTTGACACTTTTAGGTCTTATATTTAAGTCTGTAGTGTATTTTTCCTCCGCTTTATTGAGATGTAATTGACAAATAACCTTGTGTAAGTTTCAGGTACTATATCATGACTTGATATATGTATATATTATGAAGTGATTATCAGAATAAGGTGAGTTAACACATCCATCATCTCAGATAATTCCTTTATTTGTATGCTGAGAACATTTAAGGTGTAATCACTTAGAAATTTTCAAGTATACAACAAAGAGTTGTTAACTGCAGTTGCTATGTTATACATTAGAACACCAGAATTACATATCTTATAACATACATAAAGAAATTTGGACCCCTTTGACCAACATTTCCTTATCCCCTCATCCCACCATAACCTGTCAACCACACATCCACTCGCTCTATGACTGGCATTTTAGATTCCGTATACTAGTTAAATCATGTAATATTTGCTTTTGTCTGTCTGACATTTCATTTAACATAATGACCACAAGGTTTATCCGTGTCACAAACCCAGGATTTCCTTGTTTTTTATGGCTGACTATATGTATGTATACAGTAATTCCACTTCCAGGTACTTATGCAAAATAAGGGAAATCACTATCTTGAAGACATGTCAGCAGCCCCATATTCTCATTCACAATAGTCAAGATGTGAAAACTACCTGTCTTTTGTTAGATGAATTCATAAAGGAAAAAAAAAAATATATATATATATATATATACACACACACACATACAATATATAGTCATTTGTATGTCTTCTTTGGAAAAATACCTATTCACCTCCTCTGACTATTTAACAATTGAATTATTTCTGTTTTGCTATCAGGATGTATGAATTCCTTAGATATTTTGGTTATTAACACCTTATCTGATGCATAGTTAAAAAATATTTTCTCCCATTCTGAAAGATGTCTCTTCTTTTTGTTGTATGTCCCTTTTGATATGCAGAAGGTTTTTAGTTTGATGTAGTAGTTCCACTTGTTCATTTTCTGCTTTTATTGTTTATACTTTAGGAGTCATATCCAAAAAAAAAAAAGAAAAAAGAAAGAAGGAAAGAAAAACTGTTGTCAGGACCAAAGTCAACAAAATTTCTTACTTAAGTCTTTAATCTATTTCACAGAATGGTCTAAGATAGGGATCCAATTTCATTCTTTTACATGTGAATATCCAGTTTTCCTAACACCATTTAGTGAAAAGGCTACCTTTTCCCCATTGGGTAATTTTGGTTCCCTTGTCAAATATTAGTTGACTATATATGCATGAATTTATTTCTGGGCCCTCAATTCTGTCCTATTGGTCTACTGTCTGTTTTTATGCCAGTACCTCACCATTTTGATTACTATAACTTTGTAGTATAGTTTGAAAAGAAAGTGTGATGCCTCCAGCTTTGTTCTTCTTACTCAGTATTTCTTCAGCTATTCAGGGTCTTTTGTGGTTTCATATGAATTTTAAGATTATTTTTCTACTTCTTTGAAAAATGCCATTGAAATTTTGATAGGGATTACATTTAATCCATAGATGGCTTTGGTAGTATGGACATTTTAACAATATGAATCCTTCCAACACATAAAACAGGGTCTTTTCATTATTTGTGTTTGCTTTTATTTCTTTCATCAGTTTTTGCATCAGCTTTTTATAAATACTTTTAAGTTTTCAAACAGTTCACCTCCTTGTTTATTTCTAGGTATTTATTCTTTTATATGCTATTATAAATAGGATTGTTTTCTTAAATTCATTTTTAAATAATTTGTTGTAAGAAATTATGTAACATAATGTAACAATTTCCTAAGTTTGTTTAAATCATAGAAGCTTGCTGAATTTTTTTATTAGTTCTAAGAGGTGCTTTTTTTTCCCTGAAGTCCTTAGAGGTTCTACATATTTTATATAAAATATATAAACAACAGGGATACAGCACAGGGAATTAGACTCACTATCTTATAATAACTTTTAATGGAAGTATAATCTGTACAAATACTGAATTATTATGCTGTATAACTGAAACTAATGTAATACTTGTAAATCAGCTCTAGAGGTGGGCCTGGAGCCTGTGTATGAGGTGTGGGGCCCAATTCCTGGGTAGATAAAATCAAGACTGGAGCCTTGGTCCAAGAGTATGAGCTTGTCACCAAGGTCCCCTTGGTCAGGCCTAGTGTGGGGTCTTTGGCAAAGTTGGATGCTTACGTTGCTCTCTCATTCCCCCACAAGAGAACTCCTGGGCCAAGAGGATCTCTCTTGACACTGTACTGTATGGACTTGGAGGAGGGGCGATGTAGGTAAAGCGACATAGTTCTTACTCTCCACTTTGATGCTTCTTTTTTCAGTTCTGTGTTCTACCTGGGTGCTGTAATCTATCACCTGGATCAGAGAGCTCGCATGAAGGTATTTTTGTGCATATATGATTGCCAACTCAATGTTTCTGTGGGGGGATGAAAACTGAAACACTGTCATGTTGCTCATCCCTCCCATTATTTTTCTACTTTAATTATGACTTTCGTCTCTAATTATAAATGGAGTTGAACATTATTGAAAACATTTGGGGTCTCTTTTTATGTTCCTTTTATTTTGGTGAAGTGTCTATTCATGGATTCTTCCATTTTTTGTTAAATTTTCATCATTTTCATTCAAATTTTAAGAGTTTTTATATATATTATACATAGGAATAATATATATAGATATTACAAATATTTTGTCCCAACCTCTCAGTTGTCTTTTAAATTAAACAACTGAAATTCCATACATTTAAAATTCAGGTTTTTTGATGTGTAAGTTTATACATCTCATACATGTATTAATTCCTATAATCTCTGCTACCAGCAAAGACAGCTTACAAAAATATTACAATACCCCAGAAAATTCTTCTGTGCTTCCTCTTTGTATTCAGATTCCCTCTCCTCATGCCTACATCCTAAATTATTCACTCTTTATACATTTTTACCTTTTCTAAAATGTTGTATAAATAAAATCATACAGTATATAACCTCTGAGACTGATTTCTTCATGATTAATCTGAGGTATATTCACATTGTTGTACATATCAATAGTTCATTCCTTTTTATTACTGAATAGTGCCCTCTTAAGAAAATATACCACAGTTTTTCTTTTATACTTTGAAGGACATTTGAATTGTTTCCAGTTTTTGGTGATTATGAATACAGTTTACATAAACATTTATGTGCAGCTTTTATGTAAACATAAATTTAATATCTGTGGGATGAATAATTAAAACTGGGAATTCTGAATCAAATCATTAACCTTGTAATTACAAGGAGTAATTTTCAATGTAAATTGTAAAGGTATGATTATGAAAGGAGATAAATATGTTACCCTGACTACAGTAATCATTTCACTATGTATGTATATCAAATTATCATATACACCTAAAATATATACAAATCATTCTTTTTTTTTTAATTCAGAGAAAGATTATCTCTGGGGTACAGGACGGGAAGGCAGTTCAAGAGGGGGAGAGGAGAGTTTTTAATATCAGGTGACATTTTTCTTAACAAATGTTACCTATTTTTTTTAAAGCTGAACCTACATGTTTCCTGTATGTTTTGAATGTGTGATGTATTTTAAAGTAAAGAAATAAAATTAAAAGGCGAATTTCGGGAGGACGTTCAAGATGGCAGAGGACTAAGACATGGAGATCACCTTTCTCCCGAAAAATTCATCAAAAATACAACTAAGGGGCTTCCCTGGTGGCGCAGTGGTTGGGAGTCCGCCTGCCGAAGCAGGGGACACGGGTTCGTGCCCCAGTCCAGGAAGATCCCACATGCCGCGAAGCGGCTGGGCCCGTGAGCCATGGCCGCTGAGCCTGCGCGTCCGGAGCCTGTGCTCCGCAGCGGGAGAGGCCACGACAGTGAGAGGCCCGCGTACCGCAAAAAAAAAAAAAAAAAAAAAAAGAATACAACTAAATGTGGAACAACTCCTACAGAACACCTACTGAACGCTGGCAGAAGACCTCAGACCCCCCAAAAGGCAATAAACTCCCCACGTACTTGGATAGGGCAAAAGAAAACAGAATAAACAGAGACAAAAGAATAGGGACGGCACCTGCACCTCTGGGAGGGAGCTGTGAAGGAGGAAAAGTTTCCACATAGTCCCTTCACTGGTGGAGACAGTGGGGTGGCGGTGGGGAAGCTTCAGAGCCATGGACGAGAGCGCAGCAACAGGGGTGCGGAGGGCAAAGTGGAGAGATTCCCTCACAGAGGATCAGTGCCGACCGGCACTCACCAGCCCGAGAGGCTTGTCTGCTTCCCCGGCGGGGCGGGCGGGGACTGGGGGCTGAGGCTCCGGCTTCAGAGATCAGATCCCAGGGAGAGGACTGGGGTGAACACAGCCTGAAGGGGGCTAGTGCACAACAGCTAGCCGGGAGGGAGTCCGGGAGAAAGTCTGGACCTGCCTAAGAGGCAGGAGACCATTTTTTGGGGGTGCACGAGGAGAGGGGATTCAGAGCACCACCTAAACGAGCTTCAGAGACAGGCGTGAGACGTGGTTATCAGTGAGGACATCAGAGAAAGGCATGAAACACTAAGGCTGCTGCTGCAGCCACCAAGAATACAGTGTGCAAGCACAGGTCACTATCCAAAACTCCTCTCCTGGGAGCCTGTGCAGCCCGCCACTGTCAGGGTCCCGTGATCCAGGGACAACTTCCCTGGGAGAACACAGGGCACATCTCAGGCTGTTGCAATGTCATGCCGGCCTCTGCCACCCAGCCTCGCCCCACATTCCATACCCCTGCCTCTCCACAGCCTGAGTCAGCCAGAGCCCCTGAATCAGCTGCTCCTTTAACCCCTCCAGTCTGGGTGAAGAAAAGACGACAGAGGGCGACCTATATGCAGAAATGGGACCAAATCCAAGGCTGAGCTCTAGGAGATGTGAGAACAAAAATGAGAAAGGGAAATCTCTCCATGCAGCCAAAGGAGTAGTGGATTAAGTCCCCACAATTAACTTGATGTACCCTACATCTGTGGAATACCTGAACATACAATAAATCATTCCAAATTTGAGGCAGTGGACTTTGGGAGCAACTATAGACTTGGGGTTTTCTGTATGCAACTGACTAGATTATGATTTTTATGTTCATCTTAGTTTAGTTTCTAGCACTTGTTATCATAGGTGGATTTGTTTATTGGTTTGGTTACTCTCTTCTCTTTTTTTATTACTGTTTATATTATAATAATATATTTTTAAATTTTTTTATGTTTAAAACTATTTTTATTTTAATAACTTTTTTTTCTTTCTTTCTTTTCTTTCTCCCTTTTCTACTGAGCCATGTGGCTAACAGGGTCTTGCTTCTCCAGCCAGGTGTCTAGCCTAAGACTCTGAGGTGGGAGACCCAGGTACAGGATACTGGACCACCAGAGACCTCCCAGCCCCAAATAATATCAATCTGTGAGCGCACTCCCATAGATCTCTATCTTAACAGTAAGACCCAGCTCCACTCAACGACCAGCATGCTCCAGAACTGGACACCCCATGCCAAACTAGTACCAAGAGAGGAACACAACCACCCATTAACAGAGAGGCTGCCTAAAATCATAAGTTCACTGACACCCCAAACCACACCACTGGACGCAGTCCTGACCACCACCAACACAAGATCCAGCCTCATCCACCAGAACATAGGCACCACTCCCCTCCACCAGGAAGCCTACACAACCCATTGAACCACCTTACCCACTGGCGGCAGACACCAAAAACAATGGGAATTAAAAACCTGCAGCCTGCGAAAAGAAGATCCCAAACACTGTAATTTAAACAAAATGAGAAGACAGAAATATGCAGCAGTTGAAGGAGCAAGATAAAAATGTACCACACCAAACAAATGAAGAGGAAATATGCAGTCTACATGAAAAAGAATTCAGAGTAATGAGAGGAAAGATGATCCAAAATCTTGGAAATAGAATGGAGTAAATACAAGAAAGTTTTAACAAAGACATAGAAGAAATAAAGAGCAAGCAAACAATGATGAACAATGCAATAAATGAAATTTTAAAATCTTTAGAAGGAATCAGTAGCAGAATCACTGAGGCAGAAGAACAGATAAGTGACCTGGAAGATAAAATAGTGGGAATAACTACCACAGAGAAAAATAAAAAAAAAAAAATGAAAAGAATTGAGGACAGTCTCAGAGACCTCTGAGACAACATTAAATGCAACAACATTTGAATTATAGGGGTCCCAGAAAAGAAGAGAAAAAGAAGGGGAGACTGAGAAGATATTTGAAGAGATTATAGTTCAAAACTTCCCTAATATGGGAAAAGAAATAGTCAATTAACTCCAGAAAGCACAGAGATAAATCCAAGGAGAAACACACCAAGACACATATTAATCAAACTATCAAAAATTAAATACAAAGAAAAAGTATTAAAAGCAGCAAGGGAATCACAACAAATAACATACAAGGGAATCCACATAAGGATAATAGCTGATATTTCAGCAGAAACGCTGCAAGCCAGAAAGAAGTGGCAGGACATATTTAAAGTGATGAAAGTTAAAAACCTACAACCAAGATTACTCTACCCAGAAAGGATCTCATTCAGATTCAATTAAGAAATTAAAAGCTTTACAGAGAAGCAAAACTGAGCAAATTCAGCATCACCAAGCCAGCTTTACAACAAATGCTAAACGAACTTGTCTAGGCAGAAAACACAAGAGAAGGAAAAGACCTACAATAACAAACCCCCCAAAATTAAGAAAATACTAATAGGAGCATACATATTGATAATTACCTTAAATGTAAATGGATTAAATGCTACAACGAAAAGACACAGACTGGCTGAATGGATACAAAAAAGAAACCCATATATATGTTTTCTACAAGAGACCCACTTCAGACCTAGGGACACATACAGACTGAAAGTGAGGGAATGGAAAAAGATAGCCCATGCAAATGGAAATCAAAAGAAAGCTTGAGTAGCAATTCTGTAAGCACACAAAATAGACTTTAAAATAAAGACTACTATAATAGACAAAGAAGGACACTACATATTGATCAAGGGATGAACCCAAGAAGAAGATATAACAATTGTAAATATTTAGGCACCCAACATAGGAGCACGTCAATGTATAAGGCAAATGCTAACAACCATAAAAGGGGAAATTGACAGTAACACAATCATAGTAGGAGACTGTTAACACTCCACTTTCACCAAAGGACAGATCATCCAAACTGAAAATAAATAAGGAAACACAAGCTTTAAATGATACGTTAAACAAGACAGACTTAGTTGATATTTATAGGATATTCCATCCAAAAACAACAGAATGCCCTTTCTCCCCAAGTGCTCGTGGAATATTCTCCAGGATACATCATATCTTGGGTCACAAATCAAGCATTTAAGAAAATTGTAATCATATCAAGGATCTTTTCCCATCACAACGTTATGAGACTAGACATCAATTACAGGGAAAAAATGTAAAAAATACAAATCATGGAGGCTAAACAATACGCTACTAAATAAGCAAGAGATCACTGAAGAAGTCAACAGGAAATCAAAAAATACCTAGAAGCAAATGACAATGAAACACCATGACCCAAAACCTATGGGATGCAGCAAAAGCAGTTCCAAAAGGGAAATTTATCACAATACAACCCTCTCTCAAGAAACAAGAAACGTCTCAAATAAACAACCTAAACTGACACCTAAAGAAATTAGAGAAAGAAGAACAAAAACAAGCAAAGTTAGCAGAATTAAGGAAATCATAAATATCAGATCAGAAATAAATGAAAAAGAAATTAATGAAATGATAGCAAAGATCGATAAAACTAAAAGCTAGTTCTTTGAAAAAGTAAACAAAATTGATAAACCATTAGCCAGACTTATCAAGAAAAAAGGGGAGAAGACTCATATCAAAACATTAGAAATGAAAAAGGTGAAGTAAGCGACTGACACTGTAGAAATACAACAGATCATGAGAGATTACTGCAAGCAAATATATGCCAATAAAATGGACAACCTAGAAGAAATGGACAAATTCTTAGAAATTCACAACCTTCCGAGACTCAACCAGGAAGAAATAGAAAATATAAACCGAACAATCACAACCACAAAATTGAAACCGTGGTTAAATATCTTCCAACAAACCAAAACTCAAGACCAGATGGCTTCACAGGCAAATTCTACCAAACATTGAGAATAGCTAACACCTGTCTTTCTCAAACTCTTCCAAAATATAGCAGAGGGAGGAACACTCTCAGACTCATTCTATGAGGCCACCATCACCCTGGTACAAAAACCAGACAAAGATGTCACAAAGAAAGGCCAATATCACTGATGAACATAGGTGTAAAATCCTCAACAAAATACTAGTAAACAGAATCCATTAAAAGGATCATACATTATGATAAAGTGGGGTTTATCCCAGGAATGCAAGGATTCCTCAATATATTTAAATCATTCAATGTGATACACCATATTAACAAATTGAAGGTTAAAAACCACATAATTTCAATACATGCATAAAAAGCTTTCAATAAAGTTCCACACCCATTTACGGTAGAAACTCTCCAGAAAGTAGGCATAGAGGGAACTTACCTCAACATAATAAAGGCTATATATGGCAAACCCACAGACAACACCTTTCTCAAAGGTGTAAAACTGAAACCGTTTAACTAAGATCAGGAAGAATACAAGGTTGCCCACTCTCACCACTGTTATTCAACATAGTGTTGGAAGATTTAGCCACAGTAATCAGAGAAAGAAAAATAATAAAAGAATCCATATTGGAAAAGGAGTAAAACTGTCACTGTTTGCAGATGACATGATACTATACATAGAGAATCCTAAAGATGCTACCAGAAAACTACTAGAACTAATCAATGAATTTGGTAAAGCAGCAGGATACAAAATGAAAGCACAGAAATCTCTTGCATTCCTATATGCCAATGATGAAAAATCTGAAAGAGAAATTAAGGAAAGACTCCCATTTACCATTGCAACAAAAAGAATAGGAATAAACCTACCCAGGGAGACAAAAGACCTGTATGAAGAAAACTATAAGACACTGATGAAAGAAATGAAAGAGGATACAAACAGATGGAGAGATATACCATATACTTGGGTTGGAAGAATCAACATTGTGAAAATGACTCTGCTACCCAAAGCAATCTACAGAGTCAATGCAATCCCTAACAAATTACCAATGTCATTTTCCACAGAACTAGAAGAAAAAATTGCACAATGTGTATGGAAACAAAAAGGACACTGAATAACCAAAGCAATCTTGAGAACAAAAAACAGAACTAGATGAATCAGCCTCCTGGACTTCAGACTATACTACAAAGCTACAGTAATCAAGACAGTATGATACTGGCACAAAAACAGAAATATAGATCAATGGAACAGGATAGAAAGCCCAGATGTAAACCCATGCACATATGGTGACCTTATTTTTGATAAAGGAGGAAGAATATGCAATGGAGAAAAGACAGCCTCTTCAACAAGTGGTGCTGGGAAAAATGGACGGCTACATGTACAAGAATGAAATTAGAACACTCCCTAACACCATACACAAAAATAAACTCAAATGGATTAAAGACCTAAATGTAATGTCAGACACTGTCAAACACTTAGAGAAAAATATAGGCAGAACACTCTATGACATAAATCACAGCAAGATTCTTTTTGACCCACCTCCTGGAGAAATGGAAATAAAAACAAAAATAAACAAATGGGGCCTAATGAAACTTAAAAGGTTTTGCACAGCATAGGAAACCATAAACAGGATGAAAAGACAACACTCCAAATGGGAGAAAATATTTGTAAATGAAGCAACTGACAAAGGATTAATCTCCAAAATTTACAAACAACTCATGCAGCTCAAAACCAAAAACACAAACAACAATCCAAAAATGGGCAGAAGACCTAAATACACATTTCTCCAAAGATGATATACAGACTGCCAGAAAACACATGAAAGGTTGCTCAACATCATGAATCATTAAAGAAATGCAAATCAAAACTACAATGAGGTATCACCTCACACCAGTCAGAATGGCTATCATCAAAAAATCTACAAACAATAAATGCTGGAGAGGTTGTGGAGAAAAGGGAACCCTCTGGCACTGTTGGTGGGAATGTAAATTGTTACAGCCACTATGGAGAACAGTATGGAGGTCATTAAGAAACTAAAAATAGAACTACCATATGACACAGCAACGCCACTACTGTGCATATACCCCGAGAAAGCCATAATTCAAAAATAGTCATGGACCACAATGTTCATTACAGGTCTATTTACAATAGCCAGGACATGGAAGCAACCTAAGTGTCCATCAACAGGTGAATGGATAAAGAAGGTGTGGCATATATATACAATGGAATATTACTCAGCCATAAATAAAAATGAAATTGAGTTATTTGTAGTGAGGTGGATGGACTTAGAGTCTGTCATACTGTGTGAAGTATGTCAGAAAGAGAAAAACAAATACTATACGCTAACACATATATATGGAATCTAAAAAAAAAAGATTCTGATGAACCTAGGGGCAGGACAGGAATAAAGATGCAGATGTAGAGAATGGACTTGAGAAGATGGGGAGGGGAAAGGGTAATCTGGCATGAAGTGAGAGAGTCGCATGGACATATATACACTACCAAATGTAAAATAGATATCTAGTGGAAAGCAGCTGTATAGCTAGGGAGATAGTTCAGTGCTTTGTGACCACCTAGTTGGGTGGAATAGGGAGGGTGGGAGGGAGATGCAAGAGGGAGTGGATATGGGGATATATGTATACGTACAGCTGATTCACTTTGTTATACAACAGAAACTAACACAACATTGTAAAGCAATTATACTCCAATATAGATGTTAAAAAAAAAAAAAGAATATGCTGTCTACAACAGCCACTTTAACTTTAAGGACACACATAAGCTGAAGGTGAGGGAATAGAAACTGATAGTCCAAACAGTTTCCAAACAAGAGCAGGACTGGCTCTCCCAATCACAGGTAATACAGACTTTCAGTCAAAATAGTTCACAAGAGATAAAGAAGATCGTTATACAGTGATAATGGGTCAATTTATCAAGAGGATATAATAATTGTAAATATATATGTACTGAATGTTGAAGGATTAAATAAATATTTAAATCAACCATTAACAGATCTGATAGGAGAAATCAACAGTAAAAATAATAATAGTAAGGAACTATGTCATCCCACTTTCTACCTTAGAAAATAAATAAAGACACAGAATGGACCTAATAAACTTATATAGAACTTCCATCCAACAGTACCAGAATACACATTCTTCTTAAGTGCTGATGGAACATTCCTCAGGATAGACCCTGTCTTGGGACATAAAGCAAGCCTTAACAAATTTAAGATCAAAACTACATTGAGCATCCTTTTTGATCATAACGTTATGAAGCTAGAAATCAATAACAAGAGAAAAAGTGAAAAATTCCTAATATGTAAAATTATACAGCACACACTGAAAAAACCAATGGGTCAAGGAAGAATTCAAAAGGGAAATCTGAAACTATCATCAGACAGACAAAAATGACAACATACCAGAACTTTGGGGATGTAGCAAAATCAGTCTAAGGAATGATTTTTTTTTTAGCAATCATAAATTCTTATATTAAGAGAAAAGAATGATCTAAAATAAACAACTTATCCTTATACCTGAAGGACTAGGAAAAAAGAGTTAAGCTTTTAAAAAAAAATTAAGCTCCAAGAATAAAAGGAAAAAATAAGAAAGTTTCAAATGGAAATGAATAAAATAAAAATCAGATAATTACGAAAAAACTGAATCCAAGAATTGGTATTTGGAAAGGATAATAAAATTGACAAAGCTTTAGCTAGACTAACAAAGAGAAAAATAGAACTTGATAAATAAAACTTTAAATGAAAGAGGAGAAATTGCAACTGACACCATAGCATACAAATCATTATAAAGAATGCTAACAAACAGGGTGACAAAAATGGATAAATCTCCACCAACACCAATATACAATGTACCAAGACGGAATCATGAAGAAGTCAAAAAACAAAAAAAAATCTTGATCATACAAATAATGACTTATGAAATTGATGCAGTATTCAAAACTCTCCCAACAAAGAGAAACCCAGGATCAGATAGTTTCATGGGTGAATTCTACTGAACATTTAATGATGATTTATTGCCAGTCCTTCCCAAACTCTCTCAAATAACTAAAAAAGAGGCAACATTTCAAAACTCATTTTATAAAACCAGCATTTTCCTGATTAACAAAGCTAGATAAGGACATAATAAGGGAAAAACAACAACAATAAACCCAGAACTTACAGGCTAATATCCTTGTACATCTAGATACAAAAATTCTCAACAAAATTCTAGCAAACCAAATTCAATAGCACGCTAAAAGGATCAACATGATAAGGTGGGATAATTCCTGGGGATGCAAGGGAAGTTAACATTTTCAAATCAATAAATTTAATTAACCACATGAATAACATGCAGAAGAAGTGTTTGAAAGAATTTTTTAAACTTTCTTGATTAAAGCTCTCAACTAACTGGGTAGAGAAGAAACATTTTAAATGTAATAAAGGTCATATATTAACAAGCCCACAGCTAACATCATATTCATGGTGAAAAGATGAAAACTTTTCCTCTAGGACAAGAACAAATAAAAAATGCCCACCCGCACCATTCCTCTTCAACATAGTATTAGAATCCCTAGCCAGAACCATTAGGCAAGAAAAAGAAATAAAAGGGATCAAAAGTGGAAAGGAAGAAGTAAAACTGTCTCTGTTTGAAGATGACATATTCTGTATGCAGGAAATCCTAAAGACTCCACCAAAAACCCCATGAAACTGTTAGAACTAATAAATGAATTCAGTAATGTTGTTGGATATGAAATACAAAATTAGTTGCATTTCTATGCACTAACAAGAAAATAGCTGACAGAAAATAAAGAAAATGCTTCCATTTACAACAGCACCAAAAACAATAAAATCTTAGGAATACAGTTAAGCAAGGAGATAAAAAACCTGTACACCAAAAAATAGGACATTTACAAAAACTGAAGAAGACACAAATAAATAGAAAGCTATCACATGTTTATGAATTGAAAGAATGAATACTGTTAAAATGTTCACGCTACCTAAAGCTATCTATAGATTCAATAGAATCCCAATCAAACATTCAATGGCAATTTTCCTAGAAATAGAATAACAATCCTAAAAAATTGTACAAAACAACAAAGGACCCTGAAAATAGCCAAAGCAATTTTGAGCAAGACAAACAAAGCTGGATGCATCTCACTTCCTGGTTTCAAACTATAATACAAAGCTACAGTAATCAAAATAGTGTGAGACTAGCATAAAAACAGACAATAGACCAATAGAACAGGACTGAGAGCTCAGAAATAAACTCATGCATGTACAGTCAACTAATATTTGACAAGAACGTCAAGAATAAACAATGGAGAAAGAACAGTCTTTACACTAAGTGGTGTTGGAAAAACTGGATATCCACATGGAAAAGAATAAAACTGAACACCCATCTTAGACCACTCAAAAATTAACACAAAATGAACAGAAATCAGAAAATCCCTAGAATAAAACAGAAAAAAATCTCCCTGACATTTGTCTCAGCAATGACTTTTATGGATATGATACCAAAAGTACAGGGAACAAAAAGAAAAATCAACATGTGTGACAACATCAAATTAAAAAGCCTCTGCACAAAAAGAAACTTGAACAGAGTGAAGAGGCAATGGAATAGGAGGTATAAGAATTCTCCTATGGAATGGGAGAAAAGATTTGCCAACTACATGCCAGCTAAGGGACTAATGTCCAAACACAAAGGACTCAATCTTTTTTAAAAAGTTGAATAATCTAATTTAAAAGTGGGCTGAAGACCTTAGCAGACATATTCTCCCCATAGGAGACCTACAAATGACAAACAGACACATGAAAATATGCTCAACATCTCTAATAGTAAGAGAAATGCAAAATAAAACCACAATGAGATATCAACTCACACATTTCAGAATGGTTATTATGAAAAAGACAAGACATAAAAGTGTTGTCAAGCATGTAGAAAAAAGGGAACACTTACAGACTGTTGATGGGCATGTAACTTAGTACAACCACTATGGAAAATAATTCGGATGCTCCTCAAAATACTAAAAATAGTACCACCATATAACCTAGCAATTCCATTTCTGAATATACATATTTCAAGGAAATGAAATCAGTTACTTTACAGAGATATTTTCACTCCCATGTCCACTGTATTAATATCTAGCTAAAATATGCAAGGCATAGTCACTAAGTGTTTATCAATGGTTAAATGGATTAAGAAATGTATATATTATCATAATGGATATTATAGAGCCATATAAAGGAAATCCTGCAATTTGTGACCACATGGAATAAACTTGCAGGCATTATGCTTAGTGAAAAAATCAGAGAGATAAAGACAAACTCTGTGGTCCCACTTATTTATGAAATCTAAAGTGCTGAGGTCATAAAAACAGAGAGTGTATATGTATTTAATAGGTGTGGGGTTGGGAGAAATAGGAGGTGATGGTCAAAGAGTACAAATTTCCTGTTATAAAATGTGTAAGTTCTTGGGATCTAAAGTACAGCATAGTGACTTAGTTAACAATACTTTATTGCATATTTCAAAGTTACTAGGAAAGTAGATCTTAAATGTTCTTACAGCACACACACAAAATTGGTAACTATGTGAGGTGATAGAAGTATTAACTAACATTATTGTGGTATTATTTCATAGCATAGATGTAAATCTAATCATCATGCTGTGTACCTTAAAATTACCAAGGTTATATGTCAATTATATCTCAATAATGTTGGGGAAAATGATTTAAAGATAAGACCCAAAAGTTTCAAAGCCCTTGAGAAAAAGTAAGGAACAAACTTCTCAAGATTGGCCTTGGCAATAATTTCTTGGCTATGACAGCAAAAGAGCAGGCAACAAAATCACAAGTAAAGTGAAGTGAAATTGAAATGAAACATTCCTACATAATAAAGGAAACAACAGAATTAACAGGCAATCTACAGAATAGTATAAAATATTTACAAACACATACCTGATAAGGGGTTAATATCCAACATACATTAAGAAAGTGCAAAAACTCAGTAGTGGAATATCACCTCATACCTATTAGATTGGCTATTTTCAAAAAAGAGAAGATAGCAGGCGTGACAAAAAGGAACACTCCTACACTGTTGGGAATGCAGATTGGTGCAGCCACTGTAGAAAACAGTTTGGAGCTTGCTCAAAAAGGTAAAAAATAGAACTACCAAGTCATCCAGAAAAACCTCTTTGGGTATTTATATAAAGGAAGCAAAAACACCGACTCAAAATATATCTGCATCTCATGTACACTGCACCATCATTCTCAAATGCCAACACAGGAAAACAACACACTTAGGTTGAATAGATGGATAAAGGAAATATGGCACAGAAAAGTATTTTGTGTGGCAGAAAAAAATTGTGGCAATAAAATGTTATTCAGTCATAGTAGAGGGAAAATGCTGTCTTTTGTAACAAAATGGGTTGACCTTGAGGGCATTATGTTAAGTGAAGTAAGTCAGACATATAAAAACAAACACGGTGTGATCTCACTTATATCACAAAAACAAAAAACAAGCCAAACATATAGAAACAGAATATTGTGTTTGCCAGCAGCTGAGGTTTGAGGGCAATGGAAAGATATTCATCCAGTTATATAAGTGCTGTGGATCTAATAATCAGCATGACAGTAGTTAACAATACTGTATTGCATACAGGCATAACTTGGTGATGTTTCGGGTTTGGTTCCCGACCACTGCAGTAAAGCAAATATCGAAAAAAGTAAGTCACACAATTTATTTGGTTTTCCAGTGCATATAAAAGTTGTTTAAACACTACTGTAGTGTATTAATTTTTATGCAATAGTATTATGTCTAAAAAACACTGTACATACCTTAATTTTGAAATACTTTATTGCTAAAAAATGGTAACCATCATCTGAACTTTCAGTGAGTCATTACATTTTGGATGGTGGAGGCTCTTGCCTTGATCTTGATGCCTGCTGACTAGTTTCATGTTGGTTGCTGAAGGTTGGGGTGGGAATTTCTTAATATCAGACAATGAAATTTGCTGCATCAAATGAGTTTAGGTAATATTCTAAATCCTTTATTGTCATTTCAACAGCCTTCACAGCATCTTCACCAGGAGTAGATTCCATCTCGAGAAACCATTGTTTTGGCTAACCTATAAGAAGCAACTCTGCATCTTTTAAAGTTTTATCATGAGACTGCAGCAATTCAGTCACAACTTCAGGCTCCACTTGTAATTCTGGTTCTCTCACTGTTTCCACTAAATCGGCAGAGACTTTCTCCACCGAAGTCATGAACCCCTCAATGTTATCCATGAGGGTTGGAATCAACTTTTTCCAAACTCCTGTTAGTGTTGATATTTTGAGTTCTTCCCATGAATCATGAATGCTCTTATGGCAGCTAGAATGGTGAATCCTTTCCTGAAGGTTTACAATTGATTTTATCCAGAACTCTCAGAGCAAACATCACCTCATAAGCTATAGTCTTATAATGTGTATTTTTTAACAAAGCCTTGAAAGTCAAAGTGACTCCTTGACCCTTTGGCTGCAGAATGGATGTTGTATAAGCAGGCATGAAAACATTTATCTCATTGTACATCTTCATCAGAGCTCTCAGGTAACCAAGTGCATTGTCAATGAACAGTAATATTTTGGAAGGAATCTTTTTACCTGAGAAGCAGGTCCAACAGTAGGCTAAAAAAATTAAATATATGCTATAAAAGGATGTGCCATCCTTAGGCTTTGCTGTCACATTTACAGAGCACAGGCAGAATAGATATAGCATAATTCTTCAGGGCCCTAGGATTTTCAGAATGGTAAGTGAGCTTCATCTTCATCTTAAATTCGCCAGCTGCATTAGCCCCTAACAAGAGTCAGCCTGTCCTTTAAGGCTTTGAAGCCAGTAATTGACTCCTCCTCTGTAGCTAGGAAAGTTCTAGATGGCATCTTCTTCCAGTAGAAGGCTGTTTCATCTACACTGAAAATCTATTGTTTAGTGTATCCACAATCATTAATGATATTAGCTAGATCTTCTGGATAACTTCCTGCAGCTTCTATATCAGTACTTGCCTCTTCAGCTGGTACTTTTGATGTTATGGAGACAATTTCTTTCCTTAAACTTCATGAACCAACCTCTGCTAGATTCAGACTTTTCTTCTGCAGCTTCCTCATTTCTTTCAGGGTTCATAGAGGAGAGTTAAGGCCTTGCTCTGGATTGGATTTTGGCTTAAGGGAATGTTGTGGCTGGTTTGATCTTCTATCCAGACCACTCAAACTTTCTCCACATCACCAAGAAGGCTGCTTTGGTTTCTTATAATTTGTGTTTGCTGGAGCAGCACTTTTAATTTCCTTCAAGAACTTTTCTTTTACATTTACAACTTGGCTAATTACTTGGCACAAGAGGCTTTCAACATGTCTTCCTCACTAAGCTTAATCATTTCTAACTTTTGACTTAAATTGAAAGACATGCAACTCTTCCTTTTTATTTGAATTGGCCTACATTCAATTCCTTCCCTCAAGGGTGTAGTTACAATAGTAACATCAAAGGTCACTGATCACAGATCACTATAACAAATAAAATAATAATGAAAAAGTATGACATAATGTGATAATTACCAAAATGTGACAGAGACGTGAAGTGAGTAAATGCTGTTGCAAAAGTAGTACCAATAAACTTGCTTCATGTTTATGGATTGCCATAAACTTCAATTTGTAAAAACACACAATATCTTTTAAGTACGATAAAGTAAAATATGCCTGTATTTGAAAACTGCAGAGAGTAAATCGTGAGTATTCTCACCACACACACAAAATTGTAATGATGTGAGGTGAGGAATGTGTTAATTAACCTTTCATGGTAGTTATTTTGCAGTATACAGATGTATCAAATCATCACATTATACACCTTAACGTATGTAGTATATTGAAATAAAACTGAAAAAAACTTTAAAAAACAAAAAAGTTATTCTCTCAAATTTTGGGTAAAGTTATTAGAAGGAAAAAAACATAAAATTATTAGATTTTCAAATTATATTACTCCTTAGAGTTCTTGATCCCAAATGGCTATTGCTTTCCCAATAATTAAAAAAAAAAAAAAAAGTAGGGGCTTCCCTGGTGGCACAGTGGTTGAGAGTCCGCCTGCTGATGCAGGGGACACGGGTTCGTGGCGCAGTCCGGGAAGATCCCAAATGCCGCGGAGCGGCTCGGCTCGTGCGCCATGGCCGCTGAGCCTGTGCGTCCGGAGCCTGTGCACCACAACGGGAGAGGCCACAACACTGAGATGCCCGCGTACCACAAAAAAAAAAAAAAAAAAAAAAAAAAGAATCCTTAAAACTCAAAATTAAAAAGACAACCAATCCAATTAGCCAATTAAAAGAGATGTTTGATCAAAGAGGATAGTCACATGGGAAATAAACACATGAAAAACCATTCAACAGTATTAGTCATATCACTGCAAACATATTAAAACACCTAATATAAAAAGTAGTGACAATAGCAAATGCTGGTGAGGAGGCAGCAAAATTGGATCACTTATACATTGCTGGTCAGCATGTAAAATAATACATTCACTCTGCAAAAGAGTTTGGCAGTTTCTTATAAATATAAACATGCAGTTACAACAAATCCCTGCAATTGTACTCTTGGACATTTGTGAAAACTTGTTTTTGGAAAAACCTGTACATGAAGGTTTACAGTAGCTTTATTCCTAATAACTAAAAACAGAAACTATCTTATATGAACTTCAGTTGTGAACTGGCAAACAGACTGTCGTATAGTCATAGCATCGGTACTACACAGCAAGTAAAAGGAACTATTAAGACAGGCTATAATTGGATGAATCTCCAGGAAATGATACTGAGTTTAAAACGTTAATCTCAAAAGGTCACATACAGTTTGATTTCATCTAAAAACACTCTCAAAATGAAAATAGTATAAGAATGGAGGACAGATTAGTGATCATCAAAGGCAAGGAAGGTACTGGAGAGCAGAGGGAAGTGAATGTGACTTTAAAAGGTCAACAAAGCCAGGTGAGAGGTTTGGGGGGCAGGGGGATGGCATTTTAGATATAGAGGTTCAAAAAACGCCTTTCTAAGTACATACTCTTTTTGTAGACATCTAAATCTTAAGTCATTCTTGAGGAAAACTAGAGGAAAGGCACATACAGGTGCTGAAGAAGGAGATGTCTAGCATGTTAAAAAAATATTAATGCAGTCAGTTTGGCAGGATCAGAACTCATGAAATAGTAGTACCCCTATTCCCTTAGTAGTAGAAAATGAAACAGTATGAATAGTAGAACATGAAATCAGGAAGTATGGTGACTGAATTTCCCAAGAGTACCACAACGAATTATCATAAATTGGGGCTTCAAACAACCGAAATTGAATCTTTCACAGTTCTGGATGCTAGAAGTCTGAAATAGGATAGTGGCAGGGCAATGCTCCCTCTGAACACTCTAGGAAGGAATCCTTTCTTGACTCTTGTAGTATCTGGAGGTAGCTGGCAATCCTTGGCTTTTTTTGGTTTGCAGCTGCATTACTGCAGTGTGTGCCTCTCTCATCTCATAGTGTTCTGTTAACGTCACAACGCTTCCTTCCATGCATGTTTGTGTGTGTGTCCAAATTTCCCTTTTATAAGAACACTAGTCATATTGGATGAGAGCTCACCCTCTCATGATCTCATTTTAACATAATATCATCTGTAAATAAGGTTACTTTCTAAAGTACTGGTGGTTAGAGGTTCAATATGTCTATTTTGAGGGACTGTAATTCTACCCGTAACAGTGAAGGATTTTTAGGTTATTTTTAGGGACAACTTTTAAAGACTGACTGCATTACGCAGAGACAAACTGAATGATTCTGACAAAATTGCAGGATTTGACTTAGATTTTAACAGAATTCCTGTGGCTATTGTTTGGGGAATAAACCATAGGGAAATAAATGCAGATATGGCAGAGTGTAAAGACAGCTCCAATAATCCAGGCAAGAAATAATGGTGATGACGCAGAATGTTTTTAGTAGAATCTTCCCAATTTCATTTTCTTTGACTAACATCTCTCACCAAGACTATTTTCCTAACTTTACTAGTCTTTCTGATTTCATATTTATTATTTTCTCTATAATTTTTCTGGCTGTTTTTAACCTTATTTTTTCATTTTGTGTGAAATATTTATCAATGCTGGTGTAATATCTAAGCCATTGCCATTTTGCTGTTCTTAGTTTTAATGTTCATTTACTAATCTATTTTTATCAAATCAATAACATCATGGAAGTTCTATCAAGTGTGTTGATTGCCACAGGATAGAACACGTACATTTTATTTTATTTTCTCCTTTGCCTTGACACAAGTTAAAAGCTTATGTTAATTTGGACTGAATAACTTAATATGAGGGATTTGAAGGTCTCTCGGGATTTAACAAAAATTATTTCCACTGCAGCAAAAATTCTTCACTTTGTTACAATGTAGTAGCAGTATAATTTTATTAATTGGTACATATATCCCTTCTGGAACATTTAAAACTCATAAGATAGATTTATTTCAACAACTAGTAATAACTGCCACTGAAAACTCACTGACTCAACATTTGCAAATACGACTATTTCTTTTTTTTTTCAAATATGTGAAACAACTTTATAAATTGTACTTACCTGACCAGTTGCACAAAAGTATTTGCCTTTCCCACTACTGCTAACAAATTACATTTTTCCCCTAATGCCTTTACAATTATTTCAGATTCTTTTCCATTATAGGATTTTTTTCCATTATAGGTTATTACAAGATATTGAACATAGCTCTCTCTGCTATACCATAAGTCTTTGTTGTTTATCTGTTTTATATATGGTAGTGTGTATCTGTTAATCCCAAAATCCTAATTTATCACTCCCATCCTTTCCCCTTTGGTAACCATAAATTTATTTTCTATGTCTGTGAATCTGTTTGTGCTTTGTAAATAACTTCATTTGTATTATTTTTTAGATTCCACATATATGATATCATATAATATTTGGCTTTGACTTAACTTCAGTTAGTATGATAATCTCTAGATCCATGCATTTCCATCCATACATGCAAATGGCAGTATTTCATTCTTTCTTATGGCTGAGTAATATTCATTATATATACATACCACATGTTCTTCATCCATTCATCTGTTGCTGGACATTTAGGTTGCTTTCATTTCTTGGCTATTGTAAATAATGCTGCTATGAACATAAGGGTACATGTATCTTTTCAAATTAGTGTTTTCATCTCTTCTGGATACATGCCCAGGAGTGGGATTGCTGGATCATATAGTAACTCTATTTTTAGTTTTTAAAGGAACCTCCATACTGTTTTCCATAGTGGTTGAACCATCTTATGCATTCCCATCAATAGTATAGGAGGGTTCCCTTTTCTCCATGACCTCTCCAGCATTTATCTACAGACTTTTTGATGCTAGCCATTCCGACCAGTGTGAGGTGATACTTCATTGTAGTTTTGATTTGCATTTCTTTTTTTTCAGCTTTATTGAGATATAATTGACAAATAACATTGTATAAGTTTAAGTGATTTGATATAAATATATATTGTGAAATGATTACCACACTTAGGTTAGTTAACAGATTCATCTCACATATTTATCTTTTTGTGTGTGTGTATATGTGGTTCTAACATGTAAGATCTACTCTCAGCAATTTTTAAGTATACAGTACAGTGTTAACTATAGTCACTGTGCTGTACATTTTTAAAATTTATTTATTTATTTATTTGTTTATTTATTTTTATTTTTGGCTGTGTTGGGTCTTTGTTACTGTGCGTGGGCTTTCTCTAGTTGTGGCAAGTGGGGGCTGCTCTTTGTTGCAGTGTGTGGGCTTCTCATTGCAGTGGCTTCTCTTGTTGAGGGGCTCTAGGTGCGTGGGCTTCAGTAGTTGTGGCATGCGAGCTCAGCAGTTGTGGCTCATGGGTTCTAGAGTGCAGACTCAGTAGTTGTGGCTCACAGGCTTAGTTGCTCCATGGCATGTGGGATCTTCCCAGACCAGGGCTCAAACCCATGTCCCCTGCATTGGCAGGTGGATTCTCAACCACTGCTCCACCAAGGAAGTCCCCCATGCTGTACATTTGATCCCCAGAACTTATTCATCTTATAACTGTAACTTTGTACCCTTCAACAAATATCTTCCCATTACCCCAGTGCCTGGTAACCACCCTGTTTCTATGAGTTTGACTTTTTTAGATTCCACATATAAGTGAAATTGTGCAGTATTTGTCTTCCCCTTACATATATATATATACATAAATATATAACATTTTCTTCAGTTACACATATATTTTTTTTCACATTCTTTTCTATTATGTTTTGTCACAGAGTACTGACTATAGTTCTCTGTGCTATACAGTAGGACCCTGTTGTTTATCTATCCTGTATATATTAGTTTGCATCTGCTAATCCCAAACTCCCAATCCTTCCCTTCCTCACTTCCCCTCTCCCTTGCCACCACAAGTCTGTTCTCTATGTCTGTGAATCTGTTTCTGTTCTGTAGAGATGTTCATTTGTGTTGTATTTTAGTTTCACATGTAAGTGATATTAAATGGTATTTGTCTTTCTCTTTCTGAATTTGCTCAGTATGATAATCCATCCATGTTGCTGCAGATGGCATTATTTCATTCTTGTTAAGGCTTAGTAGTATTCCACTGTATGTATATGTATGACATCTTCCTTATCCATTCACCTGTCAATGGACATTTAGGTCACTTCCATGCTTTGGCTATTGTAAATAATGCTTCTATGAACATAGGGGTGCATGTATCTTTTCGAATTATAGTTTTGTTTGACGCATGCCCAGGAGTGGGATTGCTGGATCATGTGGCAACTGTATTTTTAGTTTTTTGAGGAGCCTCCATAGTGTTTTCCATAGTGGCCTAAACAAGTTACATTTGTACCAACAGTGTAAGAGGGTTCCCTTTTCTCCACACCATCTCCAGCCTTTGATATCTGTTGAATTTTAATGATGGCCATTCTGACTACAGTGATGGTGATACCTTATTGTAGTGTTGATTCACATTTCTCTAATAATTAGCAATGTTGAGCATCTTTTCATGTGCCTGTTGCCCACCTGTGTGTCTTCTTTGAAGAAATGTTTGTTTAGGTCTTCTGCCCATGTATTTGATTGGGTTGTTTGGTTTGGGGTTTTTTTTTTTTTTTTTTGATATTCTGCTGTATGAGCTGTTTGTATATTTTGGAAACTAATCCATTGTTGGTCACATTGTTTGCAAATTTTTCCTCCCAAACCATAGGTTGTTTTTTTGTTTTGTTTATGGTTTCCTTTACTGTGCAAAAGCTTTTAAGTTGGACTAGGTCCCATTTGTTTTTTTATAAATTTATTTATTTACCTATTTTTGTCTGTGTTGGGTCTTTGTTGCTGCATGCAGGCTTTCTGTAGTTGCAGTGAGCAGGTGTTGCTCTTCATTGCGGTGCGCAGGCTTCTCATTGTGGTGGTTTCTCTTGTTGCACAGCACTGGCTCTAGGTGTGTGGGCTTCATTAGTTGTGGCTCGCAGGCTCTCGAGTGCAGGCTTAGTAGTTGTGGTGCATGGGCTTACTTGCTCTGCGACATGTGGAATCTTCCCAGACCAGGGCCTGAACCCGTGTCCCCTGCATTGGCAGATAGATCCCTAACCACTGCACCACCAGGGCAGTGCCCCCATTTGTCTTTTTTTTTTTTTTTTTTTTTGTCTTGGGAGACTGATCTAAGAAAATTTTGCTATGATTTATGTCAGAAAATGTCTTGCCTATGTTCTCTTCTAGTTTTATGGAGTCATGTCTTTTTTTTTTTTTTTTTTTTTTTTAACATCTTTATTGGGGTATAATTGCTTTACAATAGTGTGTTAGTTTCTGCTTTATAACAAAGTGAATCAGTCATACATAAACATATGTTCCCATATGTCTTCCCTCTTGCGTCTCCCTCCCTCCCACCCTCCCCATCCCACCCCTCCAGGCTGTCACAAAGCACCGAGCCAATATCCCTGTGCCATGCGGCTGCTTCCCACTAGCTATCTACCTTACTGCGTTTGTTACTGTGTATATGCCCATGACTCTCTCTCGCCCTGTCACAGCTCACCCTTCCCCCTCCCCATAACCTCAAGTCCGTTCTCTAAGAGGTCTGCGTCTTTATTCCTGCTTTACCCCTAGGTTCTTCATGACATTTTTTTCTTAAATTCCATATATATGTGTTAGCATACAGTATTTGTCTTTTTCTTTCTGACTTACTTCACTCTGTATGACAGACTCTAGGTCTATCCACCTCATTACAAATAGCTCAATTTCGTTTCTTTTTATGGCTGAGTAATATTCCATTGTATATATGTGCCACATCTTCTTTATCCATTCATCCGATGACGGGCACTTAGGTTGTTTCCATCTCCGGGCTATTGTAAATAGAGCTGCAATGAACATTTTGGTGCATGACTCTTTTTGAATTTTGGTTTTCTCAGGGTATATGCCCAGTAGTGGGATTGCTGGGTCATATGGTAGTTCTATTTGTAGTTTTTTAAGGAACCTCCATACTGTTCTCCATAGTGGCTGAACCAATTCACATTCCCACCAGCAGTGCAAGAGTGTTCCCTTTTCTCCACACCCTCTCCAGCATTTATTGTTTCTAGATTTTTTGATGATGGCCATTCTGACTGGTGTGAGATGATATCTCATTGTAGTTTTGATTTGCATTTCTCTAATGATTAATGATGTTGAGCATTCTTTCATGTGTTTGTTGGCAGTCTGTATATCTTCTTTGGAGAAATGTCTATTTAGGTCTTCTGCCCATTTTTGGATTGGGTTGTTTGTTTTCTTGTTATTGAGCTGCATGAGCTGCTTGTAAATTTTGGAGATTAATCCTTTGTCGGTTGCTTCATTTGCAAATATTTTCTCCCATTCTGAGGGTTGTCTTTTGGTCTTGTTTATGGTTTCCTTTGCTGTGCAAAAGCTTTGAAGTTTCATTAGGTCCCATTTGTTTATTTTTGTTTTTATTTCCATTACTCTAGGAGGTGGGTCAGAAAGGATCTTGCTTTGATTTATGTCATAGAGTGTTCTGCCTATGTTTTCCTCTAAGAGTTTGACAGTTTCTGGCCTTACATTTAGGTCTTTAATCCATTTTGAGCTTATTTTTGTGTATGGTGTTAGGGAGTGATCTAATCTCATACTTTTACATGTACCTGTCCAGTTTTCCCAGCACCACTTATTGAAGAGGCTGTCCTTTCTCCATTGTACATTACTGCCACCTTTATCAAAGATAAGGTGTCCATATGTGCATGGGTTTATCTCTGGGCTTTCTATCCTGTTCCATTGATCTATCTTTCTGTTTTTGTGCCAGTACCATACCGTCTTGATGACTGTAGCTTTGTAGTATAGTCTGAAGTCAGGGAGCCTGATTCCTCCAGTTCCTTCTTTCGTTCTCAAGATTGCTTTGGCTGTGTGAGGGAGTGTTCTCTCATTGATTTACATGTGGCTGTCCAACTTTCCAAACACCACTTGCTGAAGAGACTGTCTTTTTTCCCTTGTATATCCTTGCCTCCTTTGTCAAAGATTAGTTAACCATAGGTGTGTGGGTTTATTTCTGGGCTCTCTATTCTGTTCCATTGATCTATATGTTTGTTGTG
Source organism: Delphinus delphis (assembly GCF_949987515.2). NCBI lineage: Eukaryota > Metazoa > Chordata > Mammalia > Artiodactyla > Delphinidae > Delphinus > Delphinus delphis. Next base: position 2,219,941 of record NC_082705.1, read on the forward strand.
CCAATACCATGCTCTTTTGATTACTTTATCTTTATAGTATTGTCTGAAGTCTGGGAGGGTTATGCTCCCAGCTCTTTTGCCTTTTCCTCAGGATTATTTTGGCAATTCTGGGTCTTTTGTGGTTCCATATAAATTTTAGGATTATTTGTTCTAGTTGTGAAAAATGTCAAGGGTAATTTGATAGGGATTGCATTGAATCTGTATCTTGCTTTGGGTAGTATGATCATTTTAACAATATTAATTCTTCCAATCCAACAGCATGGAATATCTTTCCATTTCTTTGAATCATCTTCAGTTTCCTTTATCAGTGTTTTATAGTTCTCAACATATAAGTCTTACAACTCCTTGGTTACATTTATTCCTAAGTATTTTATTTTATTTTTTATGTGATTTTTAAATGGGATTTTTAAAACTTTCTCTTTCTGATATTTCATTGTTAGTGTAAAGAAATGCAACAGATTTTTGTATATTAATCTTGTAGCCTGCTACCTTGCTGAATTCATTTATCAGTTCTAATAATTTTTGTACGGCCTCATTAAGGATTTCTAAATAGAGTATCATGTCATCTGCATATAAGGACAATTTTACCTCTTCTTTTCCCACTCAGATACATTTTATTTTTTTTTTCTTATTTGATAGCTGTGACTAGGACTTCCAATACTATGTTCAATAGAAGTGATGAGAGTGGGCATCCTTGTCTTGTTCAAGAATATCGTAGGAAGGCTTTCAGCTTTTCACCAGAATATTATGTTGGTTGTGGGTTTGTCATAAATAATTTTTATATTATGTTTAGATATGTTCCTGCTGTACCAACTTTAGTGAGAGTTTATATTATGAATGGATTTTGAATTTTTTCAAAAGCTTTTTCTACATCTATTGAGATGGTTTTTGCCTTTTCTTTTGTGGATGTGGTGTATCACATTGATTGATTTGCATATGTTGAACCACCCTTGTGACCCTGGAATGAATCCAACTTGATCATGGTGTATGATCCTATTGGCCTACACTTTTCTTTTTTGGTAGTGTCTTTGTCTGGTTTTAGTATTAAGGTGATGATAGCTTCATAGAATGACTTTGGGTGTGCTCCCTCCTCTGCAATCTTTTGGAAGAGTTTGAGAAGGATAGGTATAAGTTTTTCTCTGTATGTTTGGTAGAATTTGTCTGTGAAGCCATCTGGTCCTGGACTTCTGTTTGTAGGGAGTTTTTTGTTTTCTTTTTTTCTTGGTACAATATATATGGAATCTAAAAAAATGGTTTTGTAAGGACTTTTAAAATTACAGATTCTATATTATTTCTAGTGATTGGTGTGTTCAAATTATCTATTTGTTCTTGATTCAGTTTTGGTGGGCTGTATGTTTCTAGAAACCTGTCCATTTCTTCTTGGTTGTCCAGTTTGTTGGCATTTAACTGTTCATAGTATTTTCTTATGATTTTTTATATTTCTGTGGTATTGTTTTTTATTTCTCACCTTTTATTTCTTATTTTGTTTATTTGGGGCCTGTCTCTTTTCTTCTTGGTGAGCCTGTCCAGTAATCAAAAAAAACTTTTTTTACTGAAGTCTAGTTTATTAAAAAGGTGCCACTTGAAGAGTGATCAGGGGATTTGATTCCTGCTGTTTCTTCCCTATATATGCTTTGACACACATTTTTTTGCAGTTTTATTAGTGTGTCACTGGCTATACCATAAACTGTACATATTTAAAGTACAGTTTGATGTTTTGACACCTGTAAGATCATCATCACAATTAAGATAATGAACATATTCGCCCCCTCAAGAGTTTTCTTGTGCCCTTCTTAATTCGTTCTTTCTCACTGCTCTTTTCCCATCCCCAGCCTCCCCTAGGGAACCACTGATCTAGCTGCTTTCTGGTATGATAAATTGATTTGTATTTTTGAAAATTTTATATAAATGCAGTAATAAAATATGCAATTTCTTTAGCCTGGTTTCTTTTGCTCAGCATAATTAGTTTAAGATTCATCCATGTTGTTGTGTATATGGTCCTTTTTATTGCTGAGTGGTATCCTATTGTATGAATATACCACTTTGTTTATCCATGAACTCATTGATAAACATGTGGATTGTTTCCAGTTCTGAGTGTTTACAAATGAAGCTGCTCTGAGCATTGTATGGGCATATGTTTTAACTTATCTTGGATGGATACTTCAAGGAGATGAATGGCTTGGTTCTATAGTAGGTATATGTTTAACTGACCCATTTTCAAATCCCTATTTTAGTTTTGAAGGAATCAGAGGGCTAGATGAACGATTTGTAACTTGCCCAAAATGACACAGCTTTTCAAGGAGTGGAACTGAGATGTGGTTTTAGATTCGTGTGATTCTAAGTCCAACCTTTTCCAGAAACCTATGCTGTTAAGCCATCTGCTTGGTCTGGTTTGGCCTGGCTGCCTGTGTGACCTATTGAGAAAGCTGATATCAGAGAATATGGCTGGTATGGGACAAGTAGGAGTTTGGAATGCGATAGATTTCCTCATTTCATTACTGGCAACCCTGGGCCACAGCAGGCTTTCTGGGCAGCAGGCTGATTTCCAATAAGTGTACTGTGTGCGAAGTTAAGAACACATGGTTTCTCTAGGATGTTAGCTTCCATGGGGAAGAAAGAATTAAGAAGTTGGGCCACATGTGACTACTTTCTCCCTCCAAACTTATCAGTTAGCTCCATTTCCCTTGAGGTGGAATAAGGGGGCAGAAAGAAGCCAGGAGTGTAATACTTTTGGAAACCTATTCACGTGGAAGGAGACACCCAGAATAGAAAAGTGTTCCTTCTCAACACCTTTATGTGTGATAACATACAAGACAGATAAGATCTTGAGATAGAATAGGAAAAAAGATGGTCTGAGTCAAGGTGAAGTTTAGGAGGTAAGATTGAAGAACATTTCTTTTCCATCCTTCGTTTGACTCACTCTAGACCCCATGACTTTTGTTCTGTATATTTGGAAAGTTCCCAGGTGGTCTCCTGTGTGAAGAACATATTGAGGCCATTCTTAAATCCTTTGTGACTTTTAGGAGAGCCACTTCCAGGAGATCTGGCAAGACCTACATGATTTCAGATCACGTGTGACCCTGGTAGATAGTAAATCCTGAGAGAGCTTCCCATTCCATCAGGAAGTGGTGGGAACTAACATTCACTGAGTATATTCTATGTGCCAGGGACTGCAAGATGCTAGTGTTTCTGATCAGTTTTCATGTCATGGCACATGTAGAAAATTCTAATATTTTATACTGGAATAAAAGATGAATGAGGATGCTCAAGGCCAGAGGTGACTGGCCCAGGGGCTCTAGGCAACCCAAAGGCTGAGGGATCAAATTCTTGCCATGCCCATCATTTAGTCACAGTGCAGCATTGAACCTAATTGTTGGGAGGCCCTGCACTACATATCCAGTATCCCTTATTCCATTAATCCTCTCATTTATAGACAAGGAGATTGAGGCCCAGGGGTTAAGCAGCTTGCCCTAGGTTGCACAACCATAACTTGGTATCATACCAAACTTTTTCATAACCTAAAACCCACATTTTTTTCACCACATGATGGTTTCTTCTAAAGGATCTCTGAATATTTCGGTCCATCCCTGCGTATCACTCACTGGATAATTTCTGATTGACAGTTCATTCAATTGTTGTTCATTTCAACAAGTATTTATGTGGTTCTGATAATCTGTCAGCAATGCTTGGTGCTAGGACTTAAAGATGAACAAGACCCAGTCTTGTTCATTTTTAAAATGATAAAGCTTTAGCTTGTTTCCAGTTTTCATTATTATAGATAATGTTTCAGTGAACATACTTAAACATGTCTCTTTATACACGTTGTGTGGGAATTTCAATCCAGACTGTATGCCTAGAAATGGAATTTCTGCATCATAGGATACATATTTTAGTTCTACAAAATAATGCCAAATTGCTCTCCAAATGGCTGTACCAATATATGCTGCTTCTAGTGGTTTATGAGTATATTGGACATTTTCCTTTTTGTTTGTTCATTTTTGGGCTGCCCAGAATCTAACCTCATTTCTGTGGTTTTGTGAGCTGAAAAGCCAGATTCTTGCTCTGCCTGATCCCAAGAACCTGGGCATAAGTATGTGGCCAAAATATGCCAACTGGATGCTTCCTCCTGGGACATTGAATCTGGGGTGTGAGAGACACAGAAGACAACCTGGTTTGGCATTGATTTCAGTGACAGTGTCATGACATCCTGTGTCCAGGGGCAGAGGTGGAAGTAACATCAACAATGGTTTCAGGTTTCATCTTGACAGGCCCTTCCCATGACAAGATTTTAGTTGTGATTCTGGGTTTCCGGAAGTCCCTACCTGTTTTCTGAATCTTATTTTCTAGCCTTCTTATTCATGATCTCTCCAATAGCCTTCCAACAAATTCCAATTCGCCTACTAGAACTGAGTGAAGTGCACTGTTTTCATACTGATAATCACACATCGGAGGTTTGTGAAATCAATTTAGCGGGTATGACCAACAGTTAAAAAATTAGATAGTATAGAATAGAATAGAATAGAATAGAAATATTGACGTTCATTGATTGTGGTAAGGGTAGGGATTGTTTCATGAAACATACACACATATAAACATGCACAGATACACACATATAAACATGCACAGATACACACATATATGTACTAAGTTGCTAAGTAAAATGCTTTTCTTGTTTTAGGTTATCATTCAGAGATTTGAAAGTAGTGTTATAGGGTTTAAGATCATGGCCTCTGGAATTAGCTGCTTGTGTTCCTGTCCCACTTGCCAGCCATTTGACTTTGGGCAAATTACTACAGCTCTGTACCTTGCTTTCTTCATTTGTAACATGATAATATGCAGAGACTGCTAGTTTCCTACCAAAATTATTTCCCCTTCTGTCAAAGCTATGTTATTTTTTAAGTCAGTTCAAGCTGTTATAACAATACCAAAGACTGGGTGGCTCAAACAACAAACATTTATTTCTCACAGTTCTGGAGGCTGGAAGTCCAAGATCAGTGTGCCAGCATTGTCAGATTCTTAGTGAATACCCATTTCCTGGTTTACAGATGGTCACCTTTTGCTCTGTCTTCACATGACAGAGATAGAGATCATTTCTCCTGTGTCTCATAAGGGCACTAATCCCATTCATGAGGGCTCCACCATAATGACCTAAATACCTCCCACAGGCCCTACCACCAAATAATATCACAGTGCAGATTAGGGCTTCAACATGAATTTTGGGGAACACAAACATTCAGTCCACAGTTGTAGCTGAACACACAATTGTGCAGTTAGGCACTATTTGCTGGTTGATTTATAATTAAATGTGGGGATGCAGCTAAGTTCTTGCCAATGGAATGTGTGACATAATGGGTACCAGTTTCAAATCTCAACCTTGAAAGGCATTGTGTATACTTTCTCCATTACCTTTTCCCTTTCTTGGTGGGTGGAACCCTGATGTGGTGGTCATCCAGCTTTGGCCATGTAGAGAATGATAATGTAGACCAAATAGACAATAAATGGAAGGGGCTTGGATCCTTAAATGACTGTAGAATTCCACCAACCTGCACTACTCATATAAAGACCATTGAATATGAGAAAAATGTCTTTGTTCTCTAAGCTATTGCATTTTGGGATCTCTTTGTTATACAAATCTTGTCTTTACCCTAATTAGTACACTGTCTCGTGGAGCTGCTGAGGATTATTTGAGCAATTCGTCACATATAATAAGTACTAAATAAGGTATACCTGTTATTAATTTTTTGAAATCAAGAACACTCATTAGTAAAATGAGGGGTGAATTTAGCTCAGTGGTTCTCTATGAGGGGTGATTTTTATCCTCATCCCTCTCCTCCTTGGGGAACATTTGGCAATGCCTAGAAGTATGTTTGGTTATCTTAACTGTAGAGTATCATAAAGGCATGTAGTGGGTATAGTCCAGTGGTGCTGCTGAATATTCTACAATATACAGGACAGACCCCCACAATGTAGAGCCCCAAATGTCAGTAGTTCCAAGGCTGAAACCCTGATTTAGCTGATTGGTTTAAGCTACTTGGGATACATTGCTGAAACAGAATTTGGGGTCAAACTGCATGGCTGAGAAACACGAGGTGGGATATTTCCCCAAAAGAAATGCCATTCTATTTTACCATGACAGGGGGAGAATGAATGCTGGGCAGCAGTGAATATATGTCTCCAGTACCTTTTGAATACTGACATTCATTCACACCCTTCTTTCCATACATACATAAACCCACTCATTTATTCTTCAGAATCATATGCAGCTAATGCATCAGCTCCAAGTCCAGAATTTCAGGGTGATACACAGTCCTTGTCTTTAGTCTAGATCTTGCAACCAATAGCTAAATAATATGCCATTAACTCTAACACAATTGTTATACCATGATGGAGAGAGAACAGGATAACCACATAAAGACCATCTTTAGTCTTGCAGATAGATGGTGCTAGGTCACGAAGCTGCCATTCCTTACTTGGTATTTGGGGGCAGACAGCAGAGGAGTTGCTGAATCTATTCAGACTTCACTGAGCCACCAATCCACCATTATGGAGCCCAAGGTGAAATCCAATTACAGTTTTCTTTTGCTTCATTTGGGAGTTAAAGGGATAGGAAACAAGACAATAGAGGTATTGACAGGGAGGCTTAGAGATGTTTTCATTGTCCCTCAGAACAGATATAACCTATGAAAAGAACCTAGTGACTTTCGCTTAGTTTATTTATAATTATGGGCATAATCTATTAGTAGAGAAGGAAAAAGCAGCCAATGTACCAGGTGTCTCAGTCTATTTTGGAATTTTCTACTAATAGGCTCCTACCCTCCATTTATGTGCTCCTTTTAGCTTCAATCCGTCTCCTTCTCTTCAAATCATGTACCTCTAGTCAAAAGACTTGTTTTTCACTATGAGACTTTCACAGTATTGGAATGTAGGTGTCACCTCCTTCATGCACTGCAGTTGTAGGTGCCATTTTTCCTACATCAAATCAACTTTGTCAAAGTAACTTCTTCCAAGTCCTAATAACAAACTCCCTCTCTCATTGTTTTACAGATTGCTCACCATATGGATATTTCCCGTTGGAACTTAGTTTTTCTTGCTCTCATCATGTATGTAGAGCAGTTAAGAAAAGAGTAATCTGAATCGAACAAATGACCAACATTTCCTGGGCTTCATTACCTGCACCACCTCCTTCCCCAGCAGCTCTGCTGCATCAGACCTTGGGTGTTTCCACGAGTGTAACTGTCAGAACTCGATCACGACAGTTTAACAATGTCAAAATTACTTTACATACATAGTGGAAGTAGCTGACTTCATTTCCTTCGAGAGAAGGGGAGGGTTGTTTTGTAATGGTGGTCTCCTTTCATCATGGAATTGCATGACTCTTTAACATTTGAAAGAAATTACTAAATTTTACTAACAAAAGTCTTTGAAAAGCAAACCAGAAAATTGGAAGCAGGAGCAAAGAAGAATTTATTTATTTATTTATTTATTTATTTATTTATTTATTTATTTGATACTGACATAGTTATTTTTCTGGGTTAGATGTAACAGATGTTATTAATGATAATATTTAATAACAACACAATAGCTGATATTTATTGAGTATTTACATATCCCAGGCATAGTAGCTAGAAAAGCTCTGTTGAAAGTTTAATAAGGAAGGGGTAAATGGCCACTTTCATCATGACTGTAAAATGTCTGACTTGCCTGGTTCCACTCATTTTTGGTAGTTGATTGTTCAGGTCAAGTATCTATTTCATTTATCTATTTTTTTAGGGAGGACACTGTAGAGTAGCTTACAATCCACAGTAAGTGCTGGGAAATATTCTTTGTGTTTAAGATCATGAATGTTTGAATCAGGTACTTCCTTCAAAATAAAAGAGTTATTCAGACATGTAAATTAGGATATTACCTTTTTTAGCATGGATATTATTCTTTCATAGTGTCAGTTAATACGTGTTTACTGTGCACCTGTATTCAATATCTGATACAGCATGTGAGTTAAGGGTTTAGGAAGGTGAATAATAGCAACCAGGATGTGATATTTAGTTTGAGTAGCACAAATAATATTTTATACAAGGGAAAATGAAATTTCATTATTTTATTTATTTTTCATATATAGTATGGACCCTGAAGTAGATTCTCATCATCTTGCCTTGTCATTTACTAGCTTAGCCCATGGCAGGTTGTTTAACCTCTATAAGGCTCTCAGCATTCATGGGTAAATGAGGGTAATAATGGTACCTGCATGATAGGGTTGTTGGAAGGATTAAATATGTGTAGTGGAGAAGCAATCTTTTTCTCTTGCCATCTTGGGTTCTCCAGCTGGGACCTTGTAAATTAGACGAGACACATTAATAAGAGAAAAACAAGTTTATTGACCTATGTGTCGCACATACATACGGGAGCACTCAGAAATAAGTTACTCAAAGAGGTGGTTAGAACTTCACCTTATATACCATTTTAAAAGAACAATACATTTTTAAACATCTTTTTTGGAGTATAATTGCTTTACAATAGTGTGTTAGTTTCTGCTTTATAACAAAGTGAATCAGCTATACATACACATATATCCCCATATCTCCTCCCTCTTGCATCTCCCTCCCACCCTCCCTATCCCATCCCTCTAGGTGGTCACAAAGCACCGAGCTGATCTCCCTGTGCTATGTGGCTGCTTCCCACTAGCTATCTACCTTACGTTTGGTAGTGTATATATGTCCATGCCTCTCTCTCACTTTGTCCTAGCTTACCCTTACACCTCCCCATGTACTCAAGTCCATTCTCTATGTCTGTGTCTTTATGCCCCTAAAAAGATATCTACAAACAATAAGTGCTGGAGAGGGTGTGGAGAAAAGGGGACCCTCTTGCACTGTTGGTGGGAATGTAAATTGATATATCCACTATGGAAAACAGTATGAAGATTCCTTAAAAAACTAAAAATAGGACTACCATACGACCCAGCAATCCCACTACTGGGGATATACCCTGAGAAAAACATAATTCAAAAAGTGTCATGTACCACAATGTTCATTGCAGCTCTATTTACAATAGCCAGGACATGGAAGCAACCTAAGTATACATCGACAGATGAATGGATAAAGAAGATGTGGCACATATATACAATGGAATATTAGCCATAAAAAGAAATGAAATTGAGTTATTTGTAGTGAGGTGGATGGACTTAGAGTCTGTCATACAGAGCGAAGTAAGTCAGAAAGAGAAAAACAAATACCGTATGCTAACGCATGTACATGGAATCTAAAAAAACCAATACATTTTTAAAGATGTGACAAGACAAAAGAAAAGGGCTTTGAGTTTCTAGGGGTGAGAAGGCAAATATGTGGGGAAAACAGTTGTAGTTAAGTTTTGTCAGGTAGGTTCCTTTGGGCTGCCAAGGGTCTCTGTGTTGTTTACAGTGATTAATTGCTGTCCTTCCTGGTAGACAGGGGAGAGGAAACACTTTTACAAATTTATGGCCTGCTTTTAGTCAAATAGGGGGAGGATAAGGAACTCTTCTTGTATCTGCTTCTTCTTAATTGCCTCTGGTCAAAATAATCCTTATGCCAAAGTGGCATATTTTGGGGTGGCAGATTCTATAACCCTTCCTATGTAACAGATGTATCACAAGGCCTGGCACTATTTTTTTTTTTTTTTTTTTTTTTGTGGTACGTGGGCCTCTCACTGTTGTGGCCTCTCCCGCTGTGGAGCACAGGCTCCGGACACACAGGGTCAGCGGCCATGGCTCACAGGCCCAGCCGCTCCGCGGTATGCGGGATCTTCCCGAACCGGGGCAAGAACCCGTGTCCCCTGCATCGGCAGGCGGACTCTCAACCACTGCACCACCAGGGAAGCCCTACATACTCAATTTTTAAAAAAAAATTTTTTGAATGTTGGGCATTGTTCTCGTGTAACCATTTTACAGTTTCTAAAAGCAGTATTGTCCAAAGCTGGAAGAACTTAAGTCTTTGCCATGTGAATGAATGGAGGGAGTTAAACAAAAAATAAAATTTAAAAAGAGAAGGTCTGATAGGAGAGCAGCTGGATAAGAAAATCAAAAAAGGAATAGTAATTTAAAGTTTATTCCAGCTATAATGTGGCTTATTCTGACCTCAAGGCAGCATCACATGGCGTACTTCTGAGTCCATTCCTGAGATATTCTGTTGTACTTAGCTCTGTCTGTCTTATAGATCCATGCAATCTCTGGTACTAGGGAGTTATCTGGGTTTGAATCACACAGCAGTGAACAAATGGATTAAAGAACTTTAGAAATAGTTAAAGCAGGTGACCACTGTGATCTTAGAATATCGAGACAAATGCAGCCATTCCTGTTGATATTTGGATGATAAATTCTTATGGTAAATGCAATCTGGTTTGAAGGGGTAGTCCATAAGAAGATGAACTGTCAAAAAGAATACATATATATGTGTTAGCATACGGTATTTGTTTTTCTCTCTGACTTACTTCACTCTGTATGACAGTTTCTAGGCCCATCCACCTCGCTACAAATAACTCAATTTCATTTCTTTTTATGGCTGAGTAATATTGCATTGTATATATGTGCCACATGTTCTTTATCCATTCATCTGTCAATGGACACTGAGGTTGCTTCCATGTCCTGGCTATTGTAAATAGTGCTGCGGTGAACATGTGGTATAGGTCTTTTTTTAAATTAAGGTTTTCTCAGGGGATATGCCCAGTAGTGGGATTGCTGGGTCATAAGAACCAATAATAAAATAATACTGAATTTTATATTTACCTATTAAAAAAAAAAAGAATACACCACTTTGACATGGACTGTCATTAGGTCCCATAATTGTGACTTGCCAATGAAACATATCATTCCTAATTGGACCTGCAGAACATTGTGCCAGAGGATCATGGACCAAATCACTAAGTTCCTTATGAATTCATTTCAGCACCATAGTCTGTGCTTTTTGTCTGGCTCCTCACTACCTCAGTATGTGCTCAAAGGTCCAGCACAAACTCTTCATTTTCCAGGCTACTGGGAAGGGTAGTTTCTTCATCTCACACCGACTCTACACAGGTGCAGAGGGGCCAAGGCATCCCTCAAGCTGTGGCCTCAGCCTCCTCCCTGCCCACCTGACAGCTGCTGCATAGCTGACCCTACGGTGCTAATGCACATGATGTGAGGTGATAGTATTTTTGAATACTATCAAAAGGTGTGATTTTTTTTTTTTTTTTTTGGCTGCACCCACCGGCTTGTGGGATCTTAGTTCCCCAGCCAGAGACTGAACCTAGGCCCTGGACAGTGATAGCGCAGAGTCCTAAGGGACTACCAGGGACTTCCCAAGGTTTGATTTTTTTTAAATATAGAATTAGGCTTTCTATCTTGTGTCATTTAACAGTCTGTTTCCTTACCACCAATTTATTTTAATTTTGGATTAAATAAATAGTTTTGTTTTTGAGATATCTCTCATGAGTTTACCTAAGCTCTTTTGGAACCTATAGGATTCTTTTTTTTTTTTCTTTTTTTTTTTTGGCCACACTGCACCATGGCTTGCGGGATCACAGTTCCCTGACCAGGGATTGAACCTGGGCCTGGAATCCTAACCACTAGGCCACCAGGGAACTCCCTATAGGATTTTTTTAAAATTTATTTTATTTTTGGTTGCGCTGCATGCAGCATGCGGGATCTTAGTTCCTCAGCCAGGGATGGAACCCATGCCGCCTGCAGTGGAAGTGCAGAGTCTTAACTGGATAGCCAAGGAAATCCCCAAAATTGATTTTATTAAAATATAGTTGATTTACAATGTTGTATTGGTTTCTGATGTACAGCAAAGTGATTCAGTTATATATATATTACATATATAAAATATATATATATATATATTCTTTTTCATATTCTTTTTCATTCGGGATACTTAATACAGTTCCCTGTACTATATAGTAGGACCTAATAGTTTGCAACTGCTAATCCCAACTTCAAATCCATCCCTCCCCCACTCTCCCTTCCCCTGGGCAAGCACAACTCTGTTCTCCAGGTCTGTGAGTCTGTTTCATAGATAAATTCATTTGTGTCATATTTTAGATTTCACATATAAGTGATAGCATATGGTATTTGTCCTTGTCTTTCTTGCTGACTTTCCTTAGTAGGATAATCTCTAGGTCCAACCAAGTCTCTACAAATGACCCAATTTCATTCCTTTTTATGGCTGAGTAATATTCCATTGTATATATGTACCACATCTTCTTTATCCGTTCATTTGTCAATGGACATTTAGGTTGTTTTGATGTCTTGGCTATTGTAAATAGCACTGCTATGGACATAGGGGTGCATGTGTCTTTTCAAATTAGAGTTTTGTCCAGATATACACCCAGGAGTGGGATTGCTGGATCATATGGTAACTCTATTTTTAGTTTTTTTTTTTTTAATTAAGCTTTATTGGAGTATGGTTGTATTAGTTTCTTGCTGTACAGCAAAGTGAATTAGTCATACGTATACAAATATCCACTGTTTTTTTAGATTTCCTTCCCATTTAGGTCACCACAGAGCACTGAGTAGAGTTCCCTGTGCTATACAGCAGGCTTTCATTAGTTATCTATTTTATACATAGTAGTGTATATATGTCAGTCCCAGTCTCCCAATTCATCCCACCCCCCTATCCTCCTTGGTAACCATTCATTTGTTCTCTACATCTATGTCTCTACTTCTGCTTTGCATCCTTTCAAATTATGGTTTTCTCAGGGTATATGCTGAGTAGTGAGATTGCTGGGTCGTATGGTAGTTCTATTTGTAGTTTTTTAAGGAACCTCCATACTCTTCTCCATAGTGGCTGTATCAATTTATATTCCCACCAACAGTGCAAGAGTGTTCCCTTTTCTCCACACCCTCTCCAGCATTTATTGTTTGTATATTTTTTGATGATGGCCATTCTGACCAGTGTGAAGTGATACCTCATTGTAGTTTTGATTTGCATTTCTCTAATAATTAGTGGTGTTGCACATCTTTTCTTGTGTCACTTGGCCATCTCTATGTCTTCTTTGGAGAAATGTCTGTTTAGGTCTTCTACCCATTTTTTGATTGGGTTGTTTTTTTTTTTGATATTGAGCTGCATGAGCTGTTTGTATATTTGGGAGATTAATCAGTTGCTTCATTTGAAATATTTTCTCCCATTCTGAGGGTTATCTTTTTGTATAGTGTATGGTTTCCTTTGCTGTGCAAAAGCTTTTAAGTTTCATTAGATCCCATTTGTTTATTTTTGTTTTTATTTTCATTACTCTAGGCAGTGGATCAAAAAAAGATCTTGCTGTGATTTATGTCAGAGAGTGTTCTGCCTATATTTTCCTCTGAGAGTTTTACAGTATCCAGCCTTACAGTTAGGTCTTTAATTCATTTTGTTTTTGTTTTTGTGTATGCTGTTAGGGAGTGTTCTTTTTTTGAGGGGGGGCAAAAAATCCTTTTATTTCCCCCCCACATTCCAGCTCTCCACTTTTTGTAACATCTCTTCCAACTCAGAATCAAGGCCCAAGAAGTTGACTCACACCTGAGAATGAGACGGGAACTAGGCCAGTGCCCTCAGAACCAGGTTCTAGACCAGTAGGACTCTGGCGCAGCTGGAAGCACACAGCAGTGAGACAGCAGAGAAAGCCACAGAAGAGAAGAAGGAAGGAGCCCAAAACCAGCAGCCTAGAGCTACACAGAGCCAACTCCTCGGAGGTGAGCAACTTGCTGAGCACAAGACCTCTGTGGCTTCAGACGCTGACATACTCCTCAGTCATCCTAGGGCTCAGGGTAGAATTTCCTGCTCCCTCCTCCAAGCAGGACATGGGAGGCTGGCTGGAGGGCAGGATTACTGGAGCACCACTAAAATATAGGCAGGTTCCTGGGGTCCTTTCTTTGGTCACCCTGGCTGTAATGAGGACCAGCTCTCCTGCAGAAGATCCTTTCAATCCCATCTGACTACCCTGGACCTCGGCTTGGAATGTCTGGGTCTTGTTCCTGTCTAGACCATCTCTGAAGTTCAAGGTAGTCAATAAGCCCACAACGTGAGCCACGCCACTTCTCTGTGACTGTCCCATTCACAGGGCAAAGGGTCAGCTGGCCAAAAGATCTCAAGAAGGAGACCTAGTCCTGAGGGATGTCAGAGCTGCACAGGCCAGTCTTGTGCGTGAGGAGGAAGCAACCAAGGCCCAGGCCAGAAAGGCCCAGAAGCAGCAGGATCAAAGTGATACAGACCAGAGGTGGGTGGTGGGCCAGGCAGAGATACAGGTTGTGCCCTGCCTGGCAGATGCCCATGGGGAGCAGAGGGTTCTGGGCATCCAGGAAGAGCCACTTGGAGGCAGGTAGAGGCTGGCGTCCCCTGTGACGTCACGTGTGGAGTAGCAAAGGGTGGGAGTGTTCTAATTTCATTCTTTTACATGTAGCCATCCAGTTTTCCCAGCACCACTTTTGAAAATACTGTCATTTCTCCATTGTATATTCTGGCCTCCTTTGTCATAGATTAGGTGGCCATAGGTGTGTGGGTTTATCTCCGGACTTTCTATCCTGTTCCATTGATCTATATTTCTATTTCATAGGTAGGTTCGCTTGTGTCATATTTTAGATTCCACATATAAGTGATACCATATGGTATTTGTCTTTCTCTTTCTGACTTACTTCATTTAGTATGATAATCTCTAGGGCCATCCATGTTGCAAGTGGCATTATTTCATTCTTTTTATGGCTGAGTAATATTCCATTTTACATCTTTATCCATTCATCTGTCAGTGGAGATTTAGGTTGTTTCTGTCTTGGCTATTGTGAATAGTGCTGTTGTGAGCAAAGGGGTGCCTGTGTCTTTTCAAATTATAGTTTTGTCCAGATATATGTTCAGGACTGGAATTACTGGATCCTACGGTAACTCTATTTTTAGTTTTTTGAGGAACCTCCATACTATTTTCCACAGTGGCTGCACCAATTTACATTCCCACCAACAGTATAGGAGGTGGAACCTATAGGATTTTTTTTTTTAAAGAATTCTATCCTTTTTAAATTAATTTATTTACTTTTGCTGTGTTGGGTCTTCGTTTCTGTGCGAGGGCTTTCCCTAGTTGTGGCAAGTGGGGGCCGCTCTTCATCGCGGTGCGTGGGCCTCTCACTGTCGCGGCCTCTCTTGTTGCAGAGCACAGGCTCCAGACGCGCAGGCTCAGTAGTTGTGGCTCATGGGCCTAGTTGCTCCGCGGCATGTGGGATCCTTCCAGACTAGGGCTCGAACCCATGTCCCCTGCATTAGCAGGCAGATTCTCAGCCACTGCACCACCAGGGAAGCCCTATAGGATTTTTTATGTTCTTCAAGCTTCTAGAAGTTTCGTGTTGTGCTAATTTTCAGAGTTTTGTAAACAATTCCTTAGCCATATTTAATCACCTTTCTTTTTGGCACTTTCACTCTGCCTTTACCTTCTCAACCTGAAGAAGGTGGGCTGTTTAGTTGGTTTTCCTGAAGAAAATCTTTAACCTCTAATTCTATCTGCAGAGATTAGAAATACATGAAACATTTCCTGTGATTTGTAGAATTAGATCTCAAAATTAGGGTACATGTATGTTGAACATATTCAAGTGCACTTTAAGCTTGTGAGCATATGAGATAAATTTAGAGATTAGGGATTATTTGGTTTCTTCATCTTTATGCCAAATAGCAGTGTTTTATCCCTGAGCTATTTCTAAGGGTTGCCAGGATTTTCTGCATGATCATGCTACCAACTACTTTCGTTGTTTCCACTTCAGTGTGGTTCAGGGAAATGTAAGCTGAGAATTAGACTGGGATTTAATACCCCAGGGTTACAACTAACTTGCCTAATAACCTTGGACAAATCACAAAAGCCTTACTAGGCCTTTGTTTCCTTATATGTGAAGTGGGGAATGATAATACTTACCTCTTAGTTTGGATATGAAGATTAAATGGTATCTCACAATCCACCTTGCTAGCATGGGTTGTAAGTTTGGATTTTAAAATTTTCTAATTAATCACTAGAATCTCTACATGTAAATAGGTTTGGGGTCCCCTATTTAAAATCTCCTTTACAAATTTACTAAGAACTCTAGGTGCTTACTCTTCCAAAGGAGCCTCTTGTCAACCCCAAATGGAGAGAAACTCAGAAAAGCACGACCAGTCCACTGGTAGGTCCTGGTCTCAAATGCTGTTGTTTTGTTGAGACCTTTTGAATAAATTGATTCTACTGAGGCCATTGAGTGCTCACCCACTGCTGGCATGCCCCTTCTGGTCCAGGTCCTTGCACACAACTTGGTGGTGCCCAAGCTTGGCCTCTCAAGGTTACTTGTCTACTGGTTACATTCATCTACTCAGTTATTGTGTCCTGTATCACCCTGTGACATCTGTGTCAAGACAACTGGATCCAGAGGAACTTGTCACCAGTCCAGACATCACTTCCTTTCTTGATGTGTAACTAGATTTTAATATATTTTCCTACCAGTGGACCTCAGTTGGAATCATCCTAATTCATTTGAGAAATTCTGATAACGCTGAATTTCAAAAGGCAAGGCCAAGAACAACTTCACCTTTGGAGACTCCTTAAGTCCATTTTGCATATTTAGCCCACTCCTCCCAGCTATCAGAGCTGAGTACCAAGCAAATCACCAAAGTTCATATCACTTCATCATCTATCAGGAATGGCTTACTAAACTTAAATTTGTATTATTAAGAAGGGTCTTTCAGGTGATTTGGGAACAAGGAAGGACTACCAAGGGACTTATTTTTTTTAACCAAGGGACTTTTTGACAATATCCAGACAGAAATAATCTGATACCTTCTTACTAAATAAGGTTAAAAAAAAGTTCTGCTTCACCCCACAGAGCCACATATGTGTAAAGTACCTAGCATGCCTCTGTTATTTATTAGGTGCTCAAAAAATGTTAGTTCTCTCCTTTCTCCATTCCCCCTCATCTTGACCACCCGTCTGCATCATTTAGGTGGGAACACATAGCTTTCTGTGAGAAAGAGTGTGGCATCTAGTGTTTTGAAGCTTCAGTTTAGTGGAACCATATATTCCTTGTCTGGTTTTGCCAACAAAACATGTGTCTGTGTGGTTAAGGCACACAGAGGAGGCCCAGGTCATTGCAGTCAGAGGCCAACCTCACGCTCTGTCTTCAGCTTTCAAGACAAGCTCTTTACTACATTTATAGCTGAATTCCCAGACCTCACTACAAGACCCAGGGTTGTGGCATCTCAAAGCTGACTCTATTCTTCAAAAGAAAGTGACAGCTCCCTTGAATTATTTTGGGTTCAGTAGTGAGTCACCACATGTTTCATGAGACAAATCAGGTGCTTAATACCATATTAGTCTTACAGGTGTTTAATTATTGGCTTTAGACACAAATTCTAATAGAAATAGAAAGAAGAAAAAGTGAGACTAATTCCAAAGCTCTCTTGAAATTATCCTTAGTCCCTGCTGACATTTCCTTAACTGGCCTTTTGTTTTAATGTCTTCAGCAGAAGAGTTTTGCTAATGCTCTGAGGTGTGGTTTTGGCTTAGCTGCCTTTGTTTTTTCCAGAGTTAGCTTTGCTCTCTGAAAAACATTGCATCCTGGCTTTTGCAAATCTCCACTGAGTTTGGAGAAATTATGCCTTGCCATCCAACCTCTTTCCTGGAACACAATGTGATTGCTGATGACATACCAGCTGTTCCACTTGACAATGTTTGCTTGTCGTCTCATTTCACTTGAATATTCACTGGTGAGTAAGAACAGAAGTGGAAAGCCTTACTTATCACAGTTTATTATATGTTTCATACCCATGGTAATTACTTTTATAATGCCACTCATGAATAAATTGATCAGATTAGGGTGAATCACCTGACTGGCCAACAGCTATTGGAATGATCCTCCATGTGTGACCTGGTGGAAGTATTACAAAATGTGGCAGGATAGACCTGCCCAGCATCGCAGCAGTTGTTCATTTGTAATGCTGCCTTAAGGAGATAAGAAGATGAGAGCAAATTTTTCCAGCAGCTCAGCCTGCCTTGCCAATAGTTCGGAGGAGGAGTTGCCAGTGGGGCTGGAGACCTATGGGAACCTGGAACTTGTTTTCACAGTGGTGTCAGCCGTGATGATCGGCTTGCTTATGTTCTCCTTGGGATGCTCTGTGGAGATCCAGAGGCTCTGGTCACACAGCAGGGGACCCTGGGGAATTGCTGTACGACTGCTCTGCCAATTTGGGCTCATGCCTCTTGCTGCCTATCTCCTGGTCATCAGCTTCTCTCTTAAGCCAGTCCAAGCTATGGTTATCCTCATCGTGGGGTGCTGCCCAGGGGGAACCACCTCGAACATTTTCACCTACTGGGTTGATGGAGATATGGATCTCAGGTAAGTTACACTAGGGAAGCTCAGCTGTCTTCCCCTGATAGCACTCTGTCTGGGGTGGGGGTGGGGATGGGGGGGACTGACACCTTCACGTTAAAAACTTTGCCAATCTAGGTAGAGATTCCAGTGAGAAACATGTTACAGAGACTTGTTCAGTCCTAGAAGGACTTTCCTTTTCTGAGCTTAGAATTTACTTTGCTGTGATTGTCCTCTGTTTTACTGGCAACCGCTTTTCTGAATAGAGGGGTTTGGTTAATATGCAATAATGAAGGCAGGTCTCCTTCCTCACCCAGTGGCCCTTCCTAGGCATGAACTCATTCTCATTCACACTGATGACTTTAGCAACAGTCCTGGTTGCACAGTCTCCCAGGGCAGAATCCCAGGAAGCTAAGGATACTTGTTGGTAGCTATTGTAGTAGTGGTGGTGGCAGTGGCATAACCAGAATGAGGGCCTCATGGCTCAAATCAGCAAGTGATGCCTGAACACCTACTTTATGAGATAAGTATTTTGGGGAACTGGATAAGGGAGCTTTAGTGGTATGTGATAGATGCATCCTGTTTTGAGCGGCCTATTGAGTTGACTTGGAGAGCAACATAAAGACTTATGACTAAAACTGTTCTTTCTTGTTGCTTTGCAGATGTTTAACATTCATTACTAGAATCTCCCTCCTTTCATTTAAGCCAGTGACCTTATTTCCAATTATGGTGTAGATAAATACGCCTGGGAAAGATTAAGCTTTATCATTCATTTACATTTTAATGAGATTGAGTTAATCACATGTATTTTGCAGTGCTTGTTTTGATGGGGAAAAAAGGGCATTTGAATAAAGAATAGAGGAGTCACAATTGGAGAAAATGACAGTGGTCTTTCTAGAATCTTTGCTTACTTCCAAAAAACCTCTTTCACATTTTGCCCAGGGAAAGAACTACTTACAAATTTTAATCTTTGTTTGATGTGTATGTCATTTGGTTGAGATTTATTATACAGTGAATGAATGAATCAGAGGTGCTGACTGTGCTGGGAGTTGATGTTACTGAGTCAGCTGCAGATATGGGTTTCTAGTTTCCTGCATGTGCTGCATGTTCAGCATATGGAACTTATTTCACCTATTAATTTTAATGAGTTCATGCCAAGCAGGCCAATAATTAATTTTCATATGGCATATGTTTTTAGTTACCCACTTATCAAAGATTTGAAATGAATCACTTGCATTGCTAATTTAAAAAACCTCCTTAATGTGCACTAATTCAAATTCAGTAAAGTTGACCATTAATATAATAATTAGGAAATGACAAATATTCTTTACACAAAGTCCACATAACAGTGATAAATTCCAGGGCCTGAAAGTTTTGGGAAAGAAGAAGGAAAGACATTTATTAAGTATCCTGATAGTCAGGAGGTTTATGCTTTCATGTATTTTCTTTCTCTCCTTTCTTGACTCTCAAAATAACCTTGTAAATGACCTTTTATTATTCTGAATTTTACAGCTGAGAAAATTGTGTGTCAGATCGGTTAAGTATGGTGCCAAATCCTACAAATGAGTATGGCAGAACTCAGATTTAAAGGCACATCTGTTTCTCATCAGTCAGCAATTTAGGGACTTTCTTCAATGCCATTTATTAACACAACTAGATCTTCTGAGTAGGAACATAAATCTTTAAACAGTGTTCTCAAACACTTCTGTTCTAGAAAAGAGAACATTTATTACCTACATCTCTTATTAGCCAAAATTATAATAAAAACACCAATTAATAGGAAGTCTATAAAAGATAAATCTCATTTTACTTCCCTTAATTAGCTTTTAACTTTGGTCAAATTATTTAACCTATATGCCTTATTAGTAAAACAGGGTTAAAATTACCTGTTCCTCACAAGGATGTATTTTAAGGGGGAAAGATATATGCAGGATGCCAGGCACAGAGTAGGTATGTAGTAAATATTAGCTACTTTCCCATTTTTCTTAAAATTTTGATTTTGAGTCTCACAAACAAAAACAAGCATAAAATTTAAATTCTAAGAAATGAAATTTTAAAATGGGGACTAAATATTAGATTTTCAAAAGCTTATAGATACAAGAGTAATATATCTTAATTCTCAGTAAAAATTGCAAATAGGAAATTCAGTACTATCGAGTGAAACAATATCCAAGTTCATTATGTTTTTCTGACTTAATTACCAGCAAAGAAAACTTTTAAGCAAAACTCAATAGACAGTCATTGACAAAAATTCTATTTTTCATACCAGAAAAAATCCAAGAGCATTTAGTAAAACGTCTTCATTTTACAAATGGGGAAATTTAGATTTAGCGCTCTTGAGATGAGCACTAAATCTAAGTGTGTTTCTCATGCCTTAACTCCGTGCTTCATTCAATCTACTTGCAGTTCTCCATGCATTCACACCAACCAAGGTGTTTCAGAATGAACATGTGTGAACCAGTTTCTGCATTCTGAGTATCTGATGCTGACACCAGTCATCCTCCCAGTCACCTGGGCTCATCATCTTAGCAGTCCTGCACCCCCACCCCCTGATTCCCTTCATGCTTCACTTTCTTTAGTTAGTTCTCTGGCTAGTATGTAGCCCACCCTCTTGATGTCACCCATAGCTATTGCTTCCTATCTGTCCACTGCCATCACCTCAGGTCAGACACCACAATTTCTTTCTTGGTCAATTGAAGTATCTTCACAATGTTCTCTTCTACCTTCAATCTCTGCTTCACGGTTTTGTAGTAAGTGGGTAAGGCAGGCTCTGGGGTCAGGTTGCCTGTCTTTATATCCTGACTTGGGACCTCTTTTCTGTAACTGCAAATCATAGTACTTCCTGTATGGTGTTGTGAGGTGAAAAGGAACATTAGTATATGTGTGAAGGCTTCTCAACACCTGCTAAACTGGGTAGAACCTAAGCTGGGTCTAACAAACTCCTGCAAGTTTATTTACCATTAAGCCCTTAAGTACAACTGGTCTTTAGTCAAAATGAGCTATTAACTGCTCTTTTTTTTTTTAATAGATTTTAGTTTTATTTATTTTGGCTGCGCTGGGTCTTAGTTGTGGCGTGGGATCTTTGTTACGGCATGTGTGTGGGATCTAGTTCCCTGACCAAGGATTGAACCCAGGCTCCCTGCATTGGGAGTGCAGAGTCTTACCCACTGGACCACCAGGTAAGTCCCTATTAACTGTTTTTAAACATACCCAGCACTTTTCCAACTTTCTTTTGCTCATTGTCCTCACAGCCTGCAATGACAACTGGCCTGATCTGTCTCCTCCAATCATCCTTCAATATAACTGTTCTGGAAAGCAGTTGGCCCACATGTATGAAGAGCCTTAAAATTATCCTGCCCATGGACTGAGCTCTGCTCATCTTTGCAGGGCTCTGTTACATGTCCAGGACTGGCTAAATGTAGACTGATCTCAGATGGCCTCAGCTGGGACAACTGGGCTCTCCTCCATGTGTTCTCTCATTCCCTGGCAGGCTAGCCTAGACCTAACCAAATGACAGTGTCTGGAAAGCTTATAAGGTCTCTTGAGGCCTGAGCTTGAAAGCATTTCATCATAACTTCCAGTACATTGCAGTGGCTAACGCAGATTGCAAGGCCAGCCGAGTTACAAGGACTGGAGAAGTAGATTCTGCCTCTCAATGGAATGAACTGCAAAGTCATAATGCAGAGGGCATGGAAAAGTGGGGGTAAAGGAACTGGGGACATTTTTTGCAATGTACTGTACTAAGGATGGACAGAATTCTTGCCTTGGACAGTAGGACATGAAAAGTGAGATCTGGCAGTACAGTGTCATAGTTAAGTGCACCAGAAAGTAGATCCATCACTTACTAACTGGGTCATCTCAGTAGGTTATGTAAATTCTCTATGCTTTAGTTTCCTCACTACTAAAATAGGGAGAAACATAAATGGGTTGTTGTAAGGATTGAATTAGTTAATATATATAAAGTGCTTAGAGTCTTACTGGTACAAAATTCTCTATGAGTTATTATTATAAGGGTCAGGCAAAAGAGCACTGTATCAGGGGTCTGTGTTTTAGTCTCTGCTCAAGGAGCCATGTGCCTTTGAGCAATTTACCTTTCTGGACCTGTGTTCTCATTTGTAAAATCATTGGGTTAGACTTTCTGAGGTCCCTTTTTCTTTTTCTTTTCTTTTCCATTATGGTTTATTACAGGATATTGAATATAGTTCCCTATGCCATACAGTAGGACCTTATTGTTTATCCATTCTACATATAATAGTTTGCATCTACTAATCCCAAACTCCCAATCCATCCTCCCCTGCCCACTTGCCCCTTGGCAATCACAAGTCTGTTCTCTATGTCTGTGAGTCCGTTTCTGTTTCGTAGATAAGTTCATTTGTGTCATATGAGGTCCTTTTTTATATTGTGATAAAATATACATAACATAGCATTTACCATTTTAACATTTTTAAATGTACAGTTCAGTGGCATTAAATACATTCACATTGCTGTACAATCATTACAACCATCCATCTCTAGAACTTTTTCATCTTTCCAAATTGAAACTCTGCATCCATTAAACAATAATTTCTCCTTCTCTTCAGGCCCTGGCAACAGCTATTCTACTTTCTATTTCTATGAATTTGACTGCTTTAGATATCTCATATTAGTGAAATCATAAAACACTTGCCCTTTTGTGTCTGGCTTATTTCACTTAGCATAATGTCTTCAAAGTGCACCTATATTGTAGATTGTGTCAGAATTTCCTTTCTTTTTAAGGCTGAATAATAATCCATTGTATGTATATAAGACATTTTGTTTATCCATTCATCCATTGATGGACACTTGGGTTGTTTCTACATTTTGGCTACTGTAAGTAATGCTGCCATGAATACGTCAGTTGGAGTCATTGCTATCAATTCTTTTGGGTATAAACCAGAAATGGATCTGAGGCTCTTTTAAGTATTTTGTGACAATAGGAAAAGAAAAGCAAATTATAAAATCTAAGCACCCCCCCTCCCACCCCAGTTTTTAGTGTTTCTTCTGAAACTATTCTACAGAGATGCCTCTCCTTTGTCCTATAGCACTAAATATGCAATGCTTTCTTGTCATCTATTGGAGGACACTGCAGTAGTTGGGCTACTTTCAGCCTCACTAGGTCTCTGAGCTCCTCCAGGGCTTGTTCCTCTGCATGCTTAGTGCTAGCCTGGTGGTGACAGGTGCTTGATAGACGAGAGTGAATGACTGAAGGAAATTTTCTGATTGCCTGTGTGTTACGAAAGCTTCTTTTGAAATGCAATCAGTTTATTGGCACAACTCAGGATAGCTTGCACTGTCCTTAGTTTGATAACTTTTTTTTTTTTTTTCTGGCCATTCTGTGTGGCTTGCAGGATCTCAGTTCCCCAACCAGGGATTAAACTCTGTACCCAACATTGAAAGCCTGGAATCCTAACACTAGGCCACCAGGGAACTCTAGTTTGATAACTTTTGATATGTGAGGTCTATTCATCCCTGAGGACATATTGGTGTCCTCTACAGCAGAGAAAGACCACTGGTAGTGGTAGAGCCTGAGGGATTCAGTGGCCAATTTTGACTTTTGAACTTTAAAGGAGCTCCTGATCCTCAGCAGAAACCCTGAAAATAGGACTTCAGATTCTTCAGGTCTGTCTGACAGGGCCTGGTGGAGAACTGAAGATCATCTTGTGAGACAGAACTTAGATTGAATCCATGTGACGTAGTGTGTTTCTATAATGCTATGCATCTTGTCTATAAAATGAAAATAATACTCACCCATAGGGTTGTCTTTTAGATGAAAAGAGAAAGTGTATGTAATGAGGTCTGATACTTAGCAGGTGGTACTCAATAAATGCTGGTTACTGTTCTTGAGATGGAGCAGACAGCAATAACATGTATATTTGGGGGTTGAAAACCTGGCCTTTAATTCTTCTGTAGGACCAAGTCTGTTGATCTGATCTTATAGCATATTCCATGTCCATCTGACTAGCTAGGTAATTTTAAAGATTTTTTTCAGTGGGGAAGCAAGTGTGTACTTTCGTAATTTTGAGTGTCAGAGTTCCTGAGTTTATTGGTTTCAAACTAAAATAACATGTGTATAATTTAAATCCCAACTGCAAAATGGTATACTCATCAATACTACATTTTGATATAATGCATATATGTATAATTTTCATGTTTTAAAGGAGGTTCAGGATTTCTACGTTTTTGCACACTTGCTGAATCTGTCTCATTATTCTCTGTAGTAGTTTGCAGATAGTTATGCCATTCTTCTAAGTGCAGGTGGAATCTTGTTATATTGAAGTTAGATTTTGCCAACAATTTTCCTATATGTGAACAGCCAAGAGACTCAGTTGACCACATCCTCTGTTTATGTTACATTGGAATTTCATGGCATTAAAACAAAAGGTGTGACTATCCAATGTACTCTGGCACATTCACTGTTAGCTTTTCCAGCTTTGTTGGTATTTATAACTGTCAGCAGAGCACCAGGGTCATCTGTTGCCTTCCTTGACCATTACTGTGAACGTTATGGGTAGTTGTATAAAGGATGGAAGTAGTAACCTGTGTAATCAAGGATATAGAATCAGTCTGATATAATCTTACACTTTGCTTCTCACAGTCATGAATCTTACCTTTCTGGTGTTTGAGCCAAAGCCATACAGGAGGAAAATGCTCTGCTAGTTCAACAGAAGTTCAAGATCAAAGTGACATAATATGGAATTCCTTTCAGGATGTGGTGATATGAAGAGCCAGGAATGTAGCACTATCATAGACTAGGAAGTTGGAGAAGCATTCCAAACACACTCTTCATAGATACAGAGGTTTGAGAGCTGTGGCAAGCTGCTTTTCTTCCTTCACCTGCTCTCTAGTTAGGAGGAGATAAGATAAGATAACATAATTTTAAATCTCATATGGAGTAAAATATTTGCAAGAACTGCTCAGAAAAGCTTGAAAAGAAAGACTTACGTGGAAGTGTCTGCTCTATCGTATACCAAAATACACTATGAAAACACCATAATTAAAAGTCTGGTATTTGCTTAGGAAAAAATGACATTTTGAACATACTTGAACATATATTTAATGTATAATGAAGCTGGAACTTCAGTTTAGTGGAAAAGTGTTTATCTGGAAAATTTAACACACTTGCCTCACAATATAGAAGACAATAGATCAGTTTCATACCTTACACAATATAAAATATAGATTTTAGATTGGTTAAAGATATAAATGTAAAATATAAACCTATGAAAATGTAAAAAGTGGTGGCAATATTTGAATAACCTCAGGAGAGGGGGGAATGTTTAACAAGACAAGGAACTCAGAAGCCAGGAAAAAAAAAATTGACAGATGGACAGATTTGACTAGCTCAGAGTTATTTACCATGACAAAAGTCATAAGCATAATAAAAATATAAAATAAGCTTGGCAAAAATATTTGTATTACATTTGATTACATGTACCCTAATTTTAAAGCAGCTCCTACAAGTTGAGAAAATAATCAGACAAGCAAGGCTGTTGAGAGGGGGTATACAAGAGGTAATAAACTTGACGGAAAGCACAACCTTGTAGAGAGTCAGGTGTATAACAAAAGAAGAGTGAGATGCAGTTTTCAGTGTTCTCATGAGAGTTAAAAGGGATTGATGGCCTCCAGTGTAGGCAAGATTGTGAAATGCAACAAACTTTTTTTGAAAGTAATCAGTAGTATCTATTAAAATAAAAACATAGACTTTTGACACAGTGATTCCACTTTGGAGAATCTATTCTACAGAAAGAAAAGAATTATTTAAAGTGAAATATATGTAAGAATGTTTATTATAACATTGTTTATAATGGAAGAAAACTCAAGTTTTTCATCATTAATGGAGTGATTAAAGAAATTACGGCATATTTATATTGTACTTGCAGTTCTTTAAAAAATATAAATTTGTTATATCTTTTGTCCTGAAAAATGCCTATGATATTAAGTGGAGAATAAAACAAAAGCAGCAAAGCTGCAGAGTAAGTTGTATCCTTTGATTTTTTTAAAAAGAAAGCAACAAAGAATAAACCTCTATTCCCTGAACAAGCAGCTATGAAACAGGATTGTTCAAATGAAAACAAAGAGGAAAAGAGATATATACAAATACTTGTGAATTACCTAAGTCTGGTTTTCTGAAGGGGGTCACCAATTAGTTAAATATTTGACAGTGCATCTTTGGGCTAGATTCCCAGATGGGCAATTGTTGGGCCAAAGAATTAACACATATGTAATTTTGCTAGATATTACAAAACTCCCTCCAGGGCTTGTGCCATTTTGCATTTTCACCAGCAATGACTGAGAGTACAGAAGGAGTATTTTCAATATCATTGAAGTATAATGGTTACTGTTTTGCTGGGAGTATAAACATTGTTCTGATAGAAAATGTCAAAGTTATCACAGACAGATTATTTTATAGTCAGGGTAATTAGATGGAAACATTGGTGATTCATATTATGAGGAAGAATGATGGATGACTTGCAGGCCTGATCAAGTGCTGGAGGACATTTGCTGTCTCTGGAAGAGACCTTAGTCTTACGAAGGATCTCCTTCCCCTCCTTGGTGGGCTGGGAGGTAGTGAGCCTCAGTCTCTCGGCCATTTGCACCATAAACACAGGTTGGGCATATACTATGTGCAAGGCAGTCTGTTGTGAGAACTTAAACAATGAATATTAAAACAATCCCAGACTCTTGAAGCCTAGTGTTGAAGGGAACAAACTCTTGCTTTACCACTGGGTTGTGTTGCATGATGTTCCCCGTGCCTTGCCTCATCTGTAGAGCAGCATTAATCGTATCTATAAACAGTTTGTATGTGCTTAAACAGATTGTGTAATTTTCTCAGTGATTTAAAGATAAAGTATTTTGTTGGCCTGAAGAATATCTCATTTCCATTTACCTTATTTCCCTTAATTTTACTGATTGATTTTGTTGCTGGTTTTATCAGATAGGGACAAAATCCTATAAGGAAGAAAATCAATTCCTGGTTGTCAGGGACTGGGGGAAGAAGGTTATGGGGAGGTACTGCTAATGGGGCGGAGCTTCTTTTTGGGGTGATAAAAAGATTCTGGAAATAGAATAGTAGTCACATATACTAAAAGATACTTTAAAATGAATGAATTTTATTGTCTATGAATTATATATCAATAAAGGAGAACCGTATAAGGAAAAATATGAATCTTATAGTGACCAGCAGAATGTTTAGGACGAGTAAATGCTCATAAAATATGAGTTAATTGATAGATGGCAAGAACTGCAAGAAACTTTTTTCTAGGCCACAAATACAGTCATCATTTGTTGAATAATAAAACAGGAGGGAGTTTCAAGTAACTTGCCCTACATAATCTCTAAGAAGTTGTACCCCAGAAGTTGTTTTTGTAAGGACTAAATTCTTCATTTCAAACTCTCCATCTTAAGCAACTACTTTAATTTTACTTTCAGCATCAGTATGACAACCTGTTCCACAGTGGCTGCCCTGAGAATGATGCCCCTCCACCTTTATCTCTACACCTTGTCCTGGAATCTTGAGCAGAATCTCACCATTTCATATCAAAACATAGGTCTGGGGCTTCCCTGGTGGCGCAGTGGTTGAGAGCCTGCCGATGCAGGGGACGCGGGTTCATGCCCCGGTCCGGGAAGATCCCACATGCCGCGGAGTGGCTGGGCCCATGAGCCATGGCTGCTGAGCCTGCGCGTCCGGAGCCTGTGCTCCGCAATGGGAGAGGCCACAACAGTGAGAGGCCCGTGTACAGCAAAAAAAAAAAAAAACATAGGTCTGTATTGGGCTTGTGACATGAAATAATAATAGTAATGGAGATGGTAATAATAATAGCTGTTGTTTACTATGTGTCTCATTTATACAGGGGTTTTAATATATTATCTAATTTAATTTTCCATATAACCCTACAATATAGATTCTATTACCAGTTCCATATCCTGCATTTTCAGAATTAGGGAGGTGAAGTAACTCGACCAAGGTTGTGCAGCTGGTAAGTGCAGACTAGAATTCTGACTCGTGAATCTGACTGCGAAGTCCAAGCTCTGAACCCCTGCAAGTATTCACTTTTGAAAACAAAGCCAGAAAACTTACTTATTAAAAAAACAAATAACCCTTATATAATTCCCTAGAAAGCAATTAGACTCATCATGACCCACAGGTTAACTGAATCACAGTGCCTCTAATGAGACCTTAGTTCCCTCAGCTCCACCTTTTACATCACCTGTGAGCCTTGACTTCTTTACTGATCAACATAATGATTCCTATTGAGTATTAAAAGCATATCCACATGTCACAATCACACCCATATCTCTTTCATTATCTCCTTAAACTCTGAGAGCTCTGTGAACTTACTAGGCTTGGAAGAAAAACTTGGTGAGATGATGTCTATTCTGGTTTGATCAGAGTCTTTGGAGAATTGGTAGAAACTATGATTCGTAAACTCCAAAGTGTCAATCTGGAGTCTCAAGTAATTACTTACAGAGCTTACAACCCATGGCCCATAGTTCAGAACCATGAATAGAGCCATGTCCTGATAACAGCTGAAGCCCATTAAATTTGTAAAGTTTGAGTTAAATCTTAATTTAGAAATCATGATTTTATGTGCAACTTTTTCTTATCACTAAGTTATTACCATATTCTGTTTTAATAATATACTCTAAAAGTCACTTGTAAACAATTAAAGCCCCAAATATGAACAACTCATATGACTTTGGAGCTAGTATTGCAAGTGAGCAGGTTTGGAAAGTGGCACTGGAAAATGTCAGTGTATGGATCCTATTGGCAAGTAGACTTCTGCTCTGTTGAGCCTGTCCTTATTCTCTTATGTTAATTAAAAGATGTATTTCTCTACCTGCCTTTGGGTTACCTGGCTACGCTTGGAAATATGAGAACTTGCTTTGGTTTCTGTAGCAAATGCCATCTTTGTCTTGTAATAGATATTCTTTACTTTGCGAAGCAAATCACCCATTGGCTTCAAATAGAGAAATAATAGCTATAGTTGTAGAGTGGTAACTCCATACATAGCAACCAGAGAATTTTGCAGATATAAAAGGGTCCTCCTTTTTTCTAATCCTTACATTTTCAGTTGTGTCTAAAATTCCATGTGATTGTTGAGGGATTCTGAGAGAAATGATAGACTGTGTGTGATGGCATTCAGTGGTATCATATACCCTTCAAAGATTGTCTTATAAAGATTCAAAAAATTTATTTTGGAGGTGGATGCAGAAATAAAATGCATCTTTAATTAAAGCTTTTATCTAATTGAAATAGACATAAGTTGTTGAGGACTGGGCAGTCAGGGTGAGAGGGGATACCATCTGACAGATTTTTCTTCTCTTCAGGAGTTACCCTTGTGTGCCTGACCATTCCTGTGGCCCTCGGTGTCTATGGGAATTATAGGTGGCCAAAACAATCCAAAATTATTCTTAAGGTAAGCAACTCCATGGGACAGTTAGCACATTTCAGAATCAGAGACTTGACAAATAGATGTAGGCAATGACCAGAACAAATGGGCCAATCAAATACAACCCCACACCTAGCACTGTTTTCTTTACATGTCCTGCATTTTTGGATCCAACCACCATATTTCCTCCACACTAAGCCTTGCTCCATTCCCATGGGACCCTACACTGAGGCTTATGACACCCTGCAAACCGTGGAACTCATGCTTTAGTGACAGAAAACCTTAGGCCTGCGTGTGGCCAGAGAGCACCAATTTGTTCACAAGGCTTCACACCGGTGCTCTCAAGTGAAGGCTGTCCAAGTCTGTATGAAATGGGACTCAGCGTTTAGGAGTGTGGCTGATTTCCTGGAACAGCAGAATGAAGGGATGTCTTTTGGAAGCATTCCTGGGGGAGCCTCTAAAGATGGAGTTTGTACACACGAGCAAGGGCTGCTGACCACATGAATAACTGTCAAAATGAAATCATCCAGAACACACTAAGGAGTCTGGCCCTGGAATGATGGGAGGTGGAACACCCTACCTCCTCTTAACTTCACAGGGTTGTCTTTTATGTGCTAAAGAAACAAGCCAATGTCCGTGTTAAATAGCTTTTAAAATTATGTGGCTTGGGCTTCCCTGGTGGCGCAGTGGTTGGGGGTCCGCCTGCCGATGCAGGGCACGCAGGTTCATACCCCGGTCCGGGAGGGTCCCATGTGCCGCGGAGCAGCTGCGCCCGTGGGCCATGGCCGCTGGGCCTGCGCGTATTATGTGGCTTGAGTGGAGGCATTCTCAACAATGGTGTCCATCTCCTATAGGGTTTGTCCATTTTTCCAGTTATGCATTGTTTTAGACGATACAGACTTTTATTACATACTTTCATGAAGATTACATGCTTTCATGAAGATTTAAAAAATGTTTTTATTTCTACATTTATAAAGAAAGACATTTGGAGCTAACTGGAGGTTCAGCAAATAAATCTCAGTTTATTTTAGTTTGGGATTTATGGTTTGGTTCAGTTTAAGCTCTTGATGTTTGGCTCTACCTGACAAAACATGCCACTCCATTTGCCTGCGCGAATAGATGATGCTTCCCCAGCTTGGCACAAGACTAAAAAACTCTCGCTATTCCTCCAGTGAGATGGAGAATGGGAAGAAGCGTTGACAAGCAGACAAATCAGTTGAGCACAGGCAGCTGGAGGAAGGCTTAGATGCTGTGGATTCGGATTGCTCATGGTGAGTTTACTGTTATTTCAGTAGGAGAAAATT
The DNA here is from genome assembly GCF_949987515.2 of Delphinus delphis. Lineage (NCBI taxonomy): Eukaryota > Metazoa > Chordata > Mammalia > Artiodactyla > Delphinidae > Delphinus > Delphinus delphis. The sequence continues at coordinate 2,250,939 of NC_082705.1, forward strand.
TCCACTGTGTCAGCATGTGGTTATAATTTTGTTTACAAAACAAGAGGAGAGAGTATGATCATGGGAACCTCTTACTTTTCAAGTACTCTACCTTGCATTACTTTATAAAAAGGGCATCTAACAAAAAAATTATGATTTTGGTGTTTCCATATCCTCTACTAGGCCATCATTGTCAATGGAGAAATCAGATAAATTTTCTGTATGTCTGTAAAGAGTAAATGAAAACCATAGGCAAATTAAAAACCATTTGGCTATTCCATAGGCGCTGTGGCAGAAAATATTTAGTAATATGTATGAACAGTCTAGAGCACTTTAGTTAAAACTAGGACACTTTTATCATTATTTTGGGATGTCTTCATTTTCTATTCCTAGTCCTCTTTTAATTTTAGATCTGATTTATTTTCTGAATCAGTTGCTTTTGGTAAATTTTAAACTTTGATATCCCTTTCTTGGGAGAAAGTTAAAGGAGGATTTTTACAATCAGAGGCCTTTGTGTGTTCCAGCATCTTCCTGTTAGGCAGAGGCCCAGTCTTTCCCTATATCTGAGCAGTAAAAATGATCCCAGAACACATCTATGGTACATTGCGTTGTTTTTATTTTGTTTTGGTTCCTCATGACCATCTTCTTCCATACCCTGAATCACTTCAAATCAAGGTTGATGCTGAACTGGGTGCATAGTTTGTTGTTTACATGATGTGAATGGGAGCTTGCCAACATCCTGATTTTCTCCCAAATATTCTGGGTCTTGCTTCCTCGCTCTCTGGTTTAAAACTCAGAACTAGGAAAATTTTTGGTTGATTTTTGTTTGTTTGTTTCTGTTAACAAAAGTAAGAGACAGTCTTCATTTGGGAGAAGATATCAGTATATTCAGTACTATCTCATTTTCCATTAATATTAGCTCAGGTTTTCTAATGAAGAATGGGTAAATTTCATTTGAAGGAGAGAAGAACAGGGAACAAAGCAGTAAGAAATTGTTGGTGTTTGAAGGAGTGGTGGGAAGAGAGTGGAGGATGGTCAGGCAGGGCAGATCTCAAACAACAGCTTACGAGCACAGGGCCTGTGAGGTTGTGTAAGAGGTGTTGGATGCTTATTATCAGATTTTTCACTTATTTCACAAATTTGTCCTATCCACGAAAAATGCCACTACCCAATCCTTCTGGCAAAATCCTCCCCTTGAAAGGAATACATTCTGATCATAAAATAAGAAGACTTAGATTTGTGCAAGTCACTTGACCATTTTGGACCTCAGTGTGGTATTGACATGAAGATATATAGAGAGACTGATGGAAAAGAATTGAGATTCTGGGGGCTTCCCTGGTGGTGCAGTTGTTGAGAGTCCGCCTGCCGATGCAGGGGACACGGGTTCGTGCCCCAGTCTGCGAAGATCCCACATGCAGCAGAGAGGCTGGGCCTGTGAGCCATGGTCGCTGGGACTGCGCCAGAGCCTGTGCTCTGCAATGGGAGAGGCCACAGCAGTGAGAGGCCCGCGTACTGCAAAGGAAAAAAAAAAAAAAGAATTGAGACTCTGGAAATAGAGCAAAATATATTTATGGACTATTGATTGTCATCAAATGTGCCAAGAAGTCAATGGAGAAATAATAATATATTATAATAATAGTAATTTTAATATAGTAATTAATACTTTGGATAAGGTTCAGGCACCTGTACTCTTCTAGGAAAATAAGTTTCACTATATTTTGTTTCATGCCTCTCAATTTATTTCAACCATTTTTTCTTACTATAAATACAACATATGTTCACTGTAGAAATTTTTTAAAATTAGAAAATTCTGAAGAAAAAAAATTATCTGATATTTGACACAACTCTGTGAGAGTTGCACAACTCTAAATATACTAAAACCACTAGGTTGTGTACTTTAAAAGTGGAGAATTTTATGTTTATCTCAATAAAGCTGTTGTATAAAAAACTATTTTAAAGTATCAAAACTGCTCTTCACTGATTTAGGGAGATTTTCATTGTTATATAAATGTGTGAAACTAGATTCAGCAGAGTTCTTTCATAATTACTCTGCATATACAAAAAAACTGCAGCCTGTGATCATTTCAAAATCTTTTTATATTCAGATACTGAGCCTTCATAAGGGTTGACTACCTCAGATTTGCTGCACTCATTGTGGATCACAACTTCTAGATAAGAAGTTTACAGCTATTGTGTCGAAGTGAAATTTGAAAGTAGCTCTACTGGATTCCTATCAGAAATCCTGCAGAAAGTCAGACATCTTGGCTCTGATCTGCTATAAAAGATGTAAATTTAAGTGACCTTAATTACCCTGTCCTGTGCTCCATCCCTAAGGAATACTCTGTAGTGGGCGGTGGCTTTATTAGACTTCCTGGACCATGCTACTCTCAAAAGAACTGATGTGTTCAGATAATCTGTGTAGGGCTGTGATTCATAATTTAAACTTTGAGTTGTCTCCTGAGGTAACCACAAACTAAATTCAACCAAACTTGAGTCCACCAAGTGGGAAAAGGGGTGGGGGAGGAAATAATCTTATTTCTTTTAGCAATTTTTTAATTTGGTAGTGCTTTTCTGTGTTCCATGTTAAGGCTTTTTTTTTTCTTTGACTTGGAATAGTTTTTGGCAGAGCATATTGCTTGGTTAAGTAACATGAAATATGCATTGGAATTATGAAATGCCTCATGAGTTTGCCAATCTCTAGAGTGGAACCAAACAGCCTTTGATGTAAAGGCTACCCAGGATTACCGAAAAGTCTTTCCATTTAATGAGATAGTCTGGTAGTTTCCTAGTTCTGTATCTTTGGTTCAGTAGAAATATTTCAAAGTGTCATGTGACCACTTGATTCAGAGTCTGGGTTTGTCCATAATAAATCCGTTTGTCAAATGTTGGAGTTGCAGACTTGCTACTGGTGAGAGTGAAGCAAATGGGTAAGCAAAACTATCCTGATGTGGGAATGTTTTCCTCTAGGAGTTCAGTCTTGATAAAAGTGTCAATACTACTCCTAGGAGGGTTACAGAATCACCTGACAGGACCTGCAAACAACATCTGGGCAATAATGTTGGCATTATTTGAGGTGACAGGGAGGATGCCTACGTTCTGATATACTTGGGTGAGTATTTGAGCCAGGCAAGGAGAGGTTGGATGATTGAGAAACAAAGCATTCTTGGTTAATATGAAGACTTCATTTGGCAACCAAAACTCTTAATAATGTCTTGGACCTTAGCCACATATTTCCCCTGAAAAGTATGCCTTTTTTTCCAGCAAAATTTTGTTGGGGTTTATGTTATTGAAGAATGAACTGATATGAATATGTGGAACTGGTATTTAATGGCATACTGTCCTAGAAATCTGAAGACCTGCAGGAGATTTAAAAATTCCAACCCTTGTTGTAACTTTTTAAAGAAGATTGTGATATTGTCAAAATACACATGAATGAAGTTTTAACATGCTGTATGATGGGTGGATAAGGCTGTCCATTGTACCATTTCTTTGTTTGAATTCTCAGGCATGGTTTGGCAGTGCAAACACTCTTGAAATTAACAAATTCAATACACAATAAATATACGCATTAAAAAATTGTGGAGAAGTAGATCTAACCATTTGAAAGACCTAATCATTTGAAAGATTAATAATACTGCGTAAACTATGGCAAATCTGATTTTATGAAACAAAAAAAAGTAAAAGTCCCACAGATAGAAACAAAATAAACATAAAAACATTTAAATATAAATAATGTTTAATCTAGCATAATAAAATAATGTTGATAACACAGATCAAGTGGATAAAGTTCTGGAAAAACATAAATGGTAAGAATAGAATTAAATAAAACAATATTCAAGTCAGACTAACAAACTTTGAATCAAAGATTTATTTCCAGTTCCCTTTAAAACGGGGCCTAACAGTTAATTTTTTAAAGCATTTTTTAAAAGAAATGGATACTTCCTAAATTTTGCAAAATGTTAAAAAATATAGCGCTAAGAAGATACCATGAAATAAATTTTACAAATGTAAAATTGACTTCAAGCTAAGTGGAGAACACCAATTATGGGAAATTTCACTCATTAACAAAGACGTAAAAAACTGTAAATAATGTTATGGACAGCAAAGTGTTAACAGCTTGTTTTAACATAAAACCTCACGAACAAATAGAATTTGTTTTGAGAAAACAGTGAAGTGTTCGACACCGCAAAATTGAGCATAGTTATTCCATCCACTGAAAGAATAACGTAGAAATAAGCGGGACAAGTTGTAGTCAGAGTGTTTACACGGTACTTTTGTTTTTTGCTTTTTTTTTTTTTTTTTGCTATTAAGAATCCAATCTGCAGTTTGCATAAATGGAATAATAAACGTGCGCATGGAAAGTGGGTCGTGAGTGAAGTACTGTACATGAACGTAAATAAATTATATTCTATCATGGTTCCAGGTTTGTAAAACTCCTGCAACGGGTTCTTCTCCCTTAAAGCCTGGCCTGTCACAGATAACTCGGTAAGGGTCTAGAGAAACTGCGTTTTGGCAAACGCATGCACGTTGCTGTGGTTTACACTGGTGGAGTAACGGAGGAACATTTGGGCTGCAGTTTCAGTGCTCAGCCACACTGGTGATTTTTCAGATTTTTTTTTTCCTCGCTAATGCGCAGGCGTAACATGCGCAATGGCACATTAAAAAAAAGATCCGGTGCTTCTGGTCGTAACTCTACCCCTCTGTTCCGTTAAAGAACTACTTAATATCACGCTAGCGGCTAATTTGTGGTGATTTTACGGTGGTGAACTTGCTTCTGCAATCTCAGCTTTTACCTGGCGTTCAGAACGTCGTTCAGGTTTGTAGATAACTGCTGAAGAATCGGTGCGCGGAGTGACACGGCACGCAAAGAGACCGGAAAGGCTGGCGGTTCAAGATGGTGGTTGTTAAAACGCGTCCTTGACGATTGGTAAGCAGGTAAATGCGTTAAAATAACTCGGGAGTTTACTAGAAAATAAAGGCTGTGTGGCACTTACTTTTTATGTAGTAAGGATCCATGCGCTATTGAAAAAAACAGCAAAATCGTATTTTACAGATTAGCGTTCGGGCCCGACATGCAACCGGAGACGGACGACTTCCTAGCGCCGCCAGAGTGTCCGGTGTTCGAGCCTAGTTGGGCAGAATTTCGAGACCCCCTAGGCTACATCGCGAAAATCAGGCCCATTGCCGAGAAATCGGGTATTTGCAAGATTCGCCCACCCGCGGTAAGCCTCTAAAGCAGAATTTGGCCTGAAGGTGACTTTTGCAGTGACCGCAGGACCACTGTGCTACTTTAACAACGCCTTAGATTCGGAACCAGTTAATTGAATCCTCCAGGTAGCTCCTAGTTTCTCCCCTTGTAAATGTTTGACTAAAACGCGCTGGTGTCGGAAAACTAATATCCTATCACTAGACTTCGTGGAGTAACAAAAAATTTATGTGAATAACTAAAAAACCTGAATCGGTACCAATTCTCAACTGTGCCAGTGTTACACCCATCTCTATTATAGGGATATGTGTCTTTTATACTTTATTTAAATGACATTTAGTTCATTCCAAGTTATTTGATATGTAATTGAACCGATGAAAAGTTGCATGAATTTGTGCCACTGAGCCTCTGTTGTTTACATTTTCTCATATGACCTGCGATGTGTATAATAAACATACCTAAAAATGGGAAGGGATATGGAACCCCTACCACCAACCGAAGTACTGTTATTTCACTTAGAGTCTTCTCTTCTGTTTTGGGATACTTAAAACTGCTAATTGAAACCGTTATTTGACTGAATTTAGAATGCAAATTGAAATGAACCTAGGCCATCAGTTTAAACAACTAATATGACATCCAGAGTAGATGTCCACTTACTGCACAGCATGCTGCTCATTAGTTACATGCTGAGCCAGACTCCCAGATTCTCTTTTTTTCTATTTCAATGGCAGTACTTTTCTCCGTATAGTAGTTATGCGTTGGTTCATCTTTTCCAGACCACCAAGAGTAGGAAAAGATAATGGTCTAAGTTTGAAAATTAAACAGTTTCTTGTTCATAATAGGGTTATCCTCATTTCAGTAAGGACCTTTCTCACAGCCTTTTTGTCCTTTGTTCTTAAAGTGAGCTTTAGGCCTCATTTTGTCAGAATTTGGGACTTTTTTCTTTTGTTTCTGTTTGTTGTCTTTTTTTGGAGGAGACATACCAAGCAGACCTCTGGATTAGTAGATTTTTTTTTCCCAGTGACCTAGTGTTAAAGATGCAACAGCTTGAGGCTTTTAGAGGCAAAAATAGTAATGTCTTAAAAGTGAGGGATATTAAGATAGAAACAGGTGGTTCTAGTTCTATCTTTATCCTTTGTTATGCCATAATAACCAAGTTGTTTCTCTTTATTATAGGACTGGCAGCCTCCGTTCGCAGTAGAAGTCGACAACTTCAAATTTACTCCACGCATCCAGAGGCTAAATGAACTAGAGGTATTTTAATATTTAAGTCACCCTCTTAGAGTGGAATCTCAGCTGTAATCTTGTTTTGCTTGTAGTTTGATAACAACGCATTTAAGAGGTTAGGTTTTGAAGTAAATATATTTTGATTGTAACACCAGCTTCATTATTTCCAACAATATTGATCCTGCAAAAAGTCTTGTGCAGAATGGCAGGACATATGGAGGGTTTAAATTTAGGGAGATGAATCACATATTTTTTTCTGCCATAAATGGGCTAAAACTAGACCTATCAAGAAAAGAGATACTGTCTTTCCCATTTTTTCCCCCATACCTTTGTATTTTATTATTTTGGATTTTCCCTGATTTCTTTAACAAAAGCAAAGTACAGAGCAAAAATCTGGCCTCCTGAATTTCTACCTTAAGGCTGGTGGTGGTGTATGTATGACTGTATATAAGAATGGGTTAGAGTAAGTAGGAGAGGAAAATCTTGTTTTTTAAAGTACTCAAGAGTGTCCATATTCGGTTTAGTATTATTTTTGGAAAGTATATGAATGGTTTGGCATTGTCTGTTAGAAGTTTTGACTGTGGTTGGTGACTAAAAGCACCAAAATGACTTAGGGTAAGAGAATGATAATTCATAAACTGGTCTCATGTCTTAAGTTTTTGACATGGAAAGGAAAACTACTTTATTCCCTTGAGTTGTGTTTCTGTAGACTCTAGATGGCTATCTGGAGGAAGATATTAGATTGAGCCTAAATACTCTTATTCAGCATTCAGTAAGCCCAAAGATAACGCTTTAAACTTAGGCACGAAGTGTTTTGACTTTGAGGCATCACTTTCTGAGTTCCTCCTCTCACGTGAAAGAATTAGTTTATTTGAGCTTTTTATGGACAACAGTGGTGTTAAAGGCAGTGAAGCCTAGATTCTAGCCTAGTAGAAAACCATAGAAAATACAGAACGATACTTGCTCATCCATTTCATACTCCACCAAAGTTCGGATAAGGAGTAAGACAAACTCATAGAGCTCTCTATTCTCTAGGCTCAGACCAGAGTGAAACTGAATTATTTGGACCAGATTGCAAAATTCTGGGAAATTCAAGGTTCTTCTTTAAAAATTCCCAATGTGGAGCGGAGGATCTTGGACCTCTACAGTCTTAGTAAGGTAAGAGTACTTCTGCTTTTAAAAGGAAAAACAAATAAAAAACCTTACTTTGGACACATCTGTTGTTGAACATTGTCTTTGGACAGGAAAGGAAAGAACACAAGAGTCCGCCAACATCTTTTCCCTCAGTGCTCCAGCAGTGATTTATTAGATTTTCATAGAAACCAGGACCTAGAGAGAGTCACTTGTATGCAGATTTTCAGTCTGATGGGACTTCCTATACCAACTAGTACTAGAGCAGGTAAACTAGGGCTCAGTCTTCAAGATGAAAACCCTAATTTAACTTTCACTTGGTTCATAGTCCTGCCAACATTGCTTGACACAATATTTGAGACCTGGAATCATTGGTACTGGGGGGCAGAGAGCACTCATTTTAAGCCTCATTGCAATTTTTTAGGTTTTTCCAGTGTGTTCACAGTTAATCTATACCCTTTCTTATCCTTTCAGATTGTGATGGAGGAAGGTGGCTATGAAGCCATCTGTAAGGACCGACGATGGGCCCGAGTTGCCCAGCGCCTCAACTACCCAGCAGGCAAAAACATTGGCTCCCTGTTACGATCTCACTATGAACGTATCATTTATCCTTATGAAATGTTTCAGTCTGGAGCTAACCTTCTGGTGAGGTCCCTTAGCTGGTTTGGAGCCTAATGTGATTTTGCTGTTTTTCCTCTTACCTTCCCTTTTCTGGTTGGGATTTCTTCTGAATAGTCAAGGTTTAGAGAGTTTTAAGCTCATTGACAAAATTAGAAATTTCAAGAATTGGCCCTGTAAAATATTTTGTAGCATGTGTGAAGAGGTTTTACACCTTCTAGGTTAGATCATGGGAAGTGGAGTGTCCTTTCCCTCTGTCTTAGGGTTTTCATGGACAAGGTCTTAAAGTAGGAGTTAGAGAAAAGCAGTTCTTATTTTAGTCATCCTCCGTGAAAAAGATAATTCTTAAGAGTTATTAAATTTTCGGAGGATAGTTCATGTAAAAAGAGTTTAGGAATAAAACCATGGTGTGACTTGGGCTTAACAAGGAGTGGCAACTGATTTAGCTGGTTATCTTAAATAATAACTTTTTAGGTTTTATTACCTCCAGAACTCTTTTTAAAACTACGTGTGTATCATGTAGTGTGCAAACATATTAAATTTAGCTTACCTGGTTCTATTAGATTTGAAGTGCATAAGGCACACAGAGAGTAAGGGGGGAAGTCCAGGTTCAAACCTTGGTCCAAGACTGTGGGCCTTCACTAGGCTCTACTGCTTATATGTATGCAAAGATGTAGAGGAATTTTCATGATGTGTTCTGTCATTCCAAAGAACAGAAGGGTAGATTTCTATAATTTACCAAGAAGTACAGCTTTTCTTGCCAGAGATTTAGGATGAGAGAATCAGTTATTTGCTGATTGTGAATATTACACATTTCCTGATACTTCACTTTTCCCTGTATCCCCAGCAGTGTAACACTCAACCATTTGACACTGAGGAGAAAGACAAGGAATACAAACCCCACAGCATTCCCCTTAGACAGTCTGTACAGCCTTCCAAGTTCAGCAGCTATAGTCGGCGGGCAAAAAGACTACAGCCTGATGTGAGTGCCTGGTTGTTTTTCCCTACAAACTGCCAAAGTTCATCTAGGACTCCCTTTTAGGGACAGTCCATTTGTATAAGACATTTTTCTTTTTTAACCGATAGCTGGTTCACGGTTGAATTAATTGAAAGTGAATGAGTTGTTTCATAGGTATGGTGTGCAGTATTTTTCTTTTGTAGTTTTCCTTTTGTACATTTTAAAAGCAAACGTGTATTTTTCTATTGTTGTCTTAAGGGTGAACTTTTGTGAATCTTGTGATGTTTTTATTAAGCATACTATATAGTTTATTTTTTAATTGGTTTTCATTATGTGTTCTTTTATGAGATGGGCAGTCAGATGAGGTGACATAAGAAAGGCTCAGGAAAACAAAATACAATAGAAACATGAGTGTGGGGCAGGAGAGAAGGGTGAGCCTAAACCACAGCCTTTATTTAGGTTTCCAAGGGAAGGGCAGGTTGGGATTGGCTACTTTGAACAATTTCAGCGAGCTTTGACCTGCAGGGTGGTCCCTACTTTCCTGACACCTGACCCTGCATGATTATGGCAGAGAAATGTTGCCTCCTGGGGTGCAGGAGCCAGACACAGGACATATGGCTCTGGGCTGGTTAGTTTGCTTATCAACGTGTGCTCTCTGGTGAGTCCAATCTTGAAGAATTTGCTAGCCTGGAAGGGGCAGTCTCTCCACTGCCAGAAAACCTTTCAAGATGTCACACATCATAATGTACAGAAAATTTTAAATATGAACAGGTACAGTCTTATTATTTGGCTTAGCCTGTTTTGCTTAGCCTGTTTTGTATGTCTGCATATATTTTCATAAAATTTTGAATGTGTCTACTTCTGAAATATCTTAGCATAAGGTTGTGTGTATCTTTAGTTATGTTGTGAATAATCCTAGTACTATTAAGTTTTAAAATACTTAACACTGTAATGTAGAATGAAGAAATGAGTAATAGTGATGTTCAGATTATTGAAATTGAAATGGATTCTGCATTAATACTTTAGTTCTTTATAGAGACAGGTGTCTGAAAATGAGTTGAATAAGAAAAACTGAGCAGGTAATAACTTGGAAACAGATACGTTTGAAAGTTGTCAGTGCCAGTCAAGAGCAAAAAAATTTTCACAATCAAATGATCTTTAGTCGAATGGGATTGTCCACTGTGCTGGAAAGGTTTTAAAAATTCTTGAAAACCATATGGTTACTAAAATAAAGAAAGGGGTTGTATTTCCAAAACATTATTACCAGGGAAAAAATACAAATAAATTCTAAGTAAAGCAGAAAAGAAAACAAGTAAATCTAGTGACAAAGAAATTGTGAGGACTAACATGTACATCGTTTTTCCACTTCATACATAAGTGTATGTAATATAGGAATTAATAGTAAGATGTCTGAAAGATTAAGAGTAGTACTGTGTTAGTTCATATTTTAAGACAAGCAGGTATTAGGTCTTTTAAAAGGTATTTGGTTTGCCAGCCATCACCTATAGAGTATATTAAGGGAATATGTCATGGTATAGTTAATATGATATAAGGGGAAATTATAAACGTACAAGGCACCTAGGAGTCCCATGCCTACAAACTGATGCAGTTGTCTTTCACAGTGTGTTTTCAAGATTCCTCTTACATTAACCTTACTAAATAATTAAATGTTTTACCTTACAAATTGAAAATATAAAATAGTTACATATTTCTTTTTACAATAACTAATTGGCCAAAAAGCGAAAATGTGTCAAGGATAAGGAACTAGGGATCTTAGTATATTGTTGGTAGGGTGAAAGATTGTACTAAAATTAAAATTTTTAATTCAAATTTTAGATGTGCATGCACTCCTGTTTTAACTCAATTAATCTTTCATAATAGCATGCAGCCATTATATGAGTATTATAATTTGTTCCCAGGACTTAATTTATAAAAATGCCTGAATGCCAACAGGGAGATCTCAGTGCCTTTGAAAGAAAAGTTTTAATGTTACTCACAGTGCCCCTAGAAGCAAGAGGAATACCATGCCACATGGGGCGACAGGAGGAAGGAAACATTAGTGTCTGTGGGGGGCAGAAAAGAGTAGGGAGAAGGCATAGGCCACAGCCTTTATCAGCGTATCCTCAGGGAAAGCAAGGCAAAGTAGGGTAAACATCCTAGAACTAACTGGCTGGTTTGAATAATCCCAGCAAGCTTTGGGGCCTAGGGAATTTTCCTAGTTGTTTGGTTCCTGGCCAGAGGTTGATTTGGCCAGGAACCAAACCATGGTCGTCATTTGTAAGTGTTAGATAAGGAGGTGGTTGGGGGTATGGACTTGGGATTAGTTAGTTTGTATATGACAGTTGTTTGTTGCCTCTAGAAATTAGCTAGACCTGGGAGGAACAGTCTCCCCAGTCAGCAAGGCCCTTCAAAAGATGTCAAAACATAAAATATAAAAAATTTAGAACATGATTAGTATAAGTAATTACATCATTTGTTTATAATACCAAAAAAAAATAAAATAAAAGAGTAGGTTGAATCTTTCCTGATGCCATAATAATAGAATAATAAGCTAGGGGACAGATATATATGTTGATGGTCCTTTTAAACTCAAGCCTCCTGTGTTTCGTTTCTTTTAATCATTTCTGCCTAATCACTGAGTGATATCTTTGCTACCACTGTGTCCCTAGTTAATGCTGTGTTTGTCATGGATATGGTCATACAATATATATACTGTTTGCATAAATTATTTTGGAAATAAAACCAGGAAATCGGTTATCATATGTGTTTTTATATATATATGTAGAATAAAAGTTAGATAACGTCAGATTTTAGATGCAAAGAAGAAATGTAATAGAGCTTAAATTTAAGTTTTTGTTCAAAACTGATACAGTCGATAAAATACATTTCGTGGTGTTCACTAAAAAGAGATGTACTGAAAATGGCATATAATGTGTGTATTTTTTGACACATAACATTTCTGCTTTCCTAGGTCTTTAAATACATTGTCAGGAGAAGGGAATTATTTCTTATTATCTGAGTTCAAACAGAACAGTAGAATAGTAGGAGTCCTCTTATCTTCCCATTTGCGTCTTCAACTGAGTTGCAGAAAGGGGCTTTTTTTATAATTTATTTATTGTACTCTTTGGTATAAGTTATATATTTTGTGATACTTAAGCTTAACATACTGGAGTACTGTACCATATCCTTTATAGTGTGAAAAAAATCGAGACTATTACCTCTCAAATTTCTGTGTTCGTTTGTCCATCCCTGGTCACCCCTTACCCACAGATAAAAATACATCCATCAGTAAACAAGGTGGAGGCTGTTGACTGACTTGAATTTTTATGACCTCTTTTCCATTTATACTGCTGGAATATTTTGCGAATTGAAAGTCTAGATCTTAAGCATAATGCCCGTTTATATAAAACCACTTCCTTCTCTGAACCTTCTTTCAACAGCCAGAACCCACAGAAGAAGACATTGAGAAAAACCCAGAGCTGAAGAAGCTACAAATCTATGGGGCAGGTCCCAAGATGATGGGCTTGGGCCTTGTAGCCAAGGATAAGACTTTACGGAAGAAAGGTGAAGCCTAATAGGCTATGAGGCAAAGTGAAGGGTAAAGTACTAAAGTACCATGGGGGAGACAGTTTGTTAATCCTGATGGCAGATGGATTTGTTTGTTTTCAGGTTTGTTTCTGACTCCCCTAGATAAAGAAGGGGTCATATGCCCCTCAACTGTTACAATGAAGGAGGAACCGAGTGGGAACTGGAAAGTGATGTCGGCACTGCCCAAGGAGGATTCGAGTAACAGCCTAGAGCCCTGCACCAAGATGACCATGCAGCTGCGGAAGAATCAAAGCAATACCCAGTTTGTAAGGACTCTTAACACTGTTTATGAACTATCAGGACGAGGTGGAAGCTAAAATTATTTTATCGCACCTTACTTTCTCCTTCCTTCAGTTTACTTCTAAGCCCTTTAAATATGAAGACAGTGACGGCCAGGAGGGAGAAAGAACATACTCAAGTATTATAGTCAGGAGCAAAGTTCATATCCTATGTTCTATATCAGAAATTTCCTCCAAATTTTTGTGTCTTTTCAACTCCAGTGATAAGCACATTCTTAACTTTTACATCTTAATGTAGTAGGAGACAATGTGATTAAATATAAATTATGTGAAAGAGCTGTTTTCTGGCAAATGCTTCAGGGCTCTAAAAATCACATTTTACATAGTAGTGCCTCTCCTATGATCTTGCTTTACTTAAGTCTTTTATGTATATAAATCTTTCTTTTCACCTTTTCCTCCACCTCATCTGAAAGATTTTATAATCTCTTTAGTATGCTAGAGTTGCTACATTTTTATAAAGTGATAAATTTGCTTTTTCCTTCCTCTTAATCATGTTCACTGAGAGATTATCGTTACTACCACCATTGGGATTGTGTCCCCACTTAACCCTGTGTTTTTAGTACTTTCCAGATTGGGGCTACTATAGATAATACTATTAAATTACATGACTTTAGGTAAGCTATGTAGACACTTACGTGGTGTATATATATAGTATTGGAATTGCTGTGACTGAGGGTAACTGCCTACATACATATATGTAAGTATATGCCAATGTATATATCTGTGTATAAACGTGTATATTTTATAAATTTACATATATTTATGTATGTGTGTAAATACATATATTTACATATACATGTTCTTGACAAATTATTATATCTACAGATTAATAAGAGAATTTATGTGTGTGTGTCTACCTCCATACACTCAGCAGATTTTTTTTTCCCACTCTCAGTTGTGTCTTTTTGCCCTTTACTGATCTTGTTACTTCTGCATTCTCCCAATGTAGCCTATCCTCACTGCAAGTAATTTTTCAGTAATGAATCCTTCCTGGTAAAAGTCTACTAGTGTCTCTTCTTTTTAAAGTGTACTTGATAATAAATTATTTCTGTAGTAGCTAAGAATCCAAGTTGTTAGACCTTGCCTTAATCTTTCTCTCCTTATGACCTATCTAATTCATTATCTAAACTGAAGACAGTTAAATGAAATGGAAACCTATTAAACTTCACATTAGAATAGCAGGTATAACTGGATAGTGGGTCATTGGACCTATTTATATTCAACTTGCAGTCTATACCAGCTATTACTAACATAGGTAATTCTCTGAATGATCTATGCTAGTATGTACCTTCATGCTTTGGGTTTGTACCGTGAAACTTAAATAAAGTCTACTTTTTGTTTCTTCCAACACACCTTAATTATGGTTCATTTCTTAACATGCATAGTAATTATTTATGTTGTCATATTTTTCACCAGACAGTGAAAAGTCATGAGTGAAGTCATGAGTAGAACAATGCATAGTCATTGACTGGTGGTGGCTGTTCAGAATGAATGGTCTGGAAGCCTAGGATAAAGTTTCCTTGAACAAGCAGCTTATATTATTTTATTTTTCCTGGTAGATTGACTCATATGTTTGCCGAATGTGCTCTAGAGGGGATGAAGATGATAAACTTCTTCTTTGTGATGTCTGTGATGACAATTATCACATCTTTTGCCTATTGCCACCCCTTCCTGAAATCCCCAGAGGGGTCTGGAGGTGCCCAAAGTGTATCATGGCGGTAAGGGCTGTCCACCATAGATGTTTTAAATTTAGTTCTTGGTAATTGTTTTTAATACAGACTCCTGGTTTTAGGGAAGAGTAAAGTAGGTTCCTCCATTTTTCTAAGTTAATAACTTTTGTTAGGTTATAATTAGCTATCAGTGACACAGTAAATGAGAGAATGGCTGGGTAGAGTAGCTGTAGGATGGTAGAAATTTAAGACAGACAGGAAGGACTGTAATCCAGATGATGTGAACCAAAGGAACAAAAGGAAATAAGTTTAGTAGATATTAAAGAAACTATTCCACCTGGAAAATTAAAGTGGAGGAATAGCATAAGATATATCTCTAGCTGGTTTTTTGAAGGGGTTTGTTGTCTATTGCCTCTGTCTTACTGAAATATTTTCTATTTCAGGAGTGTAAGAGACCCCCGGAAGCCTTTGGCTTTGAGCAGGCTACCCAGGAGTACACTTTGCAGAGCTTTGGTGAAATGGCTGATTCCTTCAAGGTGGACTACTTCAACATGCCTGTTCACGTATGTGATTGTGGAATGCGTATGTAGGGATTGGTGTCTGATAGTCTTAGTGCTCATGGACACGTGGGGCCAAAATATAGTGGGCTACGATCATCTTTTACACCTGTTATCACAGATGGTACCTACGGAACTTGTGGAGAAGGAATTCTGGAGGCTGGTGAGCAGCATTGAGGAGGATGTGACAGTTGAGTATGGAGCAGACATTCATTCCAAAGAATTTGGCAGTGGTTTTCCTGTTAGCAGTAGCAAAGGAAACCTGTCTCCTGAGGAGGAGGTAATGTGGTTGGTAATTCATATTTACACTGGCCAATAAAATTTAATGCCATTGGAAAATCTTGTCAGTGACCCAGAATTTGGATAGCCACTATTACTACCACATTTTCCTCTTTGGTATTTTCCTGGGGATAGGCACAAGGAATAGCATGATACCTTGCAGTTATCTGTTAGAATCCACAGTAGTCCTTCCTCTTTCCCCACATGTAATTGTTGGAAGTTACCACCTTTTGGTTATCTGCATAATAGAAAAACACAAATGCTACAACTAACTTGTTCACACATTTATGATTTGAAAGAATTAGGAGGGCATCAAGAAATGGCTTCATTTTATTCTTTAATACAAGGAGATCTCTTACCTACTCAGAGGTCAATTTAGATGTCCTAAATTCTGACTAAATCTTGTTAGCAATCTCTCCCTCAGTGCAGAACCAAAAAATACGATGGATGAAGCAACCTTATTTGGGGTGAAGAAGCTAAAAAAATAATCCATCTCATGTGTTATTGATGAATTATCCCTATAATAATTGTTGTTTTGCCATGCTAGTTACAACCAAGAAAATTAGTGTTTGGTTTTTTTATATAGATTGTCCTACATGTTAAGCCTTATGTGACAATTGATCCAGACCGCAAAAAAGTCTGGATTCTAAGAAGTACTCATTCTAAGAAGATAGAGATTCAGCAAGGCACATTCAGTTTTTGTGTATGTATACTGTGTTACTGTATATATGTTTGTGTGTATGTAGAAACACTTGAAGAGTCTGTTTCCCCCCAGTTTTTTTTTAATAGTATTTACATCAATTGTGGCAAATTGAAAAATATAAATGAAAAGGAAGAAAATCACCCAGAGCTTCTCTTTAAAAAAAAAAAAAATTATTTATTTGTTTATTTATTTATTTGGCTGTGCCAGATATTCATTTTGGCATACAGGATCTTCATTGCTGCATGTGGGATCTTTAGTTGCAGCATGCGGGATCTTTCTCTCTTTTTTTTTTCCTCCATTTTGCAGATGTTTCAGCAGCATTTACTATCACAGAAGAAGTGGCAACATGTTCTACTTTTTTTTTCTATTTTTATTTATTTTTTGAAAATTATTTTTTTATACAGCACATTCTTATTAGTTATCCATTTTATACATATTACTGTATCCATGTCAATCCCAATCTCTCAGTTCATCCCACCACCCCCACCCCACCCCCCAGCCACTTTCCCCCGTTGGTGTCCATACGTTTGTTCTCTACATCTGTGTCTCAATTTCTGCCCTGCAAACCGGTTCATCGCTACCATTTTTCTAGGTTCCACATATATGCATTAATATTCGGTATTTGTTTTTCTCTTTCTGACTTACTTCACTCTGTATGAGTCTCTAGATCCATCCACGTCTCTACAAATGACCCAATTTCGTTCCCTTTTATGGCTGAGTAATATTCCATTGTATATATGTACCACATCTTCTTGATCTGTTCATCTGTCGATGGGCATTTAGGTTGCTTCCATGACCTGGCTGTTGTAAATAGTGCTGCAATGAACATTGGGGTGCGTGTGTCTTTTTGAATTATGGTTTTCTCTGGATATATGCCCAGTAGTGGGATTGCTGGGTCATATAGTAATTCTGTTTTTAGATTTTTAAGGAACCTGCATACTGTTCTCCACAGTGGCTATGTCAATTTACATTCCCACCAGTAGTGCAAGAGGGTTTCCTTTTCTCCACACCCTCTCCAGCATTTGCTGTTTGTAGATTTTCTAATTATGCCCATTCTAACCGGTGTGAGGTGATAACCTAATTTTAAGTTTGATTTTCATTTCTTTAATAATTTGTGATGTTGAGCATCTTTTCATGTAGTCCTTGAGCATTTGTATGTCTTCTTTAGAGAAATGTCTCTTTAGGTCTTCCACCCATTTTTTTCATTGGGTTTTTTGTTTTTTTAATACTGAACTGCATGTGCTGTTTATATACTTAGGAGATTAATCCTTTGTCCATTGATTTCGTTTGCAAATATTATCTCCCATTCTGAGGGTTGCCTTTTCATCTTGTTTGTAATTTCCATTGCTGTGCAAAAGCTTTTAAGTTACATTAAGTCCCATTTGTTTATTTTTGTTTTTATTTCCAGTATTCTAGGAGGTTGGTCAAAAAAGATCTTGCTGTGGTTTATGTCAAAGAGTGTTCTTTCTGTATTTTCCTCTAAGAGTTTTATAGTGTCCAATCTTACATTTAGATCTTTAGTCTATTTTGAGTTTATTTTTGTGTATGGTGTTAGGAAATGTTCTAATTTCATTCTTTTACATGTAGCTGTCCAGTTTTCCCAGCACCACTTATTGAAGAGACTGTCTTTACTCCCTTGTATATTCTGGCCTCCTTTGTCATAGATTAGTTGACCACAGGTGCATGGGTTTATCTCTGGGCTTTCTATCCTGTTCCATTGATCTATATTTCTGTTTTTTGTGCCAGTACCCTATTGTCTTGATTACTGTAACTTTGTAGTGTAGTCTGAAGTCAGGGAGTCTGATTCCTCCAACTCTGTTTACATTTTCCCTCAAAATTGCTTTGGCTATTCAGGGTCTTCTGTGTCTCCATACAAATTTTAACATTTTTTGTTCTAGTTCTGTAAAAAATGCCATTGGTAATTTGTTAAGGATTGCATTGAATCTGTAGATTGCTTTTAGGTAGTATAGTCATTTTTACTATAGTCATTTTAGTGTTGATTCTTCCAGTCCAAGAACATGATATATCTACCTCTCCATCCGTTTGTATCATCTTTAATTTCTTTCATCAGTCTCTTACAGTTTTCTGCATACAGTCTTTTGCCTCCTTAGGTAGGTTTATTCCTAGGTATTTTATTCTTTTTGTTGCTGTGGTGAATGGAGTGTTTCCTCCAGCTCTTGACAACTATGATTCTAACTTTACTTTCTCTAAATTTGACTGCTTAGGTACCTTATATGTATTTGTCCTTTGTGGCTGGCTTCTTTCACTTGGTGTACTGTTTTCAGAGTTTATAATCTTCAAGGTTTATATCTTGTAGCATGTGTCATAATTTCCTACATTTGATCTTCTTTTCATTCGTTGATGGATATTTGGGTTGCTTCTGCCTTTTGGCTATATTGAATAATACTTTCATGAATACAGATGTACAGATATCTGTGCAAGACCCTTTTTCAGTTCTTTTGCGTATAGTATTCCCAGAGGTGGAATTCCTGAAACATAAAGTTTAATCTTTTGAAGAGCAACCATGTCATTTTTCACAGTGGTTCTGTCATTTTACACTCCCACCAGAAAGGCAATCCAGTACCTTTTTCTGAATAGTACTGTGAAGAATGATCAGACTTATTCCTTATTCTTCTTGTTTCTTATTCTTTAGAGGAAGAGCTTTCAATCTTTCATTATTGATTGTGAAATTAGCTGTGGGCTTTTTATGTATATCCTTTATTATGTTGAGGTATTTTCCTTCTTTTCCTTGTTTGTTAATGTTTTATCATGAAAGAGTATTGAATTTGTTAAGTGAACATTCCTGTACACTTTTGGTTTGAACACCAGTTTCCATTTTTCTTGAGTATGTATTTAGGAATGGAATTACTGGATTACGTGATAATCTATGTTTAATTTGTTAAACTGTTTACCACACCACTAGTAGCAAATGAGGGTTCCGCTTTCCACATGGCTACTAATGCTTGTTATTGACTGTTACATGGTTGTAGTCATCTCATTATAATAACTAATGTCAAGCATCTTTTCATGTGTATGTTGACCATTTATGTAACTCCTTTGGAGAAATACCTATTTAGGTCCTTTTCATATTTTAATTGAAGTTTTTGACTTTTGTAGTTGATACTTTTCAAATTACGGTAAAATATGCATAATATAAAATTTACTGTATTATTTTTAATTATATACTTGAGTGGCATTAAGTACAGTCACAAGGTCATGCAACCATCACCATCATCCTTTCTTATCACCCCAAACACAAACTTTGTACCCATTAAATAATTTCCCATTCTCCTTTCCCTCCAGCTTCTAGTAACCACTGTTGTTTTCTGCCTATGAATTTGACTGCCCTAGATATATCATGTAAATGGAGTCATACTTTTGTGTTTTGCTTATTGCATTTAGCATAGTGTCTTAAAAATTCATCAGTATTGTAGCATATAACAGACTTTCATTCCTTTCTAAAACTGAATAATATATATATATATAGCACATTTTGTTCATTAATTCTTCTGTTGTTGGACATTTGGATTGTTTGTATCTTTTTGCCATTGTGAATAATGCTTTTGTGAACATCGGTGTAGCAAATTTCTTTTTGACTTCCTGCTTTTATTTGGGTATAGGCTTAGATTAGAATTACTAGATTATATAATTTGAAACCCCAACAGCAGCGATTCCATTTTACATTCTGTCCAGCAGTGCACCAGGTTTCTAATTTCTCCGTGTATAGGTCAACACATGTTTTCTGCTATTTGTCTTTTGGTCAGTTTGTGGGCTGGTTTTTTGTTTTGGTAATAGCAGTTTCCTAATGTGTGAAAGTAAACTATTATCTTCCATCTGGATTTGCATTTCCCTAAATGATGAGGCGCTGAGAATCTTTTCATGTACTTGTTGCCGACTTTGGAGTCTTACAGCTTTAGCTCTTTTGTATATCTCTTTGACTTACTTGGAGTTGAAATTTTGTATGTGGGCCAGCCTCATTCTTTTGTAGTGGATATCTAAGTTTCCTATTTATTGGAAAGGCTGTCCTTCCCCATTAAGTGGTGTTGACACCCTTGTCAAAATCAGTTGACTGTATTTGCAGTAATTTATTTCTGGGCTTTCTGTTCTATTCCATCGGTCTCTAATGTATCCTATGCCAGTACCACACTGATTTCTGTAGCTTCTTGAAACATAATACCTTCAACTGTACTTTGTGGCTATTTGGTGTCCTTGAGATTCCATGTGAATTTTAGGGTGGATTTTTCTATTTCAGGAAAATTTTAGATGGATTTTTTCACTTCTCCATTGTTGTTTGAATTTTGATAAAGATTGAGTCTGTAGAATACTTCGGTAGTATTGACATCTTAAGTCTTAGAATTCATGAACACAGATGTGTTTCCATTAATTATGTCTTTAATATCCTTCAGCGATGTTTTGTAGTTTTTAATGTTTGTATACTTCTACTGCCTGGTATTCATTTTGATACTGTTGTTAGTAGAATTATTTACTTAATTTTCTTTTCGGATTGTTAATTGTCAGCTTTTAAAAATGCAACTGTTTTTTGTAGGTTGATTTCTGTAGCGTGCAACTTCACTAAGTTTATTTGTTGTAACAGGTTTTTGGTAGATTTTTTAGGGTTCTTTACGTATAGGATAATGTCATCTGCAAACAGATGATTTTACTTCTTCCTTTTCAATTTTGATTGCATTTTTTTTTTCTTGACTAATTGTTGTGACTGTAACTTGCAATTCCGTGTTGAATAGAAATGGTGAAAGTAGGCATTTGACTTGTTTCTGATCTTAGGGGCAAAGCTTCAGTCTTTTAATATTGAATTGAGTATAATGTCATCTAGAGGTTTTTCATATGTAGTCTTTATCGTCCTGAAGAAATGTCTGTTTCCTTCCATTTCTTGTTTGTATTAGGAAAAGTTGTAGAATTTTGTCAGATGTGCTTTTTCTGAATAACTTAAGAGGATTGTGTGTCTTTTTCCCTTACATTTTATTAATGAAAAGTTTACATTCATTAATTTTTGTATGTTGAACCATTTTTGCATTTCGGGAATAAATTCCAGTTACAGGTGGAATTTCCACTTCCACTTATAAGCGGTGTAGTATTCTAATGTGTAGCTGAATTAGATTTGCTCATATTATACTTTGTTGAGGTTATTGTTGACTTTGAGTTCTTATGTATGTTTGGAATAAAAGACCCTTATCAGATACATGACTTAACGTGACTTAAAAGAGTTTTTTGTCATATTACAGGATTAAAAATAATTTTGATAGTGTTCTGAAAAGTGCTCATTTTAAAGAAGTGCAATTTTTTTTTTTTTTTTTTTTTTTTTTTGTCACCTGTACTTTTTGTGTTATTTTCAGAATCCACCAAATCCAAAGCAGTGAAGATTTACCACTGTGTTTTCTTTTTCTAGTTAGGTCTTGGACCCATTTTGTTTTACTTTTCCCTTACAATGTGAAATAAAGTTTCAGCTTCATTCTTTTGAAGTTAAATATCCAGTAGTCACAGCACCATTTCTCGAAGAGACTGCTCTTTCTCCACTGAGTAGTTTTGGCATCCTTGTCAAAATTGACATAGAAATGTGGCTTTGTTTATGATCTCTCATTTTTACTCCATTAGTCTAAATGCTACCCTGTTTTGATTACTCTAGCTTTGTGGTAAATTTAGAAATTTGAAACTGTGAATCCTTCAACTTTGTTCTTTTTCAAGACTGGCTGTTCTGGATCACTTGTAATTGTATTTGAATATTAAGATTGGCTTACCAGTACTGCTAAGAAAGTCATTGCAATTTTGATAAGGGTTGCATTGAATGTGTAGATTGCTTTGAGTACTTTTGCCACGTTAATGATATTAAGACTTCTAACCAGGGCTTCTCTGGTAGCGCAGTGTTTGAGAGTCTGCCTGCCAATGCGGGGGACACGGGTTCAAGCCCTGGTCTGGGAGGATCCCACATGCCGCGGAGCAACTTGGCCAGTGAGCCACAACTACTGAGCCTGCGCGTCTGGAGCTTGTGCTCCACAGCAGGAGAGGCCGCAACAGTGAGAGGCCCGCGCACCACGATGAAGAGTGGCCCCCGCTCGCCGCAACTAGAGAAAGCCCTCGCACAGAAACGAGGACCCAACACAGCCAAAAATAAATAAATAAATAAATAAATAAAGACTTTTAACCTATGAACACACATCTCTTTCCATTTCTTTGTCTTGTTTAATTTTGTCAGCAGAGCTTTGTGGTTTTCATTGTATTAGTTTTTCATCTCTGATTAAATTTATTCCTAAATATTTTATTCTTTATAATGCTGTTTTTAACAGACTTGTTTTTTAAATTTTCTTTTCAGGTAAAGAAGCACAATTGAATTTTGTGTGATTGTGTGTTGTGTAACTTAGCTGAATTCCTTTACTAGCTCGGTTTTTTATGGGTACATTCTTCAGGATTTTCTGTGTATTAGATCATGTGGTATGCAAATATAGCTATACATCTACTTTACTTAATATTTTAAAATTTTTCTGCTAAATTGCTTTGCATAGAACTTACACTACAGTACTGAATGGACGTGGCAAAATGTTGGAATCCTTGTCTTGTTCCTGATCTTAGAGGAAAGCTTTCAGTCTTTAATCATTGAGTATGATATTAGCTGTGGGTTTTTCACAAGTGCTTTTAGTAGGTTGAGAAAGTTCTCTTTTAATCTGAGACTGTTGAGGATAGTTACCATGAAAGGGTGCTGATTATTGTTAAATGCATCAGTTAGGATGATCATGAGTTTTTTAACCCTTTTTATTTTACTGATATAGGGTAGTACATTGGCTGGTTTTTATATTTGAACCATCCTCTATATTCCTGGGACAATTTCACTGGATCATGATGTATAATCCTTTTAATAAGCAGCTAGACTTGGTTTGTTAGTATTTGCTGAAGTGCCTTGTATCAGTGTAT
Organism: Delphinus delphis; assembly: GCF_949987515.2. Classification (NCBI taxonomy): domain Eukaryota; kingdom Metazoa; phylum Chordata; class Mammalia; order Artiodactyla; family Delphinidae; genus Delphinus; species Delphinus delphis. Next base: position 2,274,075 of record NC_082705.1, read on the forward strand.
AATGTATAGTGGTTTGTAGTTCTTGTGTGCTGTCTTTGTCTGACTTGATGTCATAAAGTGAGTTAAGGATTCATTCCTTTTCTGTTTTTCAGAGAGTTTGAGTCAGATTGCAGTTTTTCTTGTAATTTTTCTTTCACTGGTAGAATTCACCAGTGAAGCCATCTCATTCTAGCATTTCTTTGTTCAAAGGTTTTAGATTACTGATTAAATCTCTTTATGTGTTATCAGTCTTCACATTTTTTATTTCTTGAGTCAGTTTGGGGAGATTGTTTTTAGTAGATTGTTCATTTCATCTAGATTATATGATTTGTTGGTATACAGTTTTTACATTGTCCTCTTATATAATACCTTTTTCTGTGAAGTTTTCAGTTATACCCATTTTCTTTTGTGATTTTAGTCATTTGAACTTCTTTCTCTTGGATTAAGCTTTTTCAGTTGTTATTCATCTGTCTCAAAGTATCTTTTAATTTTTCCTTTGTGAGTTCATCTTTGACCCATGGTTTTTAAAAGTGTGTAGTTTAATTTTCACATATCTGTAAATTTTCTGGTTTTTCATTGGATATTGATCTCTAGTTTCATTTGTTTGTGGTGCAGAAAGATTTTATTATTTTAGTTTTTTTATACTTCATTGGGATTTGTTTTATGGCCTAACATGTTTTATCCTGGGGAATGGTCTGTTTTACACTTGTGAAAAATATGAATTCTGCTGTTACTGGATGGGATTGTCTGTGTCTACCTTAAGCTGATTTATAGTGTTGTTCACATTTCCTATTTTCATATTCATATCTGCTCTGGTGGTGTTCTGGCCATTATTGTCTTAGCAATATTAAAACCTTCAATTATTTTTATAGAATTTTCTATTTCTCCCTTCAACTTTGTCAATTTTTGCTTCATTTATATTGGGGCTAGTTTTTAGGTGTGTGTTGTTTTGTCTTCTTGATGGATTGACCATTCTTATCAATGTATAATGTCTTTTTATCTTGAATAATTCTCAAAATCTACCTTGTCTGATAGTGATACAATGACCCCATCTCTCCTTTGGTTACTATTTGCACAAAATAAGTTCTTCAGATTTTTTCCCTTTTAATTTGTGTTTAAGGCTTTGAGTCTTTTCAAGACATAATAGATCAGGTCTTTTTCTTATTCTGCCAGTTTCTGCCTTTTAATTGAAGAGGCATTCCTCTTCGATCCATTTACATTTAAGGTATTTACTGATAATGAAGAACTTAATTCTGCTCTTTTTTTCTTACGTCGTTAATCATTTTTCTTCTCAGTTCCCACATTACTCCTTCATTTTGGGTTTAATTTTTAATTGATTATTTTTCTCCTTTATTACTCATTTATCATTGCTCTTTTGTGTTTAATTGATTGTTTAATTGACTTTTTTCCTCAGTATGTCATTTCCCTTTTTGTATATTTTTTAGTTATTTTGGTGGTTACCTTATACAACTAATATATATTACACTTGGTTAATACCACCTTAGTTTTAAACATTGTTCCTGCACAGAGTCTTCTCTATCCCTTTGTTATTATGGTTAATTATATCTTCATAAATTGTGTGCCCATTAACATAGACTTATAATTATTATTTTATATCAATACATTTGTGTTTATATCATAAGGGTAAAAAGAGTCACAAATCAGAACTGCAATAGTATTGAGCTTTTACATTTATACGTGTAGTTACCTGTATCATATTTTCTCATAAATCTTTGAGTTACCATCTAGTGATTTTTGAACTTTTGCCTAGATAACTCTCTTTACTATTTCTTGTGGTGCAGATCCCTCATTTTTGTTTGGGAATGTCAGTTTGTCCTTCAGTTTTGATGGATAGTTTTTATCAGTTACAGAATTCTTGACTTATTTATTTTTTCTTTTATAACTTACAATATGTCAGCCTACTGTCTGTGGTTTCCATAGTTTCTAGTGAGAAATAGGCTAATCATATTGAGAATACTTTGTAGGAGAGATAACACTTCTCTCTTGCTGCTTGTAAGAATCACTATCAGCTTCCAATAGTTTGGCTATGCTTGGATTGCATTAGGCTTGTTGGATGTGTAGATTAATATCTTTAGGGAAGTTTTCAGCTGTTATTTCTTCAAATATTCTATTTCTTGTTTTATCTTCTCTCCTTTTAGGACTCTTATTAAGAGTATGTTGGTTTGCTTCAATGTTTCCCACAGCTGACTTAAAGGCTCTGTTCATTTTCCTTTATTCTTTATGCTCCTCAGTGTAAATAATCTCAATTGACCTGTCTTCGGATTTCCTGATACTAAGTTCTGACTTTTCATTCTATTGAACTGCTCCAGTGAATTTTTTGCTTCAAATATGATACTTTTCAGCTCCAGAATTTCTATTTGAGACCTTTTTTTTCTTCTGTCTCTCGAGTTTTCTGAGGAGACATTGGTCTCCTGGTTTCCTTTGGTTCTTTGTCAATGGTTTCCTTTAGCTTTTTGAGCATATTTAAGATGCTGAAAGCCTTTTTCTAGCAAGTCCAGTGTCTCTGCTCTCTCAGTGACAGTTTCTCTTCTTTTTTTTTTCCCCTGTCATTGAATGGGTCATATTTTCTGGGTTTTTTTTTTTGCATGCATCATAATTTTTTATTGACAGCTGAACATTTTGAGTATTTTAATGTGACAGCTCTGGAAATCATATTCTCCTTCCCTTGGGGTATTGCTATTTTTTGGGATTGTGTAGTGTGTATGTTTTATATGACTTTTTTTAAAGGATTTTGCAAAGAAAAATTTTTTGTTAGATCTCTGAATACTCTTTTTAAATTCTTTGCAGATTGGCTCTGTGTATGACCTTTCAATGCATAGATATTTACAGCTCATCACTTAAGCACAGCTTGGAGGTATAGCAAGAGGTGGTATTCCTTGAAATATAAGGAAGCTTTCAAAAGCAGGAGTTTTGGAGTTTTTCCTCCCAAGTGTACTGCAGTATCTGTTGTTTCACCCAACCGCTTTTTCCTACTCTGAGATTTCACCAGTGACTTTGATACTCCAAAAAATGAATTAATAACAATGTGTCAAACACAACCAAGAAATAAATGAGATGGTATAAATAATTTACTTAATAATTTAGTAGTTTGGAAGTAAGAGACAGCCTAAAATATCCTATGGAAACTACCCAGAGTAGTACTAAGGTTTGGGCAAGACTTCCAGAATAATATATCTGTGTGTGTTTGTTTTGGACAAGTAATAGAAAGGCATAAAGAAAAGAAAAATATGATAATGATATTTAGAAGATGTAAGTAATTTAAGGAGTAACATCATTGTCTGTAAATTTTCATTAGGGGCACAGCATACCTGGAGTGTAACTGAGATAAAGTGATTTTAAAGAACATTTATGAAGAGTGTTAATTTCAGGGGCAGATAAATCTTAATCTGGATTATAGATAATTAATATTTTGAGTCATAGTCTTCCCTCTTTATGCAGAAAAATGATTTGCATTCAGAAAACACAGTGGACCTTCTGTGGGCCCATGAAAACTAGGTTTTTATTCCCAAACTAGAGCAAGCAGTTATCTTTCTTCACCCACCTGCTCCCTACTCACTCTGGTAAATCTCTGACCTGACAGGAGTATGCAAACAGTGGATGGAACCTGAATGTGATACCAGTGCTGGATCAGTCTGTTCTCTGCCACATTAATGCAGATATCTCAGGCATGAAGGTTCCCTGGCTCTATGTAGGCATGGTATTCTCAGCATTTTGTTGGCATATTGAGGATCACTGGAGTTACTCCATTAACTACCTACACTGGTGAGCAGGCTCCAAATGGCTGGGATGGATATCAAGATTCCCTCAGTATGCAAGGATATTTCCAGTCTTTATGTGTCTCTCTTTACCTGAGCAGGGGTGAGCCGAAGACCTGGTATGGTGTACCCTCACTGGCAGCAGAGCATTTGGAGGAGGTGATGAAGAGGCTAACACCTGAGCTCTTTGATAGCCAGCCTGACCTCCTACATCAGCTCGTCACCCTCATGAATCCCAACACCCTCATGTCTCATGGTGTGCCAGTAAGTACCTGGAAATAGGGGACAAATGGATTTAATGTTTGCCATGAAGTGAATGGCAGTGAATGAAAAGCTTAGTTTTGGAGGAAATAAAAGTTTTGGAGACTGGGTTTAGCAATGCATCTCTCTTTCCCTTTATATGCTATTTCAAGCTGCAATCCTGTGTAGACCACCAGGGTGTGGGGTATCCTTAAAACGAAGAGAAAAGAGAAATCAGAAAATTATTGAACAGCATAAAACCTAAAACCTTGTTTCTGGCCTTTTAATCTGCCTCATAGTCTGTAATAGGTTTTCTGATAACATTACTGGATATAGATTCTAATTTTATAATGCTTAAACAGAGGTGGGAGGGGTGGTTTCAGACTTCAAATTTTTCAGGATTCATTTATATCACCCTGTTTTGCAAAGGTTACTAAGCCAGGAATTTCTAGGAGATAAAATAGCACACTCTCTCTGTCTGCAACACACTACACATTTTCTCATTTGAACAACTTTTAGATTTAGATTAACCTCCACAAAACATTTTCATAACTTTTATGTCCATCTCCCTCAGTTTTTCCATCCACATAAAATGGACTTGACACCTCCAGTACTCTCTTCCAGTTCTGACATTTTACAAGTTCTTGAATTTTTTTCCTTTCTTCCTAATAACACCACTATTGTTTCATTAAAAAACATAGCCCTGAATATTGATTATAATGAGATCATACAGCTAATCTAGTTTTACCGTTTCTCTTGCCTCATGATTCTTACTTTTTTTCCCCCACATATATTGGGGACTACCATTCATATTCGGGACTAGAATTTGTGCATCATCTTTTTTTTTGTAATCTAATTTGCTGATGTAGTTATTCATAGTATTTTCTTATTATCCTTTTTATTTATGTAAAGTTAGCAGTAATCCACTTTCATTTCTGATTTTAATAATTTGTCTTGTCTCTTTTTGTCATACTCTTCTTAAAGGTTTCTCAATTTTGTTAATCATTTCAAGCAACTAGGTTATGGTTTTGGTGATTCTCTGTTGGTTTTCTATTCTCTATTTTACTTATTTTGTTAAGAAATTGACCCTTTTATAAATATATCATGTCCGTCTTCATTGCATGACAGTTTTTTACTTGAAGTCTAATTTCATCTCATATTCCTACAACCACTCCTACTCTCTTTTCATCACTATTTACCTGTAGTCTATTTTTTCATTGTTTTACTTTGAGTCCACTTGTGTCTTATGTGTAGGTGAGTTTCTTATAAAGAAGATAATAGTTGAATGAAGTTTTTTATTAATTCTGCCAGTCTTTGCTTTTTGAAACTTTAATTTTAAACTTAATATAATTGTCAGTAAGGAAGAACTTTACTTCTTTCTGCCATTTGTTGTTTTGTGCATGTCCTGAATCTTTTTTTTTTTTTTTCTGAATCCTTTTTATTCCTCAGTTATTCCATTACTTCCTTCTTTGTGATTAATTGGTTTATTCCAGTTTAATTCTACTTAATGCCCTTATCTGGTGTTTATTTTCTAGTTATTTTCTTAATGGTTACCTTGGTGATTACAATTACTGTTTTAAAACAATCTGGTCTGAATTAATACCAATTTATTTTCAATAGTAAGTTTCAAACAAAATTCTTCATTCGTATGTAGGTCTGTCCCTCTTCTTTTATATTATTATTGTCACAAATTACTTGTTTGCCCTTGGACATGGTATTAAAATTTTCATTCCATGCACTTGTCATTTATAAAGAAAATAGGAGTCATAAAAAATGCACCACTGGTTTTTGTGTTTGCCAATTTAGATACCTTTTTCAGTGTTCTTATTTTCTTTGTATGGATTCTGGTTACACTCTAGTGTCCTTTAATTTCAGTCTGAAGGACTCCCTTTAACATTTCTTACAGAGCACACATATCTGCTAGACACAAACTTCCTCAGCTTTTGATTCTCTAGGAATAGCTCTCTTTTTTTTAATTTCCTTTTTTTTTTAACTAATTTTTATTGGAGTACAGTTGCTTTACAGTGTTGTGTTAGTTTCTGCTCTACAGCAAATTGAATCAGTTATACATAGAAATATATCCCTTCTTTTTTGGATTTCCTTTCCATTTAGGTCACAACATAGTATAAAATTCCCTGTTCTGTGCAGTAGGTTCTTGGTAGTTATCTATTTTATACATAGTAGTGTATATATATCAATCCAGTAGTGTATATATGTCAATCCCAATCTCCCAATTCATCCCACCCCTCCTTTCCCACCTTGGTGTCCTTATGTTTTGTTCTCTACATCTGTGTCTCTGTTTCTGCTTTGCAAATAAATTCATCTGTATCGTTTTTCTAGATTCCACATATAAGCAATGTTATCTTTATTTCTTCTTCATTCTTTTTTCTTTCATCACTCTGTGTTATCGCAAACTTCTGACATCCCTGATTTCTGATGAGAAATCTGCTGATAGTCTTATTGAGGATTCATTATATATGATGAATTGCTTCTCCGTTGCTACTCTCAAGATTCTGTCTTTGGTTTTGGCTTTTGAGAGTTTGGTTAAAGTTTTTAAATTTATTCTACTTAGAGTGGATTGAGTGGATTGAGCTTCTTGGATGTGCACACTTTTTCCTAAAATCTGGGAATTGTTCAGCCATTATTTCTTCAAATGTCTTTCTGCCATTTTATTTCTGTCCTCTTTCTCTGGACTTCCATAATGCATGTATTGATGTTGTTATTGGTGTCCCACAGGTGTTTTAGGTTATTTTTCTTTATTCTTTTTTCTCCAGTGCTTCTCAGACTGAATAATCTCAGTCAACCTATTTTAAAGCTTGCTGATTTTTTCTTTAGCCTACCCAAATCTGTTGAAACCATCCAGTGACTTTCTCCCCTTAATTATTTTCATTTATAGCTTAGGAATACTTTTCTGTCTCCTTTTTGTAATTTTTTTCTTTATTGAAATTCTCTATTTGCAGAGGACACCATTCCCCTGTTTTTCTTCAGTTCTTTGAACAGTATTTTAACTATGCTTATTTAAGACAGTTGATTTTCAGATTTTGTCAGGTCCAGTTTTCAGGGATAGTTTTGTTGAATAGGCCATACTTTCCTATTTTTTCATTTGCCTTCTAATATTTTCTCTTTTTTTTTACATTTTTATTGGGGTATAATTGCTTTACAATGGTGTGTTAGTTTCTGCTTTATAACAAAGTGAATCAGTTATACATATTTTCTTGAAAATAGGACTTCTGAGTATTGTATTGTGGCAGCTCCAGAAATCAGATTGTGTCATTACCACCTCCTCTCAGTATTTGTTATTACTGCTTTTGTGGTAGCGTTGTTGTTTAGTGACTTTTCTGAACTAATTTGGGGGTTGTCATTTGAGATAATGCATAATACAAATACATAATACAAAATACACTGTAGAAAATAAACGATTTAAAAGTGAATAATTCAGTGGGTTAAGTACATCCACAGTGTTGTGCAACTACCACCTCTGTGTAGTTCCAAAAACAAATCTTTGGCCATCTAGTCAGTCTCCATTCACCCCTTTCTCCTAGTCCTTGAGCCAAAGACTTATTTTTGGTCTGTACAGATGAGCTATTCTGGATATTTCCTGTAAATGTAATTGTACAGTATGTGGCCTTCGTGTCTCACTTTCTTTCACTTACTATAATTCCAGGGTTTATCCATGTTGTAGCATGTCAGTTTGTCATTGATTTTTTGGCCTAAAAGTATTCCATTATATATGTATGCCACATTTTGTTTATCCATTCTTCTCTCCATAGACATTTAGGTTTTTTCCACTTTTTGACTATTGTGAATAATAATGCTTTTCAACATTTGTCTATAAAAATGTTTGAGCAGTTTTTTCTTTAAGGATTTTTTTGATGTGGACCATTTTCTTTTAAGTTTTTTTATTAAATTTGTTACAATATTACCTCTTTTTATGTTTTATGCTTTTATGTTTTATGTTTCAGTTTTCTGGACTAGAGGCATTTGGGATCTTAGCTCCCGGACCAGAGATCAAACCCGCACCCCTGCATTGGAAGGCAAAGATGTTTTTTTAACATCTTTATTGGAGTATAATTTCTTTACAATGTTGTGTTAGTTTCTGCTGTATAACAAAGCAAATCAGCTATATGTGTGCATACATCCGCATATCCCCTCTCTCTTAAACCTCCCTCCCACCCTTCCTATCCCCCCCACTAGGTGGTCACAAGCACTGAGCTGATCTCCCTGTGCTATGCAGCAGCTTCCCACTAGCCATCCATTTTACATTTGGTAGTGTAGATATGTCAGTGCTACTCTCTTACTTCATCCCAGCTTACTCTTCCCACGCCCCTCCGTGTCCTCAGGTCCATTCTCTACGTCTCCATCTTTATTCCCATTGAGCCCCTAGGTTCATCACATCCATTTATTTTAGATTCCATATATATGTATTAGCATATGGTATTTGTTTTTCTCTTTCTGACTTACTTCATTCTGTATGACACACTGTAGGTCCATCCACCTCACTACAAATAACTCAGTTTGGTTTCTTGTATATTTTGGAGATTTATCCTTTGTCAGTTGCTTCATTTGCAAATATTTTCTCCCATTCTGAGGGTTGTCTTTTTGTCTTGTTTATGGTTTCCTTTGCTGTCAAAACATTTTAAGTTTCATTAGGTCCCATTTGTTTACTTTTGTTTTTATTTTAATTAATCTAGGAGTTGGATCTGTAGTGGAATAACTGAGGACATGGAAAGGAGACGTGACCCATAAGCCAGAACCCCTCTGCAAAGCAAGGGGCTGGCAGCCCTCGGCAAACCGAGGGCGGGCGAATAAGCCAGGACTGCAGGCAGTCCTGGATACTTTGGGCACTGATCCATGAAATGACCTCAGTATAATCAGAACACAAGGAAACGTCCTTGTGCTACTTTAGTATAATCAGAATGATGGGAACACAAGGAGATGTCCTTGTGCTGCTTATGAGCTCAAGGACGAAGCACGGCATGTCTTCAAGAAAGCCCATTGTTGCCTGTATAATCAATAAAAGCATATGTTGCTGCTTTGGCATTTTTGGAATGTTAAGAAAACAAATCTTAAGGTGTAAACATAGATAATGCTTAAATAAAAGCTACCACAGCAGGACAGACGGCACTGTTTTGCCTGAGCGAGCGGCAGCCCTCTACTGCTGTGCTTCGGCACAGTTCATCCCATGTGATGAGCTTGCTTTCGGAAACCCTGTCATAAGATAAACTGCAACAGGATCAAAAAGGATCTTGCTGTGATTTATGTCATAGAGTGTTCTGGCTATTGTAAATAGAGCTGCAATGAATATTGTGGTACATGTCTCTTTTTGAACTATGGTTTTTTCACACTATATACCCAGTAGTGGGATTGCTGGGTCATATGGTAGTTCTATTTGTAGTTTTCTGAGGAACCTCCATACTGTTCTCCATAGTGGCTGTATCAGTTTACATTCCCACCACCCTTTCCGGCATTTATTGTTTGTAGATTTTTTGATGATGGCCATTCTGACCGGTGTGAGATGATATCTCATTGTAGTTTTGATTTACATTTCTCTAATGATGAATGATGAACATTCTTTCATGTGTTTGTTGGCCATCTGTATATCTTCTTGGGAGAAATGTCTGTTTAGGTCTTCTGCCCATTTTTGGATTGGGTTGATTGTTTTTTTGATATTAAGCTGCATGAGCTGATTGTGTATTTCAGAAATTAGTCCTTTGTGAATTGCTTCATTTGCAAATACTTTCTCCCATTTTCAGGGTTGTCTTTGTGTCTTGTTTATGGTTTCCTTTGCTGTGGAAAAGCTTTTAAGTTTCATCAGGCCCAATTGTTTATTTTTGTTTTTATTGCCATTTCTCTAGGAGGTGGGTCAAAAAGGATCTTGCTGTGATTTATGTCATAGAGAGCTGCCTGTGTTTCCCTCTAAGAGTTTTGCAGTGTCTGGCCTTACATTTAGGTCTTTAATCCATTTTGAGTTTTTGTGTATGGTGTTAGGAAGAGTTCTAACTTCGTTCTTTTACATGTAGCTGTGCAGTTTTCCCAGCACCACTTATTGAAGAGACTGTCTTTTCTCCACTCTGTATTCTTGCCTCCTTTGTCGTACATAAGGTGACCAAAGATGCATGGTTTATCTCTGGGCTTTCTATCCTGTTGCATTGATCTATATTTCTTTTATTGTGCCAGTACCATACGGTCTTGATTACTGTAGCTTTGTAATATAGTCTGAAGTCCAGGAGCCTGATTCCTCCAGCTCTGTTTTTCTTTCTCAAGATTGCTTTGGCTATTTGGGGTCTTTCGTGTTTCCATACAAATTGTGGCATTTTTTTGTTATAGTTCTGTGAAAAATGCCAGGGGTAGTTTGATAGCGATTGCGTTGAATCTGTAGATTGTTTTGGGTAGTAGAGTCATTTTCACAATGTTGATTCTTCCAATCCAAGAACATGGTATATCTCTCCATCTGTTTGTATCATCTTTAATTTCTTTCATCAGTGTCTTATAGTTTTCTGCATACAGGTCTTTTGTCTCCTTAGGTAGGTTTATTCCTAGATATTTTATTCTTTTTGTTGCAATCGTTATTTTTTCAAAAGCTTTTTCTGCATCTGTTGAGATGATCACATGGTTTTTCTCCATCAGTTTGTTAATATGGTGTATCACATTGATTGATTTGCACATATTGAAGAATCTTTGCATTCCTGGAAGAAACCCCACTTGGTCATGGTGTATGATCCTTTTAATGTGCTGTCAGATTCTGTTTGCTAGTATTTTTTTGAGGATTTTTGTGTCTATGTTCATCAGTGATATTGGCCTGTAGTTTTCTTTCTTTGTGACATCTTGTCTGGTTTTGGTATCAAGGCATTGGTGGCCTTGTAGAATGACCCTGGGAGTGTTCCTCCCTCTGCTGTGAAGAGTTTGAGAAGGATGGTTATTAGCTTTTCTCTAAATGTTTGATAGAATTCACCTGTGAAGCCATCTGGTCTTCGAATTTTGTTGGCTGGAAGATTGTTAAGCACAGTTTCAATTTCATTACTTGCGATTGGTCTGTTCATGTTTTCTGTTTCTTCCTGGTTCAGTCTTAGAAGGTTATATCTTTCTAAGAATTTGTCCATTTCTTCCAGGTTGTCCATTTTATTGGCATAAAGTTGCTTGAAGTAGACTCTTATGATCCTTTGTATTTCTGCAGTGTCAGTGTTACTTCTTTTTCATTTCTAATTCTGATGATTTGAGTCTTCTCCCTTTTTTTCTGGATGAGCCTGGCTAATGGTTTATTAATTTTGTTTATCTTCTCAAAGAGCCAGCTTTTAGTTTTATCAGTCTTTGCTAATGTTTCTTTTATTTTTTTTTCATTTATTTCTGATCTGATCTTTATGATTATTTTCTTTCTGCTAACTTCAGGCTTTTTTGGTTCTTTTTTCTCTAATTGCTTAAGGTGTAAGGTTATGTTGTTTATTTGAGATGTTTCTTGTGGTAGGGTTGTATTGCTCTAAACTTCCCTCTTAGAACTGCTTTTGCTGTTTCCCGTAGGTTTTGGATCATTATGCTTTCATTTTCCTTTCTCTCTAGGTACTTTTTGTTTTCCTCTTTGATTTCGTCAGTGATCCATTGGTTGTTTAGTAGTGTGTTGTTTAGCCTCCATGTTTTTGTATTTTTTTGCAGTTTTTTTCCTGTAGTTGATACCTAGTCTCATAGCATTGTGGCCAGAAAAGATACTTGATATGATTTCAGTTTTCTTAAATACTGAGGCTTGATTTGTGACCCAAGATATGGTCTCTTCTGGAGAATGTTCCACGTGCACTTGAGAAGAAAATGTATTCTGTTGTTTTGGGATAGAATATCCTATAAATATCAATTAAGTCCATCTGTGTCATTTAAAACTTGTGTTTCCTTATTTATATTCACTTGGATGATCTGTCCACTGGTGAAAGTGGGGTATAAAGTCCCCTACTATTACTCTGTTACTGTCGATTTCCCCTTTTAGGCTGTTAGCATTTGCCTTATCTATTAAGGATCGCCTGTGTTGGGTGCATAAATATTTAATTGTATCTTCTTCTTAGATTCATCCTTTGATCATTATGTGGTGTCCTTCTTTGTCTCTTCTAATAATCTTTTAGAGTCTGTTTTGTCTGACATGAGTGTTGCTACTCCACCTTTCTTTTGATTTCCATTTGCATGGAATATCTTTTTCCATTCCCCCAATTTTAGTCTGTTTGTGTCCCTAGGTTTGAAGTGTGTCTCTTGTAGACAGCATATATATGGGTCTTGTTTTTGTATCCATTCAGCCAGTCTCTACCATTTGATTGGAGCATTTTATCCATTTACATTTAAGGTAATTATTGATACGTATGTTCCTATTACCATTTTCTTAATTGTTTTGGGTTTGTTATTGTAGGTCTTTTCCTTCTCTTGTGTTTCCTGCCTGGAGAAGTCCCTTTGGCATTTGCTGTAAAGCTATTGTAGTGGTGCTGAATTCTCTTAGCTTTTGCTTGTCTGTAAAGGTTTTAATTTCTCCGTTGAATCTGAATGACATCCTTGCTGGGTAGAGTAATCTCGATTGTAGTTTTTTCCCTTTCATCACTTTAAATATGTCCTGCCACTCCCTTCTGCCTTGCAGAGTTTCTGCTGAAAGGTCAGCTGTTAACCTGACAGGGATTCCCTTGTATGTTATTTGCTGCTTTTCCCTTGCTGTTTTAATATTTTTTTCTTTGTATTTCTTTTTTGATAGTTTGATTAATATGTGTCTTGGCGTTTTTTCTCCTTGGATTTATCCTATCTGGGACTCTCTGCGCTCCCTGGACTTGACTATTTCCTTTCCCATATTAGGGACGTTTTCAACTATAATCTCTTCAAATATTTTCTCAGTCCCTTTCTTTTTCTCTTCTTGTTCTGGGACCCGTATAATGCGAATGTTGGTGCGTTTAATGTTGTCCCAGAGGTCTCTGAGACTGTCCTCAATTCTTTTCATTCTTTTTTCTTTATTTTGCTCTGTGGCAGTTATTTCCACTATTTTATCTTCCAGGTCACTTCTCCGTTCTTCTGCCTCAGTTATTCTGCTATTGATTCCTTCTAGAGAATTTTCAGTTTCATTTATTGTGTTGTTCATCATTGTTTGCTTGCACTTTAGTTCTCCTAGGTCCTTGTTAAAGGTTTCTTGTATTTTCTCCATTCTATTTCCAAGATCTCGGATCGTCTTTACTGTCATTCCTCTGAGTTCTTTGTCAGGTTGACTGCCTATTCCGTCTTCATTTGTTTGGTCTGGTGGGGTTTTACTTTGCTCCTTCATCTGCTGTGTATGTCTCTGTCTTCTCATTTTGCTTATCTTACTGTGTTTGGGGTCTCCTTTTCTCAGGCTGCAGGTTCATAGTTCCCATTGCTTGTGGTGTCTGCCCCCAGTGGGTAAGGTTGGTTCAGTGGGTTGTGTAGGCTTCGCGGTGGAGGGGACTGGTGCCTGTGTTCTGGTGGATGAGGCTGGATCTTGTCTTTCTGGTGGGCGGGGCCATATCTGGTGGTGTGTTTTGAGGTGTCTGTGAACTTATTATGATTTTAGGCAGCCTCTCTGCTAATGGGTGGGGTTGTTGTTCTCTTGCTTGTTGTTTGTCATGAGTCATCCAGCACTGCAGCTTGCTTGCTGTTGGGTGGAGCTCAGTCTTAGTGTTGAGACAGAGATCTCTGGGAGAGCTCTCACTGATTGTTATTATGTGGGGCTGGAAGGTCTCTGCTGGTCCAGTGTCCTGGACTTGGCTCTACCACCTTGGAGGCTCAGGCCCAACACCTGTTCGTAAGCACCAATATCTGCCAGCTGCACAGCTTGGAAGAAAAGGAAGAAAAAAAAAAAAAAAGAATCCCAAAACAAATGATAAAGCAAAACTAAACAGACAAAATCACACAAAGAAACACACACACACTCATAAAAAGAAACAAAACAAAAAGTGTAAAAAAAACCAAAAACACTCTAGGACAAGTGGTAAAAGCAAACCTAAACAGACAAAATCACATAAAGAAACACACACATTCACGAAAAGAGAAAAAAGGAAAAACAAAGAGGAAGAGAGCAACGAAACCAATAAACTAATCCACAATGATAAAAACTAAACTAAAATAAACATAAAACCAGAAAGAAATTAGGTGCAGGAAGCAAACCCCAAGTCTACAGTTCCTCCCAAAGTCCACCACCTCAATTTTGGGGTGATTCGTTGTCTATTCAGGTATTCCACAGATGCAGGGTGTATCAAGTTGATTGTGGAGCTTTAATCCGCTGCTCCTGAGGCTGCTGAGAGAGATTTCCCTTTCTCTTCTTTGTGCTCACAGCTCCCGGGGCTCAGCTTTGGATTTGGCCCGGCCTCTGCGTGTAGGTCGCCGGAGGGCATCTGTTCTTTGCTCAGACAGGACGGGGTTAAAGGAGCCGCTGATTCGGGGGCTCTGCCTCATTCAGGCCAGGGGGAGGGAGGGGATCAGAGTGTGGGGCGAACCTGTGGCGGCAGAGGCCAGCGTGACGTTGCACCAGCCTGAGGCGCGCCGTGCGTTCTCCCTGGGAAGTTGTCCCTGGATCCCGGGAACCTGGCAGTGGTGGGCTGCACAGGCTCCCTGGAAGGGAGGTGTGGATAGTGACCTGTGCTCGCACGCAGGCCCCTTGGTGGTGGCAGCAGCAGCAGCCTTAGCGTCTCATGCCCATCTCTGGGGTCTGTGCTGATAGCCACGGCTCATGCCCATTTCTGGAGCTCGTTTAGGTGGTGTTCTGAATCCCCTCTCCTCACGCACCCTGAAACAGTGGTCTCTTAACTCTTAGGCAGTTCCACACTGTTTCCCTGACTTTCTCCCAGGTAGCTGTGACACACTAGCCCCCTTCAGGCTGTGTTCACGCAATCAACCCCAGTCCTCTCCCTGGTATCTGACCTCCAAAGCCCGAGCCTCAGCTCCCAGCCACCACCTGCTGCAGCAGGTGAGCAGACAAGTGCCTCAGGCTGGTGAGTGCCGGTTGGCACCGATCCTCTATGTGGGAATCTCTCCACTTTGCCCTCCGCACCCCTGTTGCTGTGCTCGCCTCCGTGGCTCCAAAGCTTCCTCACCGCCACCCCCATCTCCGCCAGTGAAGGGTCTCCCTAGTGTGTGGAAACTTGTCCTCTTTCACAGCTTCCTCCCAGAGGTGTGGGTCTTGTCCCTATTCTTTTGTCTCTGTTTTTTTCTTCTTTTTCCCTACCCAGGTACATGGGGGGTTTCTTGCCTTTTGGGAATTCTGAGGTCTTCTGCCCGCGTTCAGTAGGTGTTCTGTAGGAGTTGTTCCACGTTTAGATGTATTTTTGATGTATTTGTGGAGAGGAAGGTGATCTCCATGTCTTACTCCTCCGCTATCTTGAAGGTCTTCCTTGAAGGCGAAGTCTTAACCACTGGACCGCCAGGGAAGTCCCTGAGCGCTTGCTTTCAATTCTTTGTTATATAGCCAGAAATGCTGCGTCATATGATTCAACGTTTATCTTTCTAAGGAACCTCCGTACTGTGTTCCATAGTGGATCCACCAGTATACTTTCCTACTGACAGGTTCCATTTTTTTCTACATCTTCCCCATCTTGTTATTTTCTTTAAAAAAAAATCTTTGGCCATCACAGTGGTAAAAAGAAGTATCTCATGTGATTTTGATGTGTATTTCCCTAATGACTAATGACTTTGAGTGTCTTTTTTATGGGCTTGAAGTAATCTTGTAAAGTCTGTTGTTTTTCTCTGTTCCATTAGAGTGGTAGTCATCTATCAGTGAGACTTTTCCTTAAACCAAGAAGAGAGAAAGAAAAATATATCCTCCCAGTCTTCCCAGGTTGGCTCTGGTTGGGGGCTCTTTTTCAGTGATTAGTGAAAGCTGTTTAAAACTGTCACCACCTGATTGTAGCCAAAAAATCAGCCAGAGGTTGGAGTTTAGGGTCTTCACAGGTTTTTTTCCTTAGTATTCATATAGCCTTCTCAATTTTCAGAAATAAGTAGGAGGTTTTCAGAGCCCTTATTTCCCCAAATATCTCTTTCCCTTGCCTTTTACTTCCCAGGCATTTTAGAATTTATTTTTTGGTCAGCCTTTTTTATCGTAGTAAAGGTGACAGCGGGTAATACATTTTTCTTTGCATGCTTTCAACAAACAGAACATGTGAAGCCGCTTCTATTCGTGAGGGGAAACCCTCAGGCAGATGAAATAAGGGGAGATACTTGAGCTGATTTTTCAGGGAGCCATGTGACAGGTCAAAATACACATCAGTTTTTTGAAAACAAGATTTACATTGTGCTGCAGGCACCAGCAGGCTGCACCAGGATCTTAAAACTGCTGTCCTCAAGGTAGCTGTTGAGATTGGGTGAAGGGGTCATAGACTGAGAAGTTATGACACCATTGTGTACTTGTGACAGTTTAAAAATTTCTTTTTGTTTCTTCCTTTTTTTAATTTATGGTTTTTGTAGTTTGTGATTTTACTGCAGAATTTTGAAAATGGTTAGGAAACTTTTTGCCAGCCTAGTCATTGGTAGAGGGAGAAAAGTTTGGAGTTCCCATTCCATCATTCGTGCTGATATTATTTCCCAACCTTTGAAATTGA
Organism: Delphinus delphis; assembly: GCF_949987515.2. Lineage (NCBI taxonomy): Eukaryota > Metazoa > Chordata > Mammalia > Artiodactyla > Delphinidae > Delphinus > Delphinus delphis. Next base: position 2,290,624 of record NC_082705.1, read on the forward strand.
CATTTCTTTATTTGTTGATGTTACGAATTTTCTTCTCATTTATGGATGACTGATGTATTTAATTCTTGAATTGTGCATTATTTTCATCTGTACTTTTGTCTGAATATCACTTTTAACCATCACACTCTTCATTTTCTCTTTTAGGGCACATAAATGCTGAAGTAGAATTTATGTGAAAGGCATTCTTGACTCTACATCCCATCCTTAGTCCTGACCCACACCCTCCTGTCTCTTCTTTTCAGGTTGTGCGTACAAATCAGTGTGCAGGAGAATTTGTCATCACTTTCCCTCGAGCTTATCACAGCGGCTTTAACCAAGGCTACAACTTTGCAGAGGCTGTCAACTTTTGTACTGCTGATTGGGTGAGTCTGGAATGGATGGGTTTGCAGATAGAAAAGTGTAAAGAATATGAGTAGAGGTTATTGTGGAGAAGGTAAGCACTCTGGTCTCCAGATTCTCTAACAAAGACTTGAACTGCTTACAGCTGCCTTCTGGACGCCAGTGCATCGAACACTACCGCCGACTTCGGCGCTACTGTGTCTTCTCCCATGAGGAGCTCATATGCAAAATGGCTGCTTTTCCAGAGAAGTTAGACTTGAACCTGGCTGTGGCTGTGTACAAGGAGATGTTCATTATGGTGCAGGAGGAGCGACATTTACGGAAGTCCCTATTGGACAAGGTGCGTGGTGGAGAACAGAACTCAGGGATTCAGTGAAGTAGACTATCGATGGGAGACATAGACAGAAATTGAGTAAGAATTCTGTTCCTCATCTCTAAGTCACACATTTTGAAGATGAAGGAAAACTATATTTGTTTATATTTTTTTCTTCCGATTTTTCTACAGCTGTCCTTACACGGTTGAGCCCACAGCAGGGCTCGGTGTTGGCTGAGGTGGGGTGTCCACAACCCTGCTCCTAGTCTTTACAGTATATGTGGGTTGAACACCCCCAGGGCATCACGGAGGCTGAACGAGAGGCTTTTGAGCTGCTCCCAGATGATGAACGCCAGTGCATCAAGTGCAAGACCACATGCTTCCTATCAGCCCTGGCCTGCTATGACTGCCCAGATGGCCTCGTCTGCCTTTCCCACATCAATGACCTCTGCAAGTGTTCCAGTAGCCGGCAGTACCTGCGGTGAGCATGGGGCCTACTTGGAGGACACAGAGCAGTTTATAGAACTGGGCCAGATGTGCTTTTCTTTGCACCATTCCCCCAGATACCGTTACACCTTGGATGAGCTCCCCGCCATGCTACATAAGCTGAAGGTTCACGCCGAGTCCTTTGACACCTGGGCTAACAAAGTGCGAGAGGCCCTAGAGGTAGAGGATGGCCGGAAGCGGAGTAAGTGATAAGAGGTGGAACAACCCAAGGGCAAGCGCTGTTTCTTTTTCTTCAGCACTCCCAATCCCTCTTCTCCAGCTGTTCATAATACTGCCTACCTCTTGAAACTTTAACTGTCTCTCCAGGCTTTGAAGAGCTAAGGGCACTGGAGTCTGAGGCCCGTGAAAGAAGGTTCCCTAACAGTGAGCTGCTTCAGCGATTGACGAATTGCCTGAATGAAGCAGAGGCTTGTGTCACCCAAGTGTTGGGTCTGGTCAGTGGCCAAGAGGTCAGGTATGTTAGAGAAGAGATCCAAAAAGGATGGGCAGTATGTGAAAATCGGTAAGAAAAAATGGGTAGACTGTAAGTGAAGAATCCATGTAACAAAAATTAATATGTTCTATATCTGTGTATATATAATCAGTTATATTTATTGGTGACCAATAGTTAATAATCTAGTTGACAAGGCATGGATTCAACATAGGATAACTTACAGTGAGAACTTATTAAGACATGAAAACAGTGGGATATGAACAACAAACCATTGAAAATAGGCAACTTCAAACATAATATGTCATGAATGGAAAAATTGTAGTCCTGACCTATCAGCAAATTTCATGAAGATATTCAACCACTGGAATTTCCACAAAATTTTAGAATTTGGAAGAAATCCTCACATTGTGTTTACATAATTGGTTGCAGAAGTATATGATTAACTGATACACGCCTGCTTCTCTGACTGAAAAATTAACTTATTATTTATATACATATGCTTTATAAATTTTAAGTAAAGGAAAAATAGGAGCTATTAATCAGAATGTCAGAGTCATTTTTTTTTAACTTGAAGTTTTTAAACAGTTAAAATAGTAGAGGTGATTCCCTCTTGTAGATAACTTGTTTTCTTTTTCTACTTCAAAAGAAATAAAAACTTTCGCACCTTGACAAGGGATACTCATGGTCAGTGGCCTTGACTACTGCTCATATCCTGCTGGCTGTTTACTTTTATGTCTTACTTATTCTACATTTAGGTCTCCTTATATGTCTTAACTGAATACTACAGCAAATAAGTTATCTAGGGACCATCTCATATTTTTGTTATGTCCAGAAAAACTCTGTATTTATTTTCACTCTTCTAACTAATGACACTTACCCTAGACCCCAAACTATTAAATTTCCTCAAAAAGTTAGATTCTCTCGCTTAGGTTATCTCCAGTCTTCGTTAACAGTTTCTGTCAGCTGTCAATTGTCCTCAAGTCTTTTTTATCTTAACTTATTGGTTCACAGTACCAATTTAGAAAATGACTTTGGAAGCATTACTATTACATGGAAGAGAAATAAGGATGATGGGTTTCTCATGAATGCATGAAGTATGGACTTCGCAGGTTTATTGAGTGAATTTTTTCTGCCTGACTCCTGCAGGATTGAAACACCACAACTGACCCTGACTGAGCTCCGGGTCCTTCTTGAGCAGATGGGCAGCCTCCCTTGTGCCATGCGTCAGATGGGGCTTGTCAAGGTGAAGAGGGATGTGGCGTGGCATCCTTGTTAACATCAGATACTAGCAAAGTCTAAGATGCTATAGGAAGGTGTGAGAACTGATTGTTCTAAGTAGCTCCTTATAATACATCTTTCTTAGAAGCTACGGAGATGGCTGGTCCAACAATGTCTATCCTGATAGCTTACAGTACAAGGTGATATCCTCCAAACAAAAGTTACTGTACATACTAAGCAGAGGGCTACATGAAAGTCTTACTCCTGGCATTGGAGAACCTGAAGGGGGTGGGAAGATTTTTTTTTTTTTTTTTTACTTTAAAGTGTCAGGAAGCTTTCTAGAAGAGTAAGATGGTATTAAAGTAGGCCAAACAAAAGTAGGTATTAAAGTAGGCCAAACAAACAAAGGCCAAACAAAATTTCAAATAATTAAAGGAGAAGCAGGAGTATTTATGGTAAATAAATGAGTTGATATCAAGCAGGCCATGTCTTAGGACATCATTGAAGATAAGTGGGAGCACAATAAGGCCAGCTGGTTGACTATCAGGATGAATAAAGAATATGTTTGTTATTCAATTTCTCTGCAGGATTTCCTGCAGCAGGTGGAGGACTACCAAGCTGAGGCCCGGAAAACCCTGGCCTCACTGCCAGCCAGTCTGGGGCAACTGCGGTCCCTGTTGGAAAGGGGGCAGCAGCTGGGTGTGGAAGTACCTGAAGCCCGTCAGCTCCAGCAGCAAGTGGAGCAAGCACGATGGCTAGATGAAGTAAAGCAAGCACTGGACCCTTCGGCCCAAAGGGGCTCCCTGGTCATCATGCAGGGGCTGTTGGTTACAGGTGCCAAAGTAGCTTCCAGCCCTTCTGTGGACAAGGCCCGGGCTGAGCTTCAGGAACTGCTGACCATTGCAGAGCGCTGGGAAGAAAAGGCTCATTTCTGCCTGGAGGCCAGGTGGAGCCCGCACTTTTTTCATATTACTGTGACTCAAAGTCTTTGTAGTTTGGGGATGATCCTAAGTATGGCTTCTAATGCACGACTCTGGTACCAGAGTCCCAGTTACCCATCCAGTAAACTATAAACGATTAATATGACATGTCATACAGTCCTATAGATACTTTACTGTTTAAAGGCAATAATTGAGGAAATACTCCTGGCCTGAGTTTGTTCTCGGATGAGAGACACTGGACATGACTTCTAAAAGAGTTTACTTCAGTGTTTAGAGAGTTCCTAAGAATTGGAGAATTGTTGCTCACTTTCTCTGTCAAAGTTTTCATTACCTCTGATTTTGCCAAAGAAATCTAGGACCAGAAAAGAACCCAGTATATGTATACATTTAAGGATTGGTTCTTTTTTCCCCAAACATTTTTAGGCAGAAGCATCCACCAGCTACGCTGGAAGCCATAATTCGTGAGGCAGAAAACATCCCTGTTCACCTGCCTAACATCCAGGCACTCAAAGAGGCTCTGACCAAGGCACAGGCTTGGATTGCTGATGTGGATGAGATACAAGTGAGAACTTTGTTTCTTTTCCTACCTCAAACATTCAGCTGAAAGACGGACACTTTGGTCTTAGACAACTCAGTTGGGTTGTGCTAGAAAGTGGAAGCTGCAGGTTGAAGGGCACTCTTAAGGAACTAAGGATATCAGCATGAGAACAGGTGAAAGGGGGAAGCACGTGCATGGGCCTAGAGCAGAGAGTATCAATGTGGAAAGTGCCAGACAAAGCAAAGCAGAACAGAACAAGTGGCCTGTTAAGTAGGTGTTTTTTCCTGAACTGGTGAAACTAGGAGTTCTGTTAGAAAAGTTGTTGCTATCCCTCTTTTTCCTCCAGAATAGTCTATAGAGTCTTATCATGACTATGCAGCTTGAAACTCAACATTGGTCAGCATGTCTGCACTTACTAGTTTTGTTTTGTTTTGGTTTGGTTTTTTTTGCGGTACGCAGGCCTCTCACTGCCCTAGCCTCTCCTGCTGTGGAGCACAGGCTCCGGACGCGCAGGCTCAGCGGCCATGGCTCACGGGCCCAGCTGCTCCACGGCACATCCTCCCGGACCGGGGCACAAACCTGTGTCCCCTGCATTGGCAGGCGGACTCTCAACCACTGTGCCACCAGGGAAGCCCCCATGCACTTAGTAGTTTTTGACATGACTCACCTGAGCTTTTCTCTTGCCCCTGTCCCAGAATGGTGACCACTACCCATGCTTGGATGATTTGGAGGGCTTGGTAGCTGTGGGCCGGGACCTACCGGTAGGGCTGGAAGAGCTGAGACAGCTAGAGTTGCAGGTACTGACAGCACACTCCTGGAGAGAGAAGGCTTCCAAGATATTCCTGAAGAAGAATTCATGCTACACGTTGCTGGAGGTGCGTCCTGTGACCGTGAACCACACCAGTCATATCCCTGGCCTTGCTATTGTGACATGACTCACATGAGAACATGGGACCTTGGAGGGTCCTGGGAGGAGAGGAAAGTGACTGTGAGGTGGGGAAATCCTGACTTCTCTGCTGTGTGCCTTAGGTGCTTTGCCCATGTGCAGACACTGGTTCAGACAGGACCAAGCGCCGGTGGCTGGAGAAGGAGATGGGGTTATATAAATCTGATACAGAGCTGCTGGGACTTTCTGCGAAGGACCTCAGGGACCCAGGATCCGTGGTAAGGAACTTGGGCACAGATGGGGTGAAGAAACTGCCTGCAAGTGTCACAGCTGTGTGACTGTAGGTAGACCACTTGCTCCCTGAGCATTAGTACTCGTGGTTTGTGGTGTTAATGGCACCAGAAGAGGGAGGGGGTAGAGTGCTGATCTACCGTTCTTCTGTCCTGGGCCTGGCAGATTATGGCCTTCAAGGAGGGGGAACAGAAGGAGAAGGAGGGAATCCTGCAGCTTCGTCACACCAACTCCGCCAAGCTCAGTCCATCAGCTACAGCCTCCTCTGCAACCTCCATCTGTGTGTGTGGGCAGGTGCCAGCCGGGGTGGGAGCTCTGCAGTGTGACCTATGTCAGGACTGGTTCCATGGGCGATGTGTGTCAGTACCCCACCTCTTCAGTTCCCTGAGACCCAGTGCCACCTCATCACCACTGCTGGCCTGGTGGGAGTGGGACACCAAATTCTTGTGTCCACTGTGCATGCGCTCACGGCGCCCACGCCTGGAGACCATACTGGCACTGCTGGTAGCACTGCAGAGACTGCCTGTGCGGCTGCCTGAGGGTGAGGCCCTGCAGTGCCTCACAGAGAGGGCCATTCGGTGGCAAGGCCGTGCCAGAGAAGCTCTGGCGTCTAAGGATGTGACTGCTCTGTTGGAACGGCTGGCTGAGCTTCGCCAGCAGCTGCAGCTTGAACCCACACCCAAGGATCCCCATACTTGCTCTTCAGCTGCTGTCTCTGACTGTCTCAGAAAAGACAATGGCAAGGAGATGACCAAGGTTAGCAGCCGAGTGCCAGCTCTTGTTCTTAAATTTCAGTCTCCTCTCACTACCCATATTTACTATGCATCCCTGTTTTTGTTCTTGAATTTTCAGTCTCCCTTGGTCTAGCCTCCCTGCCCCATTCATGTTCTGCAGATCCCTAGACTTCCCACTTTTATAAACTTGTGTCTGCTTTCCTGTTCCAGGAGGTGGAGGATCCCATGCTTGGTGTTGGGGGAGGAACAATAGGGCCTGGTTCTTCTGTTATTGTGACTCATCTTTGCTCTCATTTGCAGGTCCAGGGGTTGCTGGAGAACAGAGACAGTGTAAGCAGTCCTGAGAAGGTAGCTGCCAGTTATGACTCACATAAGACAGGTATGTCTAAGTGTGGGTAAGCTGTTGAATAGATACTACCAGAGTAATCCATGTGGTCCTTGGCTTTGTCAAGGTGTTGTGGATCAGACAGAGGCACACTCTAACGCAGCCTGTCTCCACATGCCCCAGACTTGGAACAGCTCTCCTCAGTACTGCCTCAGTTGATTGGCCCCGTATTGGAACTGCCTGAGGCAACTAGGGCCCCGCTGGAGGAGCTCATGTTGGAGGGGGATCTCCTTGAGGTGACTCTGGATGAGAACCACAGCATCTGGCAGCTGTTGCAAGCTGGGCAACCTCCAGACCTAGCACGGATCCGCACGCTTCTGGAGGTGATGTGGTGGGGTGATGGCCAGGGCCAGGAGAGCAGACCAAGTAGGCAGAAATTCCAGGCCTGGCCACTGACCCACAACTCCTTTCTACTTGTCTGTGTATTATTCTAGCTGGAGAAGCCTGAGCACCAAGGAAGTCAGATAAGGAGCCAGGTACTTGAGAAGCGACAGCGGCGGCAGCGGAAAGTAGATCTGGGTAGAAAGAGTGAGCGTATTGTTCAAGAAGAGCTGGAGTCAAAAAAGGCCCGGAGTTCACAGATAAAGCCTGAGGAGGGCCAAGAGGAAAAAGAATTTGAAGAGGGAACAGTTTGTGAAAATATATTCATGACACCTCCTGCAGAGCATAACCCTATCTTGAAAGGGATCCAAAATAACTTACAAGAGAAGGATTCAGCTTCTACAACACCATTTCCTTCTTCAACACCTTTGGTACACCTGTCATACCCTGAGCAGCAAAAGTGTGACAGTAACACAAAAGATTTTTATTTAATACCACTGCCTCCTGGACCTTTGTAGGTCCTATACCTTCTTTTCTATCTGGGATTTGTCACTTCAGATAGTTTTCAAATCTTAACTCCTAAAGGTGATGTTTTTTAAGCTCTGTCCCTATGGATAGCACCTTTTCCCAGCAACGTTACTGTGACTAGCATACAAGGAGATATTTCCCAAGCCATTTTTTTTCCTAGACTGGTGCAGATAAAACTTGAGAAAGGCAAATGTCTCTTTTTTTTTTTTTTTCTCTTCCTGTATTCCTCTTTTTTTCCTCTTATATCTTTAAAATATTTTGGTGCTTGAAGTCTTTTTCCAACTTCATTCTACCTCCTTTTATTTTCTCACCTTAGTTCACATTGTAATAAGAGACATTTATGATGTAATTATTCGGTAAGGCAAAAAAGAATAGAGCAAAACAAATTGTTGGTTAGAGCTGTTGTCTATGTTTAATTTATTTACTTAGAAATAAAACATCACGAGGTGTGTTTTGAAACTGCAGTTTTTTTTAGCACTTTTGGGAATACAAGAAAAGTGAAGGGCTGAGGTTTGGAAATGTAAAAATTTAGTTTTAAAATGCATAATGTCTTTCTTGGTAGGGGTGGAGGACTGTTAATTGTATAAGGTGTTAGCCTTTGGTCAAGGTTCACTTTTTTTCTCATGGATGCCAGTTTCAGCACCAGTTACTGAAAAGTTACTTTCTTTCTTGCTTTATTATCATTATGTCAAAAATGTTGCTTCTACTGTGTGTCTGTGTTTTGACCTATTCCATTATGTCTGTCCCTTTGGCAATATTCCATTGTCTTGATTAATGTAGCTTTTAGAAAGTTTTACATTAAGGTAGAGTGGTTCCTCCCACTTCTTTCTTTTTCAAATCGTTGTAGTAGCCTAGAACCAATCTGTTTTTCCATATACAGTTGGCTATGAGTTCTGTTTCATATAGATTTGAAGTTGAAAATGTTACTTGTTAAGCTTTTCCTGTGCTTTCAAATGATAAATATAACATCTCATCTAATAGTATTTTTTGTAAGATTTCAATGTGTAAATATCTCGGGCAACACCAGTACAAGACCTTTAATCAGTTTTTCGTGTTTCTCTCTAAGGGGTCTAGTCATATAGATGCTGTTGTACTATTACTCCTTTCCAGTAATCTAATTCTGTCAACCTGGTTTGAATGTCTTAAGTCAATGCTGCTCCCTCTCTTCCTGCTGACCCCAGCCAGTGTAGACTTCTTTGTTTTTCTATGAAATTCCATGCCTGTAATCACTGCCACCCTCTTTATTCTCTTCCCTTTTCTTTATTCCAGCAGGTGATCCTAAAGTATAGCTTTGTTACTGGGAAACCTAATCATAGTCTCTTTCCCCCAGTTTTACCTTTTTCACTTGTCCAAAAAAAAAAAAGTGATATCCTCTTGCAGCATAAGGATCAGGTAAAATAGAATGTCTTGTGATATTTTATCGAAGTAAAAGAATTATTTCTTAAGCTTTTGTGTCTTTCTTCTTCCTCTGCAATGTGGCAAAAGGACCTATGACTCCCCATGGGCCTCAGAAATTTTGTATTTTCTAAAGAGTGTCTTCTAAATACAGCATCTGCTCCCTGTATTTGTTCTCTCACAGTTTACATATGCAGCTCACTGTTTTGAGAATTACCATTTAATGGAAAATACTGATAATGTAGTGAAAGAGTTGAGCTTCTGCCTGCAGAGTAGAACTATACAACCCAGCAGTCCCACTGCTGGGAATGCCCTGAGAAAACCATAATTCAAAAAGTCACATGTACCCCAGGGTTCATTGCAGCTCTATTTACAATCGCCAGGACATGGAAGCAACCTAATGTCTGTGTCCATTGACAGACAAATGGATAAAGAAGATGCGGTGTATACACACAATGAAATGTTACTCAGCCATAAACAGGAATGAAATTGGCTCAGTTGTAGAGATGTGGACGGACCTAGAGACTGTCGTACAGAGGGGGGTGAGAGAAAACCAATATATTAACACATATATGTGGAATCTGGAAAAGTGGTACAGATGAACCAGTTTGCAAGGCATAGAGACAGGTGTAGAGAACAAATGTATGGACACCAAGGTGGGAGAGTGAGGGGTGGGATGAACTGGTAGATTGGGATTGACATATATACACTAGTATAGATAACAACCTACTGTGTAGCATGGGGAACTCCACTGTACAGTAGAAACTAACACAACATTGTAAAACAACTATACCCCAATTAAATTTTTTTGAAAAAGAAACATTATCTCGTATGTGGAACCTAGAAAAATGGTACAGATGAGCTTATTTGCGTGACAGGAATAGAGACGCAGACGTAGGGAACGGACGTGAACACAGTGCGGGAAGGGGAGAGTGGGATGAATACGGAGATTAGGTTTGACGTATATACACTACCACGCGTGAAACAGGTAGCTAGTGGGCACCTGCTGTATAGCACAGGGAGCTCAGCTCGGTGCTCTGTGGTGACCTAGATGGGTGGGACGGGGGGTGGGAGGGAGGTCCAAAAGGGAGGGGTTATGTGTACATATATAGCTGATTCACTTTGTTGTACAACAGGAAGTAACACAACATTGTAAAGCGACTATACCCCAATGAAAAACAAATTTACTGACCGGACACAGATTAAGAAGTGCAAAACCATGGTGTGTTGATAGAAAAGACACAGAAGGACTCAAGTAGATACTCAGTTAATATATGGTCAAAACAAAGTACTGGCTAGAAAAAAACAGGATTTTGAGTGCTCCGGATATTCTCTTTTAAAGCCAGTGATTTGGAACCTCCCTTCAGTACTTTTAACATCTCTTTGTAAATCGAGTTAAGGCAATGATTGGAAGAGGGATTCCTCTGTCATCTGGCAGATGACCAGTCAGGCCTCTTCGTTAAGACTTATGGATCTTCCAGGCACTGATTCATTGTTCTGTTACATTCTGCTGTATCTTTGGAAATTAACCCTACAGAGAATGAAAAGAGAAATTCACGTCTTCAGCACATGCCCTGAAAAGTTCTCTTCAGTTGTTGCGTTGCCTCTGCAGGATGCAGGGGTGGGGATGATGAATAGACATCTCTTGCCTTCATATGGCTTAAATTTTCAGTCACAGAAGTGGTTCACTAGCAATTTCCCGTATGTACTGGAAGGTTTGTTTGGTCCTCAGTGTTCTGGGCTGTGCACTCAGAACCACAGAAGCACGTGTGCCCATGCAGAGCTGGCTGATCGAGATGCTGGGCGGATGTCCATCAAGCTGGAGACCTAGGAGTATACGGCATGACCCAAGTTACATCACTCCAGGGCAAGATGCTGTTTTTATAAGGTCCCAGCGAGTCACTGTAGCTCAGGACATCTATTTCCACCCAATATCCACTGAGTTTGTCTCAAATCCTAAAAGAGCAATTGCCCTGTTAGCTTTCCAACAGCCTTCCCAGCTCGGGTCAATCTGTACTGCATCCCACCTCCTTTTGGATCCATAACCTATGAGGGATCCGGACAGAATTTTGAGGCAACCACTATAGTCTCATGTGCCTAATTAGAGCGGCTATCAGGGAATCGAATAAACTTCTACCACTATGATCCATGGATTATGCTGATGGAAGCATTCTCGGATCATTTTCAAACACCCTAAGGAAGAAAAGAGATTAGCTGGAGTGCCCATAATCTCAAAACGGAAGCACATTTCAGAGTTGTGCTTTGTTTCTAACAGAGAGACCCGAGTAAGTACTTTTCTTTTTTAGTCAAGGTATTGTGTTAGTTCTATTTCATCAGCATATTTCCCACCCACTAATATAGGGCCGTTTAATACCATCTTGCTTATGTCAGACACCTGTGCACATTTTCCTCTCACCTTTTAGTAGAACAAAGATTCAAAACTGCCGAGGTCTATTACAGCAATTTTAAGGGCGCAAACGGTAACTCTGATATTTTTCTGAAATGCTTTGTTTGGAGTCTGAGATTCATTGTTCAGCTTTCTCTGTCAGAGACAATGAAATAACACCTGTTTTGTTTTCAGGGGAAAAAAAAAAGTGTTCTGTTTCTGTGGAGTAATTTCCAATTTAGTTTGTGGCTCTCCTTTAAATGTCAAGAAGAATAAAGATTGGGAGACAATACACCATAACGTTGATGCTCTGAAAAAAGAGATTTCTGGGGTTTTATTCTTCTTGTTTTCACTTTTCTACATTTTCTGCATTTCTCCTAATGGATAATTATTTTTATCATTCTGATTATTTAACATATACCAAAGTTGGTGATTCCATAGTTCCTAAAGTCTTCGTGGGATTCCAAAAATCACTAATGATTTGGGAGCATCAGTAACTTTGTCTGCAGGGTCCGTTCTAATCTGTATGATGAATAACCTACCTGAGCATTGCTCTGGATGATCTCTTTTCTCCAGATGTGTCCACATCTGGTTTCCAATGAGACACCTCAATCCTTGCCGTGCTTCTTCTAACCCCTTGGGCCTGGGTCCCTTAGGATGAAATATTTTTTTTAAAAATCTGCCCCATTTTCAAAGAGAGGCAACTCTCTATATCACAAATATTGTGATTCATTGCTTTTCTGCACAGCTCATCAGAATGCTACACTAATTTTGTTCCAAATAAACTGTTGCTCCTGAATTTTCAGGTTCATAGGAGCAGGAAGCCATCTTAATAATAATAACTACAATTTACTGAACACTTAAATATCTGCTAGGTGCTCTGCCAAGCATTCTGAATATGCCGTTTGATTCATTTCTCCAAGCAACTCTTATGGAAGCAATATTAATAGCCTGATTTTTTTTTATGAGAAAGCTGATGTGTAGAGAACTTAAGAATCTTATCCACCTTCTCCAAACCAATTAATGATCATACCAGGATTTGAACACAGGGCTCCTTTGCTGCAGAGAAAGGCAGGCCACACTGCCATGGGATTCGACAGCCAATGTCCATTTTATTGCTTTATCTTTCGGGCAAGAACCCATAAATGCAGGTTCTCTATCGGCTTTGATTAAGAGGCCAATTTCCTGGTGTTCTTAAGGACATCTGAATATATCTTGAAGCTTTTCCCCCTTTATTAGTTGATTTCCTTCATAGGACACCAGGATGCAGTAGTACCAGCATGCCTCAAAAGTGATAACCTCTAAACCCACTTTTCATCTCAGTGACACAGCTGTTAACCTCATAATGGTGTGAAACGATGGAACTCTGCCCCTCTTGTAGTAACATAATTGTTATAATTATTAACACATTATGTTAATATATGAGGGCTGGAGGATGTTATATTAACTCATAATAACTTAAATTTATTAATTTAACCAAAAGATGGACTGACCGCATGCCCGCATACATGGCAAAAAATAAGATGCACATACTCTATTCTGGGGGGGTGATTTCAGTGTATTGCCAATCAAACAAGAGCACGCTGAAGAAAAGATCCCTTATCTAGTAGCACCGTAAAGCCGCATAACAAACATCCCTTAGCTCAGTGGCTTAAAGTACAGTTCTTTAGCTAATGAGCAGAAGGGTGGATCTTTAGATTGCGTTCAGTTGGGTTCTTTGCTGTGTACTAACTTCACTCACAGGGTCTGCCTAGGTCTGGTTGTCAGCTGAGAAATGTCACCATAGATGTCTTATTTCCAACAAGCTTGCTCAGGCACGCTCTCAGGACTGGGGTGAGCAGTGGCAGCAAACCGAAAAGCACAAGCCCTTTCAAAACCTCTGCTTATATCACAAGTGTGGACACCCACTGGCTATAGCATGTAAACCGGGGCAAACTTATTACCAAGCGGTGCAGAGCTCTCTCCCACCTTGTGCTAGATGGAGCCACAAACTCCCATTGTGAAGGGTGTGTCGGCAGGAAAGGATGACGGATCAGGGCGCTCATGCAATCTCTATACCTCAAGGAACAGCTGAATATGGTGCAAAATAACTGTTAGAAAGAACAGCTATGTAGACCCTACAAAACGTTGTTTAGAGCAGATGCTTCTCACAGTTTAATTCAACAGGAGTGCGGGTAAACCAGGGCGGACCCCATACCTAATTCATCCTGGCAGCTGCCTTGGGACACTGTGATGCACAAAACCGGAACCACCAAAGCACGACGCGGTTGCGCTTCTACATTTGTAACGATCCACGGGTAACCCACGCACAATACTGTCTAAGCCAAAATAGTACCTTCTCGCTCTAAGTCACAGAAGGGAGAAGTCTCGAGTGAGTAGGTGCACGCACTGTTGAACCGCTACCGTTTCATGAGATACATATTGATAAAAATCGGGTGTGTGGACAAAACTGGGATTGATTCTCTTTCTTGACAACCATGTAAGTAAAGATCTTTCTTTCAACAATAAAACATCAAGGCCATCACCCACAGAATAATTCTATTAGAGGCCTTAATTCAGGGACAAACTGGACAATGTGGAATTTAGTATACAACTTCTTACAAAAACACAACTGAAATTATGCATCTGTTGGAGAAAGTATTTTAAGTGGCATATCATCGCACATAACCTTTATACTTTCTAAGTGGTTCCTTTATCGAAATATGTCCTCAGAAATAGTCACCCCTCTCACATTAGACTATCTCCCTTTGATTAGTAAGCATCTGTTTTTAGAATGAGACATATAAAAACATTTTTTTGTATTTTCTTTAACATAGCTACTATATAAACTGCCCATGAGACAAATCCCTCTTAAAATCTGGCATCAGAAAGAGAAAATTTATCTGACAAACTTGTTTGCTTCCTTGATCAACCTTATAAAAAAAGACGATTTTGTGCCTCACCTTACTGCAAAAAGAACAGAGCAAATATTAGCACATAATTGCGGTTTCTACATCAACTGAGGTGTGAATTAACGCTGTTATCTTTGATCAGCCTTTGCCTACTTTCATTTTGTAATGAACTCTTTGGGCATGTTTGGTGAGGGATACTGTCTCCTTTCTGTAGAGATGCAGAATCATACATTCAAAATGTAATGGCTCAAAACAGCCACTGTTTATTTTTCTCGTGATACTGTGGGGTGATCATTTGGGTGGGGCTCAGAGGAGATGGCTCAACTCTGTGGCTTGTGGGATCTCTGTATTTTATTTCTGGGGCCTCGGCTGGGACAGGTAAAATAGCTCTGCCCCTTGTCCTTAGGGTCTCGCTTCCTCCAGGAGGGTAGCCCGGGCTTGTTCACGTTATAACAGGGTCAAAGAAAGCAGAAGGGGAGGCTATGTAGCTTCTAGAAGTTCAGGCTTGGATTTTTAACAGCAGCACTTCATGGCATTCTATTGGTGGAAGCAAACCATGAGGCCAGTCCCAATGGAAGGGGTAGGGAAAGAGCTTCCATCTCTTGGGAACTGCCAAAAACGTGCGACCATATCTTCAATCTACCACAGCTAGAGATAAAGTCTAAGTGATTCACCCCTACAGGCAATCACTGGTACAAACCCACACACTTTTCTTGATACTTCTGTCACTCATGTACTATTTAGTCTATGGAGAGGAATTCCATGTAAAAAGGCACCAGGAAAAAACATCCTTCAAAACCTAGAATGTGGATATTCTACAGTAAATGGCTTGGCTTCCCCAACAAATGGGTGGCACGGAAAAAGGCAGAGGGGGAGGCAATAAAAGTTTAAATAACAAAAAGATACATTTCAGCAATGTGTTCGTCTCTGTGCTCCCAGTTTGGAATACAGATAAAATGAAGAAAGGTTCTTACTGTACACAGTTCTTTTATTCCTCATGGAAATCTTCCATCTTATAGAAAATCAGAATTTCATCTTGAAAGGTTTCCAACATTTTTTGGCCACCCGTCTTCCATTAAGATTGGGACCTTGCACTATGGAGATAAGTATATCCCCTGTAAACTTAAAATTTTTATTTAAAAAAAATAAGCCTAACCTGAACCTAAAGAGAGATCAAAAAAGCCTAAAGACATTCTGCAAAAGAGTTAACCTGCTCTCTTCAAAAGTGTCAAAGTCCTACATTACCAGGAAAGATTCAGGAGTTATTCCAGCTTAAAAGACAGGATAGCTGAAGGATAACTTGGACATTATTCTTACAATTGGCAGTATCTGAGTAAGTCTCCACAGAGACAATAGTATTAGATCCATGTTAGGTTACCGATTTTCATCATTGCACTGTGGTTACGTTAACACAAGGCCTCGTTTTAGTGTACTATTCCTACTGCTCTTATCTGCGCAAGTTTTGAACGTGTTGTACCTGCGCAAGTTTTGAACGTGTTGCAGGAAAGTGCTGTTGAATACTTCTGTAGGATTCAACTGTCTATATTATGTCTGAAAAATGTATCCCTTCCAACCTTGCAGTCTCCCATGCTTTCCCAGAGTTCTCCATTCTGAATTCACATTTATATGCAACAGTTCTCATTCAACTAAATATTTTTTGGTAATGAAGCACAGTTCCATCTCCCATTGTAGCAGCCTGGTTTATTTTCAAGACAACCTAGCAGCAACTTCAGAACACAGTGACGTATGAATGGCATAAACCAGGAACGAACCTTTTTCAGAAGTGGGGAAAACCTTCCTCTTCGACTAGGCAGCAGAACGAAGTTCGCCAGAGCGAGCTTGGAAAGCAGTGATACTCAAAGCGTGGTTTTCAGACCAGGCACACTAGCGTCCTCTGGCACTGATACACAGGCAGATTCCTGGGACCCACTCCAGACCCACTGAATCAGAGTCTCTAGGGATTTGGCTGGGAAAATGCGCATTTTAAATACACGGCCCAGGTGCTTCTTATCATTCAGTACTGAACAAATATTTATTAGTATCCTCTGTGCACCAGATGCCATTCAAGGTCCTAAAGATAAAAGTGTGTAAAACAGCAAAGAGGATGCAAAATGGTACGGACAGTTTGGAAGACAGTTTGGTGGTTTCTTACAAAACTACACATACTCTTACCAGACGATCCAGCAATCTCATTCCTTAATATTTGCCCAAAGGAGATGAAAACTTACATCCATGTGGATGCTTGCAGCAGCTGTATTCCTAATTGCCAAGAACTGAAAGGAACTAAGATGTCCCTCAGGAGCTGAATGGATAAATAAACTGTAAAGCATCTGGACAATGGAATATTACGCAGCACTGAAAAGAAATGAGCTGTCAAGCCAGGAAAAGACATGGAGGAACCTTAATGCATATTCCTAAGCGAAGAAACCCATCTGTACATCTGTAAAGGATACACACTGTATGATTCCAACTAGATGACATTCTGGAAAAGGCAAAACTATGGAGACAGTGAAGAGCTCAGTGGTTGCCAGGGGTTCGGGGGGAAAGAGGGATGAATGGGTGGAGCACAGAGAATTTTTAAGGCAGTGAAATTACTCTATATGATACTGTAATGGTGGATACATGTCATACATTTGTCCTAGGTATAATACGAGGTATAAGAGCAAGATGAACCCAATGTAAACTATGGACTTTGGGTGATAATTTTTTAAAAAAAGAGCGTATCATTGGATGCACACAAAATTAAAAAACAAAATCCCACTTATCCTCGCATTCATGGAGCTCAGAGTGGCAGTGAAGCTTGAGAACAAATATTCTAAGGGATGGGTGGGAATTCAACTGAGGATTTGATGACCCAGCCAGAGAAACACCTCCCAAACAGAAGTAATGCTACAGCTGCAAAACTGATGCAAAAGCCTCAGAGTCAAGGTTTCCTGTTGTTTTTTTTTAAATGAACTTTTAATTTTGGAATACATTTAGATTTATGGGAAAGTTACAACGATAGTGCAGTGTGTACCTCTCACCCGTTTCTCTAATGTCAGCACCTTACATAGCTATGGTGCATTTGTCACAACTAAAAGGCCAACATTGTATATTCGTGCTAAACAAATGCTGTACGTTATCAGGATTTCACTAATTCTGTATTTCCGTCCTTAGTCTCCTCTGCTCTGTGATCATTTCTCTAACTTGCCTTGTTTTTCAAACCTTTGACAGTCTTGAGAAGTAATGGGCAGGTATCCTGTATAACATCTTTTATTTCGAGTTTTCCTGAAGTTTTTCTCATGATTAGATAGGGGTTAAGGGCTTCAGGTTGAAGACCACAAGGTGAAGGGTCCTTCTGCTCACTTCATACCATGGGGGACAGAAGAGCAACCTGATTTATCACTGGCAATGACCTTGATCTTGTACTTGACCTTGACTATCTAGCCAAGGTAATGCTTGGGCTATTCTTGTTGATGTCAGGGTAGCCATAGGATGGTAGGAATGCCCAGGGGACGATGTAGGTTGAAGGGCCAACGGGACATCCAGATGGAATCAGTGGCAATGGAGGTTCGTCTTTCAGGGGAACCATCTGTGACAGATACTCACTCTAGTCACCTCCCAAGTGCCATGCAGACGACGGAAAGGGCATCAACACCTGGTCATCCATCTCCAAGCAACTCGTTATCTTCATTTTGCTCCACCCTCCTCGTGGCAGTGTTTTATTTCATCCAAGGATAAAACGCCTCATTGATCAAACACCTTTCAGAATTTAGAATGACACTGCTCCCTCACAAAATCAACACCTTTATTTGAACTGAAAAGTGGAATCCCATTTTTTGGTAGACAATAGGTCTAATCCGGATTTTGGATCAGACCATGGGGATTGGGAATTGGTTTTTACAAGTTTCATTATACACTGCACATTTTTCCATCAATATATCTGAATCTGCTGGTCCAGTACTTCTGCAGAAATATACCTGATATATGTATAATCCATACATAATATGCTGATAATGTAAATGATTTGCCAGGGCTCAGCATATGAACATTTTGGGTGGTGACTTTGAAATAGGTGCGGAAGTATGCTTTTCAAAACTATTTAAAAATAGTGGGTACTACACTAACAAATGTAAGGTAGATAGCTAGTGGGAAGCAACCGCATAGCACAGTGATATCAGCTCGGTGCTTTGTGACTGCCTGGAGGGGTGGGATAGGGAGGGTGGGAGGGAGGGAGACGCAAGAGCGAAGAGATATGGGAACATATGTATATGTATAACTGATTCACTTTGTTATAAAGCAGAACTAACACACCATTGTAAAGCAATTAAACTCCAATAAAGATGTTTAAAAAAATAGTGCGTACTAGAGGAAAACTTTTGAAGAAGTGTGTTTGGTTCACCATTCACGTTTAACATTTGAGTTTGTATGGAGCTGATTACAGACTAAAGATAGTGTATAAAGAGATGAAGATGGGATACCAAGAGTGAGCATAAATTGCAATAAAATTGGAGGCAATTGAGAGAAAAGCATGGGAAAGCATCCAGTAGAATTAACAGCTTACTTTCCTGCATGTAGTGAAACCTATTTTTATCATCGCATATATGTGGAATCTAGAAAAATGGTACAGGTGAGCCAGTTTGCAAGGCAGAAATAGAGACACAGATGTAGAGAACAAACATATGGACACCAAGGTGGGAAAGCAGGGCTGGGGGGAGCGGGGTGGGATGAATGGGAGATTGGGATTGACATATATACACCAGTATGTATAAAATGGATAACTAATAAGAACCTGCTGTATAAAAACAACAACAAAAAGCTGGGACAAAGTAAGAGAGTGGCATGGACATATATACACTACCAAACGTAAAATAGATAGCTAGTGGGAAGCAGCCACCTAGAGGGGTGGGATAGGGAGGGTGGGAGGGAGGGAGATGCAAGAGGGAGGAGATATGGGAACATATGTATATGTATAACTGATTCACTTTGTTATAAAGCAGAAACTAACACACCATTGTAAAGCAATTATACTCCAATAAAGATGTAAAAAAATAATAATAATAAAATGGTAAAACACTTCAACTTCATAAAAACTAAAAAGAAAGACAATCTTGTACGTTTTCCAAATTGTGTTTTAGATAAAGCAGATATATATTTTCATATGTAATAATGTCCCTTCTTTACAGACAAAGCTGTATTTAAACAATAATGCACAGGATTAACACAACACATTTTGTATACAGTGAAACTAAACTGCTCAGTGGTCTTCCAGGGCCACATCACTGGGATTTAACCACTCCACAGAGGGGCCGAGCAGAGTCTGAAGTTCATTTGATAATTCAACCAAATCTAGTAGCTCTTTGCTTTTAGGATTGAAGGCTTCCAGGTCTTTGGGGCAAGAGAACAAGAGACTTGCAGAAACCTGCCTGTAAACTCTGACTCTGCGACTGTGACAATTTCAATATTGGGAAAATTGCAGTGGAATACACAGGAGGACGTTTTCAATTTTTTAAGCACATCTGAAAGCAATAACCAGTTTCGTGGCCTACAAAATAAAAAAGAAAGTGGTTCAAGTTTCTGGCAAAAATTACTGACTACTATCCTGAATAAACCCATCTACAGCCATAACAAGAGCCAATAGCTTTTTCTAACTATACCCATCATTGACCAATGCTCTCTTATCAAAGTAAGGGAAAGTATTTACTTCTAGTATGAGTAACTCAGAACTCATCTGGTTTTAAGAGAACATCTAGAGAAGGCCATCTGATTTTTAGAAAGCAGAAGGAACATCTTAATGAGATTCATCAAATGTGCTTTTCACTGCTCTCACTGCTAACAAATGGGTTAATTCCTATTCACTCAGCTCTTACCACAATTCAAGTTATAACTCTCTGTGTGTTCCACTATATTCACTGAGGGAAGTCTGTATCCCAACCCAAGAGGATTGATTACAAACACCTTTTCTGATCCCTCCTCCTACCCCCACAATAGAATACATTTTAAACACACATTACACCACATTTCTTTTCACACATGCCACACACTAAATTTCATCTCTTTCGGGATTGATGGTTTTTAGAAGCAAACTGTAACATTCCTTACATGCACAGTGCAACACAACTTTATGTTTTCTGTTACTATAAAATTTCACTGTTTTAATGGCATATATACTTTTATTTATTAAGTACCTTTGTTTACACAGCAAAGGATTAATCTCTTATGTGTATACGATATATAAAAGCCCATGAATAAATGATTTTTCTAATCCTACACGAGAAGGCAGATTATCAATACACTGTTACACACTTCGTGTGCCTAAGGAGTCCCCTATGTTGGGAGCTCCTAGGACTCTTTCCCAAAGATTTCGTGACCAAAGTCTCCAAGGGAGCAACTATTCTGTGAAATTCCACTGAATGACAGCTTCAACACTTTGGGCCCAGCGTCTTATTTGCCTTGGTGGTGTTCTATTGAGGATAGTTTATACTGGGCTATGAATCTGATCCCCACTGTGTATAATTAATCTTTTCCAGAAATTTTCATTAAGTGAGGTTCATGGAGAATTAGAAATCATTCACCCACCCTCATCTGCTTAAAAGGGGTTTTAGGTCCTGCTTCCCCAAGAAAACTACTGCAAGCTATTTTTCAACTACATGATATATACATCCTTACCTCTGAGCAACAGACACTTGGATGTTATAACAAGGTAAGAGAGGACTATCTGAAAATTCAAATTCAAACACATCGCTGAAAGCCTTATCCTCATCATCCTCATCCTCTGGTCCTGGAGGATCTGTCAAAACATTAAGTCCAGCCTTTTTATCTGGTTCTAATGCAGGTAAAAAGAAAGAAAGGAGTCAGTAGGCTCTACCACATTTCAGCTCTCAATAATTAAACAATTCTAAATAAAAACATAATTTCCTAATGATCCCTGCTTACAGTACCCATCACCCATCATCCCCTCACCCATACCAGAGAGAAATATTCTGTAACTCATTCACTTCCCACTGAAAGAAAAATGTGGAGGAAAAATGTTTCTCACCACATACAGAGCTTCCATAGAACTCCCAAGGGCCACCAAGTTTATCATCATTGTGACCCTGTAGGTCCTTTAAATAATCTAGAGAGATGACAAAATAAAAGGGTTTTTAAAAAAATGTTAGAAGTAATAAATGATTTCAGCAGAGTTGCATGAGAGTCAACATACAAAAATGAGTTGCAATTTTATATACTAACAATAAACAATTCAAAAGGGAAATAAAACAATCTCACAGTAGCATTGAAAAAATACTTAAGAATAAACTTAATAACGAAGGGACATCTAAAAAAAAATGGTTCTGAAGAACCTAGGGGTAAGACAGGAATAAAGACACAGACCTACTAGAGAATGGACTTGAGGTTATGGGGAGGGGGAAGGGTGAGCTGTGACAAAGTGAGAGAGTGGCATGGACATATATACACTACGAAACGTAAGATAGCTAGCTAGTGGGAAGCAGCCACATAGCACAGGGAGATCAGCTCAGTGCTTTGTGACCACCTAGAGGGGTGGGATAGGGAGGGTGGGAGGGAGAGAGATGCAAGAGGGAAGAGATATGGGAACATGTGTATATGTATAACTGATTCACTTTGTTATAAAGCAGAAACTAACACAACACTGTGAAGTTATTATACTCCAAAAAAGATGTAAAAACAAAACACAAAGAGACAAAGACTTGTACACTAAAATCTACAAAACTTAGCTAAAAGGAATCTAAGAAGATTCAGATAAATGGAAAGATATCCCATGTTCACAGATTAAGCAGACTTTATTGTTAAAATGTCCATACTACCCAATGCAGTCTACAGATTCAAGGCAATCTTTCTCAAAATCCCAGCCTTTTTTTTATATTTTTGCAAAATTAGAGAAGTCTATTCTAAATTCACGTGGAATCTCGAGGGATTCTGAATAGCCTAAGTAATCTTGAAAAACAACAAAGTTGGTGGCCTCACACTCCCTGATTTCAAAACACACCACAAAACAAAGTAATCAAAACAATACAGCACTGGCATAAAGACAATACACTGTCAAATAATCTTTGACAAGAGTGCCAAGGCTACACGTGGAGAAAGCCTCTTCAACAAAGGATGCTGCGGGAACTACCTGATGGTCTAGTGGTTAGGACTTCGTGATTTCACTGCGGTGGCCCTGATTCAATCCATGGTCAGGGAACTAAGATCCCACGAGCCATGTGGTGTGGCCAAGAAAACAAAACGACAGCAACAAAAAAATGATGCTGGGAAAAGAATGAAGCTGGACCCTTACCTTACACCAAATGCAAAAATTAACTCAAAATGGATATAATAAATAAGACCTAACACCATAAAAACATAGGAGGAAAGGTTCAGGAAATTGAATTTGACCAACATTTCTTGGATATGACACCAAAACACAGGCAACAAGAGCAAAATCAGATAAATCTGACTACGTCAAACTAAAAAATTTCTCCGTATCAAAGGAAATACAGTGAAAAGACAATCTACAGAACGGGAGAAAATACTGCAAGTCTGATAGGGGTTTATAGCCAGAATATAAAAGGAACTCCTGCAAGTCAACAAAAAACAAATAAACTAATATTAAAATGGGCAAAGAACCTGAATAAACATCTCTCCAAAGAAGATCTATAAATGGCCAATAAGCACGTTTTCATTAATTAGCAAATAAAATCTATAGTAAGATACCACCTCACATCAATTAGAACAAAAAACAGTGAGTGAGAGTGAGGATCTAGAGAAATTAGAAGTGTTGCAAATTACCACCTAATTTTTAATTTAAAACATTTGTTAAACTTTGTCATTCCTATTCTTTGAAGTTACCTACCTGCCAGAAACATTTCCATAAGTTTGCTGTGAGTCATACTCATGACAGTTCTACCGGAATACGTAGCCAAAGTGGGGTCAGCACCATAGGAGAGAAGCAAGCGAACAATATCCAAGAAATCACTCTCAACTGCATCATGAAGAGGCCTAGGAAGAGATGTGCAGTGGGATTAACCTTGTGTACACATACTTGCTTCTGGAGTAGTTTCATTTAACAATAAGCAAAATACGGTGTGTGTACTATGTGTGATAAACCTCCTACATGGAATATTTCACGAAGAAAGTATGTACTTTCAAACCATTCTACACAAAGGGAAACTGAGGCATGATAACTGACCCAAGATGAAATAATAAATTACTGTTAGTTCTGTATCAGTCATTTATAAGACAGGTGAACAAACAATTTCAGAAATAATTCTCAAATGAAAATCTATTTTAGTCCAAGACCTAATTCAAGACAAAGATGAAAATATTTTGAAGGAATTTAACTAATGACAGACTGTATAACGATAAATCAGAGAGAAAAAAAATCCCATCGTTATGGAAGCCAATAGAAGTATCAATTGTTACACAATTTTTTAAAATACCTACTCCATTTTAAAAAGAACCAGGGTACAAATATCAGTGATCAGTGAAAATTTCTCTTGGAAGCTGGGCTCTAGGAACTTATAGACAATAATGATGAACTCTCTGCCTCAGAACCTCAGTGACTGAAGGGGAGAGAAGAAACAGGGTCCAGAGTCAGCCCAGAACCAGAGTCATTACGATGAGTTCTCATGAGGATACAGAGTCCTCCATCCATTTGCACTAGGGAATGAAACATTGCCTGCATTCCCAACCTGAATGGGTAGTAATTTGAAACTATAGAATACCACAAACATTTCAATTTTGCTTATTTTATAACTGTGAGGAGAGCCCTAGTACATTGCCTCTTGGTAGCATTTCGTGGACACAAGCACAAACTTGGTCCTCAGGCCAATAAATTGTGACCATATTGGGGATGGGGCCAGGTCTGAGGATGTGGGTTATGACATCAGGTTGTACACAAAGCCAACACAGGTCTGTACTCTGTACTATTGGGACTTGAAGATCATATATTTTTTGAACACAGTGATTTAAAGAAATGATTAAAGAGTTCAGTGTCTTAAAACTTAGCACTACTATTTATTCATATAACCCTTGATTATTTCAGGGACTAACCTACGGGGGCGTTGTACGACTCACCAATGTTTTACGCCTTGACTCTAATAAGCCATCTGAGGAGAAGAAATAAACACACAGAAAATTAAGAAGAAACAATAGTGCAAATTGCCAATAATGTGCAAGAGGAGGCCCCAAAACAAAGGCTGGTACTGAACGTTGGAGTAGGAGCTTGCAATTACTGAGAAGAGGCATAAAGTGTGGAGAAGGATTATGGAGGCCAAGCATACCTCATGGAGCAGAAAGTTTCTTCTGCTGGACACAGTGGAAAGCTACATAAATTCGGGGGGGAAAAAAAGTGGTCAAAATAATGTCTCGTTGCCCTGAACTGAACTGTATCTTACTTTTTATTGGTTTTGAACAGTGAAATAATTTAGTTACTGACTTTTGGAAAGAAAAAAACTGAAAGGCCAAGAACTAAAGTGGAAATGATCAAGGTTTTTAAAAACAACAGTAAACAATAATATTATAAAATCAGAACAACAAAATTAGAGTCCATCACTGACGCATCCCTAACTGGCCTGAACAAGCACACACGTGCACACATGAACACACAAATACACACACTTATCAACTTAGAAACCACAATCAATCCTACGAGGGTAACTACTTACAGAATGCCTTTTTTCTTTCAATTTTTGAATTTTATTATATTTTTTTATACAGCAAGTCCTTTATTACTTATCCATTTTATACATATATACATGTCAATCCCAGTCTCCCAATTCATCCCACCACCACCCCCATCCCCCGTGCTGCTTTCCCCCCTTGGTGTCCATACGTTTGTTCTCTACATCTGTGTCTCACTTTCTGCCCTGCATACCAGTTCATCTGTACCATTTTTCTAGGTTCCACATACGTGCATTAATATACGATATTTGTTTTTCTCTTTCTGGCTTACGTCACTCTGTATGACAGTCTCTAGATCCATCCACGTCTCTGAAAATGACCCAATTTCATTCCTCTTTATGGCTGAGTAATATTCCATTGTATACATGTACCACATCTTCTTTATCCATTCATCTGTTGATGCGCATTTAGGATGCTTCCAGGTCCTGGCTATTGTAAATAGAGCTGCAGTGAACATTGGAGTGCATGTGTCTTTTTGAATTATGGTTTTCTCAGGGTATATGCCCAGTAGTGGGATTGCTGGGTCATATGGTAGTTCTATTTGTAGTTTTTTAAGGAACCTCCATACTGTTCTCCATAGTGGCTGTACCAGTTCACATTCCCACCAACAATGCAAGACGCCTCCCCTTTTCTCCACACCCTCTCCAGCATTTATTGTTTGTAGATTTTTTGATGACGGCCATTCTGACTGGTGTGAGATGATATCTCATTGTAGTTTTGATTTGCATTTCTCTAATGATTAGTGATGTTGAGCATCCTTTCATGTATTCGTTGGCAATCTGTATATCTTCTTTGGAGAAATGTCTATTTAGGTCTTCTGTCCATTTTTGGATTGACTTGTTTATTTTTGTCATATTGAGATGCAGGAGCCGCTTGTAAATTTTGGAGATTGATCCTTTGTCAGTGGCTTCATTTGCAAATATTTTCTCCCATTCCGAGGGCTATCCTTTTGTCTTGTTTATGGTTTCCTTTGCTGTGCAAAAACTTTTAAGTTTCATTAGGTCCCATTTGTTTATTTTTATTTGCATTACTCTAGGAGGTTGATCAAAAAAGATCTTGCTGTGATTCATGTCAAAGATCGCTCTTCCTATGTTTTCCTCTAAGAGATTTATAGTGTCCGGTCTTACATTTAGGTCTCTAATCCATTTGGAGTTTATTTTTGTGTATAGTGTTAGGGAGTGTTCTAATCTCATTCTTTTACATGTAGCTGTCCAGTTTTCCCAGCACCACTTATTGAAGAGGTTATCTTTTCTTCATTGTATGTTCTTGCCTCCTTTATCAAAAATAAGGTGACCATACGTGCATGGGTTTATCTCTGGGCTTTCTTTCCTGTTCCATTCATC
The DNA here is from genome assembly GCF_949987515.2 of Delphinus delphis. NCBI lineage: Eukaryota > Metazoa > Chordata > Mammalia > Artiodactyla > Delphinidae > Delphinus > Delphinus delphis. The sequence continues at coordinate 2,316,735 of NC_082705.1, forward strand.
TATCTTTCTGTTTTTGTTTGGCAGTACCATACTCTCTTGATTACTGTAGCTTTGTAGTATAGTCTGAAGTCAGAGACCCTGATTCCTCCAGCTCCATTTTTCGTTCTCAAGATTGTTTTGGCTATTTGGGGGTCTTTGTGTTTTCATACAAAGTGTGAAATTTTTTGTTCTAGTTCTGTGAAAAATGCCAGTGGTAGTTTGATAGGGATTGCATTGAATCTGTAGATTGCTTTGGATAGTAGAGTCATTTTCACAATGTTGATTCTTCCAATCCAAGAACATGGTATATCTCTCCATCTAATTGTATTATCTTTAATTTCTTTCATCAGTGTCTTATAATTTTCTGCATACAGGTCTTTTGTCTCCTTAGGTAGGTTTATTCCTAGATATTTTATTCTTTTTCTTGCAATGGTAAACGGGAGTGTTTTCTTGATTTCTTTCACTTTCAGACTTTTCATCATTTAGTGTATAGGAATGACAGAGATTTCTGTGCATTCATTTTGTATCCTGCTACTTTACCAAATTCATTGATTAGCTCTAGTAGTTTTCTGGTAGCATCTTTAGGATTCTCTACGTATAGTATCATCTCATCTGCAAACAGTGACAGCTTTACTTCTTCTTTTCCAACTTGGACTCCTTTTATTTACTTTTATTCTCTGATGGCTGTGGCTAAAACTTCCAAAACTATGTTGAATAAGAGTGGTGAGAGTGGACAACCTTGTCTTGTTCCTGATCTTAGTGGAAATGCTTTCAGTTTTTCACCACTGAGAATGTTGTTTGCTGTCGGTCTGTGATACATGGGCTTTATTATGCTCAGGTAGTTCCTTCTATGCCCACTTTCTGGAGAGTTTTTATCATAAATTGGTGTTGAATTTTGTCAAAAGCTTTTTCTGCATCTATCCAGATGATCATATGGTTTTTATTCCTTAATTTGTTAATACGGTGTATCACACTGATTGATTTATTTGCGTATACTGAAGAATCCTTTGCATCCCTGGGATAACTCCCACTTGATCATGGTGTATGATCCTTTTAATGTTTTGTTAGATTCTGTTTGCTAGTATTTTGTTGAGGATTTCTGCATCTATGTTCATCAGAGATATTGGTCTGTAATTTTCTCTTTTTGTAGTATTTCTGTCTGGCTTTGATATCAGGGTGATGGTGGCCTCGTAGAATGAAATTGGGAGTGTTCCTTCCTCTGCAATTTTTTGGAAGAGTTTGAGAAGGACGGGTGTTAGCTCTTCTCTAAATGTTTGACGGAATTCACCTGTGAAGCCATCTGGTCCTGGACTTTTGTTTGTTGGAAGATTTTTAATCACAGTTTCAATGTCATCACTTGTGATTGGTATGTTCATATTTTCTATTTCTTCCTGGTTCAGTCTTGGAAGGTTATACCTTTGTAAGAATTTGTCCATTGCTTTCAGGTTTTCCATTTTATTGGCATAGAGTTGCTTTTAGTAGCTCTTAGGATGCTTTGTATTTCTGCGGTGTCTGTTATAACTTCTCCCTTTTCATTTCTAAATTTATTGATTTGAGTTCTCTCCCTCTTTTTCTGGATGAGTCTGGCTAATGGTTTATCAATTTTGTTTGTCTTCTCAAAGAACCAGCTTTTAGTTTTATTGACCTTTGCTATTGTTTTCTTTGCTTCTATTTCATTTATTTCTGCTCCGATCTTTATGATTTCTTTCCTTCTGCTAACTTTGGGTTTTGTTTGTTCTTCTTTCTCTATTTCCTTTAGGTGTAAGGTTAGATTGTTTACTTGAGGGGTTTCTTGTTTCTTGAGGTAGGCTTGTATAGCTATAAACTTCCCTCTTAGAACTGCTTTTGCTGCATCCCATAGGTTTTGGATCGTGTTTTCATTGTCATTTGTCTCTAGGTATTTTTGGATTTGCCCTTTGATTTCTTCAGTGATCTCTTGGTTATTTAGTAACATCTTGTTTAGCATCCATGTGTTTGTGTTTTTGACTTTTTTCCCCTGTAATTCATTTCTAATCTCATAGCCTTGTGGTCAGAAAAGATGCTTGATATGATTTCAATTTTCTTAAATTTACTGAGGCTTGATTTGTGACCCAAGGTGTGATCTATCCTGGAGAATGTTCCGGGCGCACTTGAGAAGAAAGTGTAATCTGCTGTTTTTGGATGGAATATCCTATAAATATCAATTAATTCTATCTGGTCTATTGTGTCTTGTGTTTCCTTATTAATTTTCTGTCTGGATGATCTGTCCATTGGTGTGAGGTGTTAAAGTCCCCCACTATGATTGTGTTACTGGCGATTTCCTCTTTTACAGCTGTTAGCAGTTGCCTTATGTATTGAGGTGCTCCTATGTTGGATGCATATATATTTGTAATTGTTATATCTTCTTCTTGGATTGATCCCTTGATCGTTATGTAGTGTCCCTCCTTGTTTCTTTTAACATTTGTTATTTTAAAGTCTATTTTTCCTGATATAAGTATTGCTACTCCAGCTTTCTTTTGATTTCCATTTGCATGGAATATCATTTCCATCCCCTCACTTTCAGTCTGTATGTGTCCCTAGGTCTGAAGTGGGTCTCTTGTAGTCAGCATATATATTGCCCTTGTTTTTGTATCCATTCAGCAAGCCTGTGTCTTTTGGTTGGAGCATTTCATCCATTCACATTTAAGATAATTATCGATATTACCATTTTCTTAATTGTTTTGGGTTTGTTTTTGTAGGTCCTTGTCTTCTCTTGTGTTTCCCACTTCGAGAAGTTCCTTTAGCATTTGTTGGAGAGCTGGTTTGGTGGTGCTGAATTCTCTTAGCTTTTGCTTCTCTGTAAAGCTTTTGATTTCTCCATCGAGTCTGAATGAGATCCTTGCTGGGTAGAGTAATCTTGGTTGTAGGTTCTTCCCTTTCTTCACTTTAAGTATATCATGCCACTCCCTTCTGGCTTGTAAAGTTTGTGCTGAGAAATCAGCTGTTAACCTTATGGGAGTTCCCTTGTATGTTATTTGTTGTTTTTCCCTTGCTGCTTTCAATAATTTTTCTTTGTCTTTAATTTTTGCCCATTTGATTACTATGTGCCTCGGCATGTTTCTCCTTGGGTTTATCTGGTATGGGACTCTCTGTGCTTCCTGGACGTGGGTGGCCATTTCCTTTCCCATGTTAGGGAAGTTTTCGACTGTAATCTCTTCAAATATCTTCCTGGGTCCTTTCTCTCTCTCTTTTCCTTCTGGGACCCCTATAATGCGAATGTTGGTGCGTTTAATGTTGTCCCAGAGGTCTCTTATGCTGTCTTCATTTCTTTTCATTCTTTTTTCTTTATTTTGTTCCGCAGCAGTGAATTCTACCATTTTGTCTTCCAAGTTATTCATCTGTTCTTCTTCTGCCTGTTATTCTGCTGTTGATTCCTTCTAGTGTACTTTTCATTTCAGTTATTGTATTGTTCATCTCTGTTTGTTTGTTCTTTAATTCTTCTAGGTCTTTGTTAAACATTTCTTGCATCTTCTCGATCTTTGCCTCCATTCTTTTTCCGAGGTCCTGGATCATCTTCACTATCATTATTCTGAATTCTTTTTCTGGAAGGTTGCCTATCTCTGCTTCATTTAGTTGTTTTCCCGGGGTTTTATCTTGTTCCTTCATCTGGTACACAGTCCTCTGCCTTTTCATCTTGTCTATCTTTCTGTGAATGTGATTTTTGTTCCACAGGCTGCAGGATTGTAGTTCTTCTTGCTTCTTCTGTCTGCCCTCTGGTGGATGAGGCTATCTAAGAGGCTTGTCGAACCCTTTTTATTAACACCTTCTTAGGTACAAATTTTCAAATAATTTCTCCCGTTGTTTTCCCTCTTATTGAATGTATCCTTTGACAAGTAGAAATTTATATAATCCCATTTGTCTGTTTTTGCTTTTACTGCTTCTGCTTTTGATGTCATATCCAACAAATCAATACCAAGTCAAATGTCATAAAGCTTTATCCCTAGTTTTTCTCTAGCAGTTTTATAGTTTTACGTCTTACATTTACATACTTAATCCATCATAAGTTAACTTTCGTATATGGAGTAAGGAAGGGATTCAACTTCACTGCTTTGCATGCGGACGTGTAAGTTTACTTGCAACTGTGGATGAAGAAATTTGTCCATCCCATGAGCAATGTGGCCACACCTGCAGAGCCTCATTTGACTATATACACAATGGTTTATTTCTCTATTTTATTCCATTGGACAATATAGCTGTCTTTATGCTACTCACATGCCACTTTCATTACTGTGGCTTTGTACTAAATGTTGAAGTCAGGACAAATCAAGACAAAAAAAAACAAACCTTGCCTTTTAAAACAGATTTTAAAAATTATTCAGGGCTCCTTGAAATTCAACATGAATTGTAAGATGGATTTTTCTCTCTCTTCAATAAATACTGTTGGTACTTTCATAAGACTGCACTAAAATCATAGAACTGAGTAACATTGACAAGACAAAGGAATCAGAAGCCTTAGGCCATCATTCCCCAACCAAGAGACACTGACTTAACAACAATATACAGACTAAATTGTCTTTATGATAATACCAGAAACTGGTTAAGAAGCTGTAGCAACCCAAGCAAGTGCAAAATCAAGAAGAGCTGCAATGAAGCAGGTAAGAATATTTGTTCCATTTACATGTGAGGGGACTCCCACCCCCTACACTTAGCACAATGCAGGAACAATCAGGAAAAAGTTCTCAGCTTCTTCCTAGAGAGGGAAAGGCAAGAATGGAATGTGTAGCAAATGTTCTAGCATTGCAGTGGGTCTACCTGAGGGACTGACTGAGGGACTGAGTCTATATGCCTGACTCAGAACACTGAAGTGGACAGAGGTATTCTTTGGATGCTATATTAGTCTGTTCAGGCTACCGTAAATTAATAAAGCAAAATGGGTGGCTTAAAAAAGATAAATTTATTTCTTACAGCTCTGGAAGTTGGCAAGTACAAGATAAAGATTCCTAGTGATTGACTCACCTCCTGATTTGCAGGTGGCTACCTTCTCACTGTGTTCTCATATGATAGAAAGAAAAAGAGATTCCTCTTTTAATAAGGCCACAGGCCTATTGTATTAGGGTCCTACTCTTATGACCTCAGTTCCTTTTATTCATGTCGTATTGTTTTTTCTTCGTGGTTACCATGTGAATTATTTACCTCTTCAATTTATACTATATGAAAAAGGGATGAAATGAGCTAGTTGTTTGAAAAAATCAACAAAACTGTCAAACCTTTAACAAGACTCAAATAACATCAGAAATGAAAGAGGAAATGTTATAACTGATGCTATAGAAATGGAGAGAAATAATTTGCTCTGTAATTATTTAATATAAACAGTTGAATTTCCACAAATTGGATAACCTGGAAAAAAAGATAAGTTCCTAGAAACATGAAACACTTCAAAGCTGAATCGTGAAGAAACAGGAAATCTGAACGAGTAATGAGTAAGCAATCAAAAGTTTCCCAACAAAGAAAACCCCAGGGTCAAATGACTTCACTGGTAAATACCAAACATTTAAAGTCAAATTAACAACATACCCCTCAACTCCTTCTAAAAACATGGAAAGCGGGATCACTTCCAAACTTCATGGCCCAGCTTTGCAGGATCAGGAGAATGCATACAAGCTCAAGAATTCTGCCTCAAGAGAGTGCTAGAAGCATGGATCAGGTATGGCCTATCTATACAAGGTCTAAGAAAGCCTCAGAATCTGTAGCAGGACTGACTTAAACGTATTTCCACCCTGAAGGAAATTAGCTAAAAAGTGGAGGAGGTGACTGTGCCAACATGAAAACCGCAACACAAAATTCCAAGGAACTTGAAAACTCAAGGAAACATAAAATCACCAAAGGATTTCAACAATCTTCCAGTAACCAACCCAAAGACACAGACATCTATATTTACTAATTAAAGAATTCAAATGAGCTATTTAAGGAAACTCAATAAGCTACAAGAAAATACAGAAAAACAATTCAATGAAATAAAGAAAACAAAACACAATCCAAATGTGAAATTTAACAGCGACAGAAATCATAAAAAGAGTCATAGGGAAATTCTGGATCTGAAGAATTCAATAAATGAAATGAAAAATGCAACAGACAGCACCAATATCAGAACAGACCAAATAGAATACAGAATCAGTGAGATAGAGTCAATGAAAGGAAAAGAGATGCCATAAAGCTAACAACAACAACAACATCCAAATCACCGAAAATCCAAAAGGAAAAGAGAGGGAGAAGGGAACAGAAAAGTTTAATATTGAATCACTATGCTGTACATCTGAAACTAATATAATATTGTAAACCAACTATAATTCAATGAATGAATGAATGAATGAATGGAAGGCCAAGAACTTCCCAAACCTGGGGAGAGACTTGGAATCCAAAAATCGTGAAGATATATATCCCCCCCATTATTTCAGTTCAAAATGTTCTTATCTGAGAAACATTCTAGCAAACTGTCAAAAATCAAAGGTTCTAAAGGAAGCAAGAGAAAAAAATATTGTAACCTACAAGAAAATCCCATTAGGCTACCAACAGATTTCTGAGCACAATTATAGGCCAGGCAAAAAGGCAGAATAATATACTCATAGTGTTAAAACAGAAAAGCTGCCAACTTATCCTTTAGAAACAGACAGGAGAGAATTCATCACCACCAGACCTGTCTTAAAAGAAATGCTGAAAGGAGTTCTTCAGGCTGATACGAAAGGATGCTAATTAGTAATGAAAACATATGAAAATATACAACACACTGGTAAATGCAAATATATAGTCAAATTGTGAAACTCTAATACTGTAACATGAGGGTGTGTTAAACCAATTAACTATATTAAAAAGGTCAAAGGTATCAAAAATTACTCAGGCTACTATAATCTGTTGAAGAATATATAATATAAAAATCAAATTGCAACTCTAAACACTTGAAGGAGTGCATGAAAGGATAATGTGTTTGTAAGGCATAGACATGATGTTGCCAACCACATAAAATAGACTGTTATACCTAAAAGATGTTTAATGTAAGTCTCACGGTAACTACAGAGCAAAGACTAACTGTAGATTCACAAAAATAAAGACAGGAAATCATAGCAAACTATCACAGAAAATCAATAGTTCAAAGAAACATACTGAAAGAATAAGAAAGTAACAAGACGAACTACAAAACAGCCAGAAAACGGTTATATGGCAATAGTAAGTCCCTACATATCAATAACTACTCTAAATTTACATGGACTGAGTTGTCCAATCAAAAGGTACAAAGTGGCTGGATGCATAAAAAAAAAAACAAGACTCTACTGTATGCTATCTACAAGAGAGTAACTTCAGTTTTAAGGACATACACAGGCTCATATTTAAGGGATTAAAAGAGAATTCCATACAAATGAAAAAGAGAGTAGTGGTAGCTATACTCATATAAGAAAACAGATTTTAAGCCAAAAGGGGTTAGCAGAGACAAAGCAAGTCATGATATAATGATAAAGGGTCAACCTATCAAGGAAACATAACAATGGTAAATACATGTGCACCTAACATAAGAGTACCAAAATACATTAACCAAATACTAACATCTGAAAGAAGAAACAGACAATACAGTAAGATCAGAGGACTTCAAAACAACACATTTGACAATGGACAGAAATCCAGATGGAAAATCCTCAAGAAAACATTGGGCTTGAATCATACATGAGATCAAATGAACCTAACAGAGATATATACATTCCATCCAAAAGCAGCAGAATACATTGAATTAAAGTGGCAAGAGTGGGCACACCCTTCTCTTGTTCCTGATCTTAGAGGGAAGGCTTTCAGCTTTTCACTGTTGAGTATGGTATCAGCTATCAATCTGTCACATATGAGATATATCTGGTAAAGTTTCAGGATACAAAATTAATACACAGAAATTTGCTGCATTTCTATACACTGACAACAAACTATCTGAAAGAGAAATTAAGAAAACAATACCGTTTACCACAGCATCAAAAAGAATAAAGCACCTTTTGCCTCCTCGGTAGGAATAAACCTACCGAGGAGGCAAAAGACTTGTACTCAGAAAACTGTAAGACTCTGATGAAAGAAACTGAAGACCACACAAACACATGGAAAAATATACAATGTTCTTGGATTGGAAGAATCAATACCGTCAAAATGACTATACTACCCAAGACAATCTACAGATTCAATGCAATGCCTACCAAATTACTAATAGAATTTTTCACAGAACTGGAATAAAAAATGTTTAGATTTGTATGGAACCACAAAGACATGGAACAGGCAACACAATCTTGAAAAAGAATGGAACTGAAGGAATCAGGCTCCCTGACTTCAGAATATACTACAAAGCTACTCATCGAAACAGTATGGTAGGGCAGAGTCAAGATGGCAGTCGGGGAGGACGCAGAGTTTGCGTCTCCCCACAAATAGGGCACCTGCTGGACATTGGTGGGTGCCCTCGACGCCCAAGGAGACAGGAGGCACCCCCGAGTGCCTGGGTAGGATGCAGGGGTAGGAGAAGAGTGGAGACCAGACAGCACCAGTGCCCCTGAGGGATGGCTGGGAGGGGGAGGGGTTCCCAGGCCTGGAGGGACCCTCAGGGGCTTGGAGAATCAGGCATTTCCCCTGCCCAATCGGGCCCGGGAAGTCTGCGGGGCTCCTGGGCCAGGTACTCCCCCCTCCAAGGCCTCCTCCAGGCCGCGTTGATCCTAGGGCATAGGAGGGAAGGGGGGGCGAGAAGAGAAGAGGTGGTGGGAGGGGTCTTCCAGGACTGGAGGATCAGGGGAGGTGCAGCAGGCATTTCTCCCACCCACTGGGGCCCCAGGAGGCCTGCCGGGCTCTTGGGCCTGGTCCTCCATTCTCTGGGGCCCCCTCCAGCCTCATGGGTTCTAGAGGCATGGGAGGGAGGAAGGAGGGGGGAAGAGGAGCAGAGGGGGACGGTTGGGGCGGAACCATCCAGGACCGGAGAGGATCAGGGGAGACATGGAGGGAGTTTCTCCTGCTCACTTGGGCCCAGGGAAGGATGCTGGGTGCCCAGGCCTGGTCCTCTGTTCTCCATGGCCCCCTCTGGCCTCTTGGGTCATAGGGGCGTGGGAGGGAGGAAGGAGGGGGGAAGAGGAGCAGAGGGGGACGGTTGGGGCGGAACCGTCCAGGACCGGAGAGGATCAGGGGAGACATGGAGGGAGTTTCTCCTGCTCACTTGGGCGCAGGGAAGGATGCTGGGTGCCCAGGCCTGGTCCTCTGTTCTCCATGGCCCCCTCTGGCCTCTTGGGTCATAGGGGCATGGGAGGGAGGGAGGCAGGAGGAGGACGGGGAGCAGAGGCAGACAGTGTAGGGGGAACCCTCCAAGACCAGAGAACCAGAGGAGGTGAAGCGGGCGCTCCCCCACCCACTCAGCTCCAGGAACCCTCTTGGGCTTCCAGGTCTGGTCCTCTGCCTTCTGGGGCCCCCTCTAGCTGCCCCAGGGGGCATAGGAGGAAGGAGCAAGAAGAGAACCCAAGGGGAAGGGGCCCTCTGGGATCGGAGGATCGGGGGGAACACACCTAGTGTCTCCCATGCCCACTTGGGCCCAGTGATGAGCCTGTTGGGTCCTGGACCTGGTCCTCTGCCCTCCAAGGCCAGAGGCACTCCTGGGACCCTCTTCCTGCACTGAGCCTAAGCCGCACCCCCAACAGCCCCCCAGGGCCTTTTCCGGCCCTGTGGGTCCTAAGCGTAGACTCCCCACAACGGCCTAAACCCCGCCCCTGCCTAAGCCCCACCCCCCACAGCCAAGGTCTTTTCCGGCTTTTTGTTTGGTTTTACTCCTCTTTTTTTCACTATTGTGGTTCTGTTTTATCTTACGGTTATTTTGTCATCTATATTTTTATTTAATTCTTTGTAATATATCTGTTAGTTATCTAATCTTATTTTATTTTTTTACTATTTGTTATTCTTCTGCTCCTTTATTTCTTTTTTTTTTCCCCGCCCCATGTGGCTTCTGGGATCTTGGTTCATGAGCCGGGGATCAAGCCAGAGCTCCTGTAGTAGAAGCATTGAGTATGAACCACTGGACTAACAGAAAACCTCAGACTCCAAGGAATATTCCTCAGGGTGAGGTCTCCCAGAAATCCTCATCTCGGTACAAAGACCCAGCTCCACCCAACAGCCTACAAACTCCAGTTCTAGAAGCCTCAGGCCAAACAGTAAGACAGGAACACAGTCTCACCCATCCAAGAAAAAAAAAAAAAATTAGACGACAAAAACCTACAAGACCAAATAAATGAAGAGGAAATAGGCAACCAACCTGAAAAAAGAATATAGAGTAATGACAATAAAGGCCCAGAATCTCAGAAATAGAATGGAGGCACGGATTGAGAAAATACAAGAAATGTTTAATAATGATCTAGAAGGACTAAAGAACAAACCAACAGAGATGAACAACAAAATAACAAATGAAAAATACACTAGAAGGAATCAATAACAGAATAACTGAGGCAGAAAAATGAGTAAGTGAGCTGGAAGACAGAATGGTGGAAATAACTTCCGAGAAGCAGAATAAAGAAAAAAGAATGAAAAGAATTGAGAACAATCTCACAGACCTCTGGGACAACACTAAACATGCCAACATTCGAATCATAAAGGTCCCAGAGAAGAACAGAAAAGCAAAGGGTCTGAGAAAATATTTGAAGAGATTACAGTGGAAAACTTCCCTAACATGGGAAAGAAAATAGTCAATCAAGTCAGGGAAGCGCAGAGAGTCCCATACAGGATAAATCCAAGAAAAAACACTCCTAGACACATATTAATCAAACTATCAAAATTAAATAAAAAGAAAAAATATTAAAAGCAGCAAAGGAAAAGTGAAAAATAACATACAAAGGAATCCCCATAAGGTTATCAGCTGATTTTTCAGCAGACACTCTGCAGGCCAGAATGGAGAGGCAGGATAGACTTAAAGTGATGAAAGAGAAAAACTTACCGCACTCTACGCAGCAAGGATCTCATTCACATTTCACAGGGGAACTAAAACCTTTACAAAAAAGCAAAAGCTAAGCAAATTCAGCACCACCAAACCAGCTTTACAACAAATGCTAAAGGAACTTCTCTAGGCAGGAAACACAAGAGAAGGAAAACACCTACAAAAACAAACCCAAAAGAATTAAGAAAATGGTAATAGGAACATACATATCGATAACTACCTTAAATGTAAATGGATTAAACCTCCAACCAAAAGACGCAGACTGGTTGAATGGATACAAAAATAAGACCCATATATATGCTGTCTGCAAGAGACCCACTTCACACCTAGGGACACATAAAGACTGAAAGTGAAGGGATGGAAAAAGATTCCACGCAAATGGAAATCAGAAGAAAGCTGGAGCTGCAATACTTGTATCAGAATAGACTCTAAAATAAAGACTGTTACAAGAGATAAGGAAGGACACTATATAATGCTCAAGGGATCGATCCAGTAAGAAGATATACCAATTATAAATATTTATGCACCAACAAAGGAGCACCTCAATACATAAAGCAAATACTATCAACCATAAAAGAGGAAATTAACAGTAACACAATAATATTAGGAGACTTTAACACCATTTACAACAATGCACAGATTATCCAAACAGAAACTAAGTAAGGAAACACAAGCTTTAAATGACATGACAGACCAGATAAATTTAATTGATATCTATAGGATATTCCACCCAAAGGTGTGAAAACACACTTGCTTCTCAAGTGCACACGGAACATTCTCCAGGAAGATCACATCTTGAGTCACAAATCAAGCCTTGGAAAATTTAAGAAAACTGAAACTGTACCAAGCATCTTTTCTGACCACAATGCTATGAGACAGAAAATCAATTACAGGAAAAAAACTAAAAAACATAAATACATGGAGCCTAAACAGTGCGCTACTAAATAACCAAGAGATCACTGAAGAAATCAAAGAAGAAATAAAAAAAATACACAGAAACAAATGACAAAGAAAACACAACAACGCAAAACCTATGGGATGCAGCAAAAGCAGTTCTAAGAGGGAAGTTTATAGCAATTCAATCTCACCTCAAGAAACAAGAAAAATATCAAATAAACAATCTAACCCTACATGTAAAGCAACCAGAGAACCCAAAGTCAGGAGAAGGAAAGAAATCATAAAGATGAGAACAGGAATAAATGAAATAGAAATGAAGAATACAATAGCAAAGGTCAATAAAACTAAAAGTTGGTTTTCTGAGAAGATAAAATCGATAAACCTTCAGCCAGACTCATTGAGAAAAACAGGGAGAGGACACAAATCAATAAAATTAGGAATGAAAAAAGAAAAATCACACCTGACAATGCAAAGGATTATACAAAGGATTATAAGAGACTACTACAAACATGTATATGCCAATAAAAAGGACAACCACGAAGAAATGGACAAATTCTTGCAAAGGCACAATTTTCCAATACTGAACCAGGAAGAGTTAGAAAATATAAACAGACCTATCACAAGTAATAAAATTGAAAACGTAATTTAAAATCTTCCACCAAACAAAAGTCCAGGACCAGATATGGCTTCACAGGTGAATTCTATCAAATATTTACAGAAGAGCTAACAGAGATCCTTCTCAAACCCTTCCAAAAAACTGCAAAGGGAGAAACACTCCCAAATTCATTCTACGAAACCACCAACCACCTGATATACCAAAACCAGACAAAATATCACAAAAAAAGAAAATTACAGACCAACATCACTGATGAATGTAGATGCAAAAATCCTCAACAAAATACTAGCAAACAGACTCCAACAACACATTAAAAGCATAATACACCACAATCAAGTGGAATTTATCCCAGAGATGCAAGGATTCTTCAATACACAAATCAATCAGTGTGATACACCATATTAAAACTTTGAAGGGGCTTCCCTGGTGGCGCAGTGGTTGAGAGTCCACCTGCCGATGCAGGGGACACGGGTTCATGCCCTGGTCCGGGAAGATACCACATGCCGCGGAGCGGCTGGGTCTGTGAGCCATGGCCGCTGAGCCTGCGCGTCCGGAGCCTGTGCTCCGCCATGGGAGAGGCCACAACAGTGAGAGGCCCGCGTACCGCCCCCGCGCCCCCCAAAAAAAATAACTGAATAAAAACCATATGATCATCTCAATAGATGCAGAAAAAGCTTCTGACAAAATTTGACATCCATTTATGATAAAAACTCTCCAGAAAGTGGGCATACAGGGAACTTACTTCAACATAATAAAGGCCATATATGACAAACCCACAGCAAACACTATTCTCAGTGGTGAGAAACTGAAGCATTTCCACTAAGATCAGGTACAACACAAGGATGTCCAATCTCGCCACTCTTATTCAACACAGTTTTGGAAGTCCTAGCCACGGCAATCAGAGAAGAAAAAGAAATAAAAGGAATACAAATTGGAAAAGAAGAAGTAAAATTGTCACTGTTTGCAGATGACATAATACTACACTTAGAAAATCCTAAAGATGCCATCAGAAAACTACTAGAGCTAATCAATGAATTTGGTAAAGTTGCAGGATTCAAAATTAATGCACAGAAATCTCTGGCATTCCTATACACTAACAACGGAAAATCAGAAAGAGAAATCAAGGAAACAATCCCATTTACTATCACAACAAAAAGAATAAAATACCTAGGAATAAACCTACTTAAGGAAGCAAAAGACCTGTACTCAGAAAACTATAAAACACTGATGAAAGAAATCAAAGATGACATAAACAGATGGAGAAATATACCATGTTCTTTGATTGGAAGATTCAATATTGTGAAAATGACTATTGTGCCCAAAGCCATCTACAGATTGAATGCAATCCATATCAAATTACCGATGGAATTCTTCACGAATTATAACAAAAATTTTACAATTTGCATGGAAATACAAAACACCCCGAATAGCCAAGGCAATCTTGAGAAAGAAAAATGGAGGTGGAGGAATCAGGCACCCCAACTTTAAACTATACTACAAAGCTACAATAATCAAGACGGTATGGTACTGGCACAAAAACAGAAATACAGATCCATGGTACAGGACTGAAAGCCCAGAGATAGATTAGGTGACCATATGTGCATGGATTTATGACAAAGGAGGCAGGAACATACAATGGAGAAAAGATAGCCTCTTCAATAAGTGGTGCTGGGAGATTACCTCCTAGAGTAATGAAAATAAAAAAAATAAACAAATGGTACCTAATGAAATTTAAAAGCTTTTGCACAGCAAAGGAAACCATAAACAAAAAGACAACTCTCAGAATGGGAGAAAATATTTGCCAAGAAAGCAACTGACAAAGGATTAATCTCCAAAATGCATAAGCAGCTCATGAAGCTCAATATCTAAAAAAAGCAAACAACCCAATCCAAAAATGGGCAGAAGACCTAAACAGACACTTCTCCAAAGCAGACATACAGATGGCCAAGAGGCACAAGAAAAGATGTGCAACATCACTAATTATTAGAGAAATGTAAGTCAAAACTACAATGAGGTATCACCTTACACCAGTCAAAATGGCCATCGTCAAAAATTCTACAAACAATAAATGCTGCAGAGGGTGTGGAGAAAAGGGAACCCTCTTGCACTGTTGGTGGGAATGTAAATTGAAACAGCCACTCTGGAGAACAGTATGGAGGTTCCTTAAAATACTACAAATAGAACTACCATAGGACCGAGCAATCCCACTACTGGGCATATACCCTGAGAAAACCATAATTCAAAAGGACACATATAGCCCAATGTTCATTGCAGCATTATTTACTATAGCCAGGACATGGAAACAACCTAAATGTCCAACAACAGATGAATGGATAAAGATGTGGTACATATATACAATGGAATATTACTCAGCCATAAAAAGGAATGAACTGGGTCATTTGCAGAGACATGGATGGAACTAGAGTCTGTCACACAGAGTGAGGTTAACCAGAAAAAGAAAAACAAATATCATATATTAATGCATGTATGTGGAATCTAAAAAAATGATACAGATGAACCCATTTGTAGGACAGGAATAGAGACACAGACATAGAGAATGGACATACGGACACAGCGGGGAAGGGGAGGGTGGGACAAACTGGGAGATTTGGTTTGACATAAATACATTACCATGTGTAAAACAGATAGCTAGTGGATCGTGCTGTATATAGCACATGGCTGAGCTGGGTGCTCTGTGACAACCAAGATGGTGAGATGAGGGGGGTGGGAGGGAGGTCCAAGAGGGAGGGGATACACGTATACACATAGATGGTTCACTTCCTTGTACAGCAGAAACTAACAGAACATTGTAAAACAATTTTACTCCAATAAAAATAAATAAATAAAAATTTAAAAAATTTAACCCCCCCCCCAAAAAAAAAAAAACCCGAACAGTATGGTATTGGCATAAAACAGATAAAGAGATCAACAGAACAGGGTAGAAAGCCCAGAAATTTACTCATGCACTTATGGTCACCTACTCTATGACAACGGAGACAAGAATATGTACTAGAGAAAAGATAGCCTCTTCAATAAGGCATGGTGGAAGAACTGGAGAGCTCCATGTAAAAGAATATAATTAGAATAGTGTCTATCACCATATACAAATATAAACTCAAAATGGATTAAACACCTAAATGTAAGGTGGGACAGTATAAAACTCCTTGAGAAAAACATAGGGAGAACACTCTTTGACATAATTGCAGCAATATCGTTTTGGTTCTATCTCCTAAAGTAAAGGAAACAACAGCAAAAATTAACAAACAGAACGTAATTAGACTTTAGTACAGTACAGGAAACCAACCACAAAATTAAAGGACAACTTTTGTGCACATTGGTGGGAATGTAAATTGGTATAGCCACTGTGGAAAACAGTATGGAGGTTTCTAAAAATAACTAAAAACAGAACTACCACATGATCCTGCAATCCCACTCCCGGGCATGTATAAGTAGAAAACTCTAATTAGTAACGATACATGCACCCCAATGTTCACAGCAGCACTTTTACAATAGTCAAGACACTAAAGCAAGCTAAATGTCCACTGACAGATGAATGGATAGAGAAAATGAGACACATATATATAATGGAATATTACTCAGCCATAAAAAAGAATGAAGTAATGTTATTTGCAGCAACATGGATGGACCTCCGAGATTGTCACAGTAAGTAAAGTCAAAGACAAATACCATATGATACCACTTATATGTAGAATCTAAAAAATGATACAAATGAACTTATTTATAAAACAGAAATAGACTCAAAGACATAGAAAACAAACTTATTGTTACCAAAAGGGAAAGGGGGGAAGGGATTAATTAGGAGTTTGGGATGAATATACACACTATTATATATAAAATAGACAATCAACAAGGATTTATAATGTATAGCACAAAGAACTATATATATCTTGCAATAAACTGTAATGGAAAAGAATCAGAAAAATATACATATGTTTATAGGTATAACTGAATCACCTTGCTGTATACTTGAAGCTAACACAACACTGTAAATCACCTATATACTTCAATTGAAAAACATAAGAAAAATTGAATACTCAACTTGGCCAGAAATATACATTTGATTCAATTCTGGAGTACTCTGTCATCAATGTGATTACTCATATTTCCTTAAGTGTTTCCCACATACCTGAGGACCACTGCTAGTGCCCTAGCAAGACACAACACTAACCTGGTTCCATCCTGGGCACTGCAGTTGACGTCAGCACCGTATTTAAGAAGATGTTCAGCAATATGGAGCCACCCTCCTGCACAAGCTTCATGTAGAGCACAGTAACCTGCATTGTCCTGATGATTAATGTCACAAATCTTGTTTTTCAGGCAGTACAAGACCAATTCCTACGTGGAGGAGAAAAGGGGATGCCATCAGATTGCACACAATAAACCTCATAATAATGATCTCTCCATAGCTTGGTAGTATCCATTTTCAAAGACGTCCACCCTCAGGCCTGAGAACCCACTGTAGCATGGGCAGGCAATATCCATCTTGGTGGAAGGTGTGTGTGTGAAAGTCTTGATGACGGAGACAGTGTTGTCAAGGACTGCTAATACCTTAGACGATGCATTGGTAAGTACAAAAGCACTCCCATTTGATGGGTATACTTGGCAGGTGGTAGTGGATGACAATACAAGTTTAGATAAAAATATAGAAAACCAACACACAAGAAGAGAGTAAATGAGGTAAAGAACATCCCTAACCTTAAAGAGGGAGGGAAACCCAGGAGGTTAGCCAGGTCCTCTCGCTCCTGTAAAGATCAGAACCTGGGAAGCAAATGCTTCTGTTTTTATATTAAAGAAGAGTCCCTCTCGAAAATGATCATAGAGAAAACCCAGACTGTCACAGAAGCAAGGAGCCACCATTGAGTGACATGCAGGAGTGGAGCCTGTTATCGCAGCCTCTTTCTCCATGTGCTGGCCCCATGCCCTGCCAGGCACTACGAAAGCCCCCACCAGGGCTGACCTTCTCAGGCCTGCTACCAGGAACTAGGAAAAGCCCCCTCCAGGGCTGATCTTCTCATGCCTGCGGCCAAGGCTAAGAAAAGCCTCCTCCAGGGCTGACTTTGTCACACCTGCCGCAGGCACAAGGAAAAGCCACCACCAGGGCTGAGCTTCTTGTGCCTGCAGCTAGGGCTAAGAAAAGCCCCCTCCAGGGCTAACCTTCTTGCACAGACAGCCAGGTATTAGGGCTACATCTATTGTGCCCACGGCCTCCAGCTTTCTCATGCACCTGTCACTGCCAGGGTTCCCGCAACCCAGGGAGTTGTGCCACCTCCACAACCTGCCCTCACAGGGGCAGACCCGAGTGCTCCAGAGCAGCCTCAGAAGCACAACCCTGTGGGTGGCCCACACACAGAGGTGGGGCTAAAACCACAGCTGAGCCCCAGGAGCAGGGCAACTAAGGAACAAGAACAAAAATCTTTCTGAGCAAATGCACAAGTCGCAGATTAAGTCCCTACAATCAGCTTGGTAAACCCTGCATCTATGGAATAACTGAATGGATTAGTGTTCACACAAATGACACTGGTCTAGCTCTAAGCAGTTGTGGACTCTGGGTACTAGTACATGCAGGAGTTGGGCCAGGACAGAGTCTGAGCTGCCTCCACAGTGCCCACAGGGGAAACAGAGACCTACTGAGAGGTTTTGGAGGGCCTCCTGGCGAGGCGGAGGTTCGCCGTGCCTCATGGTGGAGGCAAGGACACTGACATCTGAGACCCAGGAAAATATTATTATTACTATTTTTTATGTTTTGTTCTGTTCTCTTGTTTTTTGTTTGTTTTTATTTTTATTTCTATTGTTTATACTTTCCATATGTTTTTAATTTTTTATCTATTTCTCTGTTACTTTTTCCTTGTTCTGTTTCTTCCTTGTGTTTTTTCTTTTCCTTTGTTCTACTTTCTATCTTTTTCCTTTTTTCAATTTGTTCTTATCTTTTCTTACTTTTTTTATTTGTGTGTTTGTGTTTTTGCTTTTTACTTCAGTTTGCATTCTGCTTTTGTATTTTTTATTTCTTTGTATTTCTTATTTCCGTTTTTAATTGTTTGATTTCATATTGGGATACTTTTGTTTGTCTAGTTGTCCTCTTGTTTTTTGTTTTCTCTGTTTTTGTTTCTTATTTTGTATGTGTGTATGTTTTGTTCTGTTCTGTTGGTTTTTAAAAATTTATTTTTCTTTTCATTTAGTTTTTTAAATTTTTTCAGGTTCTTAAAATTGTTTTTATATTTCTATTTCTCTGTTACTTTTTTCTTGCTCTGTTTTTCTTCCTTGTTTTTTTCCTTTCCTTTGTTCTATTTTGTTGTTTTTTTCTATGTTCTATTTCTTCTCATCTTTATTTTTTGTTTAATCATTTTTCTGTTTGCTTTGTTTTCTTTCCTTTTTCCTTCAGTTTGCATTCTGCCTTTTTTTCTTTTTTGTTTTTGTCAGTTTTGTTTTTAATTGTTTGATTTCATTTTGGGGTTCTTTTGTTTCTGTTTTTTTCTCTTGTTTTTTGGTTTCCCTGTTTTTTTGTTTCTCTTTTTTTGTACGTTTGCGTGTTTCTTTTTTTGTTGTTGTTCTTGTTTGGCTCTGCTTTTACCATCTGTCTGGGGTCTTGTCTGTCTGTTCATTTGTTTGTTCTTAATTGTTGTTGCTGTTTGCTTGTTTTGTCATTGCTATTTGTCTTGGGGTTGAATGTTTGTTTTCATTCAACCCTTTCTCTTTTTTTCCCCTTTTATGCCAAGCTGTGTGGCTTGCTGGGTCTTAGTTCCCAGGCTGGAGGTCGAGCCTGAGCCTCTGGGGTGGGAGAACCAAGTCCAGGATGCTGGAACACTAGACAATTCCCAGCCGCAGGGAATATTAAACCGCTCTCCTAGAGCTCTCCTGCAGGTCTCCATCTCAACTCCAAGACCCAGCTCCACCCAACTGCCTGCAGGCTCCAGTGCTGAACGGCCCACGCCAAACAACAAGCAAGACAGGAACACAAACCCACTCACCAGCAGACAGGCTGCCTAAAGTACTAAGCCCACAGACACCCCACAACACACCAACTAAAGAACAAACAGAGATGAACAAAACAATGACTGAAATTAAAACTATTCTAGAAGGAATCAATAGCAGAATAACTGAAGCAGAAGAATGAGTGAGCTGAAAGACAGAATGGTGGAAATAACTGCTGCAGAGCAGAATAAAGAAAAAAGAAAGAAAATAAATGAGGACAATCTCAGAGACCTCCGGGACAACCTTAAATGCACCATATTCGAATCATAGGTGTCCCAGAAGAAGAGAGAAAGGGTCTGAAAATATTTGGAGGCTATAGTCAAAAACTTCCCTAACATGGGAAAGGAAATAGTCAATCAAGTCCAGGAAGTGCAGAGAGTCCCGTACAGGACAAACCCAAGGAGAAACATGCCGAGACACATATTAATCAAATTAACAAAAATTAAATTAAAAGAAAACATATTAAAAGCAGCAAATGAAAAGCAAAAAATAATATACAAAGGAATCCCCATAAGGTTATCAGCTGATTTTTCAGCAGAAACTCTGCAGGCCAGATAGGAGTGGCAGAATATACTTAAAGTGATGAAAGAGAAAAGCTTACAGCCAAGATTACTCTACCCAGCAAGCATCTCATTCAGATTCGATGGAGAAATCAAAAGCTTTACACACAAGCAAAAGCTAAGAGAAATCAGCACCACCAAGCCAGCTTTACAACAAATAATAAAGGAACTTCTCTAGGCAGGAAACACAAGAGAAGGAAAAGACCTACAATAACAAACCCAAAACAATTAAGAAAATGGTAATAGAAACAAACTTATCAATAATTACCTTAAATGTAAATGGATTAAACGCTCCAACCAAAAGACATAGGCTGGCTGAATGGATACAAAAACAAGACCTTATATATGTTGTCTACAAAAGACCCACTTCACTCAGGAACACATACAGACTGAAAGTGAAGGGACGGAAAAAGATATTCCATCCAAATGGAAATCAAAAGAAAACTGGAGTAGCAATACTCGTTTCACGAAAAATAGACTTTAAAATAAAGACTGTAACAAGAGATAAGGAAGGACACTATATAATGATCAACGGACCAATGCAAGAAGAAGATATAACAATTATAAATATATACGCATCCAACATAGGAGCACCTCAATACATAAGGCAACTGCTAACAGCCATAAAAGGGGAAATTGACAGTAAAACAATAAGACTGGGGGACTTTAACAACCCACTAACACCAATGGACAGATCATCCAAAATGAAAATAAATAAGGAAACACAAGCTTTGAACGACACATTAAAAAGATGGACTTAATTGATATTTATAGGACATTCCTTCCAAAAGTGGCACAATACACTTTCTTCTCAAGTGCTCATGGAACATTCTTCAAGACAGACCACATCCTGGGTCACAAATCAAAGCCTTGGTAAATTTAAGAAAACTGAAATCATATCAAGCCTCTTTTCTAACCACAATGCTATGATATTAGAAATAAATTACAGGAAAAAAAACTGTAAAAAATACAAACACATGGAGGATAAATAATATGCTACTAAATGACCAATGAGATCACTGAAGAAACCAAAGAGGAAATCAAAAAAATACCTACAAACAAATGACAATGAAAACATTGTCTATAATCTATGGGACACAACAAAAGCAGTTCTAACTGGGAAGTTTATAGCAACACACTCTTAACTCAAGAAACAAGAAAAGGGCTTACCTCGTGGCACAGTGATTGACAAGTCTGCCTGCCGATGCAGGGGAAGTAGGTTTGTGCCCCATTCTGGGAAGATCCCACGTGCTGTGGAGCGGCTAGGCCCGTGAGCCATGGCCGCTGAGCCTGCGCGTCCGGAGCCTGTGCTCCGCAATGGGAGAGGCCACAACAGTGAGAGGCCCGCGTACCACCAAAAAAAAAAAAAAAAAAGAAAGAAAAAAGAAACAAGAAAAGTCTCAAACAAACTGAACTTACACCTAACACAACTAGGGAAAAAAGAACAAATAAAACCCAAATTTAGTAGAGGAAAGATCATAAAGATCAGAAGATCTGATCATCAGATCAGAAGATCAGATCAGAGCAGAAATAAATAAAATAGAAATGAAAAAAAAACAATAGCAATGATCAATAAAATGAAAAGCTGGTTCTTTGAAAAGATAAACAAAATTGATAAACCTTTAGCCATACTCATCAAGAAAAAGAGGGAGAGGACTCAAATCAACAAAATTAGAAATGAAAAAAACCTTACAACTGATACCGCAGAAATACAAAGGATCAAAGGCTACTACAAGCAGCCGTATGTCAATAAAATGGACAACCTGGAAGAAATGGACAAATTCTTAGAAAAGTACAACCTTCCAAGACTGAACCAGGAAGAAATAGAACATATGAACAGACCAATCACAAGTAATGAAACTGAAGCTGTGATTAAAAATATTCCAACAAACAAAAGTCCAGGACCAGATGGCTTCACAGGCTAATTCTATCAAACATTTACAGAGAGCTAACACCTATCCTTCTAAAACTCTGGAAAAAATTACACAGAGGAGCACTCCCAAACTCATTCTACAAGGCCACCATCACCTTGGTACCAAAACCAGACAAAGAAAGCACAAAAAAAAGAAAATTACAGACCAATATCAAATTTTTGAACACTGATGCAAAAATCCTCAACAAAATAAATCCAACAACGCATTAAAAAGATCATACACCATGATCAAGTAGGATTTATCCCAGGGATGCAAGCATTCTTCAATATATGCAAATCAATCACTGTGATACACTATGGTAACAAACTGAAGGATAAAAACCATATGATCCAAAAAAAAAAAAAACCCAAAAACCATATGATCATCTCAATAGACGCAGGAAAATTTTTTGACAAAATTCAACAGCGATTTATGATAAAATCTCTCCAGAAAGTGGGCATAGGGGGAACATTCCTCAACATAATAAAGGCCAGATATGACAAACGCACAGCAAACACTATTCTCAGTGGTGAGAAACTGAAAGCATTTCCTATAAAATCAGAAACAAAAAGGTGTCCACTCTCGCTACTGTTATTCAACATAGTTTTGGAAGTCCTAGCCGTGGCAATCAGAGAAGAAAAATAAAAGGGATCCAAATTGGAAAAGTAAAACTGTCACTGTTTGCAGATGACATGGTACTATACCTAGAAAATCCTAAAGATGCCACCAGAAAACTATTAGAGCTCATCCATGAATTTGGTAAAGTTGCAGGATACAAAAGTAATGCGCAGAAATCTCTCGCATTCCTGTACACTAACAATGGAAGATCAGAAAGAGAAATCAAGGGAACATTCCCATTTACCAATGCAACAAAAAGAATAAAATACCTAGAAATAAATCTACCTAAGGAGGCAAAAGACCAGTACACAGAAAACTACAAGATACTGATGAAAGAAGTCAAAGACAACAGAAACAGATGGAGAGATATACCATGTTCTTGGATTGGAGGAATCAACATTGTGACAATGACTGTACTACCCAAAGCAATCTACAGAATCAATGTAATCCTTATCAAGTTACCAATGGGATTTCTCACAGAATTAGAACAAAAAATTTTACAACTTGTATAGAACCACAAAATACCTCAAATAGCAAAAGCAAACCTGAGAAAGAAAAATGGAGCTGCAGTAATCAGGCTCCCTGACTTCAGACTATACTATAAAGCTACAGTAATCAAGACAGTATGGTACTGGCAGAAAACAGAAAGATACATCCATAGTACAGGACAGAAAGCCCAGAGGTAAACCCACACACCTATGGTCACCTAATCTATGACAAAGGAGGCCAGAATATACAATGTAGAAAAGACAGCCACTTCAATAAGTGATGCTGAGAAAACTGAACATCTACATGTAAAAGAATGTAATTAGAACACTCCCTAACATCATACACAAAAATAAACTCAAAATGGATTAAAGACCTAAATGTAAATTAGAACACTATAAACTCTTAGAGGAAAACATAGGAAAAACACTCTTTGACATAAACCACAGCAAGATCTTTTTTGCCCAGCTCCTAAAGTAATGAAAATAAAAGCAAAAGTAAAGAAATTGGACCTAATTAAACTTAAAAGCTTTTGCATAGCAAAGGAAACCATAAACAAGACGAAGAGACAATGCTCCAGAATGGGAGAAAATATTTGCAAACAAAGCAACGGACAAAGGATTAACCTTCAAAATATACAAACAGTTCATGGAGCAAACAAACAACCCAATCAAAAAATGGGTGGAAGACCTAAATGGAGAAGACCTAAATTTCTCTGAAGAAGACATACAGATGGCCAAGAGGCACATGAAAAGATGCTCATCATCACTAATTATTAGAGAAATGCAAATCAAAACTACAAGGAGGTATATCACCTCCCATCAGTCAGAATGGCCATCATCAAAAAATCTACAAACAATAAATGTTGGAGAGAATGTGGAGAAAAGGGAACCCTCTTGCACTCCTGGTGGGAATGTAAACTGATACAGCCACTACGGAGAACAGTATTGAGGTTCCTATAAAAACTGAAAATAGAACTACCATACGACCCAGCAATCCCACTACTGGGCATACACCCTGAGAAAACCATAATTCAAAAAGAGTCATGTACCACAATGTTCATTGCAGCACTATTTACAATAGCCAGGTCATGGAAGCAACCTAAATGTCCATCTACAGGCGAATGACAAAGAACATGTGGTACATATACACAATGGAATATTACTCAGCTATAAAAAGGAACAAAATTGGGCCATTTGTAGAGACGTGGATGGACCTAGAGACTGTCATACAGAGTGAAGTCAGTCAGAAAGAGAAAAATAAATATTGTATATTGACTCACATATGTGGCATCTGAGAAAACTGGTATAGACGATCTTATTTACAAAGCAGAAATAGAGACACTGACGTAGAGAACAAACATATGGGATGCCAAGGGGGATGGGGGGTGAGTGGGATGAACTGGGAGTTTGGGACTGACATATATACACTACTATGTATAAAACAGGTAATTAGCGAGAACATACTGTATAGCACAGGGAACTCTACTCAATGCTCTGTGGTGACCTTAATGGGAAGGAAATCTAAAACAATGGATATATGTGTATGTATAACTGATTCACTTTGCTGTACAGCAGAAACTAACACAATATTGTAAAGCAAGTATACTGCAATAAAAAAATACAGAAAAAAATAAGAGGCTCTCCCCATGGACTACATAAAGTGCTGTATTTTGCTTCATTCTCCATCCCAGTTGGGGTTGAATCAATGTAATATTTCATATTTACTTATGTTGGTGACAGGAATCAACCTACGCATTTCACGTATTAAGTAAAAGTGTATCCCTCCTACTTTTCAGAATGTGAACAGAATATAATGAGTTTGTATTAGAATCACTGTTACTAATTTCATTTCTTTGGTATGTTATAATATCAGTAGTTAATCAAAACCAGAGCCTGTAGAAAACAGAGTGAACTTTAATGTAAACTATGAACTTTAGTTACTAATAATGTGTCACTATCAACATATCAACTGTAACAAAACATTAATAATAGGAATTTGGGGGGGGGAGAAGTTTGTACAAATACAGGGAACTCTGTATTTTTGCTCAATTCTAAAAACCTAAAGCTGCTAAAAAATAGTTTATTAAAAAAATAGTTTATTAAAAATGTGTAAATATATACACAGATATACTCCCACTACACAAGAGAAGCAACTTATTCAATGTTTTATCACCTTGGTTAAGAAAGTTTCATAAATATAGAACAAAATGTGCCACCAATAAACAAGTTACACTGTTTTCCTACAAGGCATGCTCAGCAGAGAGCTATCATGTTCTGACAACAAAGGAAACAAAGTAGATGGAGACTACAGGGGACCCAATACTTGTTAAGGGGGAGCTCACTGGAGTCACAGCAGGCCTCATTGTGACAACTCTTAAATAACTCACCTGCTAAATTTAAAACAAGGGCCATTCCAGCCACTCACAGAAGTGAGAAGCCTTTTATGACTTTTCAAGGACACATCAACCAAAGGTGACCACCCACTTGGGAGCTAACTAGGATATTCCATTTGCTCATCCCATGAACCTAATGTGACATGCTGGCAAACCTGGCCATCAGCACCCTGTTACTTTGGGTCACTGCAGCAGCTCCCTCCCAAAACAAGAGAAGAAAGAGAGAAGGCACGCCCACAAATGGATTCCTTCATTCAGATCCTAACCTGCCAGAGAGCCCACAATCCTCTGGACTCCCAGGCCACCTGCACCGAAGCCCTGGTTACTGAACTGGGATACCGCATGAAGCTGCTCTTTTAGCAGGCCCTCACTAGGCAGACTCGAGTGAACACCTGCAAAGCTAATGAGTTTTGTGCTCCAGCCAGGGTGAGGCCCTGTCACAAGGCTCTGAAAGGCACTGACTGCTCTGTACAGATGAATTTACCCAGATCTTGGCAGCCCACCTGGTATCCTATCAACCCAGGGTTTATTTGCTCTCACAATTATGGCCTTCATCTGGAGACCTTCATCACTACCACAGCTAATTCAAGGGTACACAGAAATAAAAAGACATGATAGCTAATGGGTATTTCAACTCTCTTCACGTGGAGGGTGGCAACAAAGCAGCAGTAACCAGGTCAGACTTTCTGCCATCAACTGTCAACTCAACTGTGTTACTATCACATAGTACTTTTCATTTCTGCAAATGAATGTATCTTATGTTATCCCACAGAAATACCTATGAGATACCAGGAACAGGATTATTCTTACTCAACACCTGGGGAAATTGCAGACAAGAGAGGTCAAACCCCAACTTCAAGTTTACATGACCTATGAAACTTATAACTCATGTCTAGTGTTGAGAGTCAAAAGGTCAAATCAATAGCCCCGGCTAGAGAAATGTAACCTAAATGTGATAACCACCTGAAAACCCTTCTCTGTTGCAGGCAAGTTGGTTAAATACATGCCTCCTAATTTTTAAGGGTGGTGGCTTCTAAACAAATGATAACTGCTGTCACCAACAGTCAGAATGGTTATGAGGCCAGGCAAGTCTCCCATACAATACATTTCTGGTTTATTTTTTAACACTAGAAATTGGGAATATCTGAAGGGTACCCCACCCATTCCCAAACAAAATCAAACTGTTTTTGTTGGCACAAATTAAAAATATCCCAGACTAAGAAAATGCTACTGTTTCAAAGGACTGTCCCACAGGGTGCTAGCTTACTTACAACTTCCCACCCACTCATGAAGTGTGCTCAGGGTCAATGGGAGACCTACAACTGGGCACTCAGAAAGGGCTCACGGGACACTGGACAGCAGCACAAATCTGGCCAAGGTGAAGGAGACACAGTTTCAGTTAAATCCTGTGTGGTGGTAAAGATGCACAGTGGCAGTAATCTATTTCACAGATATTTCAAATTGTAAGTAGGGCAATTCCAATGTGACACAGTCCTTGGAGAGCAGTGGGGTAGGGGAGAGAAGGGAAGATGGGGGGGGCTTGGCTTTGGAGCCATACTGGTGAACTGCTACCTGCATAAGTAGCACTTTAACCCCTCTGGGGTTCAAATTCCTCATCTGAAGTCAAGATAATACTTGTTACTACCACACGAAAAGGCTGAAAGGATGAAATGCGTTACCATGATCTTGTGGGCTTAGAACGAGTGCTGAGACAATACAATCTACCACTGACATCAGCCACGCTAGGTGGGGAAATGCAGGTGAAATGGGCAGGGAGTTCGGAGCAAAGTCTAAGTCCCTCCTCTCATCTGCCCTTGGGCTCTCCTACCCTCCCAGGAATAGAGGTCTGTCCCCCTCCATTTCCACAACCCTGCTGCCTCAGCACCTACCCTGCAGACACTGACCAACAGCTGACCCCCATGTGTATCTGTTCATAAACAAGCCAAAATGGGGCTAGTAAGTTCTCTTCCCCTTGCTAATCAGAATCCAAAAGGCTTATTTCCACAAGCCCTGAATTATGTCAAATTTGATAGCAGATGTAAGTGAGCAAGCCTAGAGGATGCCAAACCAAGCCACCTGCTTAAACAAAGTAAATATCAGAGCGGCCTTTCTTTTCACACCCTGACTGAACAAGTCACCAAAAGAAGGGCAGCACCAGCAGGGCTAATATAAACATCCTGGGAGAATACCTAAGCCCAGCTCCTAATGTGAAGGGCGCTGGGCTCTGAATGCCATCTCCTCCCCTGCCCTGGTCCCAGGCAGTACACCCTCCTACCGCATGTCACGGAGGAGTGGCCAGTGATTTCTGAATCTAGGAACCCACAAAAACACACACGAGGACACCCACCTCGTAGCCAAGTCGGGCAGCCCGCTGCAGGAGGGTCTCTCCAGTATTCTTATTGACAGAAAGTCTCCGTGCTTTCGGGTGCAAAGGGCGACACTGGGTTGTCTGTGGAGATGACCCTGAGTATAGCAGCTGTGAGGTCTGTGAAGCTGGCAGCAATTGCTGCACACTGTTGAAGTACTTCTGGTCCTGCTTGGCTGGTGACTGTTCGCAGTTAGAAGTGAGCTCAGGCTGATTTCGGAATCTCTGGATGTTCACCTATCACAAAACCAGGCAGTACAAACATTTAAGGCCATCTTCCAACAGCTGATTCTTGCCCTGACTTACAAACCTGAGAAGGAGGCACTTTTTCCTTTTCAGGTGTTTGGAGGAGGGAGGGGTGTCAGAGGGTACTGGGGAAAGGATTTCATTCGTACTAGTTTGAAACTTCATCACCACCTAGGAGATATGGTCGCTAGGACAAGTGAGTCAACTTGGGGAATGAGATCAGGAAAAGGAAAGCTTTGTTCTTTGAGAAGCAGGAAACAGGTAGGCAAGCAATAACTTATGGAGTGCCTGCACAAGCCTGATTCAGGAGGAGATGTCAAAAGGTACCTGGCTATCTGCACTGTTGCTTTTCAGTGAGGTGCACCGCCTGGGCCCCTGAGGAATCAAATGCTTGGTTTTGCACAGTCTCTTCCCAGATGTTTTCTCAGTGCCATTAGTGTATTTCTGCAGCAGCATGGCACCCTGGCAATCCTCTTGATCATCTCTGTGCAGTACACCTGGCTTATGGCTTTGTTTAATTCTCTGCTGTTTGGTATGCATCATCAAGCCTGATGTGCAGCTTGGCTGGGGCTGCATTTGGTTGCCCACAGTGGTAGATAAAAGCCTCTTCGTGGGCACGGAGCTGGAGGATACAGGAAAGTCTAAAAGGGGGGGTGGAGGGGTGAGGTGTAGGGAAGGCAGAAACGTGCGTTACAAGTTTTAGCTGGTACAGGAAGAAAAAACTACTGTTAACACTGATCACTTCAGTTTTCAAAGGTATACTAATTACATTTCAAAGCCTTAATTTTTTTTTTTTTTTTTTTGCGGTACGTGGGCCTCTCACTGTTGTGGCCTCTCCTGTTGCGGAGCACAGGCTCCAGACGCGCAGGCCCAGCGGCCATGGCTCACGGGCCCAGCCGTTCCGCGCCACGCGGGATCTTCCCTGACCGGGGCACGAACCTGTGTCCCCCGCAGCAACAGGCGGACTCTCAACCACTGCGCCATCAGGGAAGCCCAAGCCTTAATATTTTAATGACTCAAATTCAAACAGCAAATAAGTTAACCCACAAAATGAGTGTCATGTTTGTTCAAAGAACCATGACAAGAGAGCAAGAGTCAGCTCTTCATGATTTTACACCCCCACCTAGTGGGCTCAGATGCAGGACCTTCCCAACCAAGGACAACCAGCCTACATTCTAAGGAACTACCAAATTGACATACTAAGGTGCTGGAATGAGGGCACTGTCACGCCACAGGGTCAACAAGACTTACCTTCCTGAGCAGCCATGGTCTGGGTAAGAAAAGCCCAAGAAATAAATCTCCCTCCTTTCAACTGAGCTCCTCACTGTACATTGCAGAAGGAAGAAGTATGGAGGCTAGTAGGACCTCAGGAGAGAACTCCCCACCTACCACGTACTACTCAGCCAACTTCGATGGTGCTCAGGTCCCGTCCAAGGCCCTTTGCCACAGACGACAGGTGACCCACCCTCCAGGAGAGGCCCCCCGTGTACCTTGATCATTGTTACTGGATTTGAGGAACTCCTCCGACCAGCTTCTGTTGCCTTTGGCCTCTGCACTCTTTCTGCTGGGTTTCTCTTCAGAGATTTCACTGCTCTGGGCAATGACCTCAGGCTTAACAGCCTGGGTCACTTCCTTCCTGCCTTGCCAGGCAGGTTTGCTCTCTGCCGCCAACACCTGATGCTCCCGTTCTGTAAGATGGAGCAAGTAGCGCTGCTTTTTGGGATGGAGCCCTGTTAATTCAATGCACACCTGTCATTTCCCTCTCAGGCCAGTCATCTAATGGAGAAATAACTACAAATTAATCAAAAAGTACCCTGGCGGGGTGGGTTAGTTAGCCTGTCTTACACATCAGTAATGGGAGTATAGGAAGGGAGGAGGAGTGTGGTCACTCTCTTTGCTGGAACGTAAGTCTTGGGAGACTTTGTCTCTCTGTCTTTAGCTATCTTGGGGCTTAAGTATCTAGCAACCGGGAAGAAGGGGTACGAGCACCTTTCCAAGGGCCTGTAGGTTGTATGTAATCATTCCTATACTGCCCTGGAGGTGGTATGAGAACAGAGCTCTTCCACTACAACTGTTCAAAATACAAATGCCTTATCTTCTATACTGAATGGACTAGTAACTTCATGCTTTTACAGTTGGGGGCATGAATGAAACAACCAAAATGAGGCACGAAGCATATGCAGTCCTTTTAAGCATACATGGTCCTTTCTTTTGGCAGCAAAATCTAAGCAAGCCAAGACTGACCTGAAAACCTCTATGAAAACATATGTCCATATTTTCAATTAAGTGAAGGCTGATATAATAAACAGACCAAGTATCTACCAAATATCACCTACAGAAAGAAAAACACTAATACTCACTTGGGTCAACAGGAAAAATGATGAAGGAAAAGGGACAGTAAACAAAGTGGTGAAAGACAGCCCACATCCTTTATGGGACAAAGCATATGGTCTCTACTATATGTTCTGGGCCTACAGCCCAGGCTACTACTGCAACCTTCAAGATAAGCAGAGGAATGCAGGGAACCTGAGAAGACCAATGGCACTAGGACGAGGAACCCTTTAGCAAAGTTTATTAGTGTATGTACAGGTTCAGAGGCAACTTCAAAGAAATCAATCTAGTTACTGCTAATCCTTCTCTGTCCTCTCATCACACTTAAAGTGAAAACCGTATCACTGAAACCATGTAACTGTTACCATTTCCTGTCCAGGAGAAAGGTCCTTGATATCTCAGCACCCCCGTGACACTATGTACTTCTATCCCTTTCATTGGCACGTATGCCTTTCACGGATGTCTCAAGACAGGTGGTTTGAAGACTGATTAGCTAGGTGATATTTTGTGTCTTCCAGATGAACAACAAAACAGTTGTTGAATAGACAGGACCCTATCTTCCTTGTCATATAACTTATCATCAGATTAAGAATCAGTTTATCAGCACAAGTGTTTCAGATTCCAAGTCCAAATTTTACATTTTAACTTCAGGTGTCATGTAATCACCTGTATCTCTAATAACAGTTTCAACCATTCCTAAACAGGCATCATTCTCAAGGAGAATATTTTCTACTTAAGTTTTCACCCTCATGCAAACTTCGTAAAAGTGATATTAGTTTATATCTCACCCACCTGATTTTTTGGCTGGCATCTTCTGCCCACAGAAAATACCCAGAACACTTGTGATGACTTATTTCACATGTGCTGGCAAAGAGTGATTCACTGGTAACCTCATCTCCCTGCTCCTCATTGAATGACAGCACCCCCACAGAAAGAGCCCTTTCCTGACAGGCTCTAGGCTTCCCACCTGGTAAAACCTGCCTGGGTGCAGAGGGTGCCCCTTCACCCACCAGGTCTGGGAGCATGCAGCCCATGTGTTGCCCTTCCCGCTCAGCCAGGCATGGGACTCCTGTGCCTGAACTTACAGTCTCCTCATGCCTTGTCCCCAGGGACCCCAAAGTGTGATGTCTGTGGCGCCTCATTCTGAACTATTATCAGAAAGCTCCATTGCTAAAGTCATGGTTCACTGAAATCACTCATCCACACACACAGTTTATGTTTTCTTCTGCTTTTCACAAGAGGATCTTTTTCCCAAACTAGGTCCATCCACCCTTTCCCCAAATACCCACTTAAGACACTACAAGAAAAAAAAATAGAACAACTGAGACCTTTTCAGTGCTGCCTCTCACAGCAAAGATCTGGATTCTCTTAAATGAAGCCCTCTCAAGAGGGCTCCTGAAGAACACCTATGACTGTGCAAGATACACAGGCTATACAACCTACATGGGAGAGAAGCTATACAGCACATTCCTGCAGATATCAATTTAGTCTTTTGCAATTGAGGTCATTTTAAGGCCTATCCAAATGACTACCCTTGAAGACAAAGAAGACAGACAAAGAGATATGTAGGTGCACTGACCATGAGGATCTGCCATTGTAGCTACTTTTCTAAAAACAGAAAGTCACATGTCCTTGGTCTTGCAGTCTAGGCAGATGTTACCATGACTATGTTCTTTTCTTTTCTTTTCTTTTTTTTCAGCATGCGGGCCTCTCACTGTTGTGGCCTCCTCCGTTGCGGAGCACAGGCTCCGGACGCACAGGCTCAGCGGCCATGGCTCACGGACCCAGCCGCTCCACAGCACGTGGGATCCTCCCGGACCGGGGCACGAAGCCGTGTCCCCTGCATCGGCAGGCGGACTCTCAACCACTGCGCCACCAGGGAAGCCCCATGTCTATGTTTAACACTTGCTTCCTGCAGCACGGTCATATGATTCACAGCACATATGTCCCATAATATATCATGTTGTACCACAGCATTTCCTCACAAAAGCATCACCACGGCAACATTTACAAGTCATCACAGCAAGAAAGCAACCTCTCTACTATTGAGCCATGCCCAGTTAGCACTAAACAAAATGGGGAAGTATTGATTGTTTAAGACTTACCAATGATCTAAATTCCATCCTCTGCAGGTAATTATGGAAACTCCAGCAAAAGCTAACCTTGTTAAAACTTATTTCCTCTACAGAAGAGGCATTGGGAATCTCTGTTCAAAACTCAAAGTAGTTTACAAAACATACACATGCTGTAGTGTAAGAGAGGTTTCCTGACCTAAAAAGTTTCATGAAGCTCTTTGACTCAGCCTTCTTCCAATTCCTGCCCAGCCATTTCCACTGAGCAGGTCCTAAGTCTGACCCAGCCAAACAGCTGGCAAAGAAGACCGTCACTGCGTGTTTGAGAAGGAAGGGATGAATGCCTCCTTGTCCTTCCCACTGATGGTTCCTATTTATGCACGTCCTAGTTTTAAGAACCTAACTCATATGTTGTCTTCTAAAGTGAAAATTTACCTCAACTGCCTATACTATCATAGAGTAAATGAAAATCTTGACCACATTTTCAAGTTAATTCACCTTTTTGTAGGCCACTGCCACAGAGATGTACCCAGAGACGTACCATATTAGAGTATTTCTAAATTCAGGGCCAGTGCTTCTTTGAAAAAGGATATATGTCCCAAGAAATAACCCACCCTAGGTGCTTCTTTCTTGGATGCCACAGCTTTCGAAAGGACAATCAACCCTTCACTCTGCAGACTGAAAGAGCAGCCTATTTCCCCCTGCAGCCACCAAACTGCAGAGTGAATTCCTTCCTCTCAACTCTGAGAATAGACTCGACCCCATTCTCATAGATGTGGTACCACACTCAAGCTACTTACCTCTCTCACTATCATTCTGGTTGTCAATGGCCTCCAGGGTTTCCTTCTTCCACTTTTTGCCCCGATTTCCTTTCAGCCTTTCCCGGTCAGCAGGGCTGAACTTGCACACCTCAGAGTCTTTGGTTGCAGGGTGGCCACATTTTCTCTCTTTCCTCTCCATCTCCAAGAAGCGCAACATTGCACGCTAGAAAGAGAATGAATATGGAAAAAGTACAGCTTACCATTAAAGACGTTTTAGTTGCCTTATCTTAAAGGAAAGTATCTCCAAAAAACGGTTTGCCTGAAAACAAATACAATTTATGAAATAAAGCTGTTTTACCGTATCCTTTTCATAAAATTTGGCATGCAAATACATATGCTGCATGTATGTATATTCATGAACACACTATTGCAAAAATACATTCTCTTTTGGAGATAAAAACAACAAAGATAAAACAGTAGTAAGAAGAGATGCACAATGAACAAAGATGGGCGTAAGCTATAAGCTTCCCTTCAAATATTTTGTAATAAAATTTAATTCTAAAAGTTTATGTAATATTCTAGTAAAAATAATTTGAAAAACAGAAAATTGCAGAACTGATGGTGAGCCAGGTAGATGTAATACTGTCCTTTTGCAATCCTTCTATTCATGTAATTAAGGTGGGCATTCAATGAGTCATTTACATAACTTTATCCATTTTTATAAACATGTGCCAACTTTTTTCATGACTTTACAGCAATAATTTGACTTTATTCATCTTTTAAATAATGCTAAAAATCTTGATAAATTCCTGCATGAATGATAATTCACTACTGAGTTTAGTAACAGGCTATAGCTCATTATGCAAGGGGTGTGTGTGAAGGCTGCACGAATGCCACAGACATGCAGCTCCCACACACTTCCACCAACTATCACCACATAGGGCATTCTGAACAGCAATTCTAGGTATAACTGTTAACATACAGTAACAGCACAGAAATTAAAGCAACTTGTAAACATCACACAATCTTTGCAATTATTAAAACTTCTGATATTAGCATTTGAGTGAAGTCCTTTTAGAGTCTACACAATAATTTGGAGTATGCAGATACACGAACCTCCTAAGTCCTACCATGTACTCCCCTTACTGGAGACCTTTCAAACATTTCAATTACCATAAGCTTCATTAATTAAATCTGCCTACTGTCCTGCCCTACCATGTCCCCCCAATCCTCTTCATACATTTAAAACACTGACAACTACTCAACCTCCTGAAATTTGGGTGGGGGGCTCACCTGCAATGCCCACTGCTCCCGGCTGAGCTGCCTGGAATCTGCATACAGTTCAGTAGTGACACATTTGAACTGGTCACCCACATAACCAGTAGAGTTTGCAATTCTCTTTGCCAGCTTAGATGGCTTTGGTTTCAGAACTTTGATATTGTTTGATTCTGCCTCATCAACTCCATCCTTGGTATAAATGGGGGTGATGTCCACGCTCGGTGGGGCACTGCCCAAGCAAAGTGGTTTGGGATCCTTTTGGGTTTCACCAGAAGTTACCACAGGGCCATCATTCCCAAGGCTTGGCTCCAGGAATAGAGTAAAGACCGACATCGCCAGGTTCTCCTTGTTGGTTCCCACTGGAATATTCTCCGTGCTTAAACGGAAGACAGACTGGCCTGGAGCTTGTTTGAAAGTACAAGCTTCCTGAAAGTCACTGATCTGCCCCGACTCCTCTTTCAGGGCAATAAAATCCTGGCGTGGCTGCAGGGCTGGGCCAGTTGGGGGTTTGGTGGGCTCAGCACTCTGGCCAACACTCTCAGTCATGAACCTGGCTTTGGATAGGTCTGCATCAGGTTTCGCACCTGGCTCTTCCTTGGGAAGATGTACACAGATGTCACTCCTGATGAGAGTTTTCCCTTGATTCCAGATAAGGCTTGCATTTAGGTTCTTTTCAGTGGAGACTTGTGGATGTAACATGGTGCTGTTAGCTTCCAACACCTCAGGAAACTGATTCCAAACGGCTGAGTCCTCATAGGAGGCTCTGTCGTGGGACCAGGACAACTTCTCTGTTTTCTCTTCTTTAGTGGGCATAATGGGCTGCACCATATCCAACACATCTTGGTTGGCCACAAACTCTGGCTGGCCCAAGGGTACCCTGTAGGGCAATCTAGGCTTTGTGGCAAGGTGCCCGGGAAAGACAGTACTGTTTGGCAACAAAACTGGGTGAGGGTAGATAGGTTGCTCACCATGTAAGGAGACGCGACTCAGATGCACGCTTTCAGGTGCTGGGTAAGGGAGGTAACTCCTAGGGTAAGAAATTGGTGGGGACCTGAACGCCTCATTTGGAGATAGAAATATTGAATTTGGTGGGAGGCCATTCTCATTTGCTTTGAAACTCGGTTCTGGGTTGCTGGCTTTGGTGCCCTTGCTGCTGATGCCACTGCCATGCTTGGCAGTTGTGGCCAGGGGCTGGCCCATGTGTTGATTAAAACATGCCATGGAATCCATGGAGCTCCTGCTAGTCTTGTTGCCATCTGCACTGGCATTTGGGACTGGCAACACAAAGGCTGGGTGACCCGTGCTCAGCACTGATCCCGAAACGTTAGTGACTGCAGTACCTGTGTTTCCCACTTGGAGACGTGAAGAACTGTGCAGCTGGGAGATGGCCCAGTCCAAGGCCTTGTTTTTCAGTGGCAGGCCTTTGCCATTGTTCTCTTTGTTACACCTTGGTCCAGGCACCACCCAGGATGAGGTAGCCATGTTAGTGATCTCAGATCTACAGGCAGTACAGCTGTTTCCTGGAGGAGACAGTGTTTCTTTCGGAATCTCACTTCTGGAGAGCACCTGGCCACTTCCAGTTCTGCTGTAAACCAGGACCTTGGGAGCCATCTTTTTCATGTGGTCAGCTGTGGAAGCATCTACGCCCACCACTTCAGAAAACAAGTCTAGGGGCTTATTAGTGACATCTTTGGTAACCATCTGCTTCTCCAACACAGGAGGTGAGCAGACACCTTTTCTGTGTTCACCTGCTGTTTTCCAGATGTGCTCAGGAACTGGCTGAGTACTTCTGCCTCGTTCTGGAGTCTTCAGATATTTGCTGCTGCAGAGCCTGGCCACGGGGAACTCGCTGCTGACCGTCATATATGGCTTTGACAGGGAAATGGAGGGCGAGGTGGAAATCGTGGCATAGTGCTTATGAAATTCAGAGTAGGTGTCTGCACTGGGCTGGGAAGGAAAGCGGACTCTTGGTAAAGGCCAAGGGGAGGGGTGCAGTAGAGGAGCTGTGTCTTCCAGCTGGCCATGGGTGACTACCTTGGCAGAGAGCACCCTAGAGTGCTCACTGTTCTGAACGTGGAAATGTGAGTGGGAATTAAACAGGTTCCCAGGACTGACGTCCATCTCCCAGGGCAGGCTTTTGTCTGCACAGTGGACCAGAGGCAGGACAGGTGGAGAGTCTGAAGGCACTGGGAGCCTCACAGCTGAAGCAAGAGATGATGGGATGTAGGGACTGACAGTTTTCGCTCATTTGCGAAAACTGGAGAATACAGCGGCTGGGCTAAGCTGTGAGACTGCTGAAGTGGCAAGGTCTTGTATTCACTGAACAGTGAATACTTATTTGGTGAGCTGTGGAAAGGAGAGATGGCTGGCATGGCCTGCTCCATGTAAGGATTGACCCAGGGCATCTGCTGGTAATTAGCACCCCTGATGTTGAAAGGGCTGTATCTGGCACTGGCAGAGCTATCTAAGCCCAATGTTTCTCTTGTAGGTATAACGCTTTTTTGTATACTAGGTGGTGTTTTGTAAACAGCACTGAAGCTATCTGGGGGTTCTCCAGAGACAGCAGAAGCCTCCACTGTCTCGGGTATATTCAGTTTGAACTGCATCTCTGGACTTCTTTCTGAAGAAAACCCAGGGCCACCTAAAGAGCTCATGGCAGCCTCCTGACCTTTCTCTGAGCCCAGTTCACACAAGCCAGAAGATATAATGCCTTCAGGTACACAGAGCTCTTTTGGAATCAGGCCACTGCGGTCCATGCTCACCACTGCCACGCCATCGATCCAGTGGGCAGTAGTCACATCCACCTTTACAGAAAAAGAACATGGGTGTTACTTACCATTCCTTCAAAGCAGCAGTACCCACCCCAAAGAAAATCTGCAAGTTAATTTATTATGACAGCAGCCTAACATTAGAGCATCCATGGTTAAAGATGAACTAAAAATAAAATACTCACAGGGCTTGCTTTTTCCACTACTACAAATAAATCCTATCTCATGGCAGTGAAATGTGCTGCCTGCTTTCTTCACTGCTCCGTTCAACTAGCATTCTAAAAGCATGTGAAATGTTTACCCCTTTAGAGTTAATATATATTAATTAAGTCATCTATTAACTCTGAGAAGTTCACCTTCTTGGCAAAAATTCTATATTACAATTGAGAGGACACCATCTCCACCACTTTGCACTACCCTCATGGGATTCAGAACTCACACTAAACCTCCCCAGCCCTGTCAGGGTTGTGGGAGGGATTCTTTCCTGGATATAGGAAGGCACAAATTAATATAACCAGAAACAATCTTCCATTGGACAACTGGAACATGGCATATTACCTGTCTCATTTCTAAATCAATGAAGAGTCTAAGGGTCAAACTGTGGTTGCATCTTTTGATTTCCTCTCCCTAGTATCTGAAGATAGTCCTGTGTTTCATATTTTACTGGTAAAAGGTAAACCGTAAGGGTCTACTTAAAGGCTCGAAATGTATCCAGCTGATGGCACTGACAGAGCCAAAGACAGAATCTCAAAGGCAGTAAGAGAAAAGTGACTCATCACAAACATGGGAACCTCTATAAAATTATTAACCAATTTCTTAGCTGAAATCTTGCAGGCAAAAAGGCAGTGGATGATAAAATTAAAAGTGTGCAAGAAAATAACTGTTAACCAAGAATACAACATTACAACATCTGCAAAACTGTCCTTCAAAATCGGAGGAAAAATTAAGGCTTTTCCCAGATTAAAAAACACACACACACAAAACAAAAACGATGAAGGAATTCATTACCACAAGAACTTCCCTAGAAGAAATTCTAAAGGGAGTCCTTGAAGTTGAAACAAAATGATGCTCTATAGCAACACAAAGTTACATGGATTACAAGATTCTCCCATAAAGTTAAATACCCAGGTAAATAAAGGACCTTGTACCACTGTAATGTGGGTCCATCTTTTAACTCTATTATGAAACAAAAAAATTATATCTATGTTAATGGATACAATATATATAAAGACATAATTTTTGACACCTATATGGAGACAGTGAACCTAAAAATACATAGTTTTTATACACCATGGACGCTACCAATCTAAAATATATTATTACTACTGAAAGATGTTTTATATAATCCCCACGGTAACCAGAAAGAAAATATGTATAGAATATACACAAAGGAAATAAGGAGGGAATCAAAGCATATCACTACAGAAAGTTGACAAAACAAAGACATTAAAAGAAGAAATAAGGGACCAAAACACTCAAGACATACAGAAAACAGCAAAGGTAACAGTAAATCCTTCCCTATCAGTAATTATTTCAAATGTAAATTAATTAAACTCCAGTCAAAATAAATACATTGACTGACTTGATAAAAACACAGGATCTAACTATATGCTGTCTAATAGAGACTCACTTTAGAACACTTGCCAAAAGACGCATCCTAGGACCCTATAAACATCCCCTACAACACCACCCCCACATTTGCACAGGGCAAAGACTGCTCCCAAAGTTGTGACCACCAGAAGTTCTTGGACCTCTCACCTGCTCTGCCCCTGCCATCTTGACCTGAATTATCCACTCCCCTCTGTTTGCACCTAAACAAATTTAATTTCGCTTATGGTCTTTAATTTTAGCATGACCACTACATGTAAATCAATTATGACGATCACCATCTAAATCGTCCCCTAATCCTAAATCAGGGTAAACTGATCACTGTTCGCCTCCTGTCTTTTGGCTCACAAATTATATTTTGTCCTGTTAGGACCTTCTCCAACCTGACTTCCCACACCTGATCACCGGGTGTGCAACACAGAGATGCCGAGTGCCAGTGTTAGCTTGGGAGACACAGCTCGATTCACTCTATTATAAAGAAGAAACTAACACACCATTGTAAAACAATTATACACCAATAAAGATGTTAATAAATAAATAATTAATTTAAAAAAAAATAAAGGAAGAACATTCTACTTTCTGTTACCCTCAATGAACTCTTACTCAACAAAAAATCAGATATTCCTCCCAAGGAACACCTTGGGGACAACCAGCAAGCCTGGCCTGACTTTGGAGAGGTCAATGGATCACTCACTCCCCTGGGCAAACTGAGGAGTCCATCACTCCAGCCCCAGCTGCTTCTCATTGTGGTGGCCACAACCTAGGAGTCAGCAAGGTACACAGTTGCAAACAGACAGACTCCCAGAGGCCATAAACATTGGCAAAGAAATTGGGGTGGCCCAAGTCAGCATCTGCCTCCATTCCAGGCCCTAACCATGTGAGGGAGTGGCTAGGGCCCTGAAGCAAGGAGAAGGTGTGTATTTGCTGAAAGTACCACCCTCCTTCCCATCTGAGGCTCCCAGGGCACCAATCTGACCTGACGCCTAACAAACAAAGGGCCTTTCCTCCTTAGGACGGTGGGAGAAGAGTCAACCCACTGCCCTCTATGAAGCAATGTCATGAGGACCATCCCGGCAATGCTGGAGTTTGGGAAGCACTGCATCCCACTGTTCCCTGCACTGCCTGATCCCACACAAGCTTCATCCATGTGTGAGCCTCCCAATAAAAACTGGAATGCTGGGATGGGCTCAAACAGAGGCAAACAGACTCTGCAGGCAAACCAGGCTGGAATTTAAGTGTGCCTCTAGGGTTGTCAGGCACCTGCTAATCCACCCTACAAGTGCCATATTCCCTTGGTCTCCTCCAGAAAAAAAAAAAAAAAAAAAATTAAAGCATCCCAAATTAAAAGGCAATAATTACCATTTATTCCTCCCAGAAGCAGTACTTCTTTCAGTTCTGTCCTTGTCCACTAGGCCCTGCTCCACCTAAGCAACAGAACCACAAGCAATATACACTCCCCATGACCACAAAGTAGAAAGATATTCCTCTTTTTCCACCACCATCCATCCACTAAAGGTCAATAACTCAAAATCTCTTAGAAGTGTTCCTTTATATTTAACACATACCCTATCCCCAGCTTGAGAGAAGAAAATATAACCAGAAGCAATTGAGGGCCATCCTACTTAGCTAGAACACTTTGCCCTTCCTGGCCAAAGATGCACTACTTCACTGTAAGTGAGTTTGTGAATGAATAGTTGGGCCCAGGCTTCGCTGCCTGTGTTGCTTTCACTGAGCAGGAAAGTTTTTGTCAAGCACTGAGGAATTTTTGTCATTCAGACTGTGTATCTAACCATGAATATTTGTATTTGAATTATTTTTGTTTCCAAGTGACCCTCTTCACATTTTTAAAATGACTTTTGTCTCTAGAAACATCTTATAGAAATTCTGCCCAGTTTTCAATTCAACAAAATCCTGTATCTCGTCTTAGAATGCAGCAATACCTTATGTCCTCTGTATTTACATACCCATGTTTACTTCTCAATTGGCCAGTTATCTCTAGTTTGGTACATCATCCGAGTCCACCTGTCTTGATTTGTTTCAGCACATGTTAATCAGGGGAACTTCTTAATCTAAATATTCCTAACATATACAGCTTTCTAGGTCCTTACGGCGTTTTTGTTCCGCCTATTGCCTATAACATTACACATTCCCAAGCCAGAACAACACAGGTTTACAAGGGAAAAAGAGACAGTAGATTCAAGAATTAGCAACTTTTATTTCCAGGGTGTAAAATGTGTTATCTGTAACCCACCCACTCAAATCAAGTTTTGGAAAGAACTAGACAAATACCTGCATCAGTATATTAAGTTTTTAGACCAATCCAATACTGGCTCCAAAGCATCCACATATTAGTCTCCAATTCCTGTTTGGAGGCTGTCTCCCTGCCCATTTCTCATCTGTCTCCCCCAAAAGGTCATGGTTGAAGGTGTGTCTATTTATACATATGACTCAAGGTCCTCTTTGTTCTCTCCAGTGGCTACCTGTACACACTGCTCTGGTATTTTAGGCTTAGGTCTTCCTTCTGCATAAACATTGGTCAGGGTCTCTATGCAACCACAGAGCTCTACGCAGACTTTCCTGTATTTGAAGACCAGCATGAATCCTTTCTCTGAATACTGGGGTTAGTACGCCAAGTTCCATTCCTTAAGGGAGCATGCCTATTGTGTATGTTCACTGTTACCCCACTAAGAATGACCAAGTAAAACTAGACACTCTAGCACCTGCTTTTGGTACGTCAAAGAATTAAACCCCATGCACCTGGATGTGAACAGAAAAGAAAAGAAAGTAGCAGGCCAAGACTGCCATCCTTTCCCTATGGAGGATACTCTGCCTCCAGGAATATCCATTAGACTTTGTTCCACCACCTTGTCCATTATATAATTTCCAGTACCTCTACAGGGTTAAGAGCAAAGAAAACCCAGAAGCCTTCCTTCCACTTTGCTCCATGAGATCTGTAAGGCTGGGTTGCACAATCCTGCTAGTGGGTGTTGGCCAGCGCTTCTGCATCCCACCCTTCCCCCAGCTACCAGTCTTCCTCCTCTCCCCCTTCTTCAGCCA
The DNA here is from genome assembly GCF_949987515.2 of Delphinus delphis. Lineage (NCBI taxonomy): Eukaryota > Metazoa > Chordata > Mammalia > Artiodactyla > Delphinidae > Delphinus > Delphinus delphis. The sequence goes on from NC_082705.1 coordinate 2,358,611, forward strand.
GAAGGAGTGTCCGTTTCTGTCGAACCAATCTATTACAAGCACACCAACAATCCCCTCGAGGGCGCAGTACAGTCCACGGCGGACACAACCAAGCAACCCTGATGACGCCTACGTGGTGGGGGTCGGGGACATACATGCACCCGAAGGCACTAGTGCATAGGTGTTCCTTCCCGGGCCAGCCTGGCCGCCTGCGCAGTCACAGTGCTGCATTCTAGGATATACACACACGTATGTAGTCTATGTATAAAGTTTGTTTACGTATTTATTTTCTTGCCTAATCCCCAAGCGGGCAAGGAGCACAGGCGTAGCGCTTCGACAAGAGTTTAGGGAGGGAGGCAAGGAGGAGCTGGTCGGCAGCGACGCGAAGCAGAGCAAGTTAGACATGTGTCCAGGAGACAAAGAGCGAGAACAAAGGGCTGAGTGCTCGGCCTTTACGCGCAGCGTATAACGCGTCAGTCGGGATAAGTTATGCTACCCTCATGGCCGTCCTCACTGCCAGTAACCCTCCACTTGCCAGCGGAGCTTTTCTCAACCGGTGCCTCAGGGACACAGCCCAGGAGGCACAGAACTGGCCCTCACTTCAAAAGTCTAGAGAGAATGGCCAATGACCTGTCGAATTCATTCATCAGAACATTTATTAACTCTCAGGCACCCAGGGCCTCAAAGGACCTCAATGTGCCCCACACAGTCCCAGCCAAAAGCGCCAAAAAGCCTCAGGACCTACTTCCCAACGGAGGAAATCCCGGCTTAGGAAGGCATATAGTTAGTTACACAAGGGCGACCAGTCTAGAAATAAACATCAACCACCTATTAATAATCGCCATCTCCTGCGCTCCTCTAAGCAGTGAAGTAAGTGTCCGAAGTAAATACGAGAAGAAACATGAGAAAGTCCAGACCACACAACGGGTGGGAGTGTAGTGTGAAGGCTGGAGAAGCTAGTTATAATTGAAATCTCCGAGTATGAGCACCTATTTAATGACCTACCATTTAAATGCCCTCCACATACGGAATTCTGTCACAGCAAAAGAAATCCAACAGACGCAGCGTCCATTTTCAGAGGGTAGGGCAAGTGTCAGAAATAAATATATCTGTGCTGGCCACTCAGCACACTTTCTGGGATGATGCTGTTTCTTCCTCATTTTTAGTCCCATGTCAAGAAGCTTCTCCAGGGACGCAATACCACTTGTCCTGCCCTAGCCTCATCCCCAAAAGGGGACAAATGCAGCTAAAACACAGAGCTGTCTCATTCACACTACTCTATACAAATACCTACTTGAAGCGAGCTAATTCCTCTCTGAGCTTTGTTTTAAAATACAGCCTTCGCGTATTTAAATACACCTCTTCAAATAATTCTCCTTCTGCTCTCCTCTTCCCCCTCCCTCATCCATTCTGCAACCGCCACCCTTAAGACGCCGAACGCCAATACAGGCACTCAGCGTCTAGTTGCAAATCGCGAACTTTCTGGAAAAACCTCTTTAATGGTAAATTTACCCTTGCCCGGCCTGAGCCTACAAGCCAGGGAAGGTGTTTGTCTCCAGAGCCCCGGAATGTGCCGTCTGGCAAGCGACAGGCGGTGAGCCAGCCGGAACAACGCTCGCGTCCAGCCGCACACCTTGCACACAACAGGGGAACCGAGTAGCCACCCGCAAACCCCAACCCACGACCTCACGCCGCACACGGATATTCTTCTTCCACTCCCAGGAACTTATAACCAAAAATTCAAAACAGCAACGCCTGAGAATGGAGACAACCGTTAAACTGTATTTACTTATCAACATGTCTAACCCGACGGCGGATCAACCGAATGGGAACCCCTTACTTTGTTCTGTTTCCTGGCAGTTGGTTTTTCCAACAGTTTACGAGATTAACACTCCGGAGCACGCTGAGAGAAACTCGGTCTCTCTCTCCCAGAGATGCCGCGCCGAGCGCTACCGTTGCCCTAGGTCTCGCTCCGCCGCGTCCTGGACGCTCGCTACGTAATCTTAAAACACGCACCCGCCGTGGCACTAATTCTAGGGAACTATCCATCCGCCAAGAGGTAAGGCCGGGGAGGCGGCGTGTCTTCAGAGAACCAAGTCCAAAAAAGAAAACCGTGGAAATCCGCCGCCTTCTTTTTCCTGCTCTCGAGAGAATGCAGCAGAGCTTCCAGCCCAGCTCTCTCCCCTTAGGCGAACGTCTTCCGCAGCGCAGTCCCCAGGAAAATGGCGGGGCCCCTTTCACACCCTCCCGTTCTTCCCCGGTTTCCATGCGGCGCTGCTTAAGTTGGCTGCAGTTTTAATTACTTCTAGCTATGAAACAAAAACGAGAGCGAACAATGCAGCCAAAGGGACGCGCGAAGGAGAAAGCCTCACAGGATGCGTGAAAGAATCCGCGAAGAAACCGGTGCGGGAGTCCGAGGAAAGGCAGCCAACTACAGCCCGAAGCTCCTTAAAAAGAGTATGAAGCTACGGCCTCCTGAGTGAGAGGGTTCCGGCGCTGACCTGAAGTCCTCAACTAGGGACTGGCGAAAAGTGGGTCGAGAGGGAAGTTGCGTAATTGGGTCATGGAAAGGGGTATGTTAAGAAGCGAAGGGGGTCCGGCTGAGGAAGCTTCGGGAGCGGCAAAGTTTGCCATCTCCGAGTGCCCGACGTTGCTTTTGCCCCTGTCACCTGTTTTTAGCCAGGTGCTGTCAGGTCCGACTAGTAGAGGGCTGGGCTCTGGGCACAGGTGGAGGCAGCGGGCTCCGCCACTTCAGGCAAGTGACCTAACCCTACGGGACCCTGCAGGACCCAGCGACTAGGCGGGGCCCCAGAAGCCGCATCAGCTTCCCCTCTGATTTCTGCCTCGTTCCAGCGCTCGGTGGCTGTCCGAGCCCCAGCGCCTCTGCCGCGAGGCCGCGAAGTTACGCCTGCCTTCAACGAGGAGTGCATCTCTGCCTCACCTTTTTGCTAAGATCCGGAGTTCAGTCAGTCGGCCGCTGCACCCCTCGATCCCACTGCGTCTTCCTCGTGGGTTAACTGCACTCCCTCCGCCAGCCCTCCTTTCCCACTAGCCACTCCCTCCCACGCCCTCCCTCCCCCCCCCACCCCCGCCGCCCCGGCAAACGTAGCTGGAGAGACAAAAGCCCTCCCGCCACCGCCTCCAGTTGCAGTTTTTCTTTTGTTTTGTTTCGTTTTGTTTTGTTTTCCGGTACGCGGGCCTCCCAGTGCCCTGGCCTTTCCCGCTGCGGAGCACAGGCTCCGGACGCGCAGACCCAGCGGCCACGGCTCACGAGCCCAGCCGCTCCGCGGCACGTGGGATCCTCCCGGACCGGGGCACGATCCCGCGTCCCCCGCATCGGCAGGCGGACCCCCAACCACCGCCCCACCAGGGAAGCCCTCCAGTTGCAGTTTTGATCTTCCCCCAGCCTTCCCTCACCTCGGCCTCCTCGGTGGTTGGGTTTTCAGGACGGGTGATTCACAAGGGAAGGTGTGCCTGAGTTTCCCGGGACGTCGGCAGCCTGACCCGTTTAGTTTCTCTGATCGCAATCCCCGGCCACTCCGGGGCGTTCCTCCTCTTCCCCCAGTTCTCCCCTCCCCCACCAGGCAAAGTAGGCAGCACGCGTACGCAACTGCGGCGAGAGCTGCCCCTCGGCGCCTGAGCAGGGGACTAGTGGGGCGCATTCCTAGCCGTGCTCCAAGGATCCCCTGGCTATCCAGAAGGCCTGTGGAGGACCACAGCTGCCGTAACTCACCTAGTACTCCACTCAGCCAGAGTTACCAGATACCATCGGCAGCAGTCTCTTGTCACCTGCGCTACTTTCTCCAGGCCTCGAGTCCTCTCTGGGACTACACAGAACTTGGCGAGTGCTCGTCAACGCCAAGCCTCACGCCAGATCTCCATTTCCTCCCAGTGGCGCCCATTCGCATTTCCCTATCAAGTGCTCAAGAAAACACTACCTAGAAAATAGTAGCCGGTGCCCCGAACTCAACGCCCGAATTCCTGGGATGTTTTGATCGTACAGTAATTATTTAAAGAGTGGGGAGGAGAAGGGGGAATACCCGTGGGGGCACTAGGTGAGCGGATGACAGAGTAGAGGAAATCCGCCTTAATTTCTCACAGTTCGCAGGCACCTCAGATGGTTGCTGGATCTGCCCTGCTTCCTATCCCCGGCCTTGGGAAATTTTCTTCAGCGTTTTCTTTTTCTTGGCACGGAGCAATTTTTGGCTTACAGTGTTCTCTAATAACCTTTCGTCTTGTATGGTGGTGCTGATCTGTGCTTGAGCTCCATGCGTAGCCTGCACTGTGCGGATCGATTTTATTGGCACGTATTGAGACCCTCTTGCTCAGCTGCTAGGGATCCGGGGACGGAGCAAGGGCGAGAGCCGGTAGGCGGCAGCGCAAAGCAGGGAGGCAAAGCTCCCACCTCCTCCGCGCGGGGAGGAGTGCTCCAGTTTAAGCCTCAAAGGCTGCAGACAAGGACATCGCTGACAAAGATGTCCCAGTCATCTCCTCCTGAAGGTCTTTTTATGCCGGGGTCGGGAACTCTCTTCCTGCCTAAGGACAGAATTATGCAGGGTCGATGAGAATATCAATTTGAAATGGAAGTAACTTGTGAATCCACACTGAAAGTTTTAAAATACCCGGGCGTGTCCTCATTCTAAAAACAATCAATAGTAAGTTGACTCCTAAGTCAAGATCAAGATTGAAACCAGCTCTACGTACCAGATATTTACCTTTAAAAACTCGAAGTATTATTCACAGCGGGATTTAGGTTAGATAGTATTCGTTCTGTTTACTTCTCAGTGCATAGCTATAACAACAGGTCTTTTAGAAGTGAAACATCTCTGTCTGTTGAAACCGTAAACTTAAGGCACAGCTACACCTTCACAGTCCAAACTTGCTTATAATCACTGATGCAAAATGAGAACCTACTATATATATAGCACAAGGAACTCTACTCAGTGTTCTGCGGTGACCTAAATGGGGAGGAAATCCGAAAAAGGGGATATATGTATTCACATAGGTGATTCACTTCACTATACAGCAGAAACTAACACATTGTAAGGTAACTATACCCCAATTAAACAAACAAACAAACAAGACAGTTGGGCAGTTGCCCTCCGACCAGTACCCAAGTTGGGCTGGACTGCCAATGCAGGCAACTGCGCACACTTTCACCTAGGAGGCAAAAGAGAATGCATACCTTTCTATTTTCTTTTGGCGGGGTGGATGTCTCTGAAAGCTAACCCACGCGTTTTTCTTTTTAAATCCGTGGTAACAAGCAGAAAGACAGCTAATTTTTGTAAAGACATTTTCGTCCAAATATTAAAAGTTCTTAGACCGAATGTGAGTTACAGACGCAGAAAGGCCTCTTGTTGTATTATATACCAACACTTATTTTTAAGCATCTCCTTTTATTCAAAACAAGTCTAAAATAACCAGATGACTGAGTTGGGAATTTCTGAGGAAATCCTCTGAATGTGCCTCCAGGTAAGGAAGCGCTATCCCTCTTTGAGCTGCTGAGGAGCGCTGACCTGGGTGAGCACAGGTCATGCCAGCCTCTTCCAGCTGGATTAGGCTGCACTATGCACATGCAAAAACCTCTTCCTCCACCCCTCGCTTCCTCAACTCCTCCTCAAGCTACAGGCTTTCCCCAGAATTACAAGTAATAGGAAAAACCAAGAACTGAGCAAGAGCTTGGAGCCTGCTGCTTCTCTGAGTCCAAGGGCCTCTAGCGGTGAGGGTGGGGTAGGGCTGACAAAAGGGCCTGTTTGTCTACCTTTCAAAGTTCTGGAGGTACTATGAGTAGGAAGGGAGTATTTTAAAGGGGGCAAGCGTGCAAGGAGGGCTGACTATGGAAAAATAAATTGTTGCTGGAGACAAACAGGCCAGTAGATTTGCCTTTGAGGTAATTTGCTCTTTAAGCCATCCTTTTTAAAAGTGTGCCTGGGGCTTCCCTGGTGGCGCAGTGGTTGAGAGTCCGCCTGCCGATGCAGGGGACACGGGTTCGAGCCCTGGTCTGGGAAGATCCCACATGCCGCGGAGCAACTAGGCCCGTGAGCCACAACTACTGAGCCTGCGCGTCTGGAGCCTGTGCTCCGCAACAGGGGAGGAGAGGCCCGCGCACCGCGATGAAGGGTGCCCCCCCCCCTCGCTTGCCACAACTAGAAAGAGCCCTCACACAGGAATGAAGACCCAACACAGCCAAAAATAAATAAATAAATAAGCCAAGAATTAAAAAAAAAAAAAAAAAAAAAGTGAACCTGGCTCCATTGTATTCTGCACAGGCTGGTGGAATTAAAAGTGTTTCCTTTTCATCTCTAAAGGAATATATTTTCCAATTCCATTGACTTTTTAAAGCATTATTATAAGGAAACCCAACTGTATCCTACATTCTAAAGAGTTTGGAATGATTTAAGAGAAATTCTAGGGACTTTCCTTGTGGTCCAGTGGTTAAGACTCCATGGTTATGCAGGGGGCCTGGGTTCAATCCCTGGTCAGATCCCTGGTCGGATCTTAGTTCCCACATGCTGCGTTGCGTGGCAAAAAAAAAAAAAGAGAGAGAGAGAGAAATTCTAAAACGGATTGAATGGGATTTAATGGAAATTAAAATGTGAGATTTTCTTTATCCATTTGAGATATTTACAGTTTGCTATTAGTTCTGCATCTGGTTAGGTGAAACTGAGAGAAGTCAGTCACAAAGCTGCAAAAGAACAATTTATACAATTTATACGCCATCTCCAACGACTGCCACTGTCAAGGAACTGAGGCTGATCTTCTCCATGATAGCCTTATAGACTGCTTATTGTGCAGCATCACCAGACCCTTCTTCTCCCTTTCTCTCTCTGCATCCTAACTCTCTGCTAGCCCCTTAAAAACTGAGAGGGTAGTCAGACTGCTCTACTTGACACTCAGCAAAGGGGAAACTCTCATGAAATTGAAGGAGACAGAGAGAACTAGAGAACTACAATCAGCAAGGTGGAGGGAGTGGAGGGCATCAGATAGCAGAGGAAAAAAGAAAGATGTGAGGTTCCACAGGCAGAAGATCCTGTGATTATAAAACATGGCTCCATCTAAGGTACTTTCCTCATGCAGATTCTTATTCAGTCTCTAACCCTCTTACACTCTGCTTGATGCTACTGTATGCAGGCCTCTCTATCCTAGTTACTGCTTTCATACCACACTGATGTTGCCAAGATCAGCCAGGACCCTTTCGCTCCTCTCAGGCTAAAGGGCGAGGCCACTACACCTGTGGTAAGGCCCTTACCCTGGTTATATTGGAGACTGGTGGCTCCCAACTCTGTCCTGGGGTTGATCTGTAATAGGCAACCTCACAGGCTTGTCCGGTGGTCCTTCCCAGAAGCTTTGCTCTGGGCTCGGAGACACCAGTACTTCATCAGGAGGATTTGGGTAACTACAGATATTGTGTTTCTACTTTACGTAGTATAAAGTAGCTTGTTCATGTGAAACAGCAATATAAGACAACAAGACAAACACAATGAAAGTCTTGCAGTCGTTTTGTAAAAGAAGTGTAAGCAGCTACTGAATGGCACTAGAAGATCCATTGACCCCAGGTCTTCTTCTCCACCTGCCAGCTACCTTCAAGCATAGTTTTGTTTGCCTTCCTTTCCCTGGTAAATGAAATAATATCTGAAGACTTAGTCTTTCTCAGGGATTTCTGGATCAGGAAGTATCTAAGGTCACTGTCTTCCTGGGAAACGAACCTAGTCTAGAGCTTGGATCTGGGGCCCAGAGAATGAAACTGTTGGAATCAGGGGGTCACTAGGGAGAAGAAGGCTAGTCTTTCTGTCTGTCCTTTTTGAAGGATTATTGAGCATTTTAGGAAAGAGGCCCTAAAGGGCAGGCCCAACATAGCATCAGTAATATTGTCTCAGAATTTCCGGCCTGGGCTTACTTTAATGTCAGACCTTTAGTGCCCCCAAATTGAGGCACCAGTGGGTGAGCTGGTGTCTATACTGCAGAGTCAGGCAAGAGTTCTAGTGTCAGCTCAGTGGACGTAAATACAGGCTGCACAGGAATTTAGTGAGTGTGGCGACTCAGGAGGTGATCTCTTTGCTCAACCCAGCCCCTGGAATCTGCTGTGCTCAGACCAGTACTCCTGTACTGGATTGGGGGCAGTAAATGGGAACCTCAGGAGACGGGGCAACTAAGGCCAACTATACCTATCTTTGCTCTTCTACTTCCGCAGGGTCTCTTCAAAGAGGCACCATCCCTAGACTTTTAGTCAGCACCATTCTGGGACTGGAGAAAAACAGACGACTCTGCCAGCCCTGTGTCCATGTTCCTAACCTCTTCTGGGTTAGGAATTAGTTAGCAGCCAGCAAATACAACCTTGGCATGTCTCCAAGTAACTCACTCACAAAAGACAACAGAAGTGCGTGGCACAGGATGGTTACCTCAGGAAGTCTGAAGCCAAGAGCAAAGCTCTTGCTCATGCAGGGAGTGGATGGCGGTCAGGGGTTGTCAAGATTATTGTATTAGAGGCTGGACAGAACACGGTGTGCATCAAAGGAGGAGCTAACACATAATGCACAGCGCCTGGAAGTCTGGCCGTTAAAGGCCTGTGGATGACACAGGAAAAAAACTGAATGGGAAGAAATGCAATTCACTCTGGTGTTTAAATATACCAGTTTAGATGGGGAAACACCATTTAAAAAGTGTTTGCATTATTAGCACAGGTACTTCTATGCAATACTCTGTGATAAACTATATAGGAAAAGAATCTGAAAAAGAATAGATATATGTTTATGTACAACTAAATCAATTTGCTTTACACCTGAAACTAACAAATCACTGTAAATCAACTATACTCCAAAATAAGATTTTAAAATTTTTTAAATCATTCATCTTTAAAAAAAATTTTTTTTAAGTGTCTGCAGACCCTTCCATATATCTTTACATTTTACAGCATGTCATGTCTCCCAGCCTTGCTCAAAAAAGGATATGTTTGGCGAGAGGGAATGAAGTCAGAAGGAAATCCACTCAGCACCTCAGCAAAGGGGTTTGGGTTTCAGATGTTCTCCTGGGGGATAAGACTGTTGTTTACTGAGGTTGAACGGAACCAGGGATGTGCCACAGTTAAGGAAACCATAAGCCCTTGTGCCACCAGGAGCTGGCCTTCAGGTCAGCCACACGGCACCCCCCACCCTGGCCTCAGGCAACAGCCCAATTCCCGTTTAAACCATCTAAGCTGGGAGCCTTCTCTCTGCTACTGGACCAGGCATCTTCTCCACCTTACTCCCCACCTCCCCACCCCAACATACAACCCCTCTACCAAGCTCCAGGCTAGGAGGGGCTAGGAGGCAAGGGCCGCAGAGCATCTGCATTCATGTCATGGAACACTAGCTCCTAAGCACTGCACATAGTGATGCACAGCCAGGAAAAACTGCCCAGACGTGGAAGAGAAAATGGAGCTCTGAAGCTCCAGGTGAAGCACGACCCATCTTGGCCTCTGGCTTCTCTGTCTGGTTATCCAGCTCCAAGCCGGTTTGCCTGCTAGCGGTCCAGGTGTCCTTCCCAGGGTTGAGGACGTGCCGCCTCAGTATCAGGCTACAAGAGAGGAGGACATTGTTTAAGACAAAGTAGGCAGAAACCTGCTGTGGGAGCCTTCTATTTCTGCAAACGAGAGTATTCATTTTTACCTCAGCCTCAAACTAACCTTCAGTATGGGGCTTCGTTAGGTCCTGGTGGTGCTGACACCCTCACAGAACAATCAGCTACCAGTGGAAAAATATTAATGGGTACATTCCCCATCCTCACTCATTCCTTCACTGCACACCCTGTCTTATCTGTCACACTACTACCACACCATCCCTGATCTCCTGGATGGGAAGAACTGGGGGAGTTCAACATAGACAACCCTCTTTACACTAATGTAAGTGCACACAGCCAGGCAGCATGGAGGAGGACTATTTCTAGGCAGGTGAGATGCTGGCAGAGACTGCAGCAACTGCCTGCCACCAGCCCAACTGGACTTTTCAATTTTAACACCCTGCTTTCCACTTTTCCACAGCTTCACACATCTTTTTCACTATTATTTTGTACTCTACACAGAACATCTGCATTTGTACTGATGTCTCCTAAACCAAAGTTTTGTCAGGGAAATTTGCACAGCAACACAGCAGAAATTGGGGGGAACCACAAACTAACAGGCCCTCCTACCTGCCACTCACCCTCACTTCCTCCCTCTTTCCCTCTCTCCTCCAGAAGTCTTAGTGGCCCAGCAAATTAATCCTGAGGAACTGTGACCTGTAAAAGGAGTCCCACAGTTTGTGTCAGTCAGCATCCAGTTTTGGGCACTGGGTGATCTCAATCTCTGCAGCTGATACCTATCTTTATTTTTGACACTCGTTTTTGTTTGTTTTTTGTTTTAACTGTTTCTCTTTTCTTTAAAGCATATCAAAATTTACCATCTAAACCATTTCTAAGTATAGGGATCTGTAGTGTTAACTATATTCACATTGTTGTGCAACCAAAGCAAATTGGAGATCGTAGAAGAATTAAACTCAGAATGTCACGAAGAATCATGTCCTAAAATCTCAACTCTTATGTGTGTGTGTACATACATATGTTGTTTACATAAATGTTTATTTACTTATCCAAAATTTTATTGTGGAAAAGCACATATAACATCTAAAATGGACAGCTTAGAGTGATTAAATACATTCATAATGTGCTACCATACCACCATCCAACTCCAGAACTCTTTCATCTTGTAAACTAGGAACTCTAAACCCATTAAACAGTAATTCCCCATCCCCCCTCTTTTTTTTGTGGTGGTGGGGGGGTACGCGGGCCTCTCACTGCTGTGGCCTCTCCCGTTGCGGAACACAGGCTACAGACGCACAGGGTCAGTGGCCATGGCTCACGGGCCCAGCTGCTCCGCGGCATGTGGGATCTTCCCGGACCGGGGCACGAACCCATGTCCCCTGCATCGGCAGGCGGACCCCCAACCACTGCACCACCAGGGAAGCACCCCCTCCCCCCTCTTCTTCATCCTCTAGTAATGGACTATTCTTACTTTCTGTCTCTATGATTTTAACCACTCTAAGTACCTTGTATAAGAGGAATAATACAGTAGTGTATGAGTGTGTGTGTGCGTGCATGTGTGTGTGTGTGATGGGCTTATGTCACTTAGCATAATGTCATGGGTGAGGTTCATCCGTGCTGTAGCATATCGCAGAATTTCCTTTCTTTTTAACGGGGAATAATATTGCATTGTATATATGTATGAAACACATTTGGTTTATCCAGTCGTCCATCAGTGGATGCTTGGGTAGCTTCCACATTGTGGCTATTATGAATAATGCTGCAATGAACATGGCTTTACAAGTATCTCCTCAAAACTTGCTTTCAATACCTTTAGATATATACTGAGAAGTGGAATTGCTGTACCATATGATAATTCTATTTTTAGTTTTTTGATAGACTGCCATACTGTTTTATTTTTTAAATTATTAAAAATATTTTACTTTATATTGGAGTATAGTTGATTAACAATGTTGTGTTGGTTTCAGGTGTACAGCAAAGGGATTCAGTTATGCATATACATGCATCTATTCTTTTTCAAATTGTTTTCCCATTTAGGTTGTTACACAGTATTGAGCAGAATTCCCAGTGCTACCCAGTAGGACCTTGTTGGTTATCCATTTTAAATACAGCAGTGTGTACACGTCAGTTCCCAAATCCCTAACTATCCCTTCCCCCCACTGCCATACTGTTTTCTACTCATTTTTCTTTTTTTGGCTGTGTCGCACAACTTCTGGGATTTTAGTTCCCCAATCAGGGATTGAATCCAGGCCCCATGCAGTGGGAGTGTGGAGTCCTAACCACTGGACCACCAGGGTATCTCCCATACTGTTTCCTATAACAGCTGCAGCAATTTACATTCTCACCAACAGTGCACAAGGGTTCCAATTTCTCCATAACCTCACCAACACTTGTTATTAAAAAAAAAATTAGCCATCCTAATTTCATTGCAGTTTTGATTTGTATTTCCCATATGATTGGTGATGTACAACATCTTTTCATATGTTGACTTATATTATTTTGGAGATATGTCTGTTTACCTATTTTTAATCATTTGTTGTTGTGATTGTTTATTGTTGTCGAGCTGTAAGAGTTCTTTATGTATTCTGGACATTAACCCCTTATCAGATAAATGATTTGCAAATATTTTTTCCTATTCTGTGAGTTGCCTTTTCACTGTAATTATTGTGGGGTTTTAATGCACTAAGTTTCTAAGTGTAAGGTAGTACCATTTGTCTATTTGCTTTGGTCGACAATGCTTTTGGTGTCATGTGCCCAAACCCCTTGCCAAATCCAATGTCATAAAGTTTCTCCCCACTTTTCCCCTAGGATTTATATAGTTTCAGCTCATACATTTAGGTCTTTGATCCTTTTTGAATTAATCTTTGGTGTGGTGTAAGGTAGGAGTCCGATGTCATTCTTCTCCACCTAGGTATCTAGTTTTCACAACACTGTTGAATAGACCGTCCTTTCCTCATTGCACGGGTTTTACCACCATTGTGAGAATTTATTTCTGGACTTTTTATTCTCTTAATCTATTGTCTGTCTTTATGCCAGTCAAACCCTATTTTGATTCTTGTAGGCTTGCAGTATGTTTTGAAATTAGAAAGTGTGAGACCTCCAACTTTGTTATTTCTCAAGATATGTTGGCTATTTAGGGTAACAGACACTCCGGTTTTGTATCTGCCAATGGAAAGGGGTTTCAGGTGTATGATTTTAAGGATTTGTTGGCATTCTTCATCCACAACTGCACTTGCCTCCTTTATAGTACCCAGAGAAGGAAATGTAGGTGTAAAGGAGAAAGAAGATGAAAACTAGTTTTCGGGGCTGGATCATATCATCCACATTCATTTAGGACGTTTTTGTGGCGACTCTACAAACTGCGGGGAGTGACAGCCAGTCTCCCCATCTAAGAGACGGCAAGCCCAGGGCCGGGGTGTCGGAGCCCTCCAGCGGCGTTCTACCCTGGCGCGCCACCTGCTATTCAGCAAAGTGTGCCTTTTCCCCTGCTAATATGGATCCTGGCAATCGCACGTGGTCTTGGAGCTCCATTTTAGGTCGCTTCGCTGCCTCCCTAATACACTTCTGCTGGCACGCTGAGGCGCCACAATTTTGACCGCTCCGGTGGGGAGGTAAGGCGGGTCGGACCTGGCCAGAGCCTGCAGCTTTGAGTACTGCTTCGCCCGAGGCCGTGACGGTCTCTGAGTGTGGGTTTGGCAACTTCGACCCTGTCATCTCTTCTTAGCTGGGGGTTCGGTTTCTCTAATCCCCCTGCCCCTTTTCCCCACCTGCGAGATCTTTTGGGGGGCATAATCTGCATAAAAATAAAGCAAGTGTTTCGTTCGTTGCACGGAGAACTCCTTATTGATGCCTCATGTTTGCAGTTTTCGGTTGTTGGAAAGAGTTCAGGGTGTTTGTACTGCCTCTGGTGAGAAATAAGGGGAGTGCGATTACCCCAGGATATGCTGCCCTGTGCCCTGCCCAGATCTGTACATCTCCCGGGCCCCGCCGCGCTGCGTCCACAGTAAGCAGGGGCCACTGGGCGGCATATTAGGACTCAAGTCAGGGCTGCCTAATCACCAGCTGCCAACACGTGTGGCGCTACCCGGTGCTCCCTTTCTCTCCAGCGGGTTCGACCCACATTCCGGCAACTGGCCGCTAGTTTTAGTCTGCACCACTGCTTTTTTCCCCGGGCGACCCCCCAGCACTCGCGGCCTTTCTGTTGCTCGCCGACAGCTCCTCTTGCTTGGACAAGTAGCTGGGATGGCGCCAGCCACGTGGAGCCAGTAAATCAATCATTAACCCCAGGCGAGGTTTGGCAAGGGAGCTGCGATCAGAGCCAAGTCATCGGAGCCAGGGCAAGGTCCTCACCCTGGGTTGGGAGCCGAACAGTTGCCAGCAAGCTGGAAGCCTTAAGGGAGAGGGCGGGTCCTACCAGTGCATTGGGTCGTCTCCAGGAACTACAGTTCTCCAGGCCTTTCAACTGCGCACCTTGCCGCGGTTGGAAAGTCAGTTATTGCGATGCCTCAGGGCAGGCTTGAGCATGAACGAGCTGCCCCTGGCTTTGCAGTCTATTGTCCCCAGCAGAGATTACTTCTTTGCCTCCTATGCTTGTAAATTAAAGTCATTCTAAGATTTTTGCATAACGTTATTTAGTGCAGCTTTTTTTTTTTTCTTTTTTTTTTCGGTATGCGGGCCTCTCACTGTTGCGGCCTCTCCCGTTGCCGAGCACAGGCTCCGGACGCGCAGGCTCAGCGGCCATGGCTCACGGGCCCAGCCACTCCGCGGCACGTGGGATCCTCCCGGACCGGGGCACGAACCCGTGCCCCCTGCATCGGCAGGCGGACTCTCAACCACTATCGCCACCAGGGAAGCCCCCTAGTGCAGCTTCTTTATAGCATAAGATTAGAAACAATGAACATGTCCAGCAATTACTTTGATGATACATTCATACAACACAGTATTCTCTAGATGAGAATATCAAATCTATTCTTGATTAAATAGATCTGTACTTTAAAATGATCCCTTGATAATGATCCCAAGGACTGTTACTAAGAAAAAAAGGGGTGGCATACAACAATTTGTATAAAATGTGTTTTAAATATCTCATTGGAAAAAGCAAGAAATTGGATCTGGGAGGTCACGCAGCAAGAATAGGAGACACATTCCATTTCTCAGCCATTTCTCTATAGGCTTCTCTTGGTAACAGTGGACAAACAAGCATGAAGGCATGTTTCTCCTGTTTTCATAAATGAGAACCCGTTATTGCTGTTTGGTATCTCCTTTGTGAAATTTGTAGACATGTCTTACAGCATATCTTTGCCAATGATAACAGAAGGTGGTGCTATATTTTGTGGTGCTATAGATAACATCAATTTCAACTAACTCCTCCATCTTTCCACCACATTCTGCAGAAAGTATTCAGTATCAGTACATACTTCCTTCTTTTCAAAAATGATGGGCATTTGTCACACCTCCCCTTACTTGGCCTTTCAGGAACACTCAACAAGCATGAGCACTACTTCTATAAATTACTTGATTCTCTTGGCTTCAGCATACACAGCCCTGCCCTTATAGAGAAGTGTATACAGTCTTGTTGGTGAGATAACTGTCCAAGGAAGACCTCTCAGAACCTATTAAGGAGCCGACAAGTGGCCTGTGTGGTTGCCCCTTGGACAATGAGGTAAACCGTGGCAAGCACTGACGTGGCATGGAGTGTAAGCTTTGCTAAGAATTTGGTATTTTGTTTCCAATGCCGCGGGAACTACTGGGACAGTGACATCTGACATGTTTTTAAAAGATCTTCCTAGTTGCCCTGTGGAGGATGGCCTAGAGGAGGATGAAGCAGAGATCAACTGGAATAATAATCATGGATAATAAATGTGGATGTGAGAGAATGGAGAGAAGTTAGGCTTATTACAAAATTTGGAAGTAAGTTTATCTTACTTTCTGTTCCCTGGGTTTCTGAACTTTTTCCAATCTCCTTCTTACTCTTCTCTGTACTCTACCCGTTGCCTTGGGCCTTGGGCCTCCCCTATTCCCCACCACCATAGAAAAACCCATGCCTTTAAATATCACCTATTTCTGATGACTCCTGGACAGAGAAGGAACTGCATTTCAGGGAACAAGTTAGTTGTAGGTGTGTGCTATAGGGAAAGGGGAGTGCCTGGATTTTCAGGTAGGGCTTTGTAGTTCTGCTGAGGATTGAAGCAGAAAAAAGTGGAAAGTGAAGTTTGAAACCAGAAGATTCTCACCCTCTGAGAAAGGCCCAGGGGACATCCATGGGAATATGTGATGCCCTATAAATCCTATCCTTGCAGAACATCACGACCAAGAGACGAGAGAAGAGCACCCTAGCCACAAGCAAAATGAAGCCAAAAATCAAAGACTTGTTTTAACACTGTGCCTGTTGCCAAGCAGTGGGTCCTTACTTGACAGCAGAAGACCACAACTGTCATTCCCTGTGACCTGCTAAAACCAGAAGAGTGAGTTGAGATCACATTTGACCTTCGGGTGTTGAAGTACTTTTAAGTTACGCCATTTGAACTGTAACAGTAACAGTATGTCTACAATGCATTTGATAGCAAAACAAGTCCTTCTTAATTATGAGTAATTTCTGCATGAGTGCCTCACTGTTATAAATCACATTATTAGGTACATTTTGCTCTGCATTTAATCCCCAAAGTAATCCTATTTGATAGGTATTAATATTCACATTTTATAATAGAAAAAACTGAGGTTGTACAGTTACCCTCAAAACAGATATAGCTTCTACAGGCGTCTACCTGTCTCCAAACCTAGGATCTCTCCAGTAGACTGTACTCTTTGCTCCCATGTACCTGCACCATTCTCCCAAACCTTAAACTCTTTCTGGGATCAGATCTTACATAACTTCTTCAATTATGTACTTCAATACCATCCTGGCAACTTGCTAACTGTGATAAATACCACAAAAGAAGTCTGTTCCTTTCTGGGATCAGCAGGTGTCAGATGATACATTTTGTTCACCATAGGACATAATAATTTATAGAATCTATTATCCAACTAAAGAATTGCCTTCCTCAGAGGATCCTGGGGAATTGCAGAGTAGAAGCACCAGAAATCTGCCTCCCCACATAGACAACAATAGCACTGGCAGAGTCTGTAAAACTGTTTTGGAACTCTAAAGTCTATTGAGGCTTGCAAGTTCCAGAAGACTTATATGGTAAAATGCAGATAATTTTGGTCAACTTCTGCTCTTAGAAAAACAGCAGCTACCCAGTCAAAATGCTCGTGGCAGGAAGCTGCCCATGTTCCAGGAGGAGCTTGCATACAGCATGCAGGAACAGGGTGAGCAAAAATGACCTTGTCTCTAAATGTTGATGTCGATTGCTGCTTATGATCACGAGGTACAAAGAAGCTGGCAGCCACTGCTGTTTCTCTTACTCTCATTGGTGTAGGTCCATCCCTTTGGACCTGAAATGACTTCTAGAGGATTTAAAGAACCTGTGCCTTTTTAGTTGCTCTTCATTCTCTTTTTCCACTTCTGACAGCCAGACATTAAAGACTATGACATTAAAAAACAACTGCATAATGGGGAAAATTAGAAAGTGACTGCACATGCCCCGGAAAGACTCAGAGAAGACCTTAAGTTTATACCTTAGGTTGATCCCTGGGCACAGAGACAGCCTACAAAAATCAAAAATAAATAAATAAACAAAAGCAATAACAAAATACAGTTGACCCCTGAAAAATGCATGGGTTAGGGGCACTGACCCCTATACAGTTGAAAATCTGTGTATAACGTGACAGTCAGCCCTCCATATCCACGATTGTGCATCCACAGACTCAAACAAGTGCAAATCATGTAGTACTGTGGTACATACATATTGAAAAAAATTTGCATATAATTGGATCCACAGTTCAAACAGTGTTTGAGGGTTCTTCAAGAGATGACTGAAGAACAAACCTTGACAAGGTAAGAATATACTTTCTAAAGTTACCATTTTATTAGATTCAAATGTCCAGTTTTCAAAAACAAACAAGAAAAAAAAGGCATACAAAGAAAGAGGGAAATATGACTCATTCAAAGAGAAAAAAAATAAAACCACCAAAACTTCCCTTGAAAAATAACTAATGGCAGATATAATAGACAAAGACTCTAAAGCAACTGTCTTAAACAGCTAAAGAAACTAAGGAAAATGTGGAGAAAATCAAGAAAATGAGGTATAAACAAAATAGCAAATCAATAAAGAGATAGAAAACCTAAAAAGAAACAAAACAGTTCTGGAGCTGAAAAGTACAATAACTAAAATGAAAAATTCACTAAAGGGATTCAAAGTCAAATCTGAGCAGGCAGAAGAAAGAATCTGTGAACTTGAAGGTAGCACAATGGACATTATCAGGAACTGAAAGAAAAATTGAGTGTTATAATTTTTAGATGTTAAATATAATTGCCATAGTAACCAGAAAGAAAACAGCTACATAATATATAAAAAAAGGAAAAGGGAATTAAAACATTTCACTATAAAGTAACAATTAAATTTTTTAAACACAGTAACAGGAAAAGAAGGACAAAAATAGTTATAAGACATATAGAAAACATATGGCAAAATGATAGAAAGAAGTCCCTTCTTATCAGTAATAACTTTAAATATGATTCAACTCTTCAATCAAAAGAGAGAGATTGGCAGAATGAATTTTTTAAAAACATAATTCAACTACATGCTTGCTATAAGAAATTTACTTTAGATCCCCAAACACAAAATGGTGGAAAATGAAAGGATGGAAAACTATATCCATGCAACTAGTAACCAAAAGAGAGCAAGACTGATGTACTAATATCAGATAAAATAGAGTTCGTTTCAAAAAAATGGTTACAAGAGACAAAGAGGACATTATATTGCCTATGAATAAAAAGTTCAAATAGCACAATGATATAACAGTTGTTAACATTACGTACACAATGACAGATCATCAAAATATATGAAACAAAAACTGATAGAATGGGAAGGAAAATAGACAATTCTACAATAATAGTTGTATATTTCAATACCCCACTCACTACACTGAATAAAACAGCCAGGCAGAAGATAAGCAAGGAAACAGAGGACTTAACACTGTAAACCAACTAGATCCTACAGACATACACAAAACACTCTGCCCAATAAAAACAGCATATACATTCTTCTCAAGTGCAAAAGGGACATTTTCCAGAATAGATCATATAGAGCACAAATTATCTCAATAGAGATTAAAAAATAGATATTATAGAAAGTATACTCTCCAACTACAAGAGAGTTAGAAATCAATAACAGAAAACAATGGAAAATTTACAAGATGGGCGAATTACACACACTTTTAAACAAGCAGTGCATAAAAGAAGAAATTACAGGAAAAATTAGAAAATACAGATGAATGAAAGCAAACAGAGAATATACCAAAGCTTACCGTACACAGTGAAAGCAGTACTAAGGGCAAATTTATATCTATAAATTCTTACCTTAAAAAGCAAGAAAAATATCAAGTAAACAACTTAAATTTACAAATTAAGAAATTTGAAAAAAGAATAAACTAATTCCAAGGTAGCAGAATGAAGGAAATAATAAAGATTACTGCAGAGATAAATGAAATAGAGAATAGAGAAATAACAGAAAATCAACAAAATGACAAGTTTGTTTTAGGATTTACTGTATAGCACAGGGAAATATATCCAATATCTTGCAACAACCTATAGTGTAATATCATCTGAAAAAAACACCAAATTACTATGTTGAACATCTGATAGTAAGCCAATAATGTAAATCAACTATATTTCAATTTTTTAAAGTTTGTTTTTTAAAAAGAACAACGAAAATTGAGAAAACTTTAGCTAGCTGTATTAAGAAAAAAAGAGAAAAGTTTCAAATTACTAAAATTAGAAGTGAAAGTGGGGACATTACCACTGATTCTACAGAAATAAAACTTATTGTAAGAGAATACTACAATTATGCCAGCAAATTGGACAACTTACATGAATGAATGATTCCTAAAAATATAGAACCTGCAAAGGTTAAATCACAAAGAAATACAGGGTGTGAATAGACCTATAATTAATAGGATGGTTGAATCAGTAACAAAAAATCTCTCAACAGAGATAAGCCCTGGACATGATGGCTTCATTGATTAATTTTACCAAACATTTAAAAAAGGACTAATACCAGTCCTCTCAAACTTTTCCAGTTGAAGAGGGGCAAACATTTTCTAATTCATTCAATGAGGCCAGTATTACTCTGATACAAAGCCACATGAAGACATTACCACAAAAGAAAATATAGATCACTATCCTTTATAAATCTTGATGCAAATATTTCAACAAAATAGTAGAAAGCTAAATTCAGCAGTATATTAAAAGGCTTATAAGCCTAACCAAAAAGGATTTATTGTTGGACTGCAAGGATCATTCAACATAAGGAAATCAATCAATGTAATACACCACATTAACAGAATGAAGGGGGGAAAAAAAACACATGATCATCTCAATTGATGCAGAAAAGCATTTAACTTAATTCAACACTGTTTAGTAATTTACAAAAAGACTCAAAAAACTAGGAATAAAAGAAAACTACGTCATAATAAAAGCCATACACAGTGAACGTTATACTCAACGATGAAAGACTGAAAGCTTTTCCTCTAAGGTAAGGAAAAGGCAAGGATGCCTACTTTTACCACTTCAATTCAACATAGTATTGTAAGTTCTAAGCAGAGCAATTAGGAAAAAAATAGATATAAAAACACATAGATGAAAAGAACAGGATTGATGGAACCTTCCTGGTGGTCCAGTGGTTAAGATGTCATGTTTCCACTGCAGGGGTTCGATCCGTGGTCTGGGAACGAAGATCCCACATGCTGCGCAGTGCAGCTAGGGAGAAAAAAAAAAGAAAGCAAAAAAAGAAATAAAGAAAAGAAAAGAACAGAATTGAGAGTGCAGAACTAAACCCACACTTTTTTTGCCAATTAATTTACAGCAAAAGAGCCAAGAATATAATACAGGGAAAGAAAATCTCTTCAATAAATGGTGAGGAAATTGGACAGCTACATGCAAAAGAATGAAACTGGACTACCTTCACCGTTCACAAAATCCAACTAAAAATGGATGAAAGAGTTGAATGTAAGAGCTGAAACCATATAACTCCTAGAAGAAAACATAGTTCGTAATCCCCTTGACATTGGTCTTAGCAATGATTTTTTTGGACTTAACACCAAAAGCAAAGGCAACAGAAGCAAAAACAAACAGTGGGACTATACCAAACTAAAAAGTTTCTTCACAGCAAAGGAATCCATCAACAAAATTAAAAGGCAACCTATGAAATGAGAGGAAATATTTTCAAATTATACATCTCATAAGAGGTTAATATCCAAAATACATTAAGAATTCATACAACTCCATAGCAAAATAAGAAACATTCTGATTTAAAATGGGCAGAGGATCTGAACAGACATTTTCCCAAAGAAGTCATATAGATGACCAAAAGACATGTGTAATGGTGTTCAACATCACTAATCATCAGGGAAATGCAAATCAAAACAATAATGAAATATCACCATACACCTATTAGAATGGCTATCATCAAAAAGGCAAAAATCAAGTGTTGACAAGGATGTGGAGAAAAGTGAACACTTGTGCACTGTTGGAGGGAATATCAATTGGTACAGCCACTATGGAGAACAGTATAGAGGTCTCTCAAAACAAAAACACAAACTTGAAAAGATGTCTGCATGCCCATGTTCATTGCAGCATTATTTACAGTAGCCAAGATACGGAAGCAACCTAAGTGTCCACTGATGGATGAATGGGATAAAGAAAAATGTGATATATATGCATATATATAGTGGAATATTATTCAGCCACACAAAAAGAACATGGATTTTTGGCAACAATGCATGACCTTGAGGGCATTATGTTAAGTAATAAGTCAGAGAGAGACAAATACTGTGTGATCTCTCTTATATGTGGAACCAAAAAAGAAAGCAAGCAGGCAAGAAAGAGAGAGAAAGACAACACCCCCCCAAACTCATATACACTGAAAACAGATTGGTGGTTATCAGAGGTGGGGGTGGGGAGTGACTGAAATGGATGAAGGTGGTAAAAAGGTACAAACTTCCAGATGCAAAATAAATAAATCCTGAGATGAAAAGTATAGTATGCTGATTATTCTATAACAATACTGCATTGTACATTTGAAAGCTGCTGAGAGAGTAGATCTTAAAAATTCTCACCAAAAAAAATTTTGTAGCTGTATAGTGATGGCTGTTAACCAGACATTGTGGTGATCATTTCACAATATATACATGTATTGAATCATTATACCGTATACCTGAAATTAATATGTTATATATCAATTATACCTCAATAAGAAGAAAAAAGTTCATCCAAATTGGGAAGAAAGAAGTAGATTTCTCTCTTATCATATACGTCTGATCTTATATACAGAAAAGTAATGACTCCATAATAAAACTGACTAGGACTAATAAATGAATTCAGCACAGTAACAAGAAAATAAGTCAAAGAAATACAAAACTCAGTTTCATTTCTTTTCTTTTCTTTCTCTTTTATAAATTTATTTATTTATTTATTTATTTTTGGCTGCTTTGGGTCTTCGTTGCTGCACGCAGACTTTCTTTAGTTGCGATGAGTGGGGAGATACTCTTTGTTGCAGTAAGCGGGATTCTCACTGCAGTGGCTTCTCGTGTTGCAGAGAATGGGCTCTAGGTATGCCAGCTTCAGTAGTTGCGGCACACGGGCTTCAGTAGTTGTGGCACGTGGGCTCAGTAGCTGTGGCATGCAGGCTCTAGAGCGCAGGCTCAGCAGTTGTGGCACACGGGCTAAGTTGCTCCGCGGCATGAGGGATCTTCCCCGACCAGGGCTCAAACCCGTGTCCCCTGCATTGGCAGGAGGATTTTTAACCACTGTGCCAACAGGAAAGTCCCTCAGTTGCATTTCTATACACGAACAATAAACAATATGAAAAAGAAATTACAAAAACAATTACATTTATAGTAGTATCTTTTTAAAAATTCTTTTATTAATTTTTCTTTAATATCTTTATTGGAGTATAATTGCTTTACAATGGTGTGTTAGTTTCTGCTTTGTAACAAATTGAATCAGCTATACACACACATATATCCCCATATCTCCTCCCTCTTGTGTCTCCCTCCCATTCTCCCTATACCACCCTTCTAGGCGGCAACAAAGCACTGAGCTGATCTCCCTGTGCTCTGTGGCTGCTTCCCACTAGCTATCTATTTTACATTTTGTAGTGTATATATTTACTTGCCACTCTTTCACTTCATTCCAGTTTATCCTTCTCCCTCCCTGTGTCCTCAAGTCTATTCTCTATGTCTGCGTCTTTATTCCTGTCCTGGCCCTAGGTTCTTCAGAATCATTTTTTTTTTTTTTTTTTTAGATTCCATATATATGGGTTAGCATACAGTATTTGTTTTTCTCTTTCTGACTTACTTCACTCTCTGTGACAGACTCTAGGTCTATCCACCTCACTACAAATAACTCACTTTCATTTCATTTTATGGCTGAGTAATATTCCATTATATATATGGGCCACATCTTCTATATCCATTCATCTGTCGATGGACTCTTAGGTTGCTTCCATGTCCTGGCTATTGTAAATAGAGCTGCAGTGAACATTGTGGTACATGACTCTTTTTGAATTATGGTTTTCTCAGGGTATATGCCCAGTAGTGGGATTGCTGGGTCGTATGGTAATTCTATTTTTAGTTTTTTAAGGAACCTCCATACTGTTCTCCATAGTGGCTGTGTCAATTTACATTCCCACCAACAGTGCAAAAAGGTTCCCTTTTCTCTACACCCTCTCCAGCATTTATTGTTTGTAGATTTATTGATGATGGCCATTCTGACTAGTGAGAGGTGATACCTCATTGTAGTATTGATTTGCATTTCTCTAATGATTAGTGATGTTGAGCATCCTTTCATCTGTTTGTTGGCAATCTGTATATCTTCTTTGGAGAAATGACTATTTAGGCCTTCTGGTCATTTTTTATTTATTTATTTTTTTTTACGGTACGCGCGCCTCTCACTGTTGTGGCCTCTCCCGCTGCGGAGCACAGGCTCCGGACGCGCAGGCTCAGTGGCCATGGCTCACGGGCCCAGCCGCTCCGCTGCATGTGGGATCTTCCCGGACTGGGGCACGAACCCGTGTCCCCTGCATCGGCAGGCAGACTCTCAACCACTGTGCCACCAGGGAAGCCCTTCTGTTCATTTTTGGATTGGGTTGTTTATTTTTTTAAATATTGAGCTGCATAAGCTGCTTGTAAATCTTGGAGATTAGTCCTTTGTCAGTTGCTTCATTTGCAAATATTTTCTCCCATTCAGAGGATTGTCTTTTCTTCTTGTTTATGGTTTCCTTTGCTGTGCAAAAGCTTTTAAGTTTCATTAGGTGCCAATTGTTTTTTTGTTTGCTTGTTTTTAATTTCCATTTCTCTAGGAGGTGGGTCAAAAAGGATCTTGCTGTAATTTATGTCAGAGAGTGTTCTGCCTATGTTTTACTCTAACAGTTTTATAAAACCTGGCCTTACATTTAGGTCTTTAATCCATTTTGAGTTGATTTTTGTGTATGGTGTTAGGGAGTGTTCTAATTTCATTCTTTTACATGTAGCTGTCCAGTTTTCCCAGCAACACTCACTGAAGAGGCTATCTTTCTCCATGTATATTCTTGCCTCCTTTATCAAAAATAAAGTGACCACATGTGCATGGGTTTATCTCTAGGCTTTCTATCCTGTTCCACTGATCTATATTTCTGTTTTTCTACCAGTACCATACTGTCTTGCTTACTGTAGCTTTGTAGTATAGTCTGAAGTCAGGGAGCCTGATTCCTCCAGCTCTGTTTTTCTTTCTCAAGATTGCTTTGGCTATTCGTGGTCTTTTGTGTTTCCATACAAATTGTGACTTTTTTTTGTTCTAGTTATGTGAAAAATGACATTGATAGTTTGATAGGGATTACACTGAATCTGTAGATTGCTGTGGGCAGTATAGTCATTTTCACAATGTTGATTCTTCCAATCTAAGAACATGGTATATCTCTCCATCTGTTTGTATCATCTTTAATTTCTTTCTGCAGTCTTACAGTTTTCTGCATACAGGGCTTTTGTCTCCTTATGTATGTTTATTCCTAAGTATTTTATTCTTTTTGTTGCAATGGTAATTTTTTCAAAAGCTTTTTCTGCATCTATTGAGTTGATCATATAGTTTTTCTCCTTCAATTTGTTAATATGGTGTATCACATTGATTGATTTGCATATATTGAAGAATCTTTGCATTCCTGGGACAAACTCCACTTGATCAAGTTCTATGAGCCTTTTAATGTGCTGTTGGATTCTGTTTGCTAGTATTTTGTTGAGGATTTTTGCATCTATGTTCATCAGTGATATTGGCCTGTAGTTTTCTTTTTTTGTGGCATCTTTGTCTGCTTTTGGTATCAGGGTGATGGTGGCCTCATAGGATGAGTTTGGGAGTGTTCCTCCATCTGCTATTTTTGGAAGAGTTTGAGAAGGATAGGTGTTAGGTTTTCTATAAATGTCTGATACAATTCGCCTGTGAAGCCACATGATCCTGGGCTTTTGTTTCTTGGAAGATATTTAATCACAGTCTCAATTTCAGTGCTTGTGATTGTCTGTTCATATTTTCTATTTCTTCCTGTTCAGGGTCGGAAGGTTGTGCTTTTTAAGAATTTCTCCATTTCTTCCAGGTTGTCCATTTTATTGGCATAGAGTTGCTTGTAGTAATCTCTCATGATCCTTTGTATTTCTGCAATGTCATTTTTTACTTCTCCTTTTTCATTTCTAATTCTATTGATTTGAGTCTTCTCCCTTTTTTTCTTGATGAGTCTGGCTAATGGTTTATCAATTTTGTTTATGCTCTCAAAGAACCAGCTTTTAGTTTTATTGATTTTTGCTATTGTTTCCTTCATTTATTTCTGACCTGATCTTTATGATTTCTTTCCTTCTGCTAACTCTGGGGTTTTTTTTGTTCCTCCTTCTCTAATTGCTTTAGGTGTAAGGTTAGGTTGTTTATTTGAGATGTTTCTTGTTTCTTGAGGTAGGACTGTATTGTTATAAACTTCCCTCTTAGAATTGCTTTTGCTGCATCCCATAGGTTTTTGGGTTGCCGTGTTTTCATTGTCATTTGTTTCTAGGTATTTTTTAAAATTTCCTCTTTGATTTCTTCAGTGATCTCTTGGTTATTTAGTAGTGTATTTTTTAGCCTCCATGTGCTTATATTATTTGCCAATTTTGCCCTGTAATTGATATCTAGTCTCAGAGCGTTGTGGTTCGAATAGATACTTGATACAATTTCAATTTTCTTAAATTTACCAAGGCTTTATCTGTGACCCAAGATATGATCTATCCTGGAGAATGTTCCATGAGCACTTGAGAAGGACATGTATTCTGTTGCTTTTGGATGGAAAGTCCTATCAATTAAGTCCAATTTGTTTAATGTATAATTTAAAGCTTGTGTTTCCTTCTTTACTTTCATTTTGGATGATCTGTCCATTGGTGAAAGTGGGGTGTTAAAGTGCCCTACTATGATTGTGTTACTGTCAATTTCCCCTTTTATGGCTGTTAGCACTTGCCTTATGTATTGAGGTGTTCCTAAGTTGGGTGCATAAATATTTACCATTATTATATCTTCTTCTTGGATTGATCCCTTGATCATTATGTACTGTCCTTCTTTGTCTGTTGTAATAGTCTTTATTTTACAGTCTATTTTGTCTGATATGAGAATTGCTACTCCAGGTTTCTTTTGATTTCCATTTGTATGGAATATCTTTTCCCATCCCCTCACTTTCAGTCTGTATGTGTCCCTAGGTCTGAAATGGGGCCCTTGTAGACAGCACATATAGGTCTTGTTTTTGTTTTCATTCAGCCAGTCTATGTCTTTTGGTTGGAGCATTTAATCCATTTACATTTAAGGTAGTTATCGATATTATGTTCCCATTACCATTTTCTTAACTGTTTGGGGTTTGTTATTGTAAGTCTTTTCCTTCTCTTCTGTTTCCTGCCTAGAGAAGTTCCTTTAGCCTTTGTTGTAAAGCTGGTTTGGTGGTGCTGAATACTCTTAGCTTTTGCTTGTCTGTAAAGATTTTAATTTCTTCGTCGAATCTGCATGAGATCCTTGCTGGGTAGAGTAATCTTGGTTGTAGGTTTTTCCCCTTCATCAATTTAAATATGCCCTGCCACTCCTGTGGCTCGCTGAGTTTCTGCTGAAAGGTCAGCTGTTAAACTTATGGGGATTCCCTTGTATATTATTTGTTGCTTTTCCCTTGTTGGTTTTAATATTTTTTCTTTGTATTAAATTTTTGATAGCTCGATTAATATGTGTCTTGTCATGTTTCTCCTTGGATTTATCCTGTATGGGACTCTCTGTGCCTCCTGGACTTGATTGACTATTTCTTTTCCCATATTAGTGAAGTTTTCGACTATAATCTCTTCAAATATTTCTCAGTCCCTTTCTTTTCCTATACTTCTTCTGGGGCCCCTATAATTCACATGTTGGTGCATTTAGTGTTGTCCCAGAGGTCTCTGAGACTGTCCTCAATTCTTTTCATTCTTTTTTTTCCTTATTCTGCTCTGTGGTAGTTATTTCCAATATTTTATGTTCCAGGTCACTTATCCATCCTTCTGCCTCAGTTATTCTGCTATTGATTCCTTCTAGAGAAATTTTAATTTCATTTATTGTATTGTTCATCATTGTTTGTTTGCTCTTTAGTTCTTCTAGGTCCTTGTTAAACATTTTTTGTATTTTCTCTATTCTATTTCCAAGAATTTGGATCATCTTTACCGTCATTTCTCTGAATTCTTTTTCAGGCAGACTGCCTATTTCCTCTTCATTTGTTTGGTCTGCCAGGTATTTACTTTGCTCCTTCATCTGCTATGTGTTTCTCTGTCTTTCATTTTGCTTAACTTACTATTTTGGGGGTCTCCTTTTCACAGGCTGCAGGTTCGTAGTTCCCGTTGTTTTTCACATCTGCCCCCACTGAGTAAGTTTGGTTCAGTGGGTTGTGTAGGCTTCCTGGTGGAAGGGACTGGTGCCTGTGTTCTGGTGGATGAGGCTGTATCTTGTCTTTATGGTGGGCTGTGCCATGTCTGCTTCTGTTGTGTGTTTTTTTTTTAATGTCTTTATTGGAGTATAATTCCTTTACAATGGTGTGCTAATTTCTGCTTTATTACAAAGTGAATCAGATATACATATACATATGTTCCCATATCTCTTCCCTCTTGTGTCTCCCTCCCTCCCACCCTCCCTATCCCACCCCTCTAGGTGGTCACAAAGCACCGAGCTGATCTCCCTGTGCTACGCGGCTGCTTCCCACTGGCTATCTATTTTACGTTTGGTAGTGTATATATGTCCATGCCACTCTCTTGCTTTGTCACAGCTTACCCTTCCCCCTCCCCATATCCTCAATACCATTCTCTAGTAGGTCTGTGTCTTTATTCCTGTCTTACTCTTAGGTTCTTCATGACATTTCTTTTCTTAAATTCCATATATATGTGTTAGCATACGGTATTTGTCTTTCTCTTTCTGACTTACTTCATTCTGTATGACAGACTCTAGGTCCATCCACCTCATTACAAATAGCTCAATTTCATTTCTTTTTATGGCTGAGTAATATTCCATTGTATATATGTGCCACATCTTCTTTATCCATTCATCCGATGATGGACACTTAGGTTGTTTCCATCTCCAGGCTATTGTAAATAGAGCTGCAATGAACATTTTGGTACATGACTCTTTTTGAATTATGGTTTTCTCAGGGTATATGCCTAGCAGTGGGATTGCTGGGTCATATGGTAGTTCTATTTGTAGTTTTTTAAGGAACCTCCATACTGTTCTCCATAGTGGCTGTACCAGTTCACATTCCCATGCTGGTGTGTTTTGCGTTATCTGTGAACTTATTATGATTTTAGGCAGCCTCTCTGCTAATGGGTGGGGTCGTGTTCCTGTCTTGCCAGTTGTTTGGCATAGGGTGTCCAGCACTGTAGCTTGCTGGTCACTGAGTAGAGCTGGGTCTTACGGTGAGATGGAGATCTCTGGGAGAGTTTTTGCTGTTTGATATTACATGGAGCCTGGAGGTCTCAGTGGGCCAATGTCCTGAACTTGGCTCTCCCACCTCACATGCACAGGCCTACACCCAGCCGGAGCACGAAGACCCTGTCAGCTACATGGCTAAAACAGGGACTTTAGTATCCGGTAAATGGTGGCACAGACGATGGAAGAGTTTTCGCTTGGTGCTTGATTTCCAGACAAATTGGGAGTGATTTTTGGACTGAAACATGGGAGAGGGGCTTCCCTGGTGGCGTAGTGGTTGAGAGTCCACCTGTCGATGCAGGGGACACAGGTTCGTGCCCTAGTCCAGGAAGATCCCACATGACGCGGAGTGGCTGGGCCTGTGAGCCATGGCTGCTGACCCTGTGTGTCCAGAGCCTGTGCTCCACAACGGGAGAGGCCACAACACTGAGGGGCCCACGTGGTGCAAACAAAACAAAACAAAAAATAGATGGGAGAGGCACCCTTGCTTGACTACGTGTAGCCCAGGAGCCTGGCAAGAAACTTTGCTATATATGAGCAGTGAGGCAGGGGCTCTCCTGAGGCAACGGATCCATCCTTTCCGTTTGGGAGAGCCCAAGCGCTGAGGTCTCGACTGCAGCCTGCCAGCAAGCACCTATAGTACTATCTTAAAAAATAAAGTACCTTGGAATTAATCTAACCAAAGAGGTGAAAACTGCAAAACATTGCTAAGAGAAATTTAAGAAGAAATTAATAAATGAAAACACACCCATATGTTATGAATTGGAAGACTCAATATTATTAAAAATGTTCATATACTCAAAATGATTTAGAGATACAATACAATCCCTTCCAAAATCTTTGATGTTTTTGCAGAAATAGACAACCCATCCTAATATTCATATGAAATATCTACTGACCCTAAATGGCCAAAAGAATCTTGAAAAAGAAGAACAAAACTGAAGGACTCACATTTCCTGAGTTTATTTTTATTTTTTAGATTTTTTAAAATGTGGACCATTTTTGTTTTTTGTTATTTTTGTGGTACATGGGCCTCTCACTGTTGTGGTCTCTCCTGTTGTGGAGCACAGGCTCCAGACGCGCAGGGTCAGTGGCCATGGCTCACGGGCCCAGCCGCTCCGCGGTATGTGGGATCTTCCCAGACCGGGGCACTAACCCGTGTCCCATGCATCGGCAGGTGGACTCTCAACCACTGCGCCACCAGGGAAGCCCTGTTTTTGGTTTTTTGGTCGCAAGGCATATGGGATCTTAGCTCCCTGACCAGGGATTGAACCAGCACCTTGTGCATTGGGAGGTGAAGTCTTAACCACTGGACCAGCAGGGATATCCCCACACTTCCTGAATTTAAAACTTTCTACAAAGCCACAGTATTCAAACTGTATGTTACTGGCATAAAGCCAGACATACAAACCAATTGAATAGGTTAAAAGCTCCAACTATATGCCAATTAAAGCAGTGCACCAGGAAAAAATAGATAATATGACTAGTAATGCAATTGAATCAGTGATTTAAAAAAAAAATGACGGGCTTCCCTGGTGGCGCAGTGGTTGGGAGTCCGTCTGCCAATGCAGGGGACACGGGTTCGTGCCCCGGTCTGGGAAGATCCCACATGCCGCGGAGCAGCTAGGCCCGTGAGCCATGGCCGCTGAGCCTGCGCTCCGCAACGGGAGAGGCCACAACAGTGAGAGGCCTGCATACCGCAAAAAAAAAAAAAAAAAAAAAATGACAACAAATGAAATTCCTGGACCAGATAGCTTCACAGGTGAATTCTATCAAACATTTACAGAAGGTTAATATCCATCCTTCTCAAACAATTCCAAAAAATTGTAGAAGAAGGAACACTTCCAAACTCATTCTATGAGGCCAGTATCACCTTGATGCAAAAACCAAAGTCTGGGAGCATTATATCTGCAGCTTTATTCTTTTTCCTCAGGATTGTTTTGGCAATTCTGGGTCTTTTGTTATTCCATATAAATTTTAGGATTCTTTGTTCTTTTAGAACAAGTATATTTATAATAGCTATAAATGGAGTATAACCTTTAAAAATTGTGAATCACTCTATTGTACTCTTGTAACATATAATATTGTGTATCAACTATACTTCAATAAAGAAATATATATATATCTTGTTTTCTTATTTTTAGACATCAATCCTTTTTTCCTTATAAATAGGAAGGTTCCAAAAGGCTTCAGTTTGTACTATACCTATTGATAGCTACTGAAGCTGAGACGTGGAGATGCAGTAAGAAAGTGGTAGCACAGACCAGAAAGAGATCCACGGGAATTTCAGTAAGTTCTTTTACCCAGGGTAATGGGAACTACTTCAGTGTTTAACACCGAAGTAGTCAGTTGGCACGACTTCTAATAACCTTCCTCATTCCCTTGGAATAAGTGAAATAAGAGTTTAGACTTCAAATCTCATATGGTAATGATTAATCAAAACATAGAGAAGAAGACCAATTTTATAGAAATTATGTCTGCTTCACTAACGTGCTAGAACCAGGGAAGTCCTGGGAAGTTGCTTAATCATGCCAAACTACATTGTTTGTACCAATGGTGAATTTTCAATAGGAGAGGGTGCTCCAGAGAGGCCTGTGTAAGGTGGGTCTCTTTAGGGACCTGCAGAAGGGTGGCCTGAGCACATGTTCAGGCCACTTCAAAGTTATTTATTTTTATTATATTTTCACTATCTTAAGCCAGAGTTTCCATCTTTCTTGTTCATTTTATTGCCAATGAAGCTTATTTACTGAACAAACTTTTAAGGGATCTTTTACTTTGTTCTTCAGAGTTGACTTGCTAGGACTTGAGCCTTTTTTGCTTTTGTGACCAGATTTTACTCTCAAATTCTGTAGGGTTTTTTCACCTCTAAATCCTGCTAGTGTCTTTCTAGGGTAGATACGATTCACTTCATTTCATCATTGTCAGGTTCTCAGGTTGAAGGAAGGAGAAATGATCTCTTGGCCAGTGTGGTCAGATTTCCACATGAAAAAATCAACATATTGAAAAAGCTGCGAATCTGATTTGGTCTACTTGCTAAAATATAACTTCAAACCCCTTCTTTTCATACTTTCTAATTTTTCTTATACACAAATTAGACATTTTCTCTGGAAAATAAATCAGGCCTATTTGTAAGGCTCCCTGGAACTAATAAAGGACAGGAATGCAATGCAAGTCCTTGGAAAGCAAAGAGAGCAGAGCTGCCAGGGGTCGGTCGCCAAGCATGGAGAGCACACATGACGCACTCCACATGCTGTCAGCGGCCGCATTTCAGCCGCTTACTAAACGGGCGTATTAGAAAGCGTAGGAGTGCAGCCCCTGCCGGTGCCCTTGCCTGCCGCCTCCTCGCGAGCTTTCAGCGCAGACTGCCGTTCCCGGGGACTGGGCATATAGACACAGCCACCTAATGTCATTAGTGGCTGAAACTTGACACAAGCCTTCCCCACCTCCCCGGGCAGACACTCTTGCACATCCTCTCCCTAGCCCCTCGTGGCAAGTTTACTTTCAAAAAATTGGTCCCTGTTTCCGCCGCGAAAGCTCACAGTGTGCTGTACAGGGGATAGGAGAGAACTCCCTGCGGGCTGGGAAGGATTTCTTCACCAGCACGGAAGCCTAGGGTGTTCTTAGGCCTCCGGCTGGCCTCCTTCCCAAGCGCAGGAGTCTGGCAAATTTCCCCCAACGCTACCGGTAATTGACCGAGAGTGCCTGTGATGCTATGCGAGCGTACACCTACACACACACACACCTACACACACACACACACACACACACACACACACACACACACACCTCTGTCACTCCTACTCGGGCCAACAGGTCCCGCGAACTTTCAGGCCAGTGGCGGTACCGTGTGCTCAAATTCTCCACAGTAGAGAGACGCCAAGGTGAGCCCAAGCTCAGGAAAGTCAGTCCAGTACAGAGGCCACAAATGCTGTTAACAGTAAGCTGGTGTTAAAGCGAGGACATACTGGGTGTGGCAGAGCACTGTAAGTCCACACCAGACTCTGGTAATGGCAGGGCAGGGGCTGATAGCAAGACAAAGTGGAAGGAGAGAGCCAGAGAGGGCCTATGACAAATGCAAGAGTGCCAGCCGCGCAGCCGAGACGCTGAGGCATGCAGCCAGGCGCTGACTAGCTTGCCCAGTTTAACCTCGCCAGGGGACCAGGACACCAACTCCCCTGAGATCTGCTGTGGAGGGGGTGGTCATCACTGATCCGTCCCGCTCTTTTCCCTCCCCCTCCCTGAGCCCGAGACAATGTGAAGTTTACTGGCACGAGCTCGCGCCTGGAGAGTTCGAGCTCGCATCTCCGCCCTGGTAGATTTGATTAACAAGTTATTTAACTTTGTAGTTCAAGACATGTACACTCCAATTAGTTTCCGTCTGTGGGTCCCTTGACAATGGAAAGAGACCCGTATGACACCTGTCTGAGTAAGTAGGAACCATATAATGTTCGAAGAACCCTTCAATCTCAGGTCCTCTGCTGCCTTCCCCAGGTGATCACAATCACCTCTTATTAACTATAACTTCTCCCAGCCGGTGCAGCCTGGGATGAAACCTGCAGCTTTCCCTCTTGTGCTCGAAGCACCCACCCTAACACATACACATGTTATTCTCACACTTAAAAAAAAAATCTGCCAGTGTACTGGGAAACCGCACAGTCTGTCCTGTGGCCTGGTGATAGCTAGATGGTAGAAGTAAGACAAACAAGAAACTCAGGTGGCTAGACACTCCTGCCATAACAGAATCCAGTAGAAAAAGGCTAGTTCTCAGGGAAGAAAAGCAAGATTATAATTCTGCTTGCAAATAACCACCTACGTAGACAAAAACACAAATTATCTTCTTCATAATGAAAACATAAAAACACATTTTTCCTTGCTCTTAAACACAAGCAAGATTCTCATATACTCATGGGGCACAACCAAAGGAGAATAAACACATCTGAGACATTATTTTTTTTCTGCTCCAGAAAAACAAGAGGAACTAAGGATTCCAGATGATAAAAAACCCACTGAAGTGCCGTCTTAGACACCATATAATATTATTAATTTTATAGACTCCCTTCTTTTATCATAGCTTGAAAGTAGTATGATTGACTTGGAAATTTTTCCCTGGTTATAAGATTGAGAAATCACCTCAGAAATTCATGGCAATAGTATGGGAAATAATAAATGTTAGGTAAAAGGGAAGAAGTATTGGGAAATAACAGTCAATGCACCTATGACTCTTTGTCCTGTAATGATTGTCAGAAAACTATCAAACAGAAAGAACATGCCACTTTTCTCTGAACACAAACAGGTAAAGTTAATACCCTCAGACTGCTACAGATCCCCTTCTGACTTATTTTTAGGCCTAGCAGCCTGTAAGTGCATTAGGTATTTTGAGTCTGGGGTTCACCTATTTTTGGGGACCAACAAGAACCTCTGAAAAACATCCCTCAGAGGAAAGGAAATTCTAGGGCAGATATTGCTATATAGTAACAGCTTTTTCATTTCCAGTAACTTTGAGGATGTGCCACTATTAAGCTCTGAGACTTCCTACAGATGTCCTCCTCCTCCATACCCCACTATTTGCACCAAAAGCTAAGTGTCTGAAGTCGCTGCCATGAGAAGCACACCCTCTATAATGTACCCTAAAATGTTAATTTGTTCCAGATAGTTTTAAACAATGAAGGAAAAAATTTTGAAAGCAAATTTTGCTTGACTTTGAAAAGCTATGATATGTTCAGAGATTTTATCCTAGCAAAGTTTACTCAGTTTTGATGGGCTCATTTCCTTGTTTTTTGTTCAACTTCACTGTCAATATGATAGAAAGTGTTATCAAATAAGAAAGGATGCTCAGCCTATGCTCTGTTAAATTTGAATAGGGAAAATCTTATTAACATAAATGGCTCAGAACTTGTATAATTTACACAAAGCTCCTAGAGATTTGTTCATGTCATTTACTTTGACTGATATTAGACAAAAACGATACAGCATTAGCAGTCATATTCAGTTGTTTTTAGTGTTTTCAGTGTTAACTTGATCACTACCCTATTTTTTTTCTTTATTTTTTTTATCTATTTATTTATTTGGCTGCGCCGTGTCTTAGCTGCAGCATGCGGGATCTTTGTTGCAGCACACTGGATCTTCATTGAGGCATAAGGCATCTTCGTTGCCACGTGCAGTATCTTTAATTGCAGCATTTGAACTCTTAGTTCCAGCATGTGGGATCTAGTTCCCTGACCAGGAATCGAACCCAGGCCCCTTGTATTGGGAGCATGGAGCCTTAGCCACTGGACCATCAGGGAAGTCCCACAACTCTATTTCTTCTATTGAGTACAGCATCTTTTAGGCCAGTGGTTTTCAATTGGGTTGCATGTCAGATTTACCTATTGAATTTTATTTATTTACAGATGATTATGATCTCTTTCAGACTTACTGATATTCTTCATTTGATGTTCTTGGTATATCCTTAACATATTCTTGGTATATCCTTAATATTTTTGCTATATCCATTGGATAGTATGCACATTGTCTTAGATTTATGTTTTATGTTAAGATTTTTCCACTGTAAAACTTTTGCTTATTTTTGTGTCAAATATATTGTGTACTGCCTTATTTGAAAGTAGCCATATTATTATTTTTTATAGACATTTTGTTCAAAACTTTTATGAGTTAGCTTTGTTTTATATGCTACAGAAACAACCAAATTTCTTTATCAGTTGCAATACTCATTATAAGCTATTATCAGATTTTTCACATTTGAAAATGATCAGTAATAAGTTAACTACAACCATTTTAAGCCTTTAGATGTCTGTCTGTAGATAGCTCTTTATTTGTTTCATTGAAAGTACTTGCAATCATCTACAGGCCAGAATACTTCATCTTCCACAGAAAGGACTGTCTCAGACCCCATGGTTATTCAAACTATTGCCACTTCAAATATATTGTTGGGTAGGCTTCTGGTAATATAGTTTAGACAATATTGCAGTTGTATTGTTGGACAGAATCAAGATCTCCAGCACTCTTTTTAGTAGAGAAAAATTTTCATAATACAACTATCCTAAGATCTAACAGAACATGAATTAAATACACAGGACTGAATGAACTGATGGGGAAATATTGTTGATATTGTTTTGAGGCTCTACTTTTGGTTGTGAGGGAAGCCCTATCTCTTTCTTTTTAAGCTATCTATAATTCAAAACAATTTAGTAGCTTTATTCTGCTTTGCTAAACTGAAATGAAATAGTTAAAAAGAATATCTCACTCTCCCTGCCTGACCTTTCTGAAGGGTCCGACATTGGAATCTCTTATTGAGTATTCTTATTTTCATGGCAATATAGTTATTTGCATAGGTTTGATAAGAACTGTCCTTCCTGTTAACAAGATACAATTGGAAGCACTGTAGACAACCAAGATCTTGCCTGGAATGTCATATTTTTAAATGATAGTAATTTAATATCAAATCAATCCAGGAAAAATCTGCCAGGGCTGGGAACTACTGCCCACAGGTCAAACTTATAGTTCAAAGTCTAAAAGAAAACACCAATCAATCTATGTCTTCTTCCCCAGTGCTACTCCACAGAGAGCCAGGCATGATACATCCAGCAGGGAAGGACACAAAAAGATATGACCAGGGACTTTCAAGGAACTAAGTTTGACCTTGTGGATTCAGTGCTCACAGAGCTGTCTTGGGAAAACTGGACCAGTACCTCATTTAGAGGGTCTAGGTGTACAGTTAGTAAGGAGGGTCACTTCCTGGCTGACCCAATTAACTTAGAGTATTGGGAACCTCAAAAATAGAGGAATCACTGAAATACATAAGTGCTGCAAGTAAAATCTGATGTCAGTTCTTGAATTTGACTTTCTAGATTTAGGGGCTTTTAAATGAGATTTCTTATGAAAACCTTCAGAAAAACAAAATTTCATCTTCTTATGAGATTTAAAAAGAAATCAACAGAAAAGTCATCCTGAAGATGTTGGAGGAGTAAGACATGGAGATCACCTTCCTCCCCACAAATACATCAGAAACACATCTACTTCGGAGCCACAGAGGAGAGTGCAGCAATACGGGTATAGAGGGCAAAATGGAGAGATTCCCACACAGAGGATAGGTGCCAACCAGCACTCACCAGCCTAAGAGGCTTGTCTGCTCACCCGCCGGGGCGGGTGGGAGCTGGGAACTGAGGCTCCGGTTTCAGAGGTCAGATCCCAAGGAGAGAACGGGGGTTGGCTGCGTGAACACAGCCTGAAGGGGGCTTGTGTGCCACAGCTAGCCAGGAGGGAGTCTGGGAAACAGTCCGGACCTGCCTAAGAGACAAGAGACCATTGTTTCAGGGTGTGCAAGGAGAGGGAATTCAGAGCACCGCCTAAACAAGCTCCAGGGATGGGTGGGAGCTGCGGCTATCAGTGCAGACCCCAGAGATGGGCATGAAACACTAAGGCTGCTGGTGCAGCCACCAAGAAGCCTGTGTGCAAGCACAGGTCACTATCCACACAACCCCTCCTAGGAGCTTGTGCAGCCCGCCACTGCCAGTGTCCTGTGATCCAGGGACAACTTCCCTGGAAGAATACAAGGCATGACTTAGGCTGGTGCGTCACCCCGGACTCTGCCCCCCAGGCTCACCCCACATTCCGTACCCCTCCCTCTCCCCGGCCTGAGTGTACCAGAGGCCCCTAATCATCTGCTATTTTAACCCCGTCCTGTCTGAGTGAAGAACAGACGCCCTCCGGCGACCTACACGCAGAGGCAGGGCCAAATCCAAAGCTGAGCCCCTGGGAGCTGTGCGAACAAAGAAGAGAAAAGGAAATTTCTCCCAGCAGCCTCAGGAGCAGCGGATTAAAGCTCCACAATCAACTTGATATACCCTGCATCTGTGGAATACAAGAATAGACAACGAATCATCCCAAATTGAGGAGGTGGACTTTGAGAGCAGCTGTAGACTTGGTTGCTGTCTGCATCTAATTCGTTTCTGGTTTTATGTTTATCTTAGTTTAGTATTTAGAATTTATTATAATTGGTAGATTTGTTTATTTGATTCGGTTGTTCTCTTCCTTTATTTATATATATATATAAATATATATTTTTTTTTTCCTTTCTCTTTTTGTGAGTGTGTATGTGTATGCTTCTTTGTGTGATTTTGTCTGTATAGCTTTGTTTTTACCATTGGTCCTGGGGCTCTGTCTGTTGTTTTTCTGTTTTGTTTTGGTTTTTTTTATTTTTTATTGTGGTACGCGGGCCTCTCACCACTGTGGTCCCTCCCGTTGCAGAGCACAGGCTCCGGACGCGCAGGCCCAGCGGCCAAGGCCCACCGGCTCAGCTGCTCCGCGGCACGTGGGATCCTCCTGGACTGGGGTACGAACCCATGCCCCCTGCATCGGCAGGCGGACCCTCAACCACTGCGCCACCAGGGAAGCCCTTTTTTTTTTTTTTTTTTTTTACTATGCTTTTGAGACCTTATTATCATTGGTGGGTTTGATTTTTGGTTTGGTTGCTCTCTTCCTTCTTTCTTTCTTGTTTTTATTACTTTTTAATTGTTTTATTTTTAATAGTTTATTTTTATTTTAATAACTTCATTTTATTTTTCATTCATTCTTTTTTTCTCCCTTTTCTTCTGAGCCATATGGCTGACAGGGTCTTAGTGCTCCATGCAGGTGTCAGGCCTGTGCGTCTGAGGTGGGAGGGCTGAGTTCAGGACATTAGTTCACAAGAGACCTCCCGGCTCCAAGTAATATCAAATGGCGAAAGTTCTCCCAGAGATCTCCAACACAACGCGAAGACCCAGCTCCACGCAATGACCAGCAAGCTCCAGTGCTGGATAACATATGACAAACAACTAGCAAGACAGGAACACAGCCACACCCATTAGCAGACAGGCTCCCTAAAATCATAATAAGGACACAGACACCCCAAAACACAACACGGAATGTGGTCCTGCCCACCAGGAACACAAGAACCAGCCTCATGCACCAGAACACAGGCACAAGTCCCCTTGACCAGGAAGCCTACACAACACACTGGAGGCAGACAGCGAAAACAACAGGCCTCTCGCCACTGGAGAGAAAACAACAGGAACTACGAACCTGCAGCCTGCAAAAAGGAGACCCAAGACACAGTAAGTTAAGCAAAATGAGAAGACAGAGAAACACATAGCAGATGAAGGGGCAAGGTAAAACCCCATGAGACCAAACAAATGAAGAGGAAATAGGTAGTCTACCTGAATAAGAATTCAGAGTAATAACAGTAAAGATGATGCAAATTCTTGGAAATAGAATGGAGAAAATACAAGAAACATTTAACAAGGACCTAGAAGAACTAAAGAGCAAACAAACAATGATGAACAATACAATAAATGAAATTAAAATTTCTCTAGAAGGAATCAATAGCAGAATAACTGAGGCAGAAGAACGGATAAGTGACCTGGAAGATAAAATAGTGGAAATAACTACCAAAGAGCAGAATAAAGAAAAAAAAATGGAAAGAATTGAGGACAGTCTCAGAGACCTCTGGAACAACATTAAACACAACAACATTCCAATTACAGGGGTCCCAGAAGAAGATGAGAAAAAGAAATGGACTGAGAAATATTTGAAGAGATTATAGTTGAAAACTTCCCTAATATGAGAAAGGAAATAGTTAATCAAGTCCAGGAAGTACAGAGAGTCCCATACAGGATAAATACAGAGAGAAATACGCCAAGACACATATTAATCAAACTGTCAAAAATTTAATACAAACAAAAAATATTAAAAGCAGAAAGGGAAAAACAACAGACAACATACAAGGGAAGCCCTATAAGGTTAACAACTGATCTTTTAGCAGAAACTCAGAAAGCCAGAAGGGAGTGGCAGGGCATATTTAAAGTGATGAAAGGGAAAAACCTATGACCAAGATTACTCTACCCAGTAAGGACCTCATTCAGAGTTGACGAAGAAATTAAAACTTTTACAGACAAGCAAAAGCTAGGAGAATTCAGCACCACCAAACCAGCTTTACAACGAAGGCTAAAGGAACTACTCTAGGCGGGCAACAGAAGAGAAGGAAAAGACCCACGATAACAAACCCAAAACAATTAAGAAAATGGTAATAGGAATATACATATTGATAACTACCTTAAATGTAAATGGATTAAATGCTCCAACCAAAAGACATAGACTGGCTGAATGGACACAAAAACAAGAAAGGCTGTCTACAAGAGACCCACTTCAAACCTAGGGATAATTACAGACTGAAAGTGAGGGAATGGAAAACGATATTCCATGCAAATGGAAATCAAAAGAAAGCTGGAGTAGCAATTCTCATATCAGACAAAATAGACTGTAAAATATAGATTATTACAAGAGACAAAGAAGGGCAGTACATAATGATCAAGAGATCTACCAGAAGAAGATATAACAATCGTAAATATTTATGCACCCAACATAAGAGCACCTCAGTATGTAAGGCAAATGCTAACAGCCATAAAAGGGGAAATCAACAGTAACACAATCATGGTAGGGGACTTTATCATCCCAATTTTACTAGTGGACACATCATCCTAAATGGAAATAAATAAGGAAACACAAGCTTTAAAGTAAACATTAAACAAATTGGACTTAATTGATATTTATAGGACTTTCTAACCAAAAACAACAGAATACACTTTCTTCTCAAGTGCTCATGGAACATTTTCCAGGATAGATCATATCTTGGGTCACAAATCAAGCCTTGGTAAATTTAAGAAAATTGAAATCGTATCCAGTATCTATTCTGACCACAACTCTATGAGACTATATATAAATTACAGGAGAAAATCTGTAAAAAATAAAAACACATGGAGGCTAAACAATACATTACTTAATAATCAAGATATCGCTGAAGAAA
Source organism: Delphinus delphis (assembly GCF_949987515.2). Lineage (NCBI taxonomy): Eukaryota > Metazoa > Chordata > Mammalia > Artiodactyla > Delphinidae > Delphinus > Delphinus delphis. The sequence continues at coordinate 2,399,041 of NC_082705.1, forward strand.
TCAAAGAGGAAATTAAAAAATACCTAGAAACAAATGACAATGAAACTACGACTCAAAACCTATGGGATGCAGCAAAAGCAGTTCTAAGAGACACGTTTATAGCAATACAATCCTACCTCAGGAAACATTTCAAATAAACAAGCTAACCTTACACCTAAAGCAATTAGAGAAAGAAAAACAAAAAACACCAAAGTTGGCAGAAGGAAGGAAATCATAAAGATCAGATCAGAAATAAATGAAAAAGAAATGAAGGAAACGACTGCAAAGATCAATAAAACTAAAAGCTGGTTCTTTGGGAACATATACAAAATTGATAAACCATTAGCCAGATTCATCAAGAAAAAAAGGGAGAAGACTCAAATCAATAGAATTAGAAATGAAAAAGGAGAAGTAACAACTGACACTGCAGAAATACAAAGGATCACAAAAGTTTACTACAAGTAACTCTATGCCAATAAAATGGACAACTTGGAAGAAATGGACACATTCTTAGGAAAGCACAACTTTCCGACCCGGAAACAGGAAGAAACAGAAAATATGAACAGACCAATCACAAGCACTGAAATTGAGACTGTGATTTAAAATCTTTCAACAGGGCTTCCCTGGTGGCGCAGTGGTTGAGAGTCCGCCTCCCGATGCAGGGGACATGGGTTCGTGCGCCGGTCCGGGAGGATCCCACGTGCCGCGGAGGGGCTGGGCCCGTGAGCCACATCCGCTGAGCCTGCGCGTCCGGAGCCTGTTGCTCCGCAACGGGAGAGGCCTCAACAGTAAGAGGCCCGTGTACTGCAAAAAAAAAAAAAAAAAAATCTTCCAACAAACAAAAGCCCATGACTACGTGGCTTCACAGGCGAATTCTACCAAACATTTATAGAAGAGCTAACACCTATCCTTCTCAAACTCTTCCAAAAATACAGAGGGAGGAACACTCCCAAAATCAGTCTATGAGGCCACCATCACCCTGATACCAAAACCAGACAACAATGTCACAAAAAAAGAAAACTACAGGCCAATATCACTGATGAATATAGATGCAAAAATCCTCAACAAAATACTAGCAAACAGAATCCAACAGCACATTAAAATGCTCATACACCATGATCAAGTGGGGTTTATCCCAGGAATGCAAGGATTTTTCCATATACACAAATCACTCAATGTGATACACCATATTAACAAACTGAAGGAGAAACACCATATGATCATTTCAACAGATGCAGAAAAAGCTTTTGACAAAATTCAACACCCTTTTGTGATAAAAACTCTCCAGGAAGTACGCACAGAGGGAACTTAACTTAATAAAGGCCATCTATTACAAACCCACAGTCAACATCATCCTCAATGGTGAAAAACTGAAACCATTTTCACTAAGATCAGGAATAAGACAAGGTTGTCCACTCTCACCACTATTATTCAACATAGTTTTGGAAACAGCAATCAGAGAAGAAAAAGAAATAAAATGAATCCAAATTGGAAAAGAAGAAATAAAGCTGTCACTGTTTGCAGATGACAGGATACTATACATAAAGAATCCTACAGATGCTACCAGAAAACTACTAGAGCTAGTCAATGAATCTGGTAAAGTAGTGGGATACAAAATTAATGTACTGAAATCTCTGGCATTCCTATACATTAATAATGAAAAATCTGAAAGAGAAATTAAGGAAACACTCCCATTACCATTGCAACAAAAAAGAATAAAATACCTAGGAATAAACCTATGTAAGGAGTCAAAAGCCCTGTATGCAGAAAACTATAAGACACTGATGAAAGAAATTAAAGATGATACAAATAGATGGGAGATATACCATGTTCTTGGATTGGAAGAATTAACATTGTGCAAATGACTATACTACCCAAAGCAATAGATTCAATGCAATCCCTATCAAACTGCCAATGGTATTTTTTTCACAGAACTAGAACAAAAAATTTCACAATTTGTATGGAAACGCAAGAGACCCCAAACAGCCAAAGCAATCTTGAGAAAGAAATATAGAGCTGGAGGAATCAGGTTCCCAGGTTTCAGACTATACTACAAAGCTACAGTAATGAAGACAGTCTGACACAAAAACAGAAATATAGATCAAGAGAACTGGATAGAAAGCCTAGATATAAACCCACACACATATGGTCACCTTATTTTTGATAAAGGCGGCAAGAATATACAATGGAGAAAAGAAAGCATCCTCAATCATTGGGAAAACTGGACAGCTACATGTAAAATAATGAAATTAGAACACTCCCTAACACCATACACAAAAATCAACTCAAAATGAAAAGACCTAAATGTAAGGCCAGACCCTATAAAACTCTTAGAGGAAAACATAGGCAGAACACTCTATGTCATAAATCACAGCAAGATCCTTTTTAACCCACCTCCTAGAGAAATAGAAATAACAACAAAAATAAACAAATGGGACCTAATGAAACTTGAAAGCTTTTGCACAGCAAAGGAAAAAATAAACAAGACAAAAAAAAAAAAAAAACAATTCTCAAAATGGGAGAAAATATTTGCAAATGAAGCAACTGACCAAGAACTAATCTCCAAAATTTACAAGCAGCTCATGCAGCTCGATATCACAAGAACAAACAACCCAATGCAAAAATAGGCAGAAGACTGAAAAAGACATTTCTCTAAATAAGATATACTGATTGCCAACAAACACATGGAAGGATGCTCAACACCACTAATTATCAGAGAAATGCAAATCAAAACTACAATGAGGTATCACCTCCCTCACACCAGTGAGAATGGCCATCATCAAAAACTCTACAAACAATAAATGCTAGAGAAGGTGTGGAGAAAAGGGAACCCTCTTACACTGTTGGTGGGAATGTAAATTGATACAGCCACTATGGAGAACAGTCTGGAGGTTCCTTAAAAAACTAAAAATAGAACTACCATACGAGCCAGCAATCCCACTACTGGGCATATACCCTGAGAAAACGATAGTTCAAAAAGAGTCATGTACCATAATGTTCACTGTAGGTCTATTCACAATAACCAGGACATGGAAGCAACTTAAGTGTCCCTCGACAGATGAATGGATAAAGATGTGGCACATATATACAATGCAGTATTACTCAGCCATATAAAAAAACGAAATTGAGTTATTTGTAGTGCGGTAGATGGATGTATAGTCTGTTATACAGATTGAAGTTATGTCAGAAAGAAAAAAACAGAGTTATTTTTAGTGAGGTAGATGGATGTATAGTCTCTCATACAGAGTGAAGTAAGTCAGAAAGAGAAAAACAAATACCGTATGCTAAAACATATATATGGGATCTAAAAAAAAAGTGGTTCTGAAGAACCTAGGGGCAGGACAGGAATAAAAATGCAGATGTAGAGAATGGACTTGAGGACGTAGGGAGGGGGAAGGGTAAGCTGGCACAAAGTGAGAGAGTTGCACGGACATATATATACTACCAAATGTAAAATAGATAGCTAGTGGGAAACAGCCGCATAGAACAGGGAGATCAGCCTGGTGCTTTGTGACCACCTAGAGGGGTGGGATAGTGAGGGTGGGAGGGAGGTGTAAGAGGTAGGAGATATGGGGATATATGTATATGTATACCTAATTCACTTTGTTATAAAGCAGAAAGTAACACACCATTGTAATGCAATTATACTCCAATAAAGATGTTAAAAAAAAGTCAACAAGAGCAATGTATATGTGTATAAACTATGCAAATTACAGTAGTCACTTATATTGATCTGTAGGGATTCTGAGCATTTCATTCCTCTGAGCTATTTCAAGTCTGTAAATTTAGAGAACCAATCTTTTCTGTAAACATGTACATTTTGTTCAAGAGAGGTTCAATTTACCCCTCTTCCAACCCCCCTCCACACACACACTCCTCTTTTTTTTTTTTTTTTGCGGTACGTGGACCTCTCACTGTTGTGGCCTCTCCCGTTGCAGCGCACAGGCCCCGGACGCGCAGGCTCAGCGGTCGTGGCTCACGGGCCCAGCCGCTCCGTGGCATGTGGGATCTTCCCAGACCGGGGCACGAACCTGTGTCCCCTGTATCGGCAGGCGGACTCTCAACCACTGCGCCACCAGGGAAGCCCCACACACTCCTCTTTTTAAGAAGTTAAAAGCAACAACAGCAATGCTGAATGTAGCTTTAAGCTTCAAAAATAGTTGTTCTCAGAGTCCCAGGAATAGTAGACAACAGTGGTGCACCCACATAAACACACACCCAACAGGTAATGGGCCTAATATTTTAGACAAATTTTGGGTATGTTCTTTCCATAAACTTTCCTCCTGAGACAATATGAATAGAACGCAAAGTGGTTGTCGGGCTCTTGCTGAGTTCTCTCGGAGCACTTCTGGCATTTACATGCTGCCCATCCCACTTAGCTTTAACTTTCTGATATCCCTGGAGGCATAGGGGGCCGACCACAGCCCCAGGTCACTCAGGGCTCCTCTGGTACCCAGAAAGGAAGCAAACAGCGGCAGCACGTTCGCAGGGAAAAGGGGGCAGGGGAAGGTGAGGTTGCTGGTCACTGTCCTAAGGGAGAAGCACTTCAGAATCCTGCTAATGGGGCGCTCAGCATACTAGGCAGGAGAAATAGCCTAGAAGTGAGGCGTGCCAGTGGCCCTGAGGATCCTTTCCTTCAAAGTTACCAGCACTACCACCAGCAAAACAGAGAGAGTTTTAAATTGGAGTGTAGGATGTTAAGGGGTGGAGAGGGAATCAACGTGCCCCACTTCCCTACTGAATATTCTTTTCTTTTTTCTTTTTTTCTCTCCACCTCTCCGCCAGGGGGAAACAAGGGAAGCACTTGCCTGTTATCCTCGGAAAGTACAAAACTTTTCAGTCTGGGGAAAGGCAGTTGACTTCGATACAGGGGTCAAGAGGCACACATTGAAGGGGAAAAGCTTACAGGAAGACCCGGGAGAGAGGCCGGCGCACAGGGTGGAGGGAAAGCTGGTAAGGTTAACCGAGCTGGAAACCTAGCAGCTCGACTGAGCGCAAAGGTACAGAGCAAGTTGTAATTAGCCGACCTTGTGACCTAGTGGAGACTACTTAGCCACGGCTGTGGTAACTTAACATCGATGCCAGCCACTGCGGAGCAGCCGGGTATGCGGTAGCCTGGGCAGGAATTGTTGGACCAGTAAGGAGGGACTGGGGAGAAAATCATGAGTAAACTCAAAGTAGTGCTTTCTGCACAACGCTCCTCAGACACACACACCTTAAGAATGGCCTAGAATCAGGCTTCATGCTGAAAATCCGAAGATAGTTTCATGTTTCAGGTTTTATTATTTCATTTTCTTCTTCAACATACTTCAGTATTTCAGGAAAGTTGCCTGGAAGATAAAAATGTCAAATAAATTTTATTAATGAAAGTCGCTGAAAGACTATTCTGCTGACGCATCAAACCACAGTTTATATCCCCCAACTCTCTTTGAATATCCTCCGTGAAAACTCTCCAATCTTTGTACCAATTAACGCTGTATTGTGTTAAGATCTTTACACCTTACTAACCAACCAAGTACGCTACTGCCAATTGAAAACACCAGTGTTAATTGAAAAGTGAAATCTTCAAAAATGCATACCAATTTTGTCCTTTCCAGCCCCCTTTAATTCCTACTAATACGTTGGGACCTGTTGAGGTAGTGAACTCTCTTATCGCGGTAATAATGAAGTAAGCTATTTGTTTTACCAACAGGTGTTTAAACTGTATTTTCCAAGAGCCAACACTTAACAGTTTTCAACCTTGGAGAGCCGGGGAGGGTGGAGTAAGCAAAGGTCCACTTAGCTCACTCACGCTGAAAGTGGGGGACAGTGTGAGGTCTGAGGGGTGTTTGGTCTCTTTTTAGGATTGACCACAAATCAGATAAGTCCCCTTGCCTGCTCTGGCTCTGCCTTTCCAAGGGGGCGGGTCAGTTTTACCCTAGCGGGTAGGAGCCCTTAAGGGGAATGGCAAAAGCAGACCCAAAAGCCCGGAGTAGAGGAGTTGAGAAGAAGCACAGAGCTGGCTTGTTTTTTATTTTATTATTTTTTAATTATTTTATTTGCTTTACGCGGGCCTCTCACTGTTGTCCGGACGCGCAGGCTCAGCAGCCATGGCTCACGGGCCGCCCCGCGGCATATGGGATCTTCCCGGACCAGGGAACGAACCCGTGTCCCCTGCATCGGCAGGCGGACTCTCAACCACTGCGCCACCAGGGAAGCCCTGGCTTGTTAAATGAAGACCAGGAGTAGGGCTCAGAGGGAAGCATCCTGGTGAGTGCTGTGTAGGACTCGGTGAAAGGTCCGCCCCACCAAGGAACCGCCCGAGGCTCCGGATGGCAGGACCTTCTGCGCCTGCAGTTCCGGACGCGAAGCCCAAACAAGAAGCTGCTAAGAGGATGAGCTGGCTTGGTAGTGGGCCGTGGGGAGTAATTATAGGGGGCGGCCGCGTCCTGGGACGCGAGGTGGTGGGGGGCACAGCCCTGGGCTGCAGCCACCGTCTGCAAGAGCAGACAGTGCTTTCTTGGCATTTGTGTCGGTCTGTTACGGAAGAAATGAGCGAGTCGGGTAGGAGGGGATCGCTTCGTGCGTGAAGAGCGCAGGGTAGGGATCTTTCCCTGACCGCAGCTGATCAACAGCCTGGGTAAAGCCGAGAGGGAATGGTTTACCCTTTACTGAAAGTCGTCCCTTTTAATATGTCAAATTAATCCGTCCTCTTGGGAACCGGTTAACCTACTCGCAGGCATGCCACCTCTCAGCAACATATAAGCTCCAAGTTTTTTGGAGGAAGCGGGTTGCGTGATCAGAGAAGAGAAAAATAGCCGGGATAGAAGTGGGAAGAAAAGAGGGAGGTACTGTTGGTCCATTTCAATTGTCTACACTTTGTACAGTTGTAAAAAGGTCCGTGACAATAAGGTGCGGATAACTCATAAGGCTGCTGCACAGGATAACCACTAATTTCATAGATTGTCCTCACAAGGACTCCTAGTGTTGGAGACAGCATCTTCAAACCCACTGGCTCAACTTCCTTCGATGCTTGCAGGTATCACCTAGCTGCCCAAGCCTTTCTGAAAGTCACAGTTACACTGACCTTTAAAAATAGTTTTCCAAAACACTTTCGGAGGTTTCCGGAAGATTGTGCAATGGCTTCGAGCTTGACAGAGCAAGTTAAACTCAATTGCGTGGGAAGTGGACGCTTCAACGCCACACATCTTTTATAAGCTCCCACACGTGCATTTCAAGCTATAATAAGACTTTAATTTTGGGTGCTGTTAGTTTCTCTATTTTTCCCCTGTACTAATTTTGCGTTTATTTTTGAATCGACTTTAGCTCATTTATGATAGTGAAATTATTTCCCATTAAAGGTAGCAATGATGGGGACTTTAATTGTATAATCTGATCAGATGATGTTTTCTGTAAAACAATTAGAGGTTTATGGACATCTGGTTAGATGAAAGAATCTAATTTATTAATCTCTGTCTATTTTAGCTCAAAGCAATTAAGAATTTTTCATCCTGTGAAGCAAGATAATAGATCTTTGATATTTGGAATAATGAGTGTTTTGCCTGTCAGTTTCTATGTTTAACTTTTCTTGTAGTTGGAATGGTTTAATTGAAGATGCAAACTTTTGTTCTTGTGTCCCAGTGTCTCTCTGTAACTCAGAAGGTACCTCTCATTTTGTGTTTGTAATTTTTTAGAATACAAAACAAAGGAATTCTGAATTAAATATTTCTAAATATCCAGAAAATAAAATGAAGCTCCTTAAAATGTAACTGTGCTAGGAAAATAAATACTCTTCTTGTAGGAAACAACTCAGAACAGTTTTAAAAATCCAAATTCACAAATCCAGTCAAATTTTTTTCAAATGAGACTAACCATTTTTGTTCAATAAAAACACCTTTGTCTTGTCTGATTAATAATTGTTAGGTAAAATACAAGCATACATTTTATCCTACTTAGGTATTCTTTTTCCAGGTTTACTGATAAGTAAGCTAAAGTTATTTCCATTTAATGTTTAGGCTTACAGAGAAAGTAAATCTGTTTTTTAAACCAAATTGAATCATTGTTATGACAAACTGATTTCAACAGTAATCATATTTTGTAATTTGTAAGTTGGATGATTATTTTCCAAGATATTTAGGTATCTTAAAATGTTGAACTGTTAGAAAATTGAGTAGGTTAATGTTTATTTATTGAATTCCTAGATTACTTCTAAGTAAGATAGAATATCTTATGTATTAGGAGCAACAATGGCAGAGAAATAAATTGTACATGTTTCTGTTTTTCAAGGCAAAATAGTTTTTTCGTTCTAACAAAGTAACTCAGATTTCAACAGTTTGTTGTCTTTATTATTTTGTTGTTGGTGGTGTCCAGACCTTGTTACACTCTGAAGTCTTATTTAAGACACCAAAATATTTTTCTTTACATGAGTTATAATTATCAATAATGAAATAGTAATTTTATCGCTGACTCATTTTAATTATTATTATTATTTTGGCTGCGCCACGAGGCATGTGGCATTTTAGTTCCCTGACCAGGGCTCCAAACTATGCCCCCTGCAGCTGAAGCGAGGAGTCTTAACCATTGGCCTGCCAGGGAATTCCCTGCTGATTCATTTTAAAATAGCACTAATACACATATTGCATGGGTTAACATATGTAAGATGTTATGCAAATAGCATCTTGAATTGTTTTGATCTTGAGTACCCACTGAGAAAAAAACCTCCATGTTCAAGAAAAATGTTAATTTCTTCCAGAATATAAAAAGATATATTTCCAAAAAATTTGGAAAGTGAATTTTACCTGCATTGGTCTATATTACCTGAACGTGAGAAGAAGTGTTACTGATTTTTTTGGCAATGTTTGCTCTGTTTTCATGGCGTTCCTTGTTTTGTCTTACTGATTAATGTGTTTGCCTACAATATGAAAGGATTTTCTTAACGTTCTGTGTTACTTGCCTACATGGTAAAGATTTGTGACTTACCAGAATAATTTCTGTGCTTTAGGTTGACTTTAATATTGTTTTATTATTTAGGAAAAAACAAAGACAGACAAAATATTTCATCACTTACAGAAGAGCTTGTTTTATTTACAGCCATGTTACGTGTATGTTTAAAATATTTTTACTGTCAATTTAATTAAATAGGTGATAAGCATTTATTATCATATATCAAAAAACTAATTTTAATCATGTCCAATTCTGCTCAGATAATGTTTCTGACTTTTGCCTTCTAAAGATACCCTAAGCATAGAAAAAAATTCAGAATATCTTTAACACTTAAAACTATCTTTCAGGGCTTCCCTGGTGGCGCAGCGGTTGGGGTTCCGCCTGCCGATGCAGGGGATGCAGGTTCGTGGCCCGGTGCGGGAAGATCCCACATGCCACAGAGCGGCTGGGCCGTGAGCCATGGCCGCTGACTCTCAGCGTCTGGAGCCTGTGCTCCGCAATGGGAGGGGCCCCAACAGTGAGAGGCCCGCGTACCGCAAAAACAAAAAACAGAAAATGTTATAGAGATTTGTTCTTCCATATTATAAAAAGAGAGATGCTAGAAATATATGCTTATGATATATGTTGCTATTAAAGAATTGCATAGGAAAATTTTCAAATCAAATGAGACACTCAGTCTTGACTAGGTTAAATTTATTTCTGTAAGTGCAATTAATTTAAATTTAATTTAATTTAATTAAAATTAAATTAAATTTAAATTAAAGATTTAATTTAAATATTTTATTTTTTGTGAAGAACTTTTTTAAATTCAGAAATTGCATACTTTATCCAATTATACGAGGAAGTTCGTTCAAGAGTTTTGTCAGTGTCATCACTTTCTATATTTTTAGGTTCAAAGAAAACCCTGGTTAAATTGACTATGAGTTAATTAATTTCTGTTGCATTTTTCTCTGTCTTTTAGTGCTTTGCTGGATGATACTAGGCAATAACTATATAGTGTGTAAAGTAATAATTTTAGTTTTTATTTTATTTTAAATGTTTGTTCACAACTTTACTTCAATTTGGATCTAGCATCTTCTACACCACTGTTTTTCACTTGGCCATGCACAACAAACTTATTTATGGAAATTTGTGAAAATCCTTCAGAGTTGCCTATTCAAGTCCTTTGCCTATTTTTTAATTGGATTGTTTGGTTTTGTTGTTGAGTTTTAGGTGTTCCCCTTGTATACTAAATATTAAGCCCTTATCAGAGATATATGATTTGCAAATATTTTCTGCTTTTTTATTCTGTTGATGTCTTTTGATGCACAAATTTTTTAACTTTCATGAAATCCAATTTGTCTATTTTTTCTTTGGTTGTCTGTGCCTTTTGAGTCATATCCAAGATGTAGTAGCCACATCCAATATTGTACAGCTTTTACCCTATGTTTTCTTCTGAGAGTCTTATTGTTTTAGGTCTTACATTTATGTCTTTTATCTATTTTGAGTTAACTGTTGTAGATGGTGTTAGGCAAGGGTCCAAATTCATTATTTTCATGTGGATATCCAGCTATCCTTTCCCCATTGAATAATCTTGGCACTCTTTTAAAAATAATTTGACCATAATGGGATTTTTACTTCTGGATTTTCTATTCTATTCCATTGGTCTCTATGTCTGCCTTTATGCCAGTACCATACTGTTTTGATTACTGTAGCTCTCTGGTAAGTTTTGAAATCAGAAAGTATGAGTTCCTCCATTTTGTTCTTCTTTTTCGAGATTGTTTTGGCTATTTGAGGTCCCTTGAGATCTGCAAAATATGTCATTGTTACTCCCAACTCTTAAAAATAATTATGTCAAAGGACTTAAAGGGCAAAGTCATAACTCATACAAATACACTAAAAAGCACGTTAAAGATTGTGGTTATATTATAAATGTGGGTATCAGTGAGGTACCATAAACAGTACACAAGTCAAATAAGCACCTTTTTAATATGGAGTATAGGAATGTTGAGAAACACACGTAAATGATTTTTCTAGGGCTGCTATAAAAAAATTATCACAAAATAGGTGGCTTAAAACAACAAACTTATTTCCTCACAGTTCTGGAGCCTAAAAGTCTGAAATGAAGGGGTTGATAGGGTGGTTCATTCTATGGGCTTTCTCTGAGGGAGAATCTGTTTCATGACTTCCTCCTAGCTCTCAGTGGTTTGCTGATAATCATGGGCATCTTTTGGCTAGTACATGTAGGGGAAAGTATGAAAATTCCACTTCAGAGAATTCATTTATCTGTCTGTAGAAGAATTTTGCATTGCTGTAAGACAATTAAAGGATAGAATTTTATAACCTGGAAGAATGTAATGTAAACATTGCTTAGTTTTACATTGAAGATATCAGGAATCTTTTTGTTTATCCCCCATGTGCTTATTACTTAAGAAACTGAATTGGAAGTAATGTAACAGAGAGAGGTTCAAAATATTAGATTGCTTTGGATTCTCTTTATCTCTTACATTCCTACATGGATTTGCAAAGTCTTTTACCGTTTTTTTTCTTTTTCTTTCTTTAAATCAGGAAATGAATGCCTTTTCCAGGAGAAGGGAGACTAAACATTATTCACAGTGAAAGGGAGAGGTTAGGCCATGTTTACAAAGTGCTTTAACATATTCTATCTTTTGGTCATCAGAAACACATGTGAATTCTGCAGGATGAAGCTATTATTCTCATATTACATATCACATATATAAGTCGTCTCACCAGGTAAGTTTCAGGAAGCTAGTATTACTCACTGACCTTGGTTGGAAACCAGATAAAATTAGCCTCCTTTTGCCCCCACCTGCCGTAAAGGTCAATGTCATCAGTAAATACTGCATCCTTTTCTGAGCTCTGTATGCTTGAGATCCACACCATATTCTGCCCAGGCAGTCCCAGCAGCACACATTTTTAGGCAGCTCCTTCCACAGCCTGGAAATGCAGGAACTGTGTCTTTCAACTGTTTCTGTTCACCTAATGCAGGGAGAACAATTTTTAAAGCTTTCCTGCAGACGGACCCTCTGGACTGTTGCAATAGCTTTTGGGCTTGTGAGGGAGTTGATTCCTGGAGGGACAGCAGGATTGGTCCTGTTATGGGTAGAGCAATATCTGTGATAGATATAATTCTCACAGGAACGGGAGGCATAGGTGTCTTGTCAGTATATGCTCTCCTTCCCAGTAAATTTAGATTTTGCCTGGGCTGGGTAGAAACCCAGTTGTGTGTCCTGGATCTAGTCCATGACCTTGAGTGAAAAACAATGCATGGAGACACAGGGCACGCCATATTTTGGAATCCTGAGAGACAAGTATTCGCACGAAGAGTGCAGTTTTGCATGCCTTTGCACATCTGTTTATTCCAGTTCTGTGGAATGAAGAGCCACACTGAGGAAGGAAGTCATAAAGAAACATTTAATCACTGGAGAAGATTACAGTGCCAGAGTTTCAAGTTCTGGAAAACTCGTGGGGTCTGCCTTGAGGGACGCAGGAGCTTCTCTAATGTCTACAACACTGGCTTGACTTTCTCCTGTCCAGCCAGAAATCTGTATTTTCTGTGTTTGGAAGTCATTAGAGCAGCAGACCGCAAACCGCGACCCACTGGGTTAGGGTGTGAATCTGTTTAACTCCACTCAGCAGGGCATTAGTCTGTCTTTGCAAACTACAAAGTAAGCTTCGGGGGTTTGGGGTGAAACGGATGCTCTTTCACTGAACACCAAGCACCTGTAGGCTCAAGAAAGCAGTAGGCTGCGTTCAGTGCAAAAAATGACTAGTAGAAACTATGGTAGTGTGAGTAGAGGTTGAAAGGGCAATCTCAGAAATAGGGATTTACCGTCAGAGATCCCCATCCTGCTGCGGGCATTACTACTCAGACCCTTCCTCAGATCCTGGGGATGTGGTGGAACACTGAACAACCAGCACACAAATCCCTGCTAACCACCGCAACCTTTTTGGAGGGATCGTGGGAGCTGGCTTTGATCTAATTACCAGCATGCTGCACTTTGGAAGGAGGGCATTGCAGTCTTTCTCATGACTTTTCCTTGGGCACAGCACACAGAGTGTGTATACATGCATGGGGCACGGGTGTAAGGGGAAGCAGTGCAAGAGTAAGCAACTCGGAACTACCTGTCCCTACCCTAGACTGAAGAGCTGGGGTTTTCCTTCGGATCTCTGGCTCCCAGAGATGCGGTTTGACTGCCCACATTGGGGCCCATGAAGGAGTCGGTCCAATGGTATAATAAGGTAAGAAGATCCCCAGTAGTCTAGTGATAATTGACTGCCAGAAGTTGGATGGATAGTGGGGAGGATGGCTGCTGTCGGGGGGGTGGGCGTGTGGGGGAGTGGGGAGGGAGAGTGTGGAAAAGAGTTCTTTTAAAGACTTTCCCTGACATCTCCTTCACCAAGCAAGAGGCTCTGGAACTTACCTTTACCAAACTAAGGGCTAAATATGTAGTTCTCTGGTCTATTGAAACAGTTGGGTAAGTCTTACCTTGGAAAGTTATGTTCCAGTTATTTCGCTTGAAGCATCCCTCCAAACTTCTCAACAATTGAGCACCTGGAGAAACTCTGGAGAAACAATAACTGGAGGCATCCCGATTGGCAAAGGAAGAAGTAACACTATTTGCAAGACATGTTCTTGTATATACAAGGAACATGAACACAGACACAATGTAATAAATGAATTCTGCAAATTTGCAGTAAAAGATGCAGCGCAGGCTTTACTGAACAGGGTGAACAGGGTGTGGCCCCCAAGGCACATTAACTCAGGACTTGTAAACAATGGTGAAAGTTCTGGTGAAGGGTCAGGACCCTGGGCAGGTGCTGGAGCTGGAAAATTCAAATTCTGAAAGATAATACTCCTCTGCTTTTTGCAAAGTACAAGCATATCTCAGATATTATGCTGGTTTTGTTCCAGGCCACTGCAATAAAGTGAACAGTGCAATAGAGCGAGTCACACACATTTTTTTCTTGGTTTCCCAGTGTGTATAAAAGTTATGTTTCCCCTATACTGTAGTTTATTAAGTGTGCAATACCATTACATACAAAAATCAATGTACAATCCTTAATTAAAAATAATTTATTGCTAAAAAATTCTAACCATCATGTGAGCCTTCAGCAAGTTATAGTAGTAATATCAAAGATGACTGGACACAGATCACCATAACAAATGTAATAATGAAAAATTTTGAAATTGAGTATTTAGCTGAAACAAATAGACTCACGGTTATTTCTCCAGCACAGATGGGTTCTTTTCAGGATCAGCAAAGAATTGTAATTTAGGACCCGCAACAGTGGGCAGGCCACATGTAACTCCCCCACAGCAGGAGAACGCTATTGCAGAGAGGAGAAAGAAGGTGGGAGGGCGGTAGCAAACAGAGTCCCTGGGTTCTCACTGGCTGAGTCCTTGACAAGAAGAGGGCTCTCTTCTTCCTGGGCGGGGCGGAGGGGGGCGGAGGGGAAGGGTCTGCAGTGGTCTTACCCTTCTGGTCACCCAATCCTATTTAACTGCGGTTTCTGTTTGTTAATTTTTTTACACAGGAGACAGGAAGTGAGGAAATAATGTTGGAACATGGTGGCAATAAACTTTCTGGATGCAGGATTACCACAAACCTTCAATTTGTAAAATGATGCAATATGTGTGAAGTGCAATAAAACAAGGTATGCCTGCAGCGCCTCTTACCCCCAATTATTTCAGGATAATAATAGCTAGTAGGGCCCATAATAAGGATAACCTAACAAGAACAAAAACAGGAGATACTCCTGTTTTCACCTGACCCTAAACTCTTCCCTTTTCAAAGTAGTTTCCTTTAGCGTGAAATCGCCCCTAAAAAACTACAAATCCCATTAAGCAGCAGGCGCAGCACAGTAAGTACTCCTCCCGTCTCAGAATGCCGCGGAGTTCCGCCCTAAACCCAATCTGGGCTTGCAAACTACGGCGGGACAGTTTGCTAGGACCTGCAGTTCTTTCCACACTCTTTATCCTCTTCTGCGCAGAGTCACTGGGGCATTCTGTTAGCCCTTTGGCCCTGAGACCGGGCTTGGCCTCCGATGCTCCCCTCCCCCACCTCACTCAATTCTCTGGAGGCAAACATCCAGCCGTCACGTGGAGAGGGCCGGATCGTCGACTGGCTGCTGAGGCTTGGAAGGTAGTAGATAGGCCTTGCGAGCTTCCGTTCTTTGGGTCAAAGGTGCCGGTTTAAGTGCTTCCGTCACTTCTTGGCGACGCAGGTAGGATAAAGAGCGCCGGGAAGAGGCGGCGGAGTGGGGGCTAAGGAGACGATTGAGGCCGGACGCAGCGGTCGACTGAGCAGCCAGAAGCAGGTCAGTCCTGGTTTCCACCGGGTGGCGAGGGTGGAGTGTGAGGGAGAGTATTACCTTTTACAGGTTTGCCTGTGCACTCTCTTCAGTTACTTTAGGTACGGGACAAACATTCCGCTTTCTTCAGACGGTGGCGATACTAGGGCGTTTGTGTGGCGAGGAGGTGGAATCGGAATAAATGGGGTGGAGGGGACCGCTGTGGGTTGGGGAGGGATGTGTGCGGCTTGGGTATTAGAAGAGGCGGGGAACGCAGTCCTGTCTGTGGGTGAAAGGGTGCGAGGCGGGGGTGCGCCATGTGTTGCAACGATGTACTGCGGGTGCTCCGGGGTCCTGTGAGCTTGATGTTCTCTCTCCCAGTTTCTGACGTCCTCGTGCTCCCTGCGTTCGGCGCCACCTTCGGTCGACTAGTGACAGGGATTTGCTCTTCTCAGCTTTCGGCGACTGCATGCGTCGCTCTGCATGGTGCGTTGGGGTTAGCGCCGGCAAGGCTGTTGCGTACTTAGATAATGGCGCGGGGGCCGGGGATGCGCTGCGTTTCTGTTTCCCAGTCCTCCTTTACTCTCTGTTACCACGCAGATGGTGGCCGGCGGTGGCGGAACTGGTAGGGCTGCTGCTTAGCGTCACTGACAAGGCAACATTCGGGGCTTAGGATACAGAGGTGACGCCGAAGTACCTCTTTCCAACCTAATTGGGGAGCATCATCATGCAATAACTTGTCTTTCTAACTCCTTTTAAAACAAACCAAAACAAAACTGAACACCTTTATCTTTCCTTTGGTTTGTGCTTTAGCGCCTCCCGTACTTTTGGTCTCTCAATCCGGTAGACATGCTGGAACGTTCCCCTTGTCTTACTTTACTTACATCAGGGGCATTTCATTGTTCCTCTGGTGACAGGAAAATCTAGATCTGCTTCAGACTGTAAAAATCCCACTTCTCCTGGGCTGAGTTTGTAGAATCAGGAAGTTTTCCACAATGACTGGGCTGCATACAGGTATATACGGTTTCCAGAGCCCTACCCTAGAGTTGAGAATTGCAGGGAAAGGGCTTGGTACAGTGGAAATCTTTTTTCTTTTTCCGTTCATTTAAACTTGTTGAAGCGTTCATTCCTGTTTGAACGTATGAAATAATATTTTTCTAACATGTTTCATGAACTTCAAAAATCTCAGTTTAGATTTGAGCAAAGTGTCAAGAATTAGCTTTTTTTGACCTGTTTCTGAGGTGAGGTATTTTCTTGTGCCTCTGTATGAAGGTGTCAGTACTTCACATCTTTCTTTCTTTTTTTTCCTTTCTCTCTCCTTGTATTCTGAAAGAAAGATCCAGTTCTTAAAGGATTGCGAAAAAAACTTGAGTGCATAGTACTGTAGAGATTCAAAATGATCACTTTCACTACTTTCTCCAAGGACAACTCTGATTTAAAAAAAAAAAACCGACAACAATGCAGTTTACGATATTCCAACAAAGAAGAGAAATCTTATTTTATAGACAAAAAGGAGAGGTTGTGGGAGGTTTGAATGAAAATCTGTTGCAGAAAAGTGAGAGTTCAGGATGTTGATAATTTCTCACTGGCTGAGTTGTTGAAGTAGTCGATTTCTTGGAGGAGATGCACTGTACATTTTTTTCCCTTTTGGCACCTTTTGGTAGTTGAGAATTTTTTCCTATTGATGATTCTTCTGTTGGGATCTGTAATTGATAATTTCTCCTATGTAGTTACTTTTACTATTGTTCTTTATTTCTTTGTATGGCTTTTGAGTTAATTTGTAATGTCCCTTTATTTTTGTCAGAAGGACTTCCTTTGTGGTGTTTTGTTTTGTTTTGTTTTGTTTCAGGGCAGGTCTACTAGTAAAGGATTCCCTCAGCTTTTGTGTATTTGGGAATGTTTTAATGTCTTCTTCATTTTGAAAGATAGTCTTTGAGTTTATCATACTTAAGAGTTTACTCATTACTTAACTCATTGGATGTGTAGACTAATGGTTTTCATCAGATGAGAGAAGTTTTTTTTCATTTCTTTGAATATTCTTCCAGCCTCCTTCTCTCCTCTTCTGTGACTTCCATTATGTATATGCTAGTGTCCCACAAGTCTCAAGTTCTGTTGATTTTTATTTATTCCTTTTTCTTTCTGTTTCTCAGATTGTATTTTCAATTGACTTAGATTCTAGTTTGCTGATTATTCTTCCTGCTAAATTCAGTTGTCATACTTTTCAGCCCTGAATTTTTCTTTGGTTCATTTAAAAAATAATTTCTACCTTTTTATTGATGGCTGATTCTTAATTTCTTTTATTCCTATGACTTGCCTATAGTTAATTTCTTCTTTGCATGACTTGTGATTTTTTTTGTTGGCAACTGAATGTTTTTAGTATTATAATGTGACTGTCAAACAAAAACAAATCCTGATTTAGATAACAAGAGACCTTATTCAGAGGCACTCCTGCAATACGGAGAACACTCTGATTTCAGAAATCTGAAAATGTCTTAAAATCAGAGAATGACTTTTATTGAGACAGGTAAACAGGTTAATAGAAACTTTTTAAGGGGAAATCGAGCAAGCAAAGGAGAGTGAGCAGACAGCATAATTGGCATGGTTGATGGGAGATGATTGTCAGCTGATTCTTGGATCCTTGGGATGAGTTGTTACTAGGGGCACGCTGTGCATTTGAGTGCTTGATCATGGTGGGTAAGCCAGTATCCAGGGGTTTATGCGAAGAGAGAAGCTTGACTGAAGTCTGGTTAAGACAAGACAGTTAAGAAATGTGCAATTGTGAACCCTATACTCTGGGAATCAGACTCTCCCCACATCCCTAGGGTTTGTTGTTGTTGATTGTTATGGGTTGTAAATGTTTGCTTAGTAATTCTGTGGTAAGCTGTTCTATAAAGATTGTATTCTTTGTCCTGCGTGGTCTCTGAAGTCTTCTGTGGTAGCTTAGAGGTCAGCCAGGTAGCTTAGAGGTCAGCCAGGAATTTAAAAGAGATTTTCTTGAAATCCTGGAGCAACAAAAATAACAAAAACTAAACTCCACGTCTTTGCAAATTGATTTTGTTTAGGCCACTCCTTTAACGCTTAGGTAAGCCCAGGCTTAGCATGTACTTCCTTCTTGCACAGAGCCAGATACAAAAGTGTAGGGTCTTCTGCAGTCTTTTCTGGCATGTATGTTGCCCTGGACATGCATGTAGGCTTTGAGATTCCCTGGTATACCTGGGGCCAATTCAAAGCCCTTATCCTTCCATGTTTCTTCTTAACACCCTCCTTATTTTGGGGCTTTTCAGTCTGTCTGCCATTTGCCTTGTCATTTTGTCCTTAGCCCACGTAGCTGTGGCTGTTATTTCAACATTTCACACCAAGAAGCTGCACCAACTGTGAGAAAATTTTGAGGCTGGCAAAACAGGAGGATATTCTTGAGCTCCCTTTGGGGGTCTGCCATATAGATCAAAGCCCACTATCAGAACTTTTAAGAACAAGGTTTCTTATCCATCTGGCACCAGCAAGCCACACCAGATATGCTCGCTCCTTCCAGGGTGGGGATTAGGGGGTTGTAGGCAGGTAAAATAAAAAGTTACAATATTCCTTAAGTGAACTGCAGCAGCTTCTTTCCTAGTTAAAGATTCCTCTGGTTGTTGGTTTCAACTGTTTCCCAGAGTTTCCAAAAAGTTGATTTGGACAATTTTTGTCACCATAATCATTGCTTTCGTGTAGAAGTGGGAGGTTGCTACCTCACCATTTTCTTTCTTTAATTTTTTTCTTTAAATTTAGGTATAGTCAATGTACAATATTATGTAAGTTTCAGGTGTATAACATAGTGATTCACAATTTTTCAAGGTTATACTCCATTTACAATTACAAAATATTGGCCATATTCCCTGTGTTGCACAATATATTCTTTTTTTTTTTTTTTTTTTTTTTTTTTTTTGCGGTACGCGGGCCTCTCACTGCTGTGGCCTCTCCCGTTGCGGAGCACAGGCTCCGGACGCACAGGCTCAGCAGCCATGGCTCACGGGCCCAGCCGCTCCGCGGCATGTGGGATCCTCCCGGACCGGGTCACGAACCCGCGTCCCCTGCATCGGCAGGCGGACCCCCAACCACTGCGCCACAAGGGAAGCCCCACAATGTATTCTTGTAGGTTATTTTATACAAAGTAGTTTATACCTCTTAATCCTCTACCCCTATGTTGTTCCTCCCCTTTTCCCTCTCCCCAGTGATAATCACTAATTTGTTCTCTAGATCTGTGAGTCTGCTTCTTTTTTTGTTTTATTCACTAGTTTTATTTTTTAGATTCCACATGTAAGTGATAATCATCCAGTACTTGTGTTTCTGTCTGACTTATTTCACAAAGAATAATGTCCTCCAAGTTCATCCATGTTGTTGAAAAAGGCAAAATTTCATTTGTTTTTGTGTCTGAGTAGTATTCCTTTGTGCGTATGTGTGGCATGGGGGGCACATCTTTATCCATTTATCCCTTGATGGACAGTTGGGTTGCTTTAGTATTTTGGTAATTGTAAATAATGCTATGAAGATTGTGGTGCATGTGTATTTTTTGTTTTTTTTTTTTTTTGCGGTACGCGGGCCTCTCACCGTTGTGGCCCCTCCCGTTGCGGAGCACAGGCTCCGGACGCGCAGGCTCAGCGGCCATGGCTCACGGGCCTAGCCGCTGCGCGGCACGTGGGATCTTCCCGGACCGGGGCACGAACCTGTGTCCCCTGCATCGGCAGGCGGACTCTCAACCACTGCGCCACCAGGGAAGCCCACATGTGTATTTTTGAATTAGTGTTTTCGTGTTTTCGGATATATACTCAGGAGTGGAACTGCTGGGTCATATGGTAGTTCTATTTTTAGTTTGTTGAGAAACCGCCATACAATTTTCTACAGTGACCGCACCAATTTACATTTTACCAACAGTGTAAGAGGGGGTTAATTTTCTCTACACCCTCACCAACATTTGCTATTTCTGTTCTTTTTGATGATAGCCATTCTGATAGGTATGAGGTGATAATCTCATTGTGGTTTTGATTTGCATTTCCCTGGCAATTAGTGACATTGAGGATCTTTTCATGTGCCTCTTGGCCATCTGTATGTCTTTGGGAAATGTCTATTTATGTCTTCTGGCCATCTTTTAACTGGATTGTTTGTTTTTTTTATGTTGAGTTGTATGAGCTGTTTATATATTTTGGATATTAACCAAAATGTCAGTCATATAATTTGCAAAACTTTTTTTGCCATCGGGTAGGTTGTCATTTTGCCTGTATTTTTTTCTAAGAATTTTATGGTTTCCAGCCTTACATTTAGGTCTTTAATCCATTTTGAATTTATTTTTGTATATGATGTTAGAAAATGTTCTAATTTCATTCTTTCACATGTAGCTATCCAGTTTTCCCAGCACCAGTCTTTTCTCCATTTTATATTCTTGCCCCCTTTGTCACAGATTAATACGTTATCAATTTTAGTGATATTCCTCTCCAGGTATGAGCTTACCTTTATAAAGTAGTGGTATCTGGATAAATAATGCCTCTTATTTAAAAATTAAAACTTGTTTAAATGACATAGTTCCTAGAGAGTGATTTTCATTTATAATTAATACATGATTAATTGATAGGGCATATGACAGACCTTACTTCATAGTCAGTTGTTGTTTATGTAAAATAAGATTTATACTAATGTCCCAAATAAACTTTATTGCCTCCTTTTCCTTCCCTCCTTCCAATTCCTTTTTCTTTGCTGTTAATGTGATTATGAGTCACTTTCAGATAATATAATGAATGTAGTGGTATTTGACATACCTAACGTGTTAAACAAATTTAATATATTATTGAGTATCAGCTATGTTTAACTTTTTCCATTTGTGCAGTTTTCAGAAGAGAACAAGTATTAGATAAGCTTTAAGTTCCATTCACACCTAGGGATTCTATTTTTATAATTCAGTCCACTTCCTAGTTAAATTTATTTATTTTAATGAATTTCTGTAAGTTCTTTGACTTGATGGAAAAGATTCACCAAACGACCTATGCTGTCTCCCTGTGCTACTGAGCAAGTTTT
Organism: Delphinus delphis; assembly: GCF_949987515.2. Lineage (NCBI taxonomy): Eukaryota > Metazoa > Chordata > Mammalia > Artiodactyla > Delphinidae > Delphinus > Delphinus delphis. Next base: position 2,420,281 of record NC_082705.1, read on the forward strand.
ATTAATATTTGTTGTTTTGGGCTTCCCTGGTGGCGCAGTTGTTGAAAGTCTGCCTGCCGCAGGGGACACGAGTTTGTGCCCCGGTCCAGGAAGATCCCACATGCTGCGGAGTGGCTAGGCCCGTGAGCCATGGCCGCTGAGCCTGTGCGTCCGGAGCTCCGCAACGGGAGAGGCCGCAACAGTGAGAGGCCCGCGTACTGCAAACAAACAAACAAACAAATATTTGTTGTTTTGAGTGTTGATTTGAATCCCATGTAATATTTCCAAAGTATCTCCCAGATGCCCCTCACTCTCCCCAGTGTTTGCCCTTAATCTGCCATAACTAATATTTACTTGCTAAGATGATACTTTATTTCCTGCTCCTATAGTGCAGAGCAGTTTGGTGGGGTATATAGTTTGTAGAAGTTATGCCAGTAATTTAAAAGATAATTTCTTCTTTAAGAATTGAAGTGTGGACCATGTTAATGTGACAATGTATGTGTGGTAGATAAAATAATGCCCCCCCCCAAATATGCTCATGTCCTAGTCTCTGAAACCTGTGAATATGTTTATCCTATCTGATTAAGTATGATCTTGTGATGAAGAGACTGTCCTGGATTATCTTGGTGGATTCAGTGTAATCACAAAGTTTCTTATAATAGAAAAACAGAAGGGTCAGAATCAGAAGAGATGTAATGATGGAAACAGAGATTAGAGACAGAGAGATCTGAAGATGTTATGCTTCAGACCCTGAAGATGGAGAAGGGGATGATAAGCTAATGCAGGCAGGTGGTCTCTAAACTTGGAAAAGGCATGGGAATAATTCTTCAACCTCCAGAGGTAACACAGCCCTGCTGATCCATTTTGGACTTGTGACCTCTAGAACTGTAAGATAATAAATGTGAATTTTTAATCCATTTTTAGGTTTGTGATAATTTGTTATAACAGTAGTAGGAAACTTCACAAATTATTATGAAAGTCCTGTTGTGGGCCAGCAATTTATAGCCTTATCTAAACTTAAACTCTGTAAGATATTATCATTAAAACGAATAATGTCAGTTGGTTTATCTTGACAGACATTTTCTGAAAAATGTCTGGCAGATACCCAAATTTGAATATGTAATCATAGCAGCAAGAAACTCTGAAGGGTCAGAGATTTTAATTTACTTGCAAATTCATAATTTTCCCATAACTTATGGATACTGGGAGAAATCTGGAGACAAAGGATACTTTTTTACAGTAGTATTTACTAGTGTCCACTTTTGCACCTGATTCCCGAGCTTTTGTTCCTACAGGGTTATATAAAGAGAACTAGATATTTGCATTACAAAAAAGAACTCCTAAGTTTAGGGATATTAAATCTTTTATAATGGGCAGTGTGGTAGGCAGAATAGTGGCTGCTCAAAGCTGTTTGTGTCTTAAACAGGGACCTGTGAATTATCTTATTGGTTAAAAGGATTTGCATAGATTAGGACTTTGTGGCATTACCCTGGATTATCATGGTATACACAATGAAATCTTAAGTATACTTAGAAAAGAAAGAGGAAGATAAACGTCAGATCCAGAGAGATGGCATTTTGCATGACTTGCCTTGCCTTTTACTAGCTTTGAATATGGAGGAAAGGATCATGATCCACGGAATACAGTCAGCCCCTAGAAGTCAGCAAAGGCAAATCTCTTTTCTCTCAGGGAGCCTCCAGAAGGAATGTAAGGTAAATAAATGAGTGGTATTTTATTACAACAGCAATTGGAAACATATTGGCAATAAGCAAACCTGCCCATTGCAGATGAGGTAGACATCATTTCTATTTTTTTTCTAAGGCTCTTTGCTGTATGAGCATCCTTGAAAAGATAGTTTGAAACAAAGACAGTCACTACCTCTGTTCACAAGAGAAGCAGAAACACTGTCATGGCTTCTATTGAGTTTTTCCTTGAGTATGCAAGTTCATTGGCCACACTGTTAAATTTGGTCAAAATAGGCTAGGACCAGATCTGTTCAGTTTATCTTATAGAATACTAGGAACAGGACTCCAAGCCTAAGGAAGAGCCCAAAACTTAGGATTGACTTCAGAGTCCCAGACCTAAACAAATGAACAAGTTCCATACATAATCAGAGTCTACCATCTGGCTTCCTTAAGGCTATGTGTTGACCTTGCCACTTAGCCTGAATCACCGATTCAGTTGCAGCAGGATATATTCATGAATGGCCCATAAGAAAAAAGTCTAGGGCAATTTTGCCATAACTGATAACTGTGGCCAGACAGTTCGAGACGCACTTGAATGCAGTCCACTGATCGTTTCAGCTGAAGTTGTGGAGAGATTTCATACTACCTTTCATTAATGAATGGCTCCCGTTGAGAGGATAACTACCTGCAGTGTGACCCTAAGCCAGAGGTCAGTTGCCCCTCTGGTGAGTTTCTCCAAGGAACCAAAAGTGGCCTCATTTTGGAGAGCACTTTGCAGTTGTCCAAAGGCTGCATGACTACTGACTATGTTTCCTGAAACAGTTGATGATCTGTTATGCCCTCCCCTTAATGTGGGAAACAGTGTTTTCTAGAGAGATGCAAGTTAATTCCTGGCTTCCATGTGAGAAAGGGCATACTTGGTACCTCTGGCAAGAAAGGGTTGATTCTGATTGATTATGTAAGTCCTCAAATGGGACTTAACATTAGTATTTCCAAGTGGGCACAGATTTAAAGTGCTTTACATCATGTCTCCCTAGCCAGTTACTAACCTTAGCGTTTCCAGGTGAAAAACTGAATCACATCCTTCTTTTTAAAAGGCCTGCCGAAGGCCACACAGTCCTACCGTCTGGCTCTGATACCAGCTGGATGGCATTTGTCTACCCCTGGAATGACTTATCTATGGTTAGAGAAATGATGGTGTGGGAGACATTCAGTGATGACACTTAAGTGTTTTGCATAGGAAATGCAGTAGCTGGGACATTCCTGCTATTTCTATTTGAATGGCAGTCAAATTGTCACCTGAGCTCTCTGGCTGGAAGGCAGATTCAACACCCTTAAATTCAAGAGGCTTGCAGCAATTTGGGAGAGCCACACTAGGACACCTATTTTTATGATGAAGACTCCAGAGACAGTTTTTAAACATGTGGGAAGATTAATGTTGTTAGGTTTGTTAACAAAGGCTGTATTTCCAGTAGCTATAATTTCAACTTTTGTCCAATCAGTCATCACCTACTCATGACAGTCCTTTGGCTCACAAAGGCCAGGTACTAGAGGAGTGAGGGGATTTTTGTAAGCCTTGCAGAGATCCATTATGCCCCATTTCTTTGACCTGCAAAGGTCACCATAGGGAGGCTCCATAGGCAGTGTATTTAGGAAGGGGTAATTATCCACTGGGTACACTGATCTAGAACCATTTCAGTCTCACAAGAGAATCCAGGTAGTAGAAACCAAGTTTGAATCCTCTAGGTGCCAGTTTGGACTAGAGCATGCCACTTGGGCTGACATGGTTATGCTATTGGCAGAAAGAAAAAAACAGTAGCCTAAGAATGGCTAAGTTTCTTTGAATCTCCTTGACATTCAATGCTGAGTTTTTAAAATGGGTTTGTATAACCCAGCACCCAATTTGTCCTGATCCTTAGCAAGGAAGAGACTGAGAGGGGGTTGTCCCTCTCTGGGACCAGCTCATTCAGTGACCCAACTTGCCTTTCCACAGTTTGTAGAAAAGGTGAAGGTGAGGGGGTTAATATCAGGATTCTTTTCTGAGTCAGTTTTTGAAAAGCAGACCTAATGCTCAATAATTCCAGATGCCTATGGATGACAGGGAGTGTGGATGGGAATGGTGGAGGTACATTGACTACTTTTACTTTTGTGGTAGAATGTGTACCATTTTCAGACTGCATATTATCCAGAAAGCTGACCACATGGCAGATCAGTTCAAAGGCTACAATGATGTGGCCAGAGTCAGCTGATTGGTGTGGACCATCAATCCCATGACCTGAAATGGTGGTCAACTATGGGGCATCCAGGATGAATAGACCTGAATAGGTTTAAAGGTTGGATGCACTCAGACTTCCAGAATGAGGAGAATCAATGCTCTGTGTGTCATGGCCTTCCCAATCTGGAGACAACTGGGTCACCTTTCAGCATGCGTCACAAGGTAGCCACTGCAAAAAAAAAAAGACTCTTTTACTTGGTGCCCTTTCTGTGAGGGTAGACACACAGCCATAATCAGTGCAAAGAGTGTAGTGCAGATAGCAATCATACCCATCTTGATCGTACCCAATGATCAAGGCAGTGCAGGCTTGATCAGTAGCTTGACTTCACTCAGCATACGTGTCTGTGTGAATAAACCATATGATTCCCGTAGTAGCCATGATTTATTTCTCCAGTTTGTGGTACTTTTATCCACCAGTCTGTGTGTTCCCAGTGAATTTAAGGTTCCTGCCTCATCGTGGAAGAAATCTGGAGATGAGACAGCGAGGTTAAGAAGTAAAGTGAGGATTTATTTAAGCAAGAATACGTTCTCAGAGGGAGAGCAGGCAGATAGGTGAGGAGCTGCTGCCCTGGGTTCCATTGGCAAGCCAGTTATGAGGGGCATACAAATGAAAGGTTGGCATACTCATTGGGGAAGCAGGAGTTTGGAGGTCGTATTCCCCTACAGAACCAGATGGAACAGTGAGTGACTTGGATACCTGTTTCCAAAGAGCCATAAATGTTTGAGTCCTTCTAGTCTCCACAGCGCCCCAGCATACTAAAATGGGTTCCATTTGGGGGTGGGGAGAATTTGGTCACAATCCTAGCCACCTTTCTGCGTAAGGTGGCTAAAGTCAGGGTACACACAGAGTACCCAGGGAGAAATCAGTGGATGTGAAGACAGATTAGTTTCACATCAGTAAGCAAGACATGTTTTCTCTTTTACTTTTCATCAGCTTAGAATATTTAGTCAGGGTGTTTACAACTTTACCTTAGCCTTTAATTCTGCTGGAAGGCCAGACTGAAGGCCAGGCAGAGATAATAAGATTAGTCTAATGTGGGAGCTTTCATATGCCTATGTCATCTCCTTTCTCAGTCTCTCTCTACTCAGATATTTATGTTTATTGCTTTTTCCAAGTTTTTGCCCCATACCCCAGGCTGCTGAAGTCAGTACTTTCATACTTGTATCTAAAGCTATCCTGGAAGCTGCCCTAGTCCTGAAACAGCTCTTCCAAGGACGAAACAAAGGCAAACTCCTGTACAGATTTCTTAGGGAGCTACCCGAAAGAATGAATGAGACCCAGTCCTTTGAAAATAATGTTTGTATTGTTCCCTTTGGCACCAGTAGCCTTCACTGAGAGTGTGGGCTGCTCTCCTTATGGTCTTTGTTGACCTAGGGTATGCATGATGGTAGACAAGAAGTTTAAAATCCTATCGTGCTCTCCTAATTTTTTTTTATTCACTAAGCTGTAAATTTGGGCTGTAAATTTGAATTATCTTTTGCAAGCTTTTAGCAGATTCTAGAGTTTTGCAGAGGTTGATTCTGATAGATGCTGCCAGCATATTATTTGTCAGAGGGACATAAACTTGGATTTTTTCCCTGTTCCACTATTACAGTAGTCTCTTCCCCTCCCTTTTCCTCCTTTGATTCTAAGAAGCACTGCTGTTTTATGAACCAGTATGAAAGGGAAAAAATTAAACTGTCTAATAGTGACATGCCTGTTGATTGTACCACGTACAAAAAGTGAAAACTACATTTAAGCATGAGCAAAGTGGGGAATTCTCTGGTGGTCCAGTGGTTAGTACTCCACGCTTCTGCTGCAGGGGGCCCCGGTTTGATCCCTAGTCAGGGAACTAAGATCCCACAAGCTGTGTGGCCAGGACAAAAGGAAAGGAAAACAGGTTGATTTCACTGTTAAAAAAATGAGCAGAATGGGGTGAACACTGAGCTTTTATATACTGCATTGTTTTCCTCCCTTGATTACATTTGATTTAATTCCTTTCTCCATATTTTTTTCTGCTCTTTTTCTGTAGCTTGTGATTGGCACAGTTGAAGAATCTAGAATTTACAGACTAGGAGTAAACGCAGATATGTTGCATAACTCTCAATCAAATGATATTCCTCAACGTCGTGACTCAAATTACAGTAGCCCAACTAACAAGCATTCACTGGAAGAGGATGAAAGCAGTAACTTTATAACACAGAGCAGGGATTTGCTGAGTCCAGTGTACTGCACACAAGAGTCAAGAGAGGAACCTTCAGGGCCAGAAGCTGGAGCAGATCCCTCTGATGGTCAGCAAGATTCAGAATGCCGCAGAAACAAAGGAAATATCTTAGGTAATAATCTCTGCTTAGGGTTTGGACATTTGCACATGCTGCTTGTTTAACTTATATTTTCTGCAGCACAGGTAATTATTGAGCATGACCATTTTTGAGGTAGATGTTTAGCTAATACACATCTAGTTTCTTTGGTCAGGTCAGTATGCCTGTCTCCTGCAATTATGTGCAGGAGGCTCAAGTAGCAGAGTGGAAAGCTTAGTTATGGGTACCTTGCTTCTTTCTCTCTCATTAAGACTTGTTTTCCAGAAAGAGTTTGTGGGCAGTTTGGCAGAAGTAGTATTTGATTTCCTTTGTTGTTTGATCATTTAAAGTAGTCTGACTAATAATTACTATGAAAACTGTTATAATTGCCTAGCTTTTTAAAGAATATTCACTAAAATTTGGAAATGATATTTTTTTGCAGTTTAGAAAGTAGCTTAATAAGATTGCTTCTAGGATATGTTTTATCCCTCTGCTTAGTTTGACAGTTCAGACTAAGAACGTGATATGTTAAATTTTATGAATGAAACCTGAAACCCTATTTCACCTTATTGGTTACCCCTCAATTTTTCATTCCTATTGTACCTAATATTTACCTTGTTTGGTTTCAGTGATTTGTGCATAGGATTGTAACTTGAAATTCTCTTTCTTAATCTACTTTCTGCTATGGTTTAAAGACTTTAAAATTTATATGAATATGAGAAGTGTTTATAATTCCTTCCGTACAAGACTAATACCTTCAGAGTCATTAACCCCACCGCTATGCATAAAATGTAGCTTCAGGTTAAAATCATTTAAATAGCTTAAAATGGTTAGAGTTTAAAATCTTCATATACTGAAGTGCACATTACTGTTATGTCTAAATATTCAATCATTATATTTCCTCTTTTTTATTTCATCTTGACCTGAAGGTAAAAAATTTTCAGTACTAAAATTTTATGTGGATAGGAAAGTATTCTTTTTGAAAGTGGCCTGTTCCTCCTCTCTCCCACCCTTATAGCAGCATGTAAAGTATATCAAATATAAGTTTGATATCAAATCAAAGTTTTCTTCAGCTTTTTAGATGAAATAGTCTACATACAAGAGTGAACATTTTAGGAAATAAAAAGTTTTCTACCACCAAGGTAAGCAATAGAACGTTATTTCTTACTTTAAAGCCCATTTGCCTTCACCTGTCTTGATCACCTGCTTCTCCCTGCCAAAGCTATTAAATTACTCATTTAAAACTCTTTAGGGCTTCCCTGGTGGCGCAGTGGTTGAGAATCCGCCTGCCGATGCAGGGGACACGGGTTCGTGCCCCGGTCCGGGAAGATCCCGCATGCCGCGGAGCGGCTGGGCCCGTGAGCCATGGCTGCTGAGCCTGTGCGTCCGGAGCCTGTGCTCCGCAACGGGAGAGGCCACTACAGTGAGAGGCCCGCGTACCACAAAAAAAAAAAAACTCCCAAAAAACCAAAACTCTTTAAAGTGGTGTTCTCACTGTTCAAATGCTAAATAGCTAACGGGTAGCAGTGTTGGTAAGTGAAGAAATTTGGATGATGGTGAGGCTAATAAACTGATTTGAAAATAGCTTCTTTAATTTAGTAGGTGAATCTCTATGTTTAATTATAGCCTTAAATTGTAAACATTAGTTTTATGTTGAATTTAAGTCATCCTTCTGCTACCTTTTTTCTTTTATAAATCATTAGGAAAAGAAGTAGTATTATTGATGCAAGCCTTAAACACTCTTTCAACTCCAGAGGAGAAGCTGGCAGCACTGTGTAAGAAATATGCTGATCTCGTGAGTATTAAGGGAGTGAGACCTGTATATAGTAGGGCAAAATATGTGTAACTTCTTAATAAACTTTAAAAATATAATTTTGATATAGTTTCACACGTAAAATTATATTTTATTACAAAATTGAAGGGAAGAATTAAATTTCTTGGCACTGTTGTTGATAGTATGGCTTAGTTTTATGATACGCTATATAGTATATTACAGTGCTTTCTGAGATGTATCCTGAGAGTCAGTCAGCCTTAGTGTTTCCAGATCAGCATTTTAGATGCCTCCCAGTTGGGAGGGAGTGGTTTCTGTATTCAAGTTCAGGAATTCTATACATGAAAGGAATGTTAGAAATAAAAGTGTTAACCATTTTGATTGAAATTTTGAGTTACCTGAAAAACAGTACTGTTTCTCAGGAAGTATTTACTGAGCATCTACTATATGCTAGGCATTGTTCCTTTTTCCATCTTCCAAAGAAATTGACTCATGGAAGAGTTTGTTCTAACCTATGTTATTTCAAGTAGCACTCTTCTAGGATTATGGAAGCATTGTCAACATGGAAACCTTGCTAGCTTTTTAAAAGCAAAGAATGGAAAAGGCATAGAATCTTTTGAAGAACAGATGTGGGAAATTTTTAGAATAGTTGGTTCTAATTTAAATGCCAAAATTCTTGATTTTGTGAAGAACTTGTGTGAATTATCACTGATAAACTTTGTGCATTTTCATCTATTATTAAAAAACTATCCTGTATCATAAATTTTACTATATTTTGTCAGTAACGGTTCTAAGAACAAAGCTGGAACAACTTTAGTTACTGTTTCTTCAAGTGGTACATGCATGTCTCATTTAGGAGCCTGGCATCTTCTGATATTTTGAGAAGTAGGAACCCCCCGAGTATCAATGAAAATGACCTAGAGCCATCTGAATGCAAAGATGGCAGCAGTCAGTGTTGATGCATTGCTGGCCTCAGAAAAGAATGCTTGCATTGGATATCAAAGTCTCTAATAGTATAGTCACATGATGGAAATCAAGTAAGAATTGGCAGAAAAAGAAAAAAGGGGAGAAAAGAAAAAGGAGAAAGGAGTGAAATTTGGGTAGGAAAAGCAGCAGAATAGGTTAGTTTGACTTACTGAAGTGACAGCAGCAGCCAGCCATGAAAGGATTAGGGAAGAAAGAAATTAACTAGCATAGTGGGCTAACTCAGTCCTTCTCAGACTCATACATATCACCTAGAGATCTTGTCAAATTGCAGATTCTGAGTCAGTAGATACAAAAGACACTTTACAGTAGATTTTAAGTGGAGATGGGGAAGATGGTTAAGATAGACTTGCATTTTAACAAGTTTCCAGTTGATGGCCAGAGCTGCTGGTCCAGGGACTAGACTTTGAGAAACAGGAATCAAGTTATTTATTTATTTAGATATGTTTTTGAAGGAGGAGGATATGGCAAGTAAGAGTTACTGCATTTGTTTGCAAAAGTGATACATTGGAGACTTGACTGAGGAGTAGCCTCTTTTTGATGTGGTTTTATCCTTGTGGAGATCAGTAGTTCTGGTGAATAATACAAAATAGGTGTATTTTGGTTTAAAAAATATGTTCAAAAACTGTTTCTTGAAAAACTCATTTTCTAAACAGTTGGATCACCTTGGGAGTATAACATCACTGTCAAATCAAGGTGGGTTGGAGAAGTTGAGTCACAGACCTCACCCTCAGGGTAGCAACCCACAATTAAAAGAGAACAAAAAAACCTGGAGCAAAGGGTCTGAACCCCACATCAGGCACCCCAACATTTTTAAGTCCTGCACCTGAAAGAAGCCCCCAAAACATCTGGCTTTGAAAAACAACAGGGGAATCGCACCCGTGTGACCCCGAGGGCTGTAGTTGACTGAGAAATGCTTCTTAAAGGGAAGCTGCACAGACTTACTCTCCCCGGGGCCCAGTGCAGATGCAGCTGTTTGAAAAGCATGCAGACTTTATGTGAAAGAGATTGATTTGCTAATCTCAGAGCATGGGCCTGAGAAGAAGGGGCTGGTTGAGATACTCTCCAAGGATGGAGGTGCAGGCGCCATTTCTGTACTCTCACTCTAAAGCCAATGGGTGCCTTATTTTTCCCTCTAGACATTTTTCTTCTAGGGAGGGTGCCATTTCTGCACTTTCACTAAATCTTGTTAAATGTTGCTAAAGCCAGTGGGAGACGTTTTCATGCTCCCTCTGCTCCACTCCAGTACCTCCTGGAGAGGAGCTTTTATACATGTTTGGTTCTCTGATTTTGCAGCTGCAGCTCAGGGGATGCCCTGTGATCACCTGGCCCTGCAGGCCAGCAGTCTTGGGTTCCTGGGTACCTCAGGACTATAACAATTGGAGAGACAGTTCTTGGCAACCTGCCACTTGCAAGGCACTGCACAGACAACAGACTTAAACCCAGCCTTAGTCTTTCTGAGAAAGAGGACTGTTTGCTTGTCCAGGAGCTTTAGCTTGAGGGGAAGGCTTCTAGTGTGGCACACTTCTAAAGGCCTGTGGAGTTGCTGTCAGGGAACAGAGGCTGGAGGACAGGATCTTTGCACTCTCCCTCTGCTTTGCTTCAGGTTGCTGCTATCTTCCATAACGCACCTTATCTGGTGCCCCAGTTGTTGTGTCTGCTGCCAGGGGACACCTCTACATTGCTTGGTTCTGGGGGCCAGTGATGGTCAGTGGGTACCAGAAGACCGTATCCAATGGAGGAAAGTTCTTAAACAGCTACCATCCCAGAGCACAGCAGGAGGCAATGGAACAGGGAGCTAGGGCTTTCTGTGAAAGAGGCTGATGAGCTTATTTTCATGGCTATGGACTGAGGGGCAGGCTTCTAAATTAAACACACATCAAAGGGCTAACTGTAAGCCTTCCAGAGACCTAGGAAAGCAGGTGTTATCTTTGAGCTCCCCCTCTTATGCTCCAGAGTGCTAGACTCTCTTGGAGCGGAGCTCTTAACACGTGTCTGGTGCCTTGCTTTTGTGGCTGCTGACCATGGAATCCCCCCCGCCCCCAATGAATGCCTGGCCTGTTGACCAGGGAGGTTTGTGTACCTGGGTCTCATACGAGTCACAGACACAGCTGGCTACCACACCCAGGGCACTGCACAGATAGCACACTGAAAACACCCCCTCCTTCTGTGGAAGACACCTGTTTGCTTGTCCAGGAACGTTGGTGTGAGGGTCAGTCTTTGGGTTTTGCACACATCCAGAGGCCTATGGACTCGCTCTCTAGGAAAACAGGCTGAAGGATGAGATCTTTGTACTCTCCCATTGCCTCACTACAGCTTACCATAATCTACAAGAAGGTGCTGATCCATTCTTATGGAGGCCTGAATTTTACAGCTGTCACCAAAGGGGCACCCGCAGATGGCCTGGTCTGGTGGCCAGCAGAGCTTAGCTTACAGTTGTACAGGACTGTACATATTTGCATTCTTTAAAAACTGCTGCCTTTCAGGGTCAGGCTTCCAATCAGCCTGAACCTAGGTTGTGCTGAAGTCTCCCCTGACCTCTTTGGGACACTGACAGGTCCTGGAACACACTCAACAACCGGGAGGCATTAAAAATAAAATAAGCTGCTTGCACAAGCAATCACCAACGTTTGAGAGACAAGGAAGAGCTGCAAGGTTGAAGGATAAGATTCATCTCCTAAGTGAGGCCACTCCTCCAAGACTGCGAGAGGTGGCTATTTCATGGAGTGTATAAAAGCAAACACAGAAAGTCAAGCAAGATGAGGAAGAGGGGAAATATGCTGTACGTGGAACAACAAAATAAAACCTTGGAGAAAAACATAATGAAGTGGAGATAGGTAATTTTCTTGATAAAGGGTTCAAAGTAATAATCATAAAGATGCCCACTGAGCTAGGAGAAGAATGCATGAACACAGTGAGAACTTCAACAAAGATAGAAAATATAAGAAAGTAAAAAATCAAAGTCACAGAACTAGAAAATTGAAAAACACTGAAAAATACGCTAGTGGGTTCAACAGCAGACTAGATGAAGTAGAAGAAAGGATCAGTGAACTTAAAGCAAGGGCGGTGGAATTCACCCAAGCAGAGCGGCAAAAGGAGAAAAAAATTTAAAAAGTGAAGGCAGCTTTAGGAATGTGTGAGACAACATCAGGTGCACTGATATGCATATTATAGGGGACCCAGAAGGAGAAAAGAGAGAGAAACAGGCAGAACACTTATTTGAAAAAGAATGATTGAAAAGTTCCTTAAAATGGGGAAGGAAGCACATCCAGCTCCAAGTTCCAAATAAGATGTACTCAGAGGAACCCACAGCAAGACACAGTATAATTAAAATGTCAAAAGTTAAAGACAGAGACTTCGGGCAGCAAGAGAAAAAGCAACCTGTTACATATAAGGCAATACTCAGAAGATTATCATTAGATGTTTCAGCACAAACTTTGCTGCCCAGAAAGAAGTTGCACAATATTATCAAAATGCTGAAAGAAAAAAAGAATACGCAGTAAAGTTACCATTCAGAAGTAAAGGAGAGAGAATTTTCCATACAAGCAATTCTAGAGGAGGTCATTACCACTAAACCAGTCTTATAAGGAATGTAAACGGGATTTCCTTAAGCTGAAAAGAAAGGGCACTAATTAACAGGAACATATATGAAAATATGTCACTGATAAAGGTAATTATGTAGGAAAGACAGTGGATTAATCTTGTAAAGCTAGTATGAAGGTTAAAAGACAAACGTAGTAAAAATACTACTTTGGTATTAGTGGATAATAATTGGTATTAGGGGATACACAAGATAAAAGATATAAAACATGACATCAAAAACTTGAAAAGTGTGTGTGGGAAGATAAAAATTTAGAGCTTTAGAATGCTTTCAGACGTAAGTTGTTATCAACTTAAAATGGAATGGTATAATTTGTTACCTCATGTAAACCTCATGGTAACTACAAAGCAACACCCTGTGGTAGATAACACAAAAAATAATGACAAAGGAATCTAATAATACCATTTGCAAAGTGCAAAGGAAGAGAGCAAGAAACAAGAAAGGAATGCTGGAATGAGAAAACAATTAAAAAAAATTGAAATGGCAATAAGTACAAATGGACTAAATTCTCCATTCAGAAGTAGTAGAGTGACTGAATGGCTAAAATAAATAACATTTATACGCCGCCTACAAGAGACTCACTTCAGGTATCAGGATAGGCACAAACTAAGAGTGAAAGGGGGGACAAAGATATTCCATAGAAATGGAAACCAGAAGAAAGCTGTGGCAGGTATATATATATATCAGACAAAATAGAGTTTATGAACAAAGACTGTAATAAGAGACAAAGGGATTACATAATGATAAAGGGGTCAGTACAGTAAGAGGATATAACATGTGTAAACATTTATGCACCCAGCATAGAACCATCTAAATATATGAAGCAAATATTAACAGTCCTAATGGGAGAAATAGACATCAATACAATAATAGTAGGGGCTTCTAATACTCCACTTACATCAACCATATAGATCATCCGGACAGAAAATCAGTAAGAAAATGTCAGCCTTAAAGAACATGTGAGATCACATAGATTTATCAGATATATACAGACCATTCCATCAAAAAAAAAGAAAAAGGAATCCAGCAGAATCACACATTTTTCTGAAGTGCACATGGAACATTCTGGAGAAGAAATGTTTTAGGCCACAAAACAATTCTTAATAAATAAAGGAAGATTTCAGTGTATTGAGCATCAGGTATAAAACTAGAGATCAATTTTGAAACAAAACTAGAAAGTTTACAAATGTGTGAGATCAAACAACATGTAGTGAACCGACCATGGGTCAATGAGGAAATCAAAAGAGAAATTTAAAGAAAAACAACCTCGAGAAAATGAGAATACAACATAACAGATTTATGGGATGCAGGAAAAGCAGTTGTAAGAGGTAGGTTCCTGGTGATAAAATGCCTAACTCCATAAACAGTCTAACTGTTACACACCAAGAAAATAGAAAAAGAAGAATAAATGAAGCCCCACGTTACTATAAGGAAAGAAAGAACAAAGATCGGGATGGAAATAAATGTAACAAAGACTCAAAAGACAATAGAAGAGGTGAATGAAATTAAGAGGCTTTTTTTCTTTTAAAAGATAAATTGATGAACGTTTAGCTAGACTCGTCAAGAAAAGGACAGGGCTTAAATAAATAAAATCAGAAATAAAAGAGACAGACACCACAGAAATAAAAAAGATTGTAAGAGTGTACTGTCAACTGAAAACAAAAATGCACAACCTAAAAGTTGAGAATTACGTTTTATTTGGCAGACTTTCTGAGTACTGTAGCCTGGGAGACACCCTCTCAGATAGCTCTGGGGGACTGCTCCAGAGAGGTAAAGGAGGAGCCAGAATATATAGGAGTTTTTGCAACAAAAACCAGGTAGTTGGAACATCAGAAGCTTTCTGTTATTTAAAGAAAACCAGACATCTCAAGTGAATGAATTTAGCACGTTTCTCTCTATGGGGAGGTGCAGGAGTCTGGGCTGACGGAAATCATTCCTTTGATACACACCTTAGCTATGTAGGGTCACTATCCTGTTGTCTCCTATCTTGAGTCCCCTCAGGGTGCACAGTTGGGGGCAATTGGAGTGTTTGATGGCTTGATGGCTGCAGCATCCTTTGTTTAGTGCAATGGCTGGTGGCATTCTTAGTCCACACTAGTATAAACAGTTATATACTAGCAAATTGTAGAGGAGATGGATAAATTCCTAGAAACATACCAGCAAGCGGGACTGGATCATGAGGAAATAGAAAACTGAACATACCAATAACTAGTAGAAAGATTGAATAATCAAAGATATCCCAGGAAACAAAAGTCCAGGATCAAACAGTTTCATTGGTCAGTTCTACCAAACAATCAAAGAAGATTTAATAATTAATACCTCTTTTTCAAACTCTTCAAAAAAGTTGAAAAGGATGGAACACTTCTTAACTACTTGTATGATGCCAGCATTACCTTGTTACCAAACCTGACAGGGATACCACAAGAAAAAGAAAATTACACTCCAGTATCCATGATGAATATAGATAAAAAATCTTTAACAAACTATTAGCAAACTGAATCTAACAATACATTAAAAGAATAATACACTATGGTCAAGTGGGATTTATTCCAGGGGTGCATGGGTGATTCAGCCTCTCATATCAATCAGTGATACACTTCATTAATACTATGAAGGATAAAAATCATAACATCCCCTCAGTAGATGGAGACAAATCATGTGACAAAATTCAACATCTATTTATGATGAAAACTCTCAACAAAGTGAGTGTAGAGAAAATGTACCTCATAAAAAAAAGTCAATGTATGAAAATTTTGCAACTAACATACTGAAAGATGATGTATTGAAAGCTTTTCCTCTAAAACAGGAACAAGACAGGGATGCTCATTCTCATCACTTTTAGTCAACACAGTATTGCAAGTCATAGCCAGAGCTATTGGGCAAGAAAGAGAAGTAAAAACTGTCACTATTTGCAAGTGGCATTATATGATACTGTACAGAATCCCCTAAAGACCCTACCAAAAAAACTCTTAGAACTAATGTACAAATTCAGTAAGGTTCCTAGATACAAAACCAATTTACAAAAATGAGCTGCATTTCTCCTCAGCAAGAGCTATTAAGAAAACAGTTCCACTTAAAATTGTATCAAAAAGAATAAAATAGGGCTTCCCTGGTGGCGCAGTGGTTACAGTCCACCTGCCGATGCAGGGGACACGGGTTCGTGCCCCGGTCCGGGAGGATCCCACGTGCCGCGGAGCAGCTGGGCCCGTGAGCCATGGCCGCTGAGCCTGTGCGTCCGGAGCCTGTGCTCCGCAACGGGAGAGGCCACAACAGTGAGAGGCCCGCGTACTGCAAAAAGAAAAAAAAAAAAAAAGAATAAAATACCTAGGAATAAAATTAATCTAGGAAGTGAAAAACCTGTACGCTGAAAACTATAAGATATTGATGAAGGAAACTGAAGAAGACACAGCTAAATGGAAAGAAATAAATTTCATGCTCATGGATTGGAAGAATTAATATACTAAAATGTCTGTACTGCCCACAGCAGTCTACAGATTCATTAAAATTGGTATGAAAATACCAATGGCATTTTTTTTACAGAAATAGAACAAACAACCTTAGTTTTTTTTTGATGTAATCACAGAAGACCCTGAATAATCAAAGCAAACTTATAAAGGAAAAACAAGCTGGAGGCATCTTGCTCCCTGATTTCAAACTGTACTACAAAGCTATAGTAATCAGTGTGTTATTGTCATAAAAACAGACACATAGATCAGTGAAACTGAACAGAGAGCCCCCAAAAAACTCATGCATACATGGCTAAATTATTTTATAAGAAAAGAGCCAAGAATATACAATGGGAAAAGGACAGTTTCTTGCATGAATTGTCTTGAGAAACCTGGACAACCACATGTAAAAGAAAAAAAGGGGACTTATGTCTTAGACCATATATAAAAATTAACCCAGAATGGATTAAAGAATCCATTGAATGTAAGACCTGAAACCATAAAAGTTCTAAAAGAAAATATGAGTGGTAAGCTCCTTAACATTGGTCTTCCCAGTAATTTTTTGGATTTGATGCCACAGCAAAGGTGGCAAGAACAAAAATAAATAAGTAGGACTATGTCCAACTAAACAGCTTTTGCATAGCAAAGGAAATCATGAAAAAATTGTAAATGTAATTTACTGAGTGGGAGAAAATATTTGTAAATCATATATTTGTTAAGGAGTTAATATGCAGGATATGTAAAGGTAGATAAAAAATATATAAATACATATACATAAAACTCAATAGTCAAGACCAAGCAATTCAGTTAAAAATTGGGTAGAAGATTTGAATAGACCTTTTTTTTGTTTTTTTTTTACTCAAAAAAGACATGGCCAACAGGTACATGAAAAGTTGCTTAACATCACAAATTATTAGGAAGTGCAAATCAAAACTATAATGAGCTATCATCTGACATCCTTAGTATGCCTATCAAGAAGATAAAAGATAAGTGTTGATAAGGATATGGGAAAAGGGGAATCCATGTGCACTGTTGGTGGGAATGTAAATACATTATGGAGCTGTATCCAGAAATTAAAAATAGACTTGCCATATAATCCACCAGTTTCTCCTCTGGGTTTTTTTCCAAAGAAAATGAAAACTCTAATTTGAAGTTAAGTATTCTTTGCAGCATCATTTGTAATAGCCAAGGTTTGGGACAACCAAAGTGTCCATCAGTGGATGTATGGATAAAAAAGATGTGGGAAATGTATACATGTATATCTGGGAAATATATATACAATATATATACATACAAACAATGAAATATTCAGTCTTGATCACTAAAAAATAAATCTTGTCATTTGCATAGACAGCATGGATGAACATTGAGGGCTTTATGCTAAGTGAAATACGACAGACAAATATATAATCTCACTGACATGTGGAATTAAACACACACAAGCTCATAGGTTCAGAGAACAAATTAGTGGTTGCCAGAGGTGGATGGGAAGTGAACAAATGTGTGAAGGGGGTCAAAAGGTAGAAACTTCCAGCTATAAAATAAGTCATGGGGATGTAAGGTACTCCTTGATGGCTACAGTTAATAATACTGTATTGCATATTTGGAAGTTGCTAAGAGACTAGATCTTAAAAATCCTCCTCAAAAGAAAAAAAAAAAGTTTTGTAACAACATATGGTGATAAATGTTAAATATACTCATTGTGTTGATCCTTTTGCAGTGTATACAACTATCAAATCATTATTTTGTACACCTGAAGCTAATAGAATATTATGTCAGTTATACCTGAATTTTAAAAATCAAAAATATAAGAAAAATTAAATAAACTAAATTGTTTGCGATAATAATATACATAAGTACTTTTCAATTTTGAACCAAGGAATTCTTTAAGAAACCAAACACACTTATAAGGGAAAATAATGGCAAAGTGTGGCTTTATTCAAATTAACCCTGTCTCATTAAAGACACCTTAGAGAAATTGTCAGCAGATACCCAACAAAGGATTAGAATCATGAATATATGAATAGCATGTACAGAGTGGTAAGGACAGGCAAATAACCCAGTAGAAAAAGGACAGGAGACATGAGGCATTTTATTGAAGAAGAGAAAAAGTTTTGGTTTGTACATTTTTTAAGTGGGAGAGATAACAGAAAAAGTATGGATAGAATATATAGAAATTCCTCAGTAATGCTTATTAAATGGAAAATATCTTTGCACTTCGTTGACTTTAATATTTTCTTATGTATTGATTAATTGTGTTTCTGTGCATATTGATTATCTAGTTTCCTTTGCCCCTTTTCCCCTTGGAATGTTGCTGTGCACTTTTTATTACAGCGAAGAGAACATAATTTTACTTCTTTGACTCAAAAGCCATGTTTCAAAAATCTCAATCTTATCCACCTACTTCCCGCCAAAATAGGACAAAAAGAACAGAGATAGGCCTTTGAGTTGCCACTTTTATTATCTTACAGTTTTATCAGTGCCTCTTCCTATGGGGCAGACATTTAAGTAGCAATGAGTCCCTTGTGGGACTCTAACCATCTTTGAGGTACTTTCTCTGTTGGAAACACTGGTTGTGTGTCTAAGATGAGATTAGATGTTGCAGAATACCTTCTGCATTTGCCTGGAATCTCTCCTGGACTACCCCAGTGTGGTGAAGCTCGTGGGTTATCTACATTTGTTACTATTTATTTTATTTTTATTTTCTAACGTCTTTATCGGGGTATAATTGCTTTACAATGGTGTGTTAGTTTCTGCTTTATAACAAAGTGAATCAGTTATACATATACATATGTTCCCATATCTCTTCCCTCTTGCGTCTCCCTCCCTCCCACCCTCCCTATCCCACACCTCCAGGCGGTCACAAAGCACCGAACTGATCTCCCTGTGCTATGCGGCTGCTTCCCACTAGCTATCTACCTTATGTTTGTTAGTGTATATATGTCCTTGCCTCTCTCTCGCTTTGTCACAGTTCACCCTTCCCCCTCCCCATGTCCTCAAGTCCGTTCTCTAGTAGGTCTGTGTCTTTATTCCTGTCTTACCCCTAGGTTCTTCATGACATTTTTTTTCTTAAATTCCATATCTATGTGTTAGCATACGGTATTTGTTTTTCTCTTTCTGACTTACATCACTCTGTATGACAGACTCTAGGTCTATCAGCCTCATTACAAATAGCTCAATTTCGTTTCTTTTTCTGGCTGAGTAGTATTCCATTGTATATATGTGCCACATCTTCTTTATCCATTCATCCGATGCTGGGCACTTAGGTTGTTTCCATCTCCAAGCTATTGTAAATAGAGCTGCAATGAACATTTTGTTACATGACTTTTGTTTTTTGTTTTTTTTTGCGGTACGCGGGCCTCTCACTGCTGCGGCCTCTCCCGTTGCGGAGCACAGGCTCTGGATGCGCAGGCTCAGCAGCCATGGCTAACGGGCCCAGCCGCTCCGCGGCATGTTGGATCTTCCCAGACCAGGACACAAACCCGTGTACCCTGCATCAGCAGGTGGACTCTGAACCACTGTGCCACCAGGGAAGCCCCATGACTCTTTTCGAATTATGGTTTTCTCAGGGTGTATGCACAGTAGTGGGATTGCTGGGTCATATGGTAGTTCTATTTGTAGTTTTTTAAGGAACCTCCATACTGTTCTCCATAGTGGCTGAATCAATTCACACTCCCACCAGCAGTGCAAGAGTGTTCCCTTTTTTCCACACCCTGTCCAGCATTTATTGTTTCTAGATTTTTTTGATGATGGCCATTCTGACTGGTGTGAGATGATATCTCATTGTAGTTTTGATTTGCATTTCTCTAATGATTATTGACGTTGAGCATTCTTTCATGTGTTTGTTGGCAGTCTGTATATCTTCTTTGGAGAAATGTCTATTTAGGTCTGCCCATTTTTGGATTGGGTTGTTTGCTTTTTTGTTATTGAGCTGCATGAGCTGCTTGTAAATTTTGGAAATTAATCCTTTGTCAGTTGCTTCAATTGCAAATATTTTCTCCCATTCTGAGGGGCGTCTTTTGGTCTTGTTTATGGTTTCCTTTGCTGTTCAAAAACTTTGAAGTTTCATTAGGTCCCATTTGTTTATTTTTGTTTTTATTTCCATTTCTCTAGGAGGTGTGTCAAAAAGGATCTTGCTGTGACTTACGTCATAGAGTGTCCTGCCTATGTTTCCCTCTAAGAGTTTGATAGTTTCTGTGCTTACATTTAGGTCTTTCATCCATTTTGAGCTTATTTTTGTGTATGGTGTTAGGGAGAGAACTAATCTCATAATTTTACATGTACCTGTCCAGTTTTCCCAGCACCACTTATTGAAGAGGCTGTGCTTTCTCCACTGTACATTCCTGCCACCTTTATCAAAGATAAGGTGTCCATATGTGCATGGATTTATCTCTGGGCTCTATCCTGTTCCATTGATCTTTCTGTTTTTGTGCCAGTACCATACTGTCTTGATTACTGTAGCTTTGTAGTATAGTCTGAAGTCAGAGACCCTGATTCCTCCAGCTCTGTTCTTTGTTCTCAAGATTGCTTTGGCTATTCGGGGTCTTTTGTGTTTCCATACAAATTGTGAGGTTTTTTGTTCTAGTTCTGTGAAAAATGCCAGTGGTAGTTTGATAGGGATTGCATTGAATCTGTAGATTGCTTTGGGTAATAGAGTCATTTTCACAGTTTTGATTCTTCCAATCCAAGAATGTGGTATATCTCTCCATCTATTTGTATCATCTTTAATTTCTTTCATCAGTGTCTTATAATTTTCTTCATACAGGTCTTTTGTCTCCTTAGGTAGGTTTATACCTAGATTTTTTGTTGCAATGGTAAATGGGAGTGTTTTCTTGTTTTCAATTTCAGATTTTTCATCATTAGTATATAGGAATGCCAGAGATTTCTGTGCATTAATTTTGTATCCTGCTACTTTACCAAATTCATTTATTAGCTCTAGTAGTTTTCTGGTAGCATCTTTAGCATTCTCTATGTATAGAATCATGTCATCTGCAAACAGTGACAGCTTTACTTCTTCTTTTCCAGTTTGGATTCCTTTTATTGCCTTTTCTTCTCTGATTGCTGTGGCTAAAACTTCCAAAACTATGTTGAATAAGAGTGATGAGAGTGGGCAACCTTGTCTTGTTCCTGATCTTAGTGGAAATGCTTTCAGTTTTTCACCATTGAGGATGATGTTGGCTGTGGGTTTGTCATATATGGCCTTTATTATGTTGAGGATGTTCCCTCTATGCCTACTTTCTGCAAGGTTTTTATCATAAATGGGTGTTGAATTTTGTCAAAAGCTTTCTTCTGCATCTATTGAGATGATCATATGGTTTTTCTCCTTCAATTTGTTAATATTGGTATCACATAATTTGCATATATTGAAGAATCCTTGCATTCCTGGAATAAACCCCACTTGATCATGGTGTATGATCTTTTAATGCGCTGTTGGATTCTGTTTGCTAGTATTTTGTGAAGGATGTTTGCATCTATGTTCATCAGTGATATTGGCCTGTAGTTTTTCTCTCTTTGTGACATCCTTGTCTGGTTTTGGTATCAAGGTGATGGTGGCCTCGCAGAATGAATTTGGGAGTGTTCCTCCCTCTGCTATATTTTGGAAGAATTTGAGAAGGGTAGGTGTTAGCTCTTCTCTAAATGTTTGATAGAATTCACCTGTGAAGCCATCTGGTCCTGGGCTTTTGTTTGTCGGAAGATTTTTAATCACAGTTTCAATTTCAGTGCTTGTGATTGGTCTGTTCATATTTTCTATTTCTTCCTGATTCAGTCTTGGCAAGTTGTGCATTTCTAAGAATCTGTCCATTTCTTCCAGGTTGTCCATTATATTGGCATAGAGTTGCTTGTAATAATCTCTCATGATCTCTTGTATTTCTTCAGTTTCAGTTGTTACTTCTCCTTTTTCATTTCTAATTCTATTGATTTGAGTCTTCTCCCTTTTTTACTTGATGAATCTGGCTAATGGTTTATCTATTTTGTTTATCTTCTCAAAGAACCAGATTTTAGTTATATTGATCTTTGCTATCATTTCCTACTTTTCTTTTTCATTTATTTCTGATCTGATTTTTTGTTTGTTTTTGCTGTTTTAATATTTTACTAATCCTGTCAGTCAAAAATGGTGATGTCATGAGAAATGACAGTTTAGGTTTAATATGAGGAATGGAGTTTGCCTCATAATTAAAAGAAGTTTAAAAAGTTAAAAGAAATTTAACTTTTAGGTGGAAAGACAAATATTTACTTATGAAACAACAGAATTCAATACAGTTCATAATCAAGTACTGGATTATATGGTGGAGATTCTAAGAGGTATAGACATTCTTATTAGTAATAATGTTTTTTTTTTTTACATCTTTATTGGGGTATAATTGCTTTACAATGGTGTGTTAGTTTCTGCTTTATAACAAAGTGAATCAGATATACATATACATATGTTCCCATATCTCTTCCCTCTTGCGTCTCCCTCCCTCCCACCCTCCCTATCCCACCCCACCAGGCGGTCACAAAGCACTGAGCCGATATCCCTGTGCCATGCGGCTGCTTCCCACTAGGAATCTACCTTACGTTTTTTAGTGTGTATATGTCCATGACTCTCTCTCGCCCTGTCACAGCTCACCCTTCCCCCTCCCCATATCCTCAAGTCCGTTCTCCAGTAGGTCTGTGTCTTTATTCCTCTCTTACCCTAGGTTCTTCTTAAATTACATATACATGTGTTAGCATACAGTATATGTGTTTTTCTTTCTGACTTATTTCACTCTGTATGACAGACTCTAGGTCTATCCACCTCATTACAAATAGCCCAATTTCGTTTCTTTTTCTGGCTGAGTAATATTCCATTGTATATATGTGCCACATCTTCTTTATCCATTCATCCAATGATGGGCACTTAGGTTGTTTCCATCTCCGGGCTATTGTAAATAGAGCTGCAATGAACATTTTGGTACATGACTCTTTTTGAATTTAGGTTTTCTCAGGTTCTATGCACAGTAGTGGGATTGCTGGGTGATATGGTAGTTCTATTTGTAGTTTTTTAAGGAACCTCCATACTGTTCTCCATAGTGGCTGAATCAATTCACACTCCCACCAGCAGTGCAAGAGTGTTCCCTTTTCTCCACACCCTGTCCAGCATTTATTGTTTCTAGATTTTTTTGATGATGACCATTCTGACTGGTGTGAGATGATATCATTGTAGTTTTGATTTGCATTTCTCTAATGATTATTGACGTTGAGCATTCTTTCATGTGTTTGTTGACAGTCTGTATATCTTCTTTGCAGAAATGTCTATTTAGGTCTGCCCATATTTGGATTGGGTTGTTTGTTTTTTTCTTATTGAGCTGCATGAGCTGCTTGTAAATTTTAGAGATTAATCCTTTGTCAGTTGCTTCAATTGCAAATATTTTCTCCCATTCTGAGGGGCGTCTTTTGGTCTTGTTTATGGTTTCCTTTGCTGTGCAAAAGCTTTGAAGTTTCATTAGGTCCCATTTGTTTATTTTTGTTTTTATTTCCATTACTCTAGGAGGTTGGTCAGAAAGGATCTTGCTGTGATTTATGTCATAGAGTGTTCTGCCTATGTTTCCCTCTAAGAGTTTGATAGTTTCTGGCCTTACATTTAGGTCTTTAATCCATTTTGAGCTTATATTTGTGTATGGTGTTAGGGAGTGATCTAATCTCATACTTTTACATGTATCTGTCCATTTTTCCAGCACCACTTATTGAAGAGGCTGTCCTTTCTCCACTGTACATTCCTGCCTCCTTTATCAAAGATAAGGTGTCCATATATTCGTAGGTTTATCTCTGGGCTTTCTATCCTGTTCCATTGATCTATCTTTCTGTTTTTGTGCCAGTACCATACTGTCTTGATTACTGTAGCTTTGTAGTATAGTCTGATGTCAGAGAGCCTGATTCCTCCAACTCCTTTTTTCATTCTCAAGATTGCTTTGGCTATTCGGGGTCTTTTGTGTTTCCATACAAATTGTGAGGTTTTTTGTTCTAGTTCTGTGAAAAATGCCAGTGGTAGTTTGATAGGGATTGCATTGAATCTATAGATTGCTTTGGGTAATAGAGTCATTTTCACAATGTTGATTCTTCCAATCCAAGAACATGGTATATCTCTCCATCTATTTGTATCACCTTTAATTTCTTTCATCAGTGTCTTATAATTTTCTTCATACAGGTCTTTTGTCTCCTTAGGTAGGTTTATTCCTAGGTATTTTATTCTTTTTGTTGCAATGGTAAATGGGAATGTTTTCTTGTTTTCAATTTCAGATTTTTCATCATTAGTATATAGGAATGCCAGAGATTTCTGTGCATTAATTTTGTATCCTGCTACTTTACCAAATTCATTGATTAGCTCTAGTAGTTTTCTGGTAGCATCTTTAGGATTCTCTATGTATAGTATCATGTCATCTGCAAACAGTGACAGCTTTACTTTCTCTTTTCTTATTTGGATTCCTTTTATTTCCCTTTCTTCTCTGATTGCTGTGGCTAAAACTTCCAAAACTATGTTGAATAAGAGTGATGAGAGTGGGCAACCTTGTCTTGTTCCTGATTTTAGTGGAAATGCTTTCAGTTTTTCACCATTGAGGATGATGTTTGCTGTGGGCTTGTCATATATGGCCTTTATTATGTTGAGGAAAGTTCCCTCTATGCCTACTTTCTGCAGGGTTTTTATCATAAATGGGTGTTGAATTTTGTCAAAAGCTTTCTCTGCATCTATTGAGATGATCATATGGTTTTTCTCCTTCAGTTTGTTAATATGGTTTATCACATTGACAGATTTGCGTATATTGAAGAATCCTTGCATTCCTGGAATAAACCCCACTTGATCATGGTGTATGATCCTTTTAATGGGCTCTTGGATTCTGTTTGCTAGTATTTTGTTGAGGATGTTTGCATCTATGTTCATCAGTGATATTGGCCTGTAGTTTTCTTTCTTTGTGACATCCTTGTCTGGTTTTGGTATCAAGGTGATGGTGGCCTCGCAGAATGAATTTGGGAGTGTTCCTCCCTCTGCTATATTTTGGAAGAATTTGAGAAGGGTAGGTGTTAGCTCTTCTCTAAATGTTTGATAGAATTCACCTGTGAAGCCATCTGGTCCTGGGCTTTTGTTTGTCGGAAGATTTTTAATCACAGTTTCAATTTCAGTGCTTGTGATTGGTCTGTTCATATTTTCTATATCTTCCTGTTTCAGTCTCAGTAGGTTGTGCTTTAATGAGAATTTGTCCAATTCTTCCATGTTGTCCATTTTATTGGCATAGAGTTGCTTGTAGTAATCTCTCATGATCTTTTGTAGTTCTGCAGTTTCAGTTGTTACTTCTCCTTTTTCATTTCTAATTCTATTGATATGAGTCTTCTCCCTTTTTTTCTTGATGAATCTGGCTAATGGTTTATCTATTTTATCTTCTCAAGGAACCAGATTTTAGTTTTATTGATCTTTGCTATTGTTTCCTTCATTTCTTTTTCATATATATCTGATCTGATTTTTATGATTTCTTTCCTTCTGCTAACTTTGGGGTTTTTTTGTTCTTTCTCTAATTGCTTTAGGTACAGGGTTAGGTTGTTTATTCGAGATGTTTCCTTTTTCTTTTTCTTAAGGTGGGCTTGTATTGCTATAAACTTCCCTCTTAGAACTGCTTTTGCTGCATCCCATAAGTTATGGGTCTTCATGTCTCCATTCTCATTTGTTTCCAGGTATTTTTTATGATTTCCTCTTTGATTTCTTCAGTGCTCACTTTGTTATTAACCAGTGTATCATTTAGCCTCCATGTGTTGTATTTTTTACAGATCCTTTCCTGTAATTGATATCTAGTCTCATAGTGTTGTGGTCCGAAAAGATACCTGATACAATTTCAATTTTCTTAAATTTACCAAGGCTTGATTTGTGACCCAAGATATGATCTATCCTGGAGAATATTCCATGAGCACTTGAGAAAAATGTGTATTCTGTTGTTTTTGGATGGAGTGTCCTATAAATATCAGTTAAGTCTATCTTGTATAATGTATCATTTAAAGCTTGTGTTTCTTTCTTTATTTTCATTTTGGATGATCTGTCCATTGGTGAAAGTGGGGTGTTAAAGTCCCCTACTATGAATGTGTTACTGTCGATTTCCCCTTTTATGGCTGTTAGTATTTGCCTTATGTATTGAGGTGCTCCTATGTTGGGTGCATAAATATTTACAATTGTTATATCTTCTTCTTGGATCGATCCCTTGATCATTATGTAGTGTCCTTCTTTGTCTCTTCTAATAGTCTTTATTTCAAAGTCTATTTTGTGTGATATGAGAATTGCTACTCCAGCTTTCTTTTGATTGACATTTGCATGGAATATCTTTTTTTTTTTTTTTTTTTTTTTAACTTTACATGGGCCTCTCACTGTTGTGGCCTCTCCTGTTGTGGAGCGCAGGCTCTGGATATGCAGGCTCAGCAGCCATGGCTCACGGGCCCAGCCGCTCTACGGCATGTGGGATCTTCCCAGACCAGGGCACGAACCCGTGTCCCCTGCATCGGCAGGCGGACTCTGAACCACTGCACCACCGCGGAAGCCCTGCATGGAATATCTTTTTCCCCTCACTTTCAGTCTATGTGTGTCTCTAGGTCTGAAGTGCATATCTTGTAGACAGCATATATATGGGTCTTGTTTTTGTATCCATTCAGCCAATCTGTGTCTTTTGGTGGGAGCATTTAGTCCATTTACATTTAAGGTAATTATCGATATGTATGTTCCTATTCCCATTTGTAAATTGTTTTGGGTTCGTTATTGTAGGTCTTTTCCTTCTCTTGTGTTTCTTGCCTAGAGAAGTTCCTTTAGCATTTGTTGTAAAGCTGGTTTGGTGGTGCTGAACTCTCAGCTTTTGCTTGTCTGTAAAGGTTTTAATTACTCCATCAAATCTGAATGAGATCCTTGCTGGGTAGAGTAATCTTGGTTGCAGGTTTTTCTCCTTCATCACTTTAAAAATGTCCTTCCACTTCCTTCTGGCTTGCAGAGTTTCTGCTGAAAGATCAGCTGTTAACCTGGTGGGGTTTCCCTTGTGTGTTATTTGTTCTTTTTCCCTTGCTGCTTTTAATATGCTTTCTTTGTATTTAATTTTTGACAGTTTGATTAATATGTGTCTTGGCGTATTTCTCTCTGTATTTATCCTGTATGGGACTCTCTGTGCTTTTGGACTTGATTAACTATTTCCTTTCCCATATGAGGGAAGTTTTCAACTATAATCTCTTCAAATATTTTCTCAGTCCCTTTCTTTTTCTCTTCTTCTTCTGGAACCCCTATAATTCGAATGTTGGTGCGTTTAATGTTGTCCCAGAGGTCTCTGAGACTGTCCTCAGTTCTTTTCATTCTTTTTCTTTATTCTGCTCTTTGGTAGTTATTTCCACCATTTTATCTTCCAGGTCACTTATCCGTTCTTCTGCCTCAGTTATTCTGCTGTTGATCCCATCTAGGGTATTTTTCATTTCATTTATTTTGTTGTTCATTGTTGTTTGTTTCATCTTTAGTTCTTCTAGGTCCTTGTTAAATGTTTCTTGCATTTTGCCTATTCTGTTTCCAAGATTTTGGATCATGTTTATTATCATTATTCTCAATTCTTTTTCAGGTAGACTGTCTATTTCCTCTTCATTTGTTAGGTCTGGTGAGTTTTTATCTTGCTCCTTCATCTGCGGTGTGTCTGTCTTCTCATTTTGCTTATCTTACTGTGTTTGGGGTCTCCTTTTTGCAGGCTGCAGGTTCGTAGTTCACCTTGTTTTTGGTGTCTGTCTCCAGTGGCTAAGGTTGGTTCAGTGGGTTGTGTAGGCTTCCTGGTGGAGGGGACTATTGCCTGTGTTGTGGTGGATGAGGCTGGATCTTGTCTCTCTAGTGGGCAGGTTCACGTCTGGTGGTGTGTGTTGGGGTGTCTGGGGCCTTATTATGATTTTAGGCAGCCTCTCTGCTAATGGGTGGGGTTGTGTTCCTGTTTTGCTAGTTGTTTGGCATAGGTTGTCCAGCACTGTAGTTTGCTGGTCATTGAGTGAAGCTGGGTGCTGGTGTTAAGATGGAGGTCTCTGGGAGATTTTCGCTGTTTGATATTATGTGGAGCTGGGAGGTCTTTTGTTGACCAGTGTCCTGAAGTTGGATCTCCAACCTCCGAGGCACAGCCCTGATGCCTGGCTGGAGCACCAAGAGTCTTTCATCCACACGGCTCAGGATAAAAGGGAGAAAAAGTAGCGAGAAAAAGTTAGTAGAAATAGGAAGAAAGAACGGCAGGAAGGAAGGAAGAAAAAAAGGAAAGAAAGAAAGAAAGGAGGGAGGGAGGGAGGGACGGTTGCAGGAAGGAAGGAAGGGAGGAGGGAAGGAAGGAAAAAAGAAAGAAAGAAGATAAAATAAAATAAGTTATAATAAAGTTATAGTAAAGTTATTAAGTTAAAAAATAATTATTTAAAAAAAAAAAAGGACAGATTGAACCTTAGGGCAAATGGTGGAAGCAAAGCTATACAGACAAAGCCTCACACAGAAGCACACACGTACACACTCACAAAAAGAGGAAAAGGGGAAAAAATCATAAATCCTGTTCTCAAAGTCCACCTCCTCAATTTGGGATGATTCGTTGTCTATCCATGTATTCCACAGATGCAGGGTACGAGTTGATTGTGGAGCTTTAATCTGCTGCTCCTGAGGCTGCTGGGAGAGATTTCCCTTTCTCTTCTTTGTTAGCACAGCTCTGGGGGCTCAACTTTGGATTTGGCCCCGCCTCTGCGTGTAGGTGGCCTGAGGGCGTCTGTTCTTTGCTCAGACAGAATGGGGTTAAAGGAGCAGCTGATTCGGGGGCTCTGGCTCGCTCAGGCCAGGGGGGAGGGAGGGGCACGGAGTGTGGGGCAAGCCTGCGGTGGCAGAGGCCGGCATGACGTTGCACCAGCCTGAGGCGCGCCGTGCGTTCTCCCGGGGAAGTTGTCCCTGGATCCCGGGACCCTGGCAGTGGCAGGCTGCACAGGCTCCCTGGAAGGGGGTTATGGATAGTGACCTGTGCTCGCACACAGGCCCCTTGGTGGCGGCAGCAGCAGCCTTAGCGTCTCCCGCCTGTCTCTGGAGTCCGCGCTGTTAGCCGCGGCTCGCGCCCGTCTCTGGAGTTCCTTTAAGCAGCGCTCTTAATCCCCTCTCCTCGGTCACCAGGAAACAAAGAAGGAACAAAAAGTCTCTTGCCTTCGGCAGCTCCAGACCTTTTCCAGGACTCCCTCCCGGCTAGCCGTGGTGCACTAACCCCTTCAGGCTGTGTTCACGCCGCCAACCCCACTTCTCTCCCTGCGCTCCGACCAAAGCCCGTATCTCAGCTCCCAACCCCGCCCTCCCTGGCGGGTGAGCAAACAAGCCTCTCAGTCTGGTGAGTGCTGGTGGGCACCGATCCTGTGTGCGGGAATCTCCCTGCTTTGCCCTCCGTACCCCTGTGGCTGCGCTGTCCTCCGCGGCCCCGAAGCTCCCCACCTCCGCCACCCGCAGTCTCCGCCCGCGTAGGGGCTTCCTAGTGTGTGGAAACTTTTCCTCCTTCACAGCTCCCTCCCACTGGTGCAGGTCCAATCCCTATTCTCTTGTCTCTGATTTTTCTTTTTTTCTTTTGCCCTACCCAGGTACGTGGGGAGTTTCTTGCCTTTTGGGAGGTCTGACGTCCTCTGCCAGCGTTCAGTACGTGTTCTCTAGGAGTTGTTCCACGTGTAGATGTATTTCTTGTGTATATGTGGGGAGGAAGGTGATCACCGTGTCTTACTCTTCCGCCGTCTTCCCCTCGTCTCTGCATTTGTTATTAACTCCTGCATAATCACAGCTGCCAGTGCCAGTTGTCTTTGAGAAATAAATTTCTAGGTCTTGGTTTCCCAGTCTGTATACCAAACTGTAGCAGATTTGTCGGCTCTGACTTGCCCCTTGTTCTTTTTTTTCCTAGATGTTGGGGGTAGGAGTTTATTAATTAATTTATTTATTTTTGCTGTGTTGCATCTTCGTTTCTGTGCTAGGGCTTTCTCTAATTGTGGCAAGCAGGGGCCACTCTTAATCGCGGTGTGTGGGCCTCTCACTATTGCGGCCTCTCTTGTGGAGCTCAGGCTCCAGACGTGCAGGCTCAGTAGTTGTGGCTCACGGGCCTAGTTGCTCCGTGACATGTGGGATCCTCCCAGACCAGGGCTCGAACCCGTGTCCCCTGCATTAGCAGGAAGATTCTCAACCACTGTGCCACCAGGGAAGCCCTGCCCCTTATTGTTCTGTAAGAAAGCCAGAATAAACCTTGCCTTCTGAGCACAGTGAAATCCATAGTATCTTGGACTGGGGGGATTAGGGCTTGGAAGATGGAAGGTATCTGAAAAGGTCCTCCCCTGCCCCGCCTTTCTCCAAGGAAAAACAAAGAATAAAAACTTAATGGTTTTTTGAAATGGCAATCTCCAAAACTCATGGCCACTTCTGTGATCAGTACTTCAGCTTGTATTTATTGAAAGCTGGTTTTCGCCTTAAGACCTTACTCCATTTTGGTCTTTTCTTCTGCGTGTATCTCAGTGCTTGTAAGTGGACCCTTCCTGTTTCTGTGTCCTCCGTTTATCTTAAGATTTAAGACAAATCTAGCTGTTCTGCTGTTCTTTTTGTTGCTGTCACTTACCAACTTTCCTGATCATTTCTCCCACACTGAATGCTTTTGCACTGACCCACTGTGGTCCCAGTAATTACGCTGCTTCTTCACTGTGAACAGTCCAGATGAAACTCTGACCCTGGCCTTTTGTTTTCGTTTCTGTTGTGGTAAAATATACATGACATAAAATTACTGTTTAAAAAATGTTTTTAATTGCTATTTAATTTTTTAAGGAATTGTCTTCTTCACAGGACCTGCATTCTTTTAGTCTTACAGTGCACAAGGGCTTCAGTTTCTCTACATTCTTGTCAGCACTTGCTGGGTTCCCCCCATGCCCCTGAGGAACTTTTTGAATTGTGGTTAAATATCTATAATATTATTATCACTTTAACCATTTTAAAGCAGTGGCACTAAAAACATTCACATTGTTGTGCAACCATTGACCACTGTCTTTTTCCAGAAATTTTCATCATACCCAAGTGAAACTCTATACCTATTAAACAATAACTCCTTATTCTCCTCTCCCTCAGCCACTAATTGCAATCATTCTACTTCCTATTTCTATGGTTTTAACTAGTCTTGGTATCCCATGTAAGTGGAATCATACGGTATTTGTCCCTTTGTGCCTTGTTTAGTTTACTTAGTGTAATATCTTCAAGATTCATCCTTGTCCTAGCCTGTATCAGAATTTCATTCCTTTCTATCTAACACTGCGTTGTATGTATATACCACATTTGTGTGTTTGTGTGTGTGTGATTAGCGATAATTATTTACTTAATTATTTTTTAAAAGATCTTTATTGGAGTATAATTGCTTCACAATACCGTGTTAGTTTCTGTTGCACAACAAAGCGAATCAGCCATATGCATAGACATGTCCCTATATACCCTCCCTCTTGAGCCTCCCTCCCATACTCCTTATCCCACCCCTCTGGGTCATCGCAAAGCACCGAGCCGATCTCCTTGCGCTATGCTGCTGCTTCCACCAGCCAACTATTTTACATTCAGTAATGTATATATGTCGATGGCTACTCTTACTTCGCCTCAGCTTCCCCCTCCCACCGCATGTCATCAAATCCATTCTCTGTGTCTACCTTTTTATTCCTGCCTTGCAACTATGTTCATCAGTACCATTTTTTTTTTAGCATTCCATATATATATGTTCGTATATGGTATTTGTTTTTCTCTTTCTGACTTACTTTTCTCTGTATGACAGACTCTAGGTCCATCCACCTCACTATAGATAACTCCATTTCGTTTCTTTTTATGGCTGAGTAATATTCCATTGTATATATGTGCCACATCTTCTTCATCCATTCATCTGTCAGCGGACATCTAGGTTGGTTCCATGTCCCGGCTATTGTAAATAGTGCTGCAGTGAACATTGTGGTGCATGTCTCTGTTTGAATTATGGTTTTCTCAGGGTATATACCCAGCAGTGGGATTGCTGGGTCATATGGTAGTTCTATTTTTAGTTTTTTAAGGAACCTCCATACTGGTTGTATCAATTTACATTCCCACCAACAGTGTAGGAGGGTTCACTTTTCACCACACCCTTTCCAGCATTTATTGTTTCGAGCTTTTTTGATAATGGCTATTCTGACCGGCATGAGGTGATACCTCATTGTAGTTTTCATTTGCATTTCTCTAATAATTAGTGATGTTGAGCATCTTTTCATGTGCTTCTTGGCTATCTGTATGTTTTCCTTGATGAAAGTCTATTTAGGCATATTTTGTTTGTATCACATTTATCCTTTGATGGACATTTGGATTGTTTATGTCTTTTGGCTGCTTTGAATAGTGCTGCCGTGAACATGGGTGTACAAACATTTGTTCAAGTACTCTGTTTTAATTCTTTTGTGTGTATTCCGAACAGAAGTGGAATTGCTGGATTATATGGTAATGCTCTGTTTACTATGGTGACTGCATGCCACTAGCAATGCACAAGGATTAAAATTTCTCCACATCATAGCCAACACTTGTTTTCTGTTTTTCTGGTAATAGTCACCCTATGTGGGTATATGATTATCTCCTTGTGATTTTGTTTGCATTTCCCTAATGATTAGTGACGTTGTGTATTTTTGATGTATTGGCCATGAGTATGTCTTCTTTAGAGAAATGTCTGTTCAAGTCCTTAGCCCATTAAAAAAATTTTTTTTGTTCTTGAGCTTTAGGAGCTATTTATATATTGTGAATATTAATCTTATATCACCTATATGATTTACAGATATTTCCTGCTTTTCTGAGGGTTGCCTTTTCATTAATTTGATGGTATCCTTTGATGACATTTTGATAAAGTCAGATTTGTTAGTTTTTTCCTTTTGTTGCCTTCGCTTTTGCTGTCAGACTCAGGAATCATTGTCAGATCCAATGTTACAAAGTTTTTTCCCCTAAGTTTTCTTCTGCGAGTTTTATAGTTTTGGGACTTACATTTAAGTCATTGATCCACTTTGATTTAATTATTGCAGTAGTGTTAGGTAAGGGTCAAATTCTTTTTTTTTTTTTTTTTAAAGAGCAAAGGATTTTTTTTTTAAATTTTTTTGCGGTACGCGGGCCTTTCACTGCTGTGTCCCCTCCTGTCACGGAGCGCAGACTCAGCGGCCATGGCTCACGGGCGCAGCCGCTCCACGGCATGTGGGATCTTCCCGGACCGGGGCACGAACCCCTGCGCCACCAGGGAAGCCCGGGTCAAATTCTTTTTTGAGTGTTGATGTTCAGTTTCTTCAGCATCTTTGGTTGAGAGATAGTCCTTTCCCCATTGAGTGGTCATGGCACCCTTGTGACAATTATTTGACCACATATTTGAAAATTTATTTCTGTGTTTATTCCCTTTTTTGTCTTTATGCCAGTATCACATTATTTGATCACTCTAACTTTGTAGTAAGTTTTAAAATGAGGAAGTTTGAGACCTTCACCTTTGTTCTTTTTCATTATTATTTGGCTATTCTGGATCCCTTGAGATTCCATAGGATTTGAGGAGGAATTTTTCTACTTTTGCAAAAGACATCATTGGTATTTTGATAGGATTCCATTGAATCTGTAGATCGCTTTGGGTAGTATTGTGATCTTAATGATATTCTGATTGGTATAGCTACCTCCACACCTCTTTTGGTTTTGTTTACGTGGAATATCTTTTTCTGTCATATACTCAACCTGTTTATGTTTTAGATATAAAATGAATCTCATAGATAGTATATAGTTCAGTTGTGTTTATATATGTTTATTTATATTTTTCATTGAGATGTACAGCATAATGATAGATATGTATATATGTGTCAATATATAATGCAAAATGATCACCACAATAAGTCTAGTTAGCGTCCATCAACATATATAGTTATACATTTTTTTTCCTATGATGAGAACTTTAGATCTACTGCCTTAGCAACTATCCAGTATAAAATACAGTATTATTAACTGTAGTCACCTGCAGTTATTTATCTGATAACTGGAAGTTTGTACCTTTTGACCATCTTCACCAATTATGGCCCCCCTCTTGGCTCCCTGACTCACTTGCCAACCACCTATCTGTTATCTGTATCTGAGTTGTTGTTTTAAAGATGCCACATATGAGTGAGATCACATGGTATTTGTTTTTCTCTGTCTGATTTATGTCACTTAGCATAATGCCCTCAAATTCCATTCGTGTTGTCACAAATGCCAGCATTTCTTTCTGTTTTTGTAGGTGGATAATATGCCATTGTCTGTGTGTGTCTATATCATCTTCTGGCTGTCTATATCATATATATATGTATATCATGTGAGTGTATGTGTGTATATCATTGTAAAATTTAATTCATCCATCCTTGGACATTTAGGTTTTTTTATGCCATGGCTATCCAGTTATGTGTTAGTATTTTTGGTTCCTCAAGAAAAATTTTCCCAAGTAGAATTTCTGGATCATGTAGTAGTTTTATTTTTAAATTTTTGAGGAACTTCCATACTGTTCTCCATAGTGGCTGCACCAGTTTACATTCCTACCAACAGTACACAAGGGTTCCCTTTCCTTTTCTCCACATCCTCTCCAATACTTGTTATTCTCGTCTTCTTGATAATAGCCTTTGAGCCAGGTGTGAGGTGATAGCTCATTTTGTTTTTTGTTGGCATTTCCCTGAAAATTAGTGACCTTGAGGATTTTTATGTACCTGTTGGTTAACTGAATGTCTTTTTTGTTTGTTTGTGCTATTGAATTGTTGAATTTGGATATTAACCCCTTATCAGATATATAATTGCAAATACTTTCTCCCATTCAGTAAGTTGCATTTTCATTTTGTTGATGGTTACCTTTGCAGCTAGTTCTTGTATATGATATAAGATAGGAGTCCTCTTTCATTCTTTTGCATGTGGCTGTCCAGTGTTCTCAACACCATTTATTAAAGAGACTCCCCTTTCCCCAGTGTATATTCTTGGCCCCTTTTTCATAGATTAATTGATCATAGGTGTGAGGGTCTATTTCTGGGCTGTCTATTCTCTTCCATTGATCTGTGTGTCTGTCTTTATGACAATACCAAACTGCATTGGTTACTATAACTTTGTAATATAGCCTGTGATGCCTTCAGCTTTGTTCTTCTTTCTCAAGATTGCTTTGGCTATTCCAAGTCTTTTGTTCTATACATATTTTAAGATTGTTCTAGTTCTGTGAAAAATGCCATTGGAATTTTGATAGAGATTGCACTGAATCCATAGATTGCTTTGGGTAGTATGGACATTTTGAACAATATTAATTCTTCCAGTCCTTGTGCATGGAATATATTTCCATTTGTTTATGTCTTCAGTTTCTTTTATCAGTGTCTCATAGTTTTCACTGCAGGTCTTTCACCTCCTTGGTTAAGTTTATTCCTAGGTATTTTATCTTTTGGATCAATTTGTAAATGGGATTGCTTTCTCATTTCTCTGTTAGTTTGTTAGTAGTATATAGACATGAAGCTGATTTTTGTATATCAAATTTGTATTCTGCAACTTTACTGAATTTATATATCATTGGCAAATATTGACAATTTTTCTTTTTCCAATTTCAATATGTTTTATTTTTTTTCCTAATTGCTCTAGCTGGGACTCCCATTACCATGTTGATTGAAAGTGGTGAGAGTGGGCATCTTTGTGTTGTTCCTGATCTTACAGGAAAAGCTTTAAGCTTTTTACCACTGAGGGACATTTTAGCTGTGGGCTTGTCATATATTTGTCTTTCTTGTAATGACATACTTTCCCTGTAATACCCACTTGTTGGGAAGGTGGTTATTTTTTTAATTACAAAAGGATGTTAATTTTTGTCAGATGCTTTTTTTCTGTCTATTGACATGATGCTATGATTTTTATACTTCATTTGGTTAAGGTGATATATCACATTGATTGATTTGCAGATACTAAATTATCCTTGCATCTCTGAAATACATTCCACTTGATCAATGGTGTAAGATTCTTTTAATATTGTTGAATTTAATTTGCCAGTATTTTATTAAATTTTATATCTATGTTCAATAGAGATATTGACCTGTAATTTTCTCATAATATCCTGTCTGGTTTTGGTATTAGAGTAATGCAAGCCTCATGAAATGAGTTTGAACATGTTCCCTCTTCTGATTTTGGAAGAGATTGAGAACAATTGGTATTTATTTGTCAAATGTTTGGTAGAATTCATCAGTGAAACCATATCGTCCTGGATTTTTGTTTGTTGGGTGTTCTTTCATTACTAATTCAGTCTCCTTCCTTGTAATTGATCTGTTCAGATTTTGTTTCTTTGTGAATCTCTTTTTAGGTTGAATGCTCCTGTGAATTTATCCATTTATTCTAGATTGTTCATTATTGGTGTAT
This sequence comes from Delphinus delphis, assembly GCF_949987515.2. Lineage (NCBI taxonomy): Eukaryota > Metazoa > Chordata > Mammalia > Artiodactyla > Delphinidae > Delphinus > Delphinus delphis. The sequence goes on from NC_082705.1 coordinate 2,456,682, forward strand.
AATTATTCACAGTAGTCTCATAATCCTTTGTATTTCTGTGGCATTAGCTGTAATGCCTGCTCTTTCATTTTTAGTTCTATTTATATGAGTTCTGTTTTTTTCTTGGTGCATGCATGGTAGTCCTTTCAAACTACCAATGGCATTTTTCACAGAACTAGAACAAAAAATTTCACAATTTGTATGGCAACACAAAAGACCTCAAATAGCAAAATCAAACTTGAGAAAGAAAAACAGAGCTGGAGGATTCAGGCTCCCTGACTTCAGACGATATTACAAAGCTACAGTAATCAAGTCAGTTTTGTACTGACAGAAAAACAGAAATATACATCCATGGTACAGGATAGAAAGCCCAGAGATAAACCCACACACCTATGGTCACCTAATCTATGACAAAGGAGGCCAGAATATACAATGGAGAAAAGACAGCCTCTTCAATAAGTGATGCTGGGAAAACTGGACAGCTACATGTAGAAGAATGAAATTAGAACACTCCCTAACACTGTACACAAAAATAAATTAAAAATGGATCAAAGGCCTAAATGTAAGACAGGACACTATAAAACTCTTATAGGAAAAACACTCTTTGACATAAACCACAGCAAGAGCTTTATTGCCCACCTCCTAAAGTAATGAAAATAAAAACAAAAATAAACAAATGGGACCTAATTAAACTTCAGAGCTTTTGCACAGCAATGGAAGTAAGAAAGAAGACGAAAAGAGAACCCTCAGAATGGGAGAAAATATTTGCAAACGAAGCAATGTACAAAGGATTAATCTCCAAAATATACAAACAGCTTATGGAGTTCAATATCAAAAAAACCAAACAACCCAGTCAAAAAAGTGGATGGAAGACCTAAATAGACATTTCTCCAAAGAAGACATACAGATGGCCAGGAGGCACAAGAAAAGGTGTGCAACATCACTAATTGTTAGAGAAATGCAAATCAAAACTACAATGAGGTATCACCTTACATCAGTCAGAATAGCCATCATCAAAAATTCTACAAACAATAAATGCTGGAGAGGGTGTGGAGAAAGGGAATCCTCTTTCACTGTTGGTGGGAATGTAAATTGGTACAACCACTATGGAGAACAGTATGGAGGTTCTTTAAAAAACTAACAATAGAGCTACCATATGACCCAGCAATCCCACTCCTGGGCATATATATGGAGAAAACCATAATTTGAAAGGATGCATGCACCCTGATGTTCACTGCAGCACAATTTACAATAGCCAGGACATGGAAGTAACCTAAATGTCCATCAACAGAGGAATGGATAAAGAAGATGGGCACATATATAAATGGAGTATTAGCCATAAAAAGGAATGGAATTGGGTCATTTGTAGGGACTTGGATGGACCTAGAGTCTGTCATACAGAGTGAAGTAAGTTGGAAAGAGAAAAACAAATACCATATATTAACGCATGTATGTGGAATCTAGAAAAATGGTACAGATTAATCTATTTCTAGGGCAGGAATAGAGACATGTTGAGAACGGACATGTGAACACGGACGGGGGAGGGGAAGGGGAGGTTGGAACAAATTGGGAGAATAAGTTTAACATATGTGCACTACCACGTGTAAAACAGATAGCTAGTGGGAACCTGCTATATAGCGCAGGGAACTCAGCTGGGTGCTCTATGATGACATAGATGGGTAGGATGGGTGGGGGTGAAGGGAGGTCCAAGAGGCAGGAGATGTACATATAGCTGATTCACTTCATTGTATAGCAGACACTAACACAACATTGTAAAGCAATTATACTCTAATTTTTAAAAAATTAGATCATCTTAATGGGATCCTTTGTATGTGATGAGTTGTTTTTCCTCTTGTTGCTTTCAAGATCTGTCATTGACATTCGACAGTTTTATTACTATCTGTCGCAGTGTGAGTGTGGTGACTTTATCATTCTTAGAGTTTGTTGGGCTTGTGTATTCATATCTTGGAATCAGATTTGGGAAAGTTTTGGTCATTAGTTTTCAAGTAACCTTTCTGCCCCTTTCCCTCTCTCTTTTTTCTTCTTGGTCTCCCACAATGGGTGTGTTGGTCCACTTGATGGTGTCCCACAGGTACCTTAGCTCCTAGATCGTTCCTCAGTCTATTTTATTTCTATTTCCTCTGAGTTGATAATTTCTATTCTACAAGTTCACTGTTTCTTTCTTCTCCCTGCTCAAATCAGATTTTTAATCCCTCTAGTGAATTTCTTGTTTCAATTACTGTACTCTTCACTCCAGATTTTTTCTTTTGGTTCCTTTCTGTGGTTTCTGTCTCCTTATTGATTTTTCCATTTTACTTATACATTGTTTCCTGACTTTGTCTGCATCTTTCTTTACCTCTAGGCATTTTAACTACAGTTATTTTAAAGTCTCTGATAAGTCTACCATCTGGTGTTTCTCTAGGGCAATTTGCTTGATTGGTCTTTTTCCTTTGAATGGGCCATACTTTATTTTGTTGTATGCCTATTGATTTTTTTGTGGTTGTTAAAAACTGGACATTTGAATCTTACGGTGTGGTAGTTCTGGATATGAGATTCTCTCTCTTTGCCAAGGTTTGTTGTTTTGTTTAATTTTGTTTTGTTATTGTTGTAGAGTGTCTCTTTGTTAGAGATCAGCCTGTGATGCAAATCTAAGGTCTTCTCACGTCATCTTTGATCCTAGACTTGCATGGTGACTTTCTAAATTTCCCCAGATGGGGTTGGTTTTGCATGTTCTAGTGCTTAATGTCTCTTCAAAGGGGATAAAAAAGGATAAATGAAGGGGAAAATAATAAAATTGATCCTGTTTCCTTCAGTCCCCTACATGCTTCTTCACATGGAGGTGTTTGCAACACTGGTGGCTCACCTCTGTGTCTACCCTTTTATGATCAGGTGTATTTATAAATCCAGAGTCAGAACACAGATCCCTGACATTTGGAGGACTGAGTCTTCATTGCCTACCCTGGCTCATGTGAGTCGCTCCAAGAATTTTAGTATGGCCGCCTGCCATGGCGCTGTGGAGTGGAAGAATAAGTACTGCTACACTGCTTTTGGTTTAAATGAACCAAAATTAATTACAATTTACTGACCAAGTATTTCTCTTGAAATTGCAAGCCTTTGAATAGACCTCAGAGTTCCAAAATAATTATATCAGTTTCTGTCAGTGTAGTTGTTGTCTAGATGTGGAGACAGATTCCTGGCTCTGTCCACTGTGCCATCTTCCCTGATGTCACTTCAGCTTCTTGTTCCTGACTACCTCATCACTGTGCCCTCCCTGGCTGTCCTCTGCTCCAGAGGTGAAAAGTCAAAAGATACTCTATTCAGACTGTAACCATTGGTGCAGCATACCTGTTGAAGTATTCCCATTGCAGTTGTTTTCTGTAACTGCTGTAGCCACCTCTACATTCTCTGCTTTGTCTTTACCCATACCACCTTCTGTCTTTATGTCTGTTTTTTTCCCTTAGGTTTCATACATCATCATAATCAGTATTTCTCTTTGGAAATACTCCTTATCCCCTTTGTTCATTCCACCTGCCTGGTGTAATGCCAACTCTGGGTATCCAAAAATATAACTAGGCAGATGAAAATGCAACTGGATCTTCATCGCTGAAGATCATTTTAATACCTGTTTCTCCACAGTCACTATAGTATTATAAAAGTGCCACAGTGAGATGATACCTTTTTTGTTAAATATTAATCCTCAAATTCCCTCTACCTCTCTGCAGTATATTTCTGTAGAGAAACCATCAATCTGTCAGTGTCTCCACATCAAATAAATTAAATACAGGAACTTCCCTGGTGGTGCAGTGGTTAAGAATCCGCCTGCCAATGCAGGGGACATGAGTTCGATCCCTGCTCTGGGAAGATCTCACGTGCCGTGGAGCACCTAAGGCCATGTGCCACAACTAGTGAGCCTGCGCTCTAGGGCCCATGAGCCACAACTACTGAAGCCCACGCGCCTAGAGCTGGTGCTCTGCAGCAAAGAGAAGCCACTGCAATTAGAAGCCTGTGCACCGCAAAGAACAGCACCCGCTTTCTGCAACTAGAGAAAGCCCATGCACAGCAACAAAGACCCAACGCGCCAATAAATAAATAACCAAACAAAAAAATTAATTGCATTTGTGCCCATCTTCTGGACGCTCATTCAGTCTTTTTAATCATTAATGTTTATTAATGTTTATTATTTCAACGTCAGTACCTAATCAATTCAGTGTAATATATCAGCTTCTGAGATGCAGTACCAGTATTTTTTTAAATTATTGTTACCATTGAAGAGTATAATTACAATAGGCACAATAGAGATTATACTAATCCTCTGGTATGTGAGAACTTTGGACGGGGAAAGAAAGAGGTCTGGTTACAGATAATTTGTATAGAACCTATGGAACCTGTTTAACCTACACTTAAATTAGTGTGCTCTGCTCATAGACCATAGTAAGATACAAAAGCAAGATTATTTTTTCCCTGCAGGAATTTCAATAAAGCTGTTTTTAGTAGCTGTAAATATTTTACCTGTAAGGAGACTTGATAGGTTTCTTGGATATGTTACTTTTGCACTTGGAGTATTTGGGTGAACGTTTATTCGTTTTGAAAGCTTTATTGAAATGTCTGTTAGCATAAAACAGAAGAATTTGCTCTAACTCTAAAATTGCCTTCTTTACTCACAAAGACTCCTGAGTGCTGCTTACCCTTTTCAACAAAGTGTGTTTCACATTTTTCTTTTAGAAAAATAAAACTCTAGATAGTGTTGATTCATAAGAAGTGTTCTTAAGAGATTTAGTTTTTAATAAAATAATAGACAATGAAATTGGTTTTCTTCCTGCATTAAATGATTTGTGTACTTTCTTGTGACATCTGAGTAAAAAAGTAAGAGAAAAAGTTCCATGACTATAATTGCTATTTTTCCAGTTTTAATTCAAAAGTTTTTACTTTCTAAACCTAAAGAAAGTGCTTATTACTTTTAGCTGGAGGAGAGCAGGAACGTTCAGAAGCAAGTGAAGATTCTGCAGAAGAAGCAAGCCCAGATCGTGAAAGAGAAAGTTCAGTTGCAGAGTGAACACAGCAAGGCTATCTTGGCAAGAAGCAAACTAGAGTCTCTTTGCAGGGAACTTCAGCGTCACAATAAGACATTAAAGGTTAGTTGGTTTCTTTTTCTGTTTTACAGGAGGTACTTAGGCTGATTTTATAATTACCCTGTATGTATTTGAAGTAAATCCTTATGTCATTTGCTTTAGTGGGACTTAGTTACATTAATGGGTGCTGGTTGATAAATCCTGGGTACAATTGCTCTGGTAGATTAGGTTCCTGAGCAGACCAGTCTGTGGGGTCCTCAGAGACAAACTACCTTGCTTTTTATTTTGCTTGGGCTAATGCTGTGTGTGATGTCATTGTAAATCAAAGACTTTTTATATCTAACATTTGGTTTCAGATTCAAGGAAGAGCTCCTTACCTCATACTTGATCACAGGGAAGCTAGAATGTACTGATGTTTATGTCAATAATCCCCCTGCTTAGGAAGTTTAAGGCTGCTGCATAGTCTTCTGACCATTAATGTAGTTGATTACCATGTTTCCCCTGGATAAGGAATGAAATGGCTTGGCTGAAATGAAGAAACTTACAGACTTGAGTCAGAATGAGTTTAAAGGAAAAGCATGTGGCAGAGCTCTCCTATGGATGCTAATTGGGTAGTTTGCTTTCTACTCAGTGCATTTTCAACTATTTAGTTGCTGAATACTTCAGAATACTAGTCATACCTGAGCTGATATAAAGGAATTAGTAAAGGAAGTGAAGGAAGAGGGAACAGGTATCAAAATTTGTATCAGTAGGGGAAGAAGGACAAAGAGTAGACTCTAGAAAGAATCTACCTCCTATAATGGGAACATGTCTGCCTTTAGCAATAAAGAGGTACAGTTGGAGTATGATTTTGATTGAGCATGGTTGATCTCTGATTACCCCTATCTCTGAAAGTCTCAAGGACCTAGAATATAGGACAACTCAAGAAATAATCATCTAGTGTGTGGGTATTTTTTTCCCCTTTGCTTTTGAAACCTTGGATTTAGATATAGTAAAAGTAGATTTTTTTTCTTACAACAGGTCAAAATTTTGACTGAACTAATAATTGTTTAGGTAAAGGTCTTTTGGCATTTGAAAGAGTTGAAAGTAAGCTTTTTAAAATAAAGATTCCATTTGTCCCTTGCCCTTTAGGGAATGTGACTCAGAAAGTAAGCTGCTAAATGGGATATATATCACTTGAGGCTGATCTAAGAAGATGCTCTGCTTAACCAGTGAGGAGGATATTTGGCAAAATAATGTGGAAGAAGCACACTGTGTGGACAGGCTCCTCACTTGTACTGTAGTATAGTGATTATGTAGATGGTCAGATAACACTTTATTTATAGCAGGGCAGTTTGTGTTTCTATGATTACTCTGTCTAGTTTGGAAAATCTGCTTGATTTTCAGTGAGAGCTTTCTGGCTGTAGACCAGAAGGGAGAAGATTTTAGTTCAGAAGTAACACTTTGGGCAGCATTATATGAACGCACATAGCGGCAACATCTTTTTTTTCAGCATTTGCGCTATAGTTTCACAGTATTAACAAAAAGATTTTGGTTAATTAGGAAGAAAATATGCAGCAGGCAAGAGAAGAAGAAGAAAGACGTAAAGAAGCAACTGCACATTTCCAGTTTACTTTGAATGAAATCCAGGCACAACTAGAACAACATGATGTACACAACGCCAAACTCCACCAGGAAAATATTGAACTGGGAGAGAAACTGAAGAAGCTCATTGAACAGTATGCACTGAGGGAGGAGGTAAAGATGTTTTCTGTGTTTAGACATCTTGTTATTTCCAAAAACTTTGTGCCACTTCTTACAAATTTTATTGTCACCGGACAGTTTTAGAACTTATGCATATTTATAGTGGAAGTCAGTGATTTCTTAGGAGAAGGTTAGGCACTATGTGAACTGAATTGGGATCATCACTTGATGTCCCAGGAGTCAGTGGATTTGGATATGTAAGGTAATTTCTAGGAGACATGTTAAGTAGTACTTGTTTCCCATGTAGTACTGGAAGAATATGATTTTAGCACAGAGACAGTTTTTCCCATATCTGACCTAACAATAAATAAATATTTGGCACCCAAACACTGAATATCTCAGACTTCTGTAATAATCTGTACAGTACAGTACCATTGCTTTCCCCCTACTATATTGTATTTGGGAGAAGAAAATAACCCATTACCTAGTCCTGTTGGTATACTTAATGAAGTAAAAAATTAATAGGAATGATCTGTGGCTGCAGAACCTGGTCATTGCAATTACTTTACAAACTAGTCTGGAAGTTGGGTGGTGTCTAGATTAAAAGCAAATTGGTGATAACCTGCTCATCTAAGTTTTGTTACTTTCACAGGTCAAATGTGCAGGATGAGAGGCTTTGGGTTTTCCAAAGGGTGCATACCCTGTCTTTAATGTGCTTTAAGCTAGTAAAATATTATTCTTTTATGTATTTTGATCCTTATGCAAACAGGTAAAAATTGCTAACTAAAAAACATTATCTCCAGTTAAAATGGAAAACTTCATATGTATTTTACAACAACAGAAAAAGATTGTGGCATTTGTGCAGTTTCAAATTTCAGATTATTTCAATTTATAATTTTATGTAGTGTTTGAAAACATTTTTAAGATTTTGAGCATTTTCCAAACCATTCTTCTATCTTTTAACAGTTTTCTAACTTCCATAATTTGAAAATTAAAAGTAGAATTCATCAGTTAGTTTCAGCAGTTATTCACTTTTGTGCCTAGTAACATTTTTTATCTACTTTCAAGCAAATCCAAGATGATATATTATTTCAGTCCACTGTTTAAATGCATATCTTGAAATGGCAAGACTTTTTTGAAGCAGAATACAATACCATTTTCATACCTAAAAATTTCACAATAACTAATCAAATACTTTATCACTGTTTACATTTCTCCATCTCCCACTTTATAAGATTGTTTGAATCAGGTCCAAATAAGGCTTAAACAATTGATTGGTTGTTACGTCTCAAGTCTTTGTAATATATAGGTTTCCCTCTCTTTTTTTCTCCTTGGATTCTGCTTATTGAAGAGACAATTTTTAAGCCTATGCAGTGAATTTTCTTTTTTCTTGTATTTATTTTTATAGAGTCAGCACTTTCTTAAAGGAGTCTTTTATGTTTTGTTGTTTTCAAGAATGACAGTCTACCTGGCTATTAATGTAGTGAATTTGGAAAATGTATGTCCAAGTCATATTACTTCTAAATCTTTTTTGAGATATTACAGAATTTTGTCTTCCTTTGGGTAAGAATATAATTTAATAATCAAACTGTCTGCAATTCAAGACAGATCTGGTACAGTCCTCAAAAGCTAATTAGGTTATGTCTTATCAATTAGCCTTTCTTTCTCTTACATGGGTTATTTAACTAAGAGAGTTACTATTTCTCTGAGATGGATGTTCTGATTACTTTATTGTACATGAGTGCCACTTAACAGTTTAGTTTGGAAATATGACATCTTCTCTTACCAAGTGTTTACTAATGTGTCAGGCACCAAGCCCCTTAGTTTAACCATTGCATTGATTTGTACAATAACTCTGCAAGGTAGATGTGTTTATCAACCTTTTTAGTTAAGAAAACTGGGATTCATCAATGGGGAGAATTTGTCCAAGATCCTCCACTAAGCCAGGATATGACTCCAGGCTATTCCTACCATTATGCCATGGTACTACATACTACTACCTACAGTATGAAATTCTGGAAAATTTAATGAGGAGAAAAAAATGTCCGGGAGTCCTGTGTATGTTGAATGGGTTTAATAGTTTGAGCTCCTTTTCAGTCTTTTTCTTGATAGTTTGAGCCTAATATTCAATATAGAGCAGAAATAGGATATACAAAACTGTTGATGGTAATAGCCCACCTCCAACAAGGAACAAGTATGGGGAAGTAGTCAGAGGGGATATTTCTTGTAGGTATAGGGTGGTTTGCAAGGTAATATAAATAGATTCTTCTTCAAGCATATGCACAGAAAGACCCAGTGTTGTTAGCTATCATAGTATTGGTAGGAACAACAGGGAGGCAAGATACTGTAACTTGTGTTATATACTTCCCTCACCAGTGTGTACCCTTTTTCATTAAGTGATGGAAGAAATTTTATTTTCCTTCTAGCATATTGATAAAGTGTTCAAACACAAGGAACTGCAACAACAACTTGTGGATGCCAAGCTTCAGCAAACAACACAGCTCATAAAGGAAGCTGATGACAAACATCAAAGAGAAAGAGAGATGGTAAGTTAATTATAGTGTCAAAATTGTTACCAAAGCCACTTAAATCTCTTAAACTCATTCAACATTATTTTACGTAGATCTTGGGTCATGTGATTTGTTTTTTTACTGTCTAGATTGAGAAATGTAAGAATACATTTGGTTTTGTATTTCTGATGAAATTTTCATATAAAATATATACTGGAACTATTATACCAAGTTTAATGGAAAGACCTGCACATGTTTGATTTTCTGTATGTAGAATGTTGTCTTGATTTTTAGATAGTGAGTCACCAGGTTCAAGATTTATGCCAGTTATTGGCAAATTAGGCCTTGAGAGTGAGGGGCAATTAAATTTCACACCAAGTTTTTTCACACCAAAAATGGGTCTCCTACACTCTCTGTTACATTTTTTCTAAAAGTTTAAGGCAGGTAAACTGCTTGTTTAATTACTCTGGTATAACTTTCTGATTAAATTTAACAGAATTCTCTATTTCCTAATCATATGGTATTGTTCCTTGAGTCTGCTCAGATTATTTTGCTTGTCAATTGTGAACATAGTGAAATCTCATATTTATCATACATAAATTAAATCATCTGTGCTTAACTTAAATTAATAAAGTGAGAAATGATTCTAGTAATGTGGACTATTCCATCCAGCATTTCATTCAAGTAGCCTAGGCACTGAGGTAAACATGGTATGGCATACATATACCATGAGTAGTATTCCTGTGTGTCCCTCATGATGTAAACAACTCACCCTTAGTGTGAGTCTAGGGTTTAGAGACATACATTTTTTACAGCATGGACCTTCAGTACAAAGCCATAGACAGTGAAGATACAGTTGCTGTTTTCAATGTGGACTATGAACTGCTTGCACACATGAGTGTACGTGAATGTGTCTGTGTGTGTACATATATAACACATGTACATACATACACGTATTACATAAGTATACTTTCTGGTTGCTTTGACGATATTTTAAGCCTTATTTACACTGTATGTAACATTATTTCAGAAGTTCAAGGATTGAATTTCACAGCTGCCTACCAAGAAAATTTACTGTACCATTTTCTTAAAAACCCGGGTGTATTAACTAGATACTCATCTGCCCCACTTTTAAAAAGGTAATTGGAGACCCAGTTTGTCTTCATTGCTTTGCTACACATACTTTCTACCTGCCTCATCTTGCCTCTCATGACGTCAATGAGCTTTCTCAACCACCCAGATAAGGTCAAGATTCATCACCCTGTTTTCTGCTTTGAAGTGTAGACATCTGATTATTTTCACCTATAACAGAACAATTTAACTCTGAGGTTTTTTTTTTTTTTTGCGTTACACGGTCCTCCCACTGCTGTGGCCTGTCCCGCTGCGGAGCACAGCCTCCGGACGCGCAGGCTCAGCAGCCATGGCTCACGGGCCCAGACACTCCGTGGCATGTGGAATCTTCCCAGACCGGGGCACGAACCTGTGTCCCCTGCATCGGCAGGCAGACTCTCAACCACTAAGCCACCAGGGAAGCCCAACCCTGAGTTTTATAAACCTTACTATGCCTCTCAGGTACTTTTTATCTGTAAGTGGTTTAAAGATTATTTCTATATTCCTAAGTATTAACAAGGGTTTAACAGATCAAAGATAGGGATAATTGGCAATTGATGTAATAGGATGTTTCACTGACCCATGATTCTTGTTAAAATAATGAAGGAGAGGCTTAGTGTTCGGCCATCTGACACTTTAGTCAAATGTGTAATTACTACTAGTGTTTTGCCAGAATGTTTCTGTTTTCTAGCTATTAAAAGAAGCAACAGAATCGAGGCACAAGTTTGAAGAAATGAAACAGCAAGAAGTACAGTTAAAACAACAGGTAACTTGACAGTAGAGGTTAGCAGAGTTTGTGAGTCTCCTGGTTCCCAGCCAGAGCCAGAGCTGAACGGAATAATAGGTCTTTTGGCCTCCTGAAATTTTCCTCTTCACTTCGGGTGACTTACTTATCATGTTTTGACTAGGAATTTTCTCTGGAAGTCCTGTATCCCAAGAAACCCCTCAGTTCCAGGCAAATTGGTATGTCTGGTCAGACTGTTTTCAGTGTTCCCATTCTATCAATACTATCCCGGATAGTTTCTCCCGTATCTTTTGAGTTTCTCCTATGAGGAAAATAAAACAGTAGAAAGTACATATTTTGTTGTATGTGTAGTGTTAGGTCCACTTCCAGGTAAGGTTGCATGTTTGTTCTTTTTAAAAGAATTGGAGTTCTCCCTGGTTTTCAGTTCAGCCTTCTTGTGTTGTCCTTTCCAGTTTCTAATTTGGTTGCCTTGAGCAGATGCTGCATCCTTGCTTTAAAGGAAAGATATTGGAAGGATTATGCTTCTCATCTTGTAAAGTTTTACCAGTTTATTTACCTTCTTTATTATCCCTGTATACTCAGTGATTCATATAAATGGAGAAGAGAATTGATGTGGAGAGTGTATAAAAAAGTTCTGTATTTGCTTTGGGAGATGGTCTTTAATGTGGGAGTCATTGATAATTTCTCCAGGATGAGACACCAAGAGGACCTATTTACCAAGCTCACAGGCCAGCTCTGATTCTGTTGTAATGTTATCAGTGCAATTTCTGTTGTTAGGGACGTGTCACTTTTTGACATTTCCTATCTAATCATTAGTTTTCTTTACTGCCACCTGCTCCCTAAATGTGGCTGTCCTTTCCAAGTATTAGTCTCATTGTATGTTCTTACTATGTCAGTTTCCAGCTTTCATTGATGATTTCATAGTCTTACTGGTGTGTCTTGACCACTGTTTAGTAATGTAGGCACATAAGTTCAAGTGTATGGTAGTTACCACGTACTAACTACACAGTATTGGCCAGCACTGAACTCTCAGGTGGAACAGGATACTTGGATGTTCCATTTTCAGTAAAAATGGACCATGCTAAAACTGCCATAACTTCTAATCTCCCTTAAGTGTCATTGCATCGTATCCTACTCCCTCCCCATCCTATTCACATGAATCTATTTAATATTCCTAATATAGCACTAATGAAAGTGGAAAAGCCACTTTTTTTGTCCTCCATCTTTTATTCTTTTCTACTTCTCTGGCAAACCACTTTATTTTCTGAACCTCTGTTTCCTCGTCTTGAAGATAATACAGTTATATTACAGTAGCACTCCCCTCCCCAACTGAACTCATTTTCTGTGGAAGAGGAAAAGGTGACTCTGCATTCTGTATTCTCTTTAGTCTTGTCAGTTAGCATTATTTTCCCAGCTAGAATAAAAATTCCTTGAGGATAGGGGTTAAAATAAAAATTGTTGTTTCTGCCTCTTTTCGAAGATCTTTTTCTCAACCGTACTCCCACTAAATTCTTTCTCCTTCAGCCAAACTATTCTTTGACTTCTGTTGTATTTTCCTGCTTAGGTACGGAAAGACATAGCCTTGATATCAAGCTAATAATTATGCAGGTTGTACTCTGAAAGATTGATCTTTTTCTAAGAACAGTTTTACAAATGTAAGGAGAAGGGTAGTGCATAAAGCATTATAATTATATGAAATGTGTAGTTATACCACTGTAGTTTATATTGGTGAAATGGAGCTAGTAAATGTACATTTTAAACATGTACAGTTACATTAGACCAACAAAATTTCGTAAGTCTCAGTGCATTTCAGTGAGTTATAAGAATTTTAGCCATTTATGTCTGCTCAAAGATTTATTATGCATTTGCCCTCATTTTTTATCACTTATAACAAGTAACTAATGTTTCGCCACATTGTGTTATTTTGATAGTCTTTGGGATTTTATGTCACTTATCTGGAACTCAGAATATTTGATACTTTTTTCTGTAGCTTTCTGTTTATATGGATAAGTTTGAAGAATTCCAGACTACCATGGCAAAAAGCAATGAACTGTTTACAACCTTCAGGCAGGAAATGGAAAAGGTATTTACATATTTTTAGTAGAATATCACTACTAAATTTATAAGAGGTTATTTTAAGCATAATTACTATTTGGATGGAGTCTGATCCTGATCTTAACTTTATCTTTTCTTATCCTCTGCTGGCTTGTTTAGAAATTTTGCCCTGAAATTACCCCAAGTTGCTAATGATCTTAATACTCTTAAAATTAAATTTTTGTACTAAAGGCGAATTGTTGTTAGGAGTAGATTTTTAAAAGAGTCACTTCAGATGATCACTCCCAGTTCTTTCATAAAACATTGGTAGATTATTTGCCTAAAATGTTTTTAGTCTTTTAAATTTGATCTCTATACATATAATATAGAGAGACATCTTTATAAAATTTATAAAGTAGTTAAAGTTTGGTGTACAAAAATGTTTTGGGTCATTCTAGTTCAGAATATGGGCTAAAGGACAATTTTAAAGTGTATAGTTACCTGCCTCTTTCTCAAAATAAGCAGGGAGTACCTTGGTTTGGAGCATGGATGCTGGAACTGAGATCTCTTGTTTGCGTTGTGTGAATTCCTTGGGGCAAGCTGTTTAGCTTGGCATTTCCCCTTAAAATTGGGATTTTTTATAAAAGGTGGTCAATGGAGGATAAGTAACAGTAGGGCCTGGAATTTTGTAAGCGTTCAATAGGTATTAGTCATGATTATTATTAAATCTTAACAAACATAGTGGTTTAGAGCACATGCCTGGCAGTCACATTTCTTGGATCAATAATTGTTGTCATTTATTGTAGACCATGGGCCAGTTGTTTAACCTTTCTATTCCTTTTTGTTCCTTTATTCTTAAAAATGAAAGTAATAAATGTATCTGCTGTATTTCAAACAGTGCTTGGCGATGTTAAGTGCTCTGTTTACCACCTTCAGGTATTTTTACACCCAGTAATGTGGAGAATTCAGTGACAGTCCTCTCAGTTGAGGCTTTGGTCGAGGGACACAGTGGAAGTGTCAGCTGGACTCCAACACATGTATGCTTTTGATGAAGGACAGTTTAAGACGGGGACTCCCAAATTTGTTATCCTGCTGGAGAATCCTTTGGACTGGAACACATTCCTCTCTGCTAGTGGCTGTAGAGGTTACTACAGATCAGCACTCAAGCCACATAGTCTTTGTCTCACTGCATGGTGGTATTTTGTGGGTAATTAAAATACCGTGGCACACGGCATTGGCTCTGTCTTATCCTTGTTTCCCTCAACAGTGCCTGACTCAATATCTCTACCTAGAAAAGACCTAATGTGCAGACCAACAATAAAGTATTATTAGAAACAAGGGTGATAGACCAGCATACCTGAATCTTATTCTGAATTTCTGAAAACTGAGATCTTGTAGCATGGGACGTCATTTTTTGAATCATTTTATCTTTAACAAAGTCTGAAATAAAACTGTCTTGTGAGTTGTGAGGATGATTAAAGCTAAGGATTTAATAATTAAAGTATTTTTCGTGATCACTTGTTATCCTGCCTCTAGTTCTGATACTAATATGTCTTATGATTCTTAAATCTGTTGGGGGCTGTGAATCTCTGTCCTTCCAAGAATCTGATGAGTTACTCGAGAACATGGACACTTTTTTCATACAACTTGGGGAGAAGGAGTTCTCATCTCTTGTTACCTCCAGCTGGAATGAATTGCACTCCAACCCTAATTGAGAGTTCAGAATGTGGTATCTGAAGTTTCCATGTGCTGCTGCTTCCTGTGAAACTGAGGAGATCAAATATGTTTTTCTCATAATATGCAGGTCTCAACTTTGGTTCCTACTGCTCTACCATAGGGACTTCTGTTAGCTCTGCATGTAACAGACCATCACAGCCACTTTTATAAAGATATAAATAGCTATCAGCCATGTGAGACAAGTACAGTGAGTGTTGAGGGATTAGAAGAACATTATAAAATGTTTTTGTGGTGGGTCAGGCAGTTTAGAATTTAAATTTGCAATTTTGTTGGTTCACAGATGACAAAGAAAATTAAAAAACTGGAAAAAGAAATGATAATATGGCGTACCAAATGGGAAAATAATAATAAAGCACTTCTGCAAATGGCTGAAGAGGTGAGAAGATTTTACATGACTGAATAGAAAATGCTCATTTATTTCAGTATTAATGCAGGCTAGAACTTACGAAGGTTTGCTAGGTAACTGTAGGTTTGATTATATGTTCTCTTTAATACAGTGATTTAGATTGTTGTGAGAGAGGCGTTTAAACTTTTTTTCTTAATCAGTTAGCTCATGTTTATGGTGTAGACAGCTATAAAGTATCTGGGTTTGGCTTTGTTCCATAGCAAACTTGAACTTTTGCAGAATAAACTTGTTAAACCTGGTGTGCTGTTCCCCCATAGTTAATTAGTTAAATATCTGGTGTGGTCCAAGAATTTGCATTTCTTTCATGTATTATGGTAATACTGATGCTCTCGTTGGAAGGCTGCAACCTGAGAGACTCTGCTCTTCAGAAAACACAACTTTCTTTATATTTTTTATGGAGAGAGCACAAACTCAGCTGCTTTTCTACCTTGACTTATTATTTTACAAAAGGCAACACTGTACTGTTTGTCTGGTTTGCTGTTGAAATGTATTTCATTTGCAGTTAGTAATTTTCTCACTTTAATATACTTGATAAGAGTAATTTATAATATTTCACAAGAGAAAATATTGGAACTCAAAAGTGGTGGAAGGAAAGAAAACTTGTAGAAATAAGAACTTTCATCTTCTTACTTATAGCATTTTAAATTAAGATCCTGAATTTCCATAATACTTTATTAAGTCTACTTAGTACTTATTAAGTCAAGAAGTGGATTTTGCTTGCTTTCAAGAAATACAAGAGAATTTAATTTTTGCATTGCTCCCGAATAGTTGTAACTATTTAAATATAGTGGTGTTCAAGAAATGATAAAAAGTAGTTTACAGATTGGCTCAGATAACTTAGTTTTGTACATAATAACCTAACTTGTGTTTCCAAATATGAAGGTTCCATAAATTTTGTCTTTTTTTCCCCAGAAAACTGTCCGTGATAAAGAGTACAAGCCCTTTCAGATAAAACTGGAACGATTAGAGAAGCTGTGCAGAGCTCTTCAGATGGAAAGAAATGAGCTCAGTGAGAAGGTGGAAATCCTGAAAGAGCAGGTCTGTGTAAAAGCAGCGGATGTAGATTCAGCAACACCTGTAATACAGCCCTGCACTGCTCTTGATTCTAAGAAAGAGCTGAACACCTCCTCTAAAAGAGCTCCAGGAGGCAACCTGAAGGCTAAGCCCAAAGGAACAAATGAAACAAAATGCAGCTTAAAAGATCCTCTCCACGTGATCTTTTCTGGGCATTGATTCAGTTGACTAAGATGAAGTGTGATCACTGTAATGAGAGATATATTTTGCATATAACTTTTCTATAGTAGTTCCTCTTCCTCTTGTGATGAAAATTTTCTTACTTTTTCTACCATATCTGTATTTTCTTAGCTGTTGTACTACATGGTACAGGAGGCTGCTTAGCAGTTAGGTGTTGTTTTAATGTATACATTTTTCCACAGCTGTATTATACACATCTGCCTTCTTTTTCCTTCATTGGACTGTATGTGTTCATTGCCTTCTCCTTTGAATGTATCGGTTCATCTGCTCATTGCCTTCTCCCTGCCTCTTGCATATATTTATCAGAATTAAATTGACACTTGTCTGATAATGGTTCCTTTCTGTAAAAACTAATACTAATTTAAATTCTAGTTCATTAATGTAAAAGAAAATATAAAGATGATTACTTTTGTCTAGTAGCTCATTTAAATGCCAGGTAGAAATAAAAGTGCAGTATGTGATATGAAAAAACACAGCATATTTGATTCAGATTAGTTTTTGATAATATTTTTATCACTTAAACTGAGATAACTGCAAGTTTTGACTCCTTCAAAGTTGTGGCAGAATATGTAAATGAAGATGTCATTTGTAGAGAAGGCATTATATTCAGGCAAGTTGTTGGACAGACAGGTTGAATGTGAATTAAAAATATTTGTATTCCTTTAGTTACAGGTTGGAACAGATGATTGAAGAAAAAAAATAGTATTTAGAAGGGGGAAGTTTTCTGAAGTTTGTTCTTTATTTAACTTTGTTAGTTTGATATCTAACAGCTGAATAATCTTATTTATATGTTCCTGTCACATTTATGATCTAAAATGGATTCAAAATTTAATTATATAATGGGAAAGAGAGCCCCGAATGTGAGATACTTAAAAAGTTCCATCACTGACCTTGATGATCAAGGGTCCAGACAGTACATGAAAGCAAAACAAAGTACATGAAAATTGACTAACTACCCTACCAAAATTAACAAAAGCAGATAAAGTTCTTTAACAAATTTTTATAAATATCTCCTTTAGTTACTGAGTTAAATATTGGACTCACTTCTATGAGAGGAAATGAACATGTATGTTAGAAGTAAGAATTTACCTTAAAACTAATGTGATTGATCATATTTCACCAGAATCCTGCTGCATGTAAGATCCTGACATTTAATGTTAAGGTAGTTGTGTGGCGCACCACACTTCTTTGTGGCACTTGTTTTCTGTGGAAAGTAAATCTTGGGCTGAAAGCAATGTGGTTGACAACATTTAAGTCTACTGTTTTGGGTGTAGCTAGGTATATTAGATAATTGTGTGAAATAATACAGAGATATACAAAGGTTCTGGGTTATGTTTGGGATGTATTTGGTTTCCCTTCAGAAATCTTCCTCTGGCTAATTGTTATTATATGACCCTTTTTTTCCTCAACCCTTGTTTGAAAACACTTTAGCTGGATGATGAAAAGTTTAAAGGTTGCGAAGAGTTGAATTGTGCTCGTTGCACCATTTTATGGAATCTTCTAGAGTTGTAAAATCTATAGTGGCAGTGGATACCAAGGTACAGAAAAAATGTGGATGTAGAATAAATTACCATTTTATTTTGAGATGTGTAGGAAGACATTCTGTGGTTATGAGACCAATTTTTTTTAGTTACTTTTGAAACTTTTATTACAGTTGGCTATCACCATACATTTCTCAGGTGTTGCAGAATTACCTACCTCTTTCAAACTGTAAATGAAAAACTGAAAAGTGCTAAATACACTGCTTTATTTTTACAGCTTACATTTTTCCTGAAGATAAAAAATTGAGACAGTCTTATTTTGCAATTCAAAGACATTTTGTAGATTTTTCATAAATGTGAATTTTATTTCATCTACTCTGTTAAAGGTTCAGTAAATATGTAATGACTAATTTAACTGTCTCTGTGTATTCTTTTAACTTAATGTGACTTCATATGACAATAATCAACTGAAAAGATAATTGTGAATGGCTGATTTCTCAGGCCTTGGAAGCATAGGTAATTACTGTACCATTTAAATAAGTGGGTGGGGTGTGGGGTAAAGGATACCACCCCCTGACTGACTGGCAGAAGTCGTTTTATTCAGCCAGAGTTTGTTTCACACCTTATTTTTTTCTTTTAAAGTAGGTGTTTTAGAAGATAGCTGTAGTGTAACTTTTGCCAAGGCTTTAAAAACTATGAATTTCTTTAGTCTTAGATGACCTTAGTAAGGGATATCTGTATATGGAGTTTCAGTGTCTTTTATTCAATTATGTTTTGATAACCAAAAATTGTGTTTACCTAAGTCTACATAAGCAAAGCAGCAAATTTTTATTTTTTGGTTGAACAACCTAGAAGAAAACTAATATTTGTCTTGAGTGTCCAGATACATCACTAAACAATAGAGGTCAAGAGAAATATTGTGAACAATGGTTGGAAAATGCTGAGAGTCAGCCCCTCTATTGCAACAACTAAATTTACAAAAGTTTACATCAAAGAACATTTTCTAGAAAATGAAAAGCTAATTATAAAATGAGAGAAAGTATTTCTTAATCATATGTTGCATAAGGTTATACTAACCAGAATATACAAAGAACTCTTACAACTCAACAACAAAAAGACAACAGTAAAAATTTTGGGAAAGAAAGTGAATAGACACTTCTCCAAAGAAGGTATGTAATAAGGTAGGAAATGAAACTTTAGTAATCTCTAGGGAAATGCAAATCGGAATCATGAGGTACCTTTTCATACCAGCTAGTCCAAAAATGACATAGGCAAAATAACAATAAGATGAAGTTTTGGAGAGATTAGAACTCTTGTAAATTGCTTAGGGAAATGTAAAATTGTGTAGCTGGTATGGGAATGAGTAGAAATTCCTCAAAATTTAGTCAGGAGGTGAGATGATGTCACCAAGATTGGGACATGGGTCTTTCCTGAGTTTGCTCCCCCACACTGGGAAAATTAACAACCATTCTGAACAAGACAACATAGAATCCTAAAATATGGTGGGAGGGAGGTGAGCCTAAAGCACACCCCTGCATCTGAGACCAAGACAGAGCACATTAAGAGGGTAAGAGAAAACTTCCCCCAGTCAAACGCAGCACCATGTGAAGAGGTTCCTCTGACCCTCTGGTTGGTTACCCCATTGGGAAGAAAGAACCCAGGAGGGACAATTAGCATTATCCTCAGCATTGTGGGTTGCTTTGTGGGAACCTGTAATCTGAGCTCACACTGTGGGCAATGTAGAGTTTTTTTGGGCACAACCATTGGGTATCTGACTGTGATGGAGCAGGGACTTGCAAAAACCAGCATGTGAGTTTTGGCAGGCTGAGTTTACGCCTGCAGCATCCAGTCAATCTCAACCACTGATTTTCTCATCCGCAGAACTAAGTTGGCACGTTCTTGGCAGGTAACTTGGTGGGGTGCATATCTGCCTGATGAGGATCCACAAACTAGATTTGCCTGCCCTAGATATCAGTTTGTCTTTGCCCAGTCAAGGTGCTGAGTCGAAGCACCACCCACTGGAAAGTGCTTTCAAGTCTCATGACCAGAAGGGTCAATGATAACTGGAAGCTATGCAGTCCAGGGATGTTCAAGCTAAGAGGCAGGAGGGCAGAGCTGATTACTCCCAGATTAAAGTCAGTATCAGCCATGGAGGTGTCCCCTGCTACCGATAGGTAGGGGGTTAATTCATAGCTAGGGCTGAGTGTAACCCTCAGCCCCTCCCAACCAGTGAGGCTGTTTTGGAAATTGAGATATGCCTGAAGCAGCACCTCCTCTTCCCATCCAGGCAAGGGGGCTGGAATATAGCCACAACTCCTATGGAGAATGCCTTTCAGTTCCATCTCACCAGAAGTCCTGACAAAAAGACCTGAAAGTTATGGGGCTCAGCAGCACTGTAGTGAGAGTATTGCAGACAAAAACATGGTTTAGAGAACAAAGACAGTGGCCCAGTTTGGCCAGGGAACTAGAATGGGGGTTGGCATGGGATAAGAAAACAAGAGCTGCTGGTTTTAGAGCGGCTTCTCCCACTGCAGGGAATCTAACCTGTAACCCCATTTTTTGTAGAACACAGCCGTCAGCATGTCCAGACTGGAGACCAAACCAGATCACATGGGAAGCTGCAAAGCCCATGCAACAGCCTATGTTTAGTGACACTTGAATAGAGAGTATGACCTGACCAGGGAATTTAGTGCACACTAATGGCTGACTTGGATCCCCAGACAATGAGCTGTGCAGGTCCTGGGATACACCTTGCTGCCTGTCATGGCAAAGAAGCTAATTCATAGCCTCATCTACTACTGAAAAGAGTACCCAATCCTGACCATGTAGTAAGCCTGACCAGAGCTCCTAGGCAAATGTGTAGTGTACTCTATAGCTTAACCTGCATAGAGAACCAGGAAGCCTAACTGTTCTAAGCCAGGGTCGCATCCCTCCATCCCATTCTCAGATCTTGAAGAATTGTTCATCTCCCAAATAAATAATAAGAACAGGACCCACCTGCCCAAGGACTTTCCCAGAAATGGTTTTCAGAAAACCAAACCCAGAAAACCAAACTGAGCTGACTGGTGAAAAACTCTCTCTGCCAGAGTAAACCTGTAAAGTCTGGAAGAGGAGTTCCATTACTCAAATGTACAGGTAACAACATAAGAAATAAAGGTTCACAGAAATCAGGTAGATGTGACATCAAATAAAACACTAATAACTGACCCAAAAGAAAAGGAAAACTGTGAACTGTCAGACAAATTCAGGGTAACTCACTTAAGGAAGTTTGGTGAACTACAAGAAAACACATACTGACTGTGAAACAAAATTAGGAAAATGATGACTGAAGATAAAAAGTTCAATGAGGAAATAGCAAACATCAAAGAAGGCAAACAGAAAGCTCTGAGTTGAAAAATAAAATAACTGAAGAATTCAGTAGAGATTTACAGAAAAATCAATGACATGGAAGGTAGGAGGTCACAGGAGTAAAAAGGAAAAAAAAATTGAAAAGGGACAAAAAGACTGCAGGAATTATGAGCCACAATGAATATATACACTACCAAACGTAAAATAGATAGCTAGTGGGAAGCAGCTGAATAGCAGAGGGAGATCAGCTCAGTGCTTTGTGACCACCTAGAGAGGTGGGATAGACAGGGTGGAAGGGAGGGAGATGCAAGAGGGAAGAGATATGGGAACATATGTATACGTATAACTGATTCACTTTGTTATAAAGCAGAAACTAACACACCATTGTAAAGCAGTTATACTCCAATAAAGATGTTAAAAAAAGAAGTCCTTACTTATCAGTACATAGACCTAGAATGGCTGAATGAATAAACCATAAGTTCCAATAATACAATATCTAAAATAGACACAGACCAATAGTGAAGAGATGGTAAAAGGCATTTCAAGCAAAGGGAACCTGAAACAAAGAGAAGACAAATGAGAAGGAGGGATAGGAGGGGGAGGAAGAGGAAGAGGCAGAAGTGTTAGCCATATTTATATCAGATAAAATGGAGTTTAAACTAAAAATGACAGACAAGGAATTTCATTATGATAATGAACATTAATCCATTAAGAAGATAGAACAATTATAAATATTTATGCAACCAACAGCTGAAAATGTGTGGGACACATAAATGTATAAAGCAAACACTAAGAGAGCTAAAAGGAGAAATAATAATACAATAATGTTTGGGGACATTAATATGTACCCTCAATAATGGATTGAAGAGTGTGGCCAAGGTGGCAGAGTAGCAAGACCCTGAGCTCACCTCCTCTCACAAACACTCTATAATCACAACTGTCTGCATAATAACCATCAGAGAAAAAGTCTAGAATCTACCAGAAAAGATTTTCCACAACTAAAGATGTAAAGAAGAAACACAACAAGAGGGGTAGGAGGACCAGATTTTCAATATAATCAAGTCCCGAATCCCCCAGGGCAGACTCTATAATAATTATATTATAGAGGTTCTCCCACATGAGTGAGAGTTCTGAGCCCCACATCAGGCTTCCCAGCCAAGCCTGTGGAACATTTGCCTTTGAAGCCTAGTGGGGCTTAGCTGCAAAAGTCCCAAAGACTAGAGACTTTACTATTTAAGGATGCACACAAAACCTCATGTGCACAATGACCGAGGGCAAACCCTGTAATTTTATAGGAGCTTGGGCGAGCCCTACCTGCTGATCTTGGAGAGTCTCCTGGTGAGAGAGTGGGAAGCTACAACTCACCCTGGGGACTTAGACACTGGTGGCAGCCATTTTGGGGAACATTCAGCCATGTGAACACTCCTGGTACCTCATATCTTGGATCATTAATGCAAGACCTGGCCCTACCCAAACAGCCTGTTGGCTCCCATCAACAGACAGGCTGCCTAAAGACTGAAGAGCCCACATCCACCTCTAAACATGTCCCTAAAAAGAGTCCAGCCTACCAGCAGGCCAAGAGCCAGATTCATGAACAACTGGACAGGCACCAGCACCTCCCACCTTGAAGCCTGGCAAAACCTCTAGATCAGCCTCACCCACCAGAGAGCAGTCCTGAGAAGCAAAAAACTATGATCCTGCAATGCATGCCAGACCTTACTCTGACCAGCTGGGCCCTGGCTCTGCCCACAAATAGGCCAAAAACAATCATTCTGACATCCTGGGCCCCATACCCAACAGTATCAGAAATCTTCCCTCCCCACGTCCCCCACCATGATCTGAAATGAGCTCTAGGATCCCTGGGCCATACAGCCAGACTCCAGGAACCAGCTCTGCCTGTCAGTAGTCTGGTACTAACCCCAGGGTCTGCATTCACCTGTCACTGGGTGGGCAAAAGCCCCAGGGTCCCAGTCAGGACCCTGCTCCACCAACAAATAGACCAGCACTAGCTCCAGGGGCCCCTAGGATTCGGCAACCAGCCACCTCATGACAAGGCCCCACCAAACTGTAGGCAATAGCATCCACATAAGGCAGGACCAGGGGCCAAGCAAGCCTACAAGACCATTGACATGGTCAGCTAACCGTGAAAGAAGGACCATGCAGCCCTTTGAGGGGGAACCTCTGGAGCATATACCTCAAGCAATGAGAGGAAAGTAAACTGCTGGCAGGAATAGGATGTCTCCTACAGATTGCCACTTCTCCAAGAAACGTAAATACCCTACAACATACAGAAAAATGCCAATAGAACCTTAGACAAAATGAGACAGCAAATGAATAATTTCCAGATTATTGATCAAGATTAACCCCCCAGAAAAAGAACTAAGTACAGTGGAGTTACGTAATCTACCTGAGCAAGAATTCAGAGTAATGATAGTAAAAATTATCAAAGAACTCGGTAAGAGAATGGATACACAGAGTAAGCAGTTAGAAGGATTTAACAAAGAGGTAGAAAATATAAATAACAACCTGACAGATGAAGAATACAATAACTGAAATGAAAAATACACTAGAAGGAATCAATAGTTGACTAAATGACTCAGAGGGAGGGACCAGTGAGCTGGAAGATAGAATAGTGGAAATCACTGCCACTGAACAGAAAAAAAAAAGAAAAAATAATAAAAAGAAGTGAGGACAGTTTAAGAGATAACTGAGACAACATCAAGGGCACTAATATTTGCATTATAGGGGTCCGAGAAAGAGAATTGAATGAGAAAGTCCTTGAGAAAATATATGAAGAGCTAATAGCTGAAAATCTCCTAGACCTAGGAAAGCAAACAGTCAACCAAGTCCAGAAAACACAGAGAGTCTCATACAGGATTAACCCAAAAAGGAACACACTAAGACACATAGCAATCAAAATGAAAAAAATAAAGATAAAGAGGGAATATTACAAGCAGTATGGGAAAAGCAGCAAATAATATACCAGGCAACTCCTGTTAGGCTATCAGCTGATTCTTCAGCAGAAACTCTGCAAGCCAGAAGGGACTGTAATGATATATTCAAAGTAATGGAAGGGGAAAAGCTACAAACAAGAATACTCTAAACAGCATGGCTCTCATTCGGATTGGATGGAGAAATAAAAAAATTTTACAGACACTCAAAATCTAAAAGAGTTCACCACCACCAAACGTGATTTACCACAAATTTGAAAATACTTCCTCTAGAAAAAAAAAAAAAGAAAGAAAAGAAAAGGAAAAGGAAAAGCCACAGCAGGAAACAAGAAAACTATGGAAGGAAAAACTCCCCAGTAATGGCAAGCATACAGTAAAGGTATGAAATCATGCACACACAGAGCTAGTTAAAAGGTTAAAAAGTTAAAAGACAAAACTTTTAAAATAATCTGTGTCTACAATAAGCAATTAAGGGATACAAAAACAATTAGATTGTTTTTGTTAGTAAAATATGTAAATTATGTAAAATATGATATCAAAAACAGTAATCATGGAAGAAAGAGAGTATGAATATAGGGAATTCAAAATGCATTTGAAATTAAGAATCCAGCAGCTTTAAACAACCATGTATGTATATAGTCTTCTATACAAATACCCATGATAACCACAAACCAGAAAAACCTATAATAGATATACACAAAAGAGAAAAAGATATCCAAACATATCACTAAAGTTAATCATCAAATCTCAAGCTAAAAGAACAAAGAAAAAGAGTGGGGGGAAGACCTTCAAAACAACCCCAAAACAATGAACAATATGGCTATAAGAACATATTGATAATTACCTTAAATATAAATGGAATAAATGCTCCAACCAAAAGACATAGAGTGGGTGACGTATAAAAATACAGGACCCATATAGACTGCTTACAAGAGACTCACTTCAGATCTAAAGACACACACAGATTGACAGTGAAGGTATGGAAATGGAATGGAAATAAAGAGAAAGCTAGAGTAGCAATACTTATATCAGACAAAACAGACTCTAAAATAAAGACTGTTATAAGAGAGAAAGAAGACCACTACACAATGATCAAGGGACCAATCCAAGAAAAAAATATAGCAATTTTAAATATAAATGCACCCAACATAAGAACACCTCAGTATATAAAGAAAATATTAACAAACATAAAAGGGGAAATTGACAGTAACACCATAATAGTAGGGGACTTCAACACCCCACTTACATCAAAGGACAGATCATCCAGACAGAAAATCAATAAGGAAACACAGGATTTAAATAACACACTAGACCAAATGGACTTAATGTTTATAGAGCATTCCATCTGAAAGCAGCAGAATATGCATTCTTTTCAAGTGCACATGTAATATTCTCCAGGATGGATCACAGACTAGACCACAAAACAAGCCTTGGTAAATTTACAAAAATTAAAATCATCTCAAGTACCTTTGATGATCACAACACTGTAAAATTAGAAATCAACAACAAGAAAAAAAAACCAACCCTTCAAAATAGTATGAAGTTGTGGAGGCTAAACTATATACCACTAAAGAAGTCATAAAAATCAGAGGAGAAATAAATAAAATAGAAATTAAAAAACAATAGAAAAGATTTATGAAACTAAAAGCTTGTTCTATGAAAAGATAAACAAAATTGATAAATTCTAGGCAGACTCAACAAGAGAAAAAGGGAGAGTGCCCAAATCAATAAAACTGGAAATTAAAAGAAGTTACAACTGACACCACAGAAATACTAAGGATCATAAGAGACTACTACAGGCAGCTGTACACCAATAAAATGGAAAACCTAAAAAAAATGGAGAAATTCTTTGAAAGGTACAATCTCCCAAGACTGAACAAGGAAGAAATAGAAAATATGACCAATTACTAATACTGAAATTGAATCAGTAATTTAAAAAACCCCAAGAAACAAATGTCCAGGACTGGTTGGTTTAACACGTGAATTCTACGAAAGATTTAATGAAGAGTTAACACATAACCTTTTGAAAGTATTCCAAAAAACTGCAGAGGTGGAGACACTTCCAAACTGATGATGATGAGGCCTTCATCACCCTGATACTAAACCAGATACGGATATTTCACACACACACACACACACAAACGCACACAAATACACACACCTTACAGGCCAATACATTGATGAACATAGCTGCAAATATCCTAAACAAAATACTAGCAAACAGAATCCAACAGCAAATTAAAAGGCTCATATACCATGATCAAGTGGGGTTTATCCCAGGAATGCAAGAATTCTTCAATATATGCAAATCAATAAGTGTGATATACCATATTAACAAAGTAAAGGATAAAAACTATATGATAATCTCAATATATGCAGGAAAAGGTTTTGATAAAATTCAACACTGATTTATGATAAAAACCCTCCAGAAAGTAAGCATAGAGGGAACTTACCTCAACATAATAAAGTCCATCTACGAAAAACCCACAGCCAACATCATTCTCAAAGGTGAAAAATTGAAACCATTTCCTCTAAGATCAGGAAAAATGCAAGGTTGCCCACTCTCACCACTATTATTTAACATAGTTTTGGAAGTTTTAGCCACAGCAATCAGAGAAGAAGAAAAAGACATAAAAGGAATCTAAATTGGAAAAGAAGTAAAACTCTCACTGTTGGCAGATGACAAGATAGTATACACAGAGAATCCTGAAGATGCTACCAGACCTAATGAAGGAATTTGGTAAATTAGCAGGATACAAACTTAATGCACAGAAATCTCTTGCATTCCTATACACGAATGATGAAAAATCTGAAAGAGAAGTTAAGGAAACTCTCCCATTTACCATTGAAACACAAAGAATAAACTACCTAGGAATAAACCTACATAAGGAGACAAAAGACCTGTACACAGAAAACTAAAAGATACTGCTGAAAGAAATTAAAGATGATGCAAATAGATACAGAGATATACCATGTTCCTGGATTGGAAGAATAAACAATGTGAAAATGATTGTACTACCCAAAGCAGTCTACAGATTCAATCCATTCCCTTCAAACTACCAATGGCATTTTTCACAGAAGAACAAAAATTTTCACAATTTGTATGGAAACACAAAAGATCCTGAAGAGCTGAAGCAATATTGAGAAAGAAAAATGGAGCTGGAGGAATCAAGGTTTCCGACTTCAGGCCATACTACAAAGCTACATTAATCAAGACAGTATGGTATTGACACAAAAATAGAAATATAAATCAATGGAACAGGACAGAAAACCCAGAGATAAACCCACACACATATGGTCACCTTAACTTGATAATGAGTCAAGAATATACAATGGAGAAAAGATAGCCTCGTCAATAAGCAATGCTGGGAAAACAGGACAGCTACATGTAAAAGAATTAAATTAGAACACTCCCTAATACCATACACCAAAATCAACTGAAAATGGATTGACATGAAAAAGACCTAAATGTAAGGTCAGACACTATAAAACTCTTAGAGGAAAACATAGAACACTCTATGACATAAATCACAGCAAGATCCTTTTTGACCCACCTCCTAGAAAAAAGGGAAGTAAAACTAAAAATAAACAAATGGGACCTACTGTAACTTCAAAGGCTTTGCACAGCAAAGGAAACCATAAACAAGATAAGAAGACAACCCTAAGAATGGGAGAAAATATTTGCAAATGAAGCAACTGACAAAGGTTTAATCTCCAAAGTATACAAGCAGCTGATGCAGCTCAATATAAAAAAAACAATCAACCCAATCCAAGAATGAGCAGAAGACCTCAATAGACATTTCTCCAAAGAAGATATACAGACTGCCAACAAACACATGAAAGGATGCTCAACATCACTAATCATTAGGGAAATGCAACTCAAAACCGCAATGAGGTATCACCTCACACCAGCCAGAATGGCCAACACCAAAAAATCTACAAACAATAAATGCTGGAGAGGGTGCAGAAAAAAAGGAACTCTCTTGCACTGTTGGTGAGAATGTAAATTGATAAAGCCACTATGGAGAACAGTATGGAGGTTCCTTAAAAAAGTAAAAATAGAACTACCATACGACCCAGCAATCTCACTACTGGGCATATATCCTGAGAAAACGATAGTTCAAAAAGAGTCATGTACCACAATGTTCATTGCAGCGCTCTTTATAATACTACATGGAAGCAACCTCAGTGTCCATTGACAGATGAATGGATAAAGCAGATGTGGCATATATATACAATGGAATATTACTCAGCCATAAAAACAAACGAAATTGAGTTATTTGTAGTGAGGTGGAAGGACCTAGAGTCTGTCATACAGAGTGAAGTAAGTCAGAAAGAGGAAAACAAATACTGTATGCTAACACTTATATATGGAAACTAAAAAATATATATATTGTTCTGAAGAACATAGGGGAAGGACAGGAATAAAGATGTAGACATAGAGAATAGACTTGAAGACATGGGGAGGGGGAAGGGTAAGCTGGGACGAAGGGAGAGAGTGGCATGGACATATATACACTACCGAATGTAAAATAGATAGCTAGTGGGAAGAAGCCACATAGCACAGGGAGATAAGCTCCGTGATTTTTGACCACCTAGAGGGATGGGATAGGGAGGGTGCAAGGGCGATGCAAGAGGGAGGGGATATTGGGTTATATGTATACGTGTAGCTGATTCACTTTGTGTTACAGCAGAGACTAACACATCATTGTAAAGCAATTTCAACTTACAACATAATGATTTAATATTTGTATATATATTCCAAAATGATCACCATGATCAATCTTAACGTTCATTACCATACATGGTTATTTAAAATATTTTTTGTGTTGGGTTGTTGTGTTGCATGCAGGCTTTCTCTAGTTGCTTTGAGTAATGGATACTATTCGTTGGGTGTGCAGGTTTCTCATTGCAGTGACTTCTCTTGTTGCAGAGCATGGGCTCTGGGCACGTGGGAGGCTGCAGCCCATGGCTCAGTAGTTGTGGCATGAGGCCCTAGAGCACATGGGCTTCAGTAGTTGCAGCACAAGGCCCCAGTCGTTGTGCCTTGTGGGGGCCCTAGAGGGCAGGCTCAGTAGTTGTGGTGCATGGGTTTTGTTGCTCTGTGGCATTTGGAATCTTCCTGAACCAGGGATCAAACCCATGTCCCCTGCTTTGGCATGAGGATAATTTTATTTTAAACATCTTTATTGGAGTATAATTGCTTTAAAATGTGTGTTAGTTTCTGTGTATAACAAAGAAAATCAGCTATATGTATACATATATACCCATTTCCCCTCCCCCTTGAGCCTCTCTCCCACTCTTGCTATCCCACAACTCTAGGTTGTCACAAGACACTGAGCTAATCTCCCTGTGCCATGCAGCTTTTCCCCACTAGCTATCTATTTTACACTTGATAGTGTAAATATGTCAATGCTATTCTCTCACTTTGTCCCAGCTTACACTTTCCCCTCCCCATGTCCTCAAGTCCATTTTCTGCATCTGTGTCTTTATTCCTGTCCTGCCCCTAGGTTCATCAGAACAATTTTGGGGGGAGTTATGTGTTAGAATATGGCATATGTTTTTCTTTTTCTTACTTACTTCACTCTATTGTAAGTAGTGCTTCAATGAACATTGTAGTACATGTCTATTTTTGAATTATGATTTACTCAGGGTATATGCCCAGTAGTGGGATTGCTGGGTTATATTGTAGCTCTATTTTTAGTTTTTAAGGAACCTCCATACTGGTCTCCATAGTAGCTGTAACAATTTATATTCCCACCAACAATGCAAGAGGGTCCCCTTTTCTCCACACTCTCCCCAGCATTTATTTTCGGTAGAATTTTTGATGATGGCCTGAAGGTTGTGAGGTGATACTTCATTGTGGTTTTGATTTGCATTTCTCTAATGATTAGTAATGTTGAGCATCCTGTCATATGTTTGTTGGCAATCTGTATACCTTCTTAGGAAAATGTCTATTTAGATTTTTCGCCCATTATTGGATTGGGATTTTTTTTTATTTTGTTTTTGATATTGAGCTGCATGAGCTGCTTATATATTTTGGGTATTAATCATTTGTCAGTTGCTTTTTTGCAAATATTTTCTCCCATTCTGAGGGTTTTCTTTTCATCTTGCTTATCTTTCCTTTTGGTGCAAAAGCTTTTAAATTTCATTAGGTCCCATTAGTTTATTTGTTTTGTTTGTTTAATTTCCGTTTCTCTAGGAGGTGGGTCAAAGAGGATCTTGCTGTGATTTATGTCATAGAGTGTTCTGTCTTTGTTTTCCTCTAAGAGTTTTATAGTGTCTGGCTTTCCACTTATGTCTTTAATCCATTTTGATTTTATTTTTGTATACAATGTTAGTAAGTGTTATAATTTCATTTTTATACATGTAGCTCTCCAGCTTTCCCAGCACCACTTATTGAACAGGTTGTCTTTTCTCCATTGTATATTCTTACATCACAGATAAGGTGACCATATGTGCGTGGGTTTATCTCTGGGATTTCTATCCTGTACCATTGACCTATATCTGTTTTTGTGCAGGTATTATACTGTATTCATTACTGTACCTTTGTGGTGTAGTCTGAAGTCAGGGAGGCTGATTCCTCCAGCTCCATTTTCCTGTCTCATGATTGCTTTGGCTCTTCGGGGTCTTTTGTGTTTCCATAAAAACTGTGAAATTTTTGTTCTAGTTCTGTGAGAAATGCCACTTGTAGTTTGATAGGGATTGCATTGAATCTGTAGATTGCTTTGGGTAGTATAGTCATTTTCACAATGTTGATTCTTCCAATCCAAGAACATGGTGTATCTCTCTGTCTTTTTCTATTGTCTTTAATTTCTTTCATCAGTGTCTTATAGTTTTCTGTATGCAGGTCTTTTGTCTCCTTAGGTAGGTTGATCCCTGGGTATTTTATCCTTTTTGTTGCAATGGTAAATGGGAGTGTTTCCTGAATTTCTCTTTCAGATTTTCATCATTAATGTATACGAATGCAAGAGATTTCTGTGCATTAACTTTGTATCCTGCTACTTTATCAAATTCATTGATTAGCTCTAGTACTTTTCTGGTAGCATATTTAGGATTCTCTATGCATAGTATCATATCATCTGCAAACAGTGACAGTTTTACTTCTTCTTTTCTGATTTGGATTCCTTTTATGTCTTTTTCTTCTCTGATTGCTCTGACTAAAACTTCTAAAACAATGTTGAATAAGAGTGGTGAGAGTAGGCAACCTTATCTTGTTCCTGATCTAGTGGAAATTGTTTCAGTTTTTCACCATTGAGGACGATGTTGGCTGTGGGTTTGTCATATATGGCCTTTCTTATGTTGAGGTAAGTTCCTCTATGCCTACATTCTGAAAGGTTTTTATCATAAATGGGTGTTGAATTTTGTTGAAAGATTTTTCTGCATCTATTGATATGATCATATGGTTTTTCTCCTTCAATTTGTTAATATAGTGTGTCAGATTGATTGTTTTCATATATTGAAGAGTCATTGCATTCCTGGTATAAACCCTAGTTGAGCATGTTGTATGATCTTATTTATGTGTTGTTGGATTCTGTTTGCTAGTATTTTCTTGAAGATTTTTGCATGTCTGTTCATCAGTGATATTGGCCTGTAGTTTTCTTTTTTTATGACATCTTTTTCTGGTTTTGGTATTATCGTGATGGTGGCCTTGTAGATTGAGTTTGGGAGTTTTCCTCCGTCTGCTATATTTTGGAAGAGTTTGAGAAGGATAGGTGTTAGCTCTTCTCTAAATGTTTGATAGAATTCACCTCTGAAGCCATCTGGTATATAGCTGTTTGTTGGAAGATTTTTAACCACAGTTTCAATTTCAGTGCTTGGAATTAGTTCATATTTTCTATTTCTTCCTCGTTCAGTATTGGAAGGTTGTACTTTTCTAAGAATTTACCCATTTCTTCCAGGTTGTCCATTTTATTGGCATATAGTTGCTTGTAGGAATCTCTCATGATCTTTTTTAATTCTGCAGAGTCAGTTGTTACTTCTCCATTTTCAATTCTGCTTCTGTTGAGTTGAGCCTTCTCCCTGTTTTTCTTGATGAGTTTGGCTAATGCTTACCAATTTATCTTCTCAAAGAACCAGCTTTTAGTTTTTTTGATCTTTGTTATTGTTTACTTCATTCCTTTCTCTTTTCTTAACATCTTTATTGGAGTATAATTGCTTTATACGGTATATTAGTTTCTGCTTTATAATAAACTGAATCAGCTATACATACACATATATTCCTATATCTCCTCCCTCTTGCGTCTCTCTTCTACCCTCCCTATCCCACCCCTTTAGGTGGTCACAAAGCACTGAGCTGATCTCCCTGTGCGATGTGGCTGCTTCCCACTAGCTAGCTATTTCACATTTTGTCATGTATAATTGTCCAGGACACTCTCTCACTTTGTTCTAGCTAAACTTTACCCCTCCCCATGTCCTCAACTCCATTCTCTATGTCTGAGTCTTTATTCCTGTCCTGCCCCTAGGTTCTTCAGAACGTTTTTTTTTTGTTTGTTTTGTTTTTTACATTATATATATATATATATATATATATATATATATATATATATGTCAGCATACAGTATTTGTTTTTCTCTTTCTGACTTACTTCACTCTGTATTACAGACTCAGTCCATCAACCACACTACAAATAACTAACTCTCATTTATTTTATGGCTGAGTAATATACCATGGTATATATGTGTCATGTAGTCTTTATCCATTCATCTGTCGATGTACACTTAGGATCTTTCCAGGTCCTGGCTATTGTAAATATAGCTGCAATGAACATTGTGGCACATGACTCTTTCTGAATTATGGTTTCCTCGGGATATATGCCCAGTAGTGGGATTCCTGTTTCGTATGCTAGTTCTATTTTTAGTTTTTTAAGGAACATCCATACTGTTCCCCATAGTGGCTGTATCAATTTACATTCCCACCAACAGTGCAAGAGAGTTCCTTTTTTTCCACATCCTCTCCAGCATTTATTCTTTGTAGATTTTTTTGTTGATGGCCATTCAGACTGGTATGAGGTGATACCTCACTGTAGTTTTGATTTGCATTTCTCTAATGATTAGTGATGTTAAGCATCATTTCATGTATTTGTTAGCAATCTGTATATCTTCTTTGAGAAATGTCTATTTAGATCTTCTGTCCATTTTTGGATTGAGTTTTTTATTTTTGTCATATTGAGCTGAATGAGCCACTTGTAAATTTTGCCGATTAATGCTTTGTCAGTTGCTTCATTTGCAAATATTTTCTCCCATTCTGAGGGTTGTCTTTGTGTCTTGTTTGTGGTTTCTTTTGCTGTGCAGAACTTTTAAAATTTCATTAAATTCCAATTGTTTTTTTTTTTAATTTCCATTTCTCTCTGAGCCGTGTCAAAAAGGGTCTTGCTGTGATTTATTTCATAGGGTGTTCTGCCTAAGTTTTCCTTTAAGAGTTTTATAGTGTCTGGCCTTACATTTAGGTCTTTAATACATTTGGAGTTGATTTCTGTGTATAGTGTTAGGTAGTGTTCTAATTTCATTCTTTTATATGTGGCTGTCCAGTTTTCCCAGCACCATTAAGTGAAGAGGTTTTCTTTTCTACATTGTGTATTCTTGCCACCTTTATCAAAATATGGTACCTGTATGTGTGTGGGTTTATCTATGTGTTTTCTATCCTGTTCCATTGGTCTATGTTTCTGTTTTTGTGCCAGAACCATACTGTCTTGATCACTGTAGCTTTGTAGTATAGTTTGAAGTCCAGGAGTCTGATTCCTCGAGCTCCGTATTTCTTTCTCAAGATTGATATGTCTATTCGGGTTTTTTTGTGTTTCCATACAAATTGTGAAATTTTTTGTTCTAGTTCTGTGAAAAATGTCAGTGATAGTTTGATAGAGATTGCATTGAATCTGTAGATTGCTTTGGGTAGTAGAGTCATTTTCACAAAGTTGATTCTTCCAATACAATCCAATGCCCAGTAATGGGATTCCTGGGTCATATGGTAGTTCTATTTGTAGTTTTTAAGGAACCTCCATATTGTTCTCCATAGTGTCTGTACAAATTCACATTCCCACCAGGAGTGCAGGAGTGTTCCTTTTTCTCCACACCCACTCCAGCATTTATTGTTTGTAGATTTTTTGATGATGGCCATTCTGGCTGTTGTGAGATGATATCTCATTGTAGTTTTGATTTGCATTTCTCTAATGATTAATGATGTTCAGCATTGTTTCATGTGTTTGTTGCCAGTCTGTATATCTTCTTTGCAGAAATGTCTATTTAGGTCTTCTGCCCATTTTTGGATTGGGGTTTTTATTTTTTTCTTATTGAGCTGCATGAGCTGTTTGTAAATTTGGAAATTAATCCTTTGTCAGTTGCTTCATTTGCAAATATTTTCTCCCATTCTGAGGGTTGTCTTTTGGTCTTGCTTATGGTTTCCTTTGCTGTGCAAAAGTTTTCCAGTTTCATTAGGTCCCATTTGTTTATTTTTCTTTCCATTTTTCTAGGAGGTGGGTCAAAAAGGATCTGGCTGTGATTTATGTCAAGAGTGTTCTGCCTATGTTTTCCTCTAAGAGTTTGATAGTTTCTGGGCTTACATTTAGGTCTTGAATCCATTTTGAGCTTATATTTGTGTATGGTGTTAGGGAGTGATCTAATCTCATACTTTTACATGTATCTGTCCAGTTTTCCTAGCACCACTTATGAAGAGGCTGTCCTTTCTACACTGTACATTCCTGCCTTCTTTATCAAAGATAAGGTGACCATATGTGCGTGGGTTTATCTCTGGAATTTCTATCCTGTTCCATTGATCTATCTTTCTGTTTTTTGTGCCAGTACCATACTGTCTTGATAACTGTAGCTTTGTAGTATAGTCTGAAGTCAGAGAGCCTGATTCCTCCAGCTCTGTTTTTCATTCTCAAGATTGCTTTGGCTCTTTTGGGTCTTTTGTGTTTCCATGCAAATTGTGAAATTTTTTGTTCTAGTTCTGTGAAAAATGCCACTGGTAGTTTGATAGGGATTGCATTGAATCTGTAGATTGATTTGGGTAGTAGAGTCATTTTCACAAAGCTGATTCTTCCAATCCAAGGACATGGTATATTCTCCATCTATTTGTATCATCTTTAATTTCTTTCATCAGTGTCTTATAATTTTCTGCATACAGGTCTTTTGTCTCCTTAGGTAGGTTTATTCCTAGATATTTTATTCTTTTTGTTGCAATGGTAAATGGGAGTGTTTTCTTGTTTTCAATTTCAGATTTTTCATCATTAGTGTATAGGAATGCCAGAGATTTCTGTGCATTAATTTTGTATCCTGCAACTTTACCAAATTCATTGATTAGCTCTAGTAGTTTTCTGGTAGCATCTTTAGGATTCTTTATGTATAGTATAATGTCATCTGCAAACAGTGACAGCTTTACTTCTTCTTTTTCAATTTGGGTTCCTTTTATTTCCTTTTCTTCTCTGATTGCTGTGGCTAAAACTTCCAAAACTATATTGAATAACAGTGGTGAGAGTGGGCAACCTTGTCTTGTTCCTGATCTTAGTGGAAATGCTTTCAGTTTTTCACCATTGAGGATGATGTTGACTGTGGATTTGTCAAATATGGCCTTTATTATGTTGAGGAAAGTTCCCTCTATGCCTACTTTCTGCAGGGTTTTTATCATAAATGGTTGTTTAATTTTGTCAAAAGATTTCTCTGCCTCTACTGAGATGATCATATGGTTTTTCTCCTTCAATTTTTTAAGATGGTTTATCACTTTGATTGATTTGCGTATATTGAAGAACCCTTGAATTACTGGAATAAACCCCACTTGATCATGGTGTATGATCCTTTTACTGTGCTGTTGGTTCTGTTTGCTAGTATTTTTTGGAGGATATTTGCATGTATGTTCATCAGTGATATTGGCCTGTAGTGTTCTTTCTTTGTGACATCCTTGTCTGGTTTTGGTATCAAGGTGATGGTGGCCTTGTAGAATGAATTTGGGAGTGTTCCTCCCTCTGCTATATTTTGGAAGAGTTTGAGAAGGATAGGTGTTAGCTCTTCTCTAAATGTTTGATAGAACTCTTTTGTGAAGCCATCTGGTCCTGAGCTTTTGTTTGTTGGAAGATTTTTAATCACAGTTTCAAGTTCAGTGCTTGTGATTTTTCTTTTCATATTTTCTATTTCTTCCTGATTCAGTCTTGGCAGGTTCTAAATATTTGTCCATTTCTTCCAGGTTGTCCATATTATTGGCATAGAGTTTCTTGTAGTAATCTCTCATGATCTTTTCTATTTCTGCAGTGTCAGTTGTGACTTCTCCTTTTTCATTTCTAATTCTATTGATTTGAGTCTTCTCCCTTTTTTTTCTTGGTGAATCTGGCTAATGGTTTATCTATTTTGTTTATCTTCTCGAAGAACCAGCTTTTAGTTTTATTGATCTTTGCTATTGTTTCCTTCATTTCTTTTTCATTTATTTCTGATCTGATTTTTATGATTTCTTTCCTTCTGCTAACTTTGGAGTTTTTTTTTGTTGTTGTTCTTCTTTCTCTAATTGCTTTAGATGAAAAGTTAGGTTGCTTATTCGAGATGTTTCATGTTTCTTAAGGTGGACTTGTATTGTTATAAACTTCTCGCTTGAACTGCTTTTGTTGTATCCCATAGGTTTTGGGTCGTCATGTCTCCATTGTCATTTGTTTCTAAGTATATTTTTATTTGCTCTTTAATTTCTTCAGTGATCACTTCGTTATTAAGTAGTGTATTGTTTAGCCTCCGTGTGTTTGTATTTTTACAGATATTTTCCTGTAATTTATATCTAGTCTCATGGCAATGTGGTCGGAAAAGATACTTGATACAATTTCAATTTTCTTAAATTTACCAAAGCTTGATTTGTGACCCAAGATATGATCTATCCTGGAGAATGTTCCATGAGCACTTGAGAAAAATGTGTATTCTGTTGTTTTTGGATGGAGTGTCCTATAAATATCAATTAAGTCCATCTTGTTTAATGTATCATTTAAAGCTTGTGTTTCCTTATTTATTTTCATTTTGGATGATCTGTCCATTGGTGAAAGTGGGGTGTTAAAGTCCCCTATTATGAATATGTTACTGTCGATTTCCCCTTTTATGGCTGTTAGTATTTGCCTTATGTATTGAGGTGCTCCTATGTTGGGTGCATAGATTTTACAATTGTTATATCTTCTTCTTGGATTGATCCCTTGATCATTATGTAGTGTCCTTCTTGGTCTTTTCTAATAGTCTTTATTTCAAAGTCTATTTTGTCTGATATGAGAATTGCTACTCCAGCTTTCTTTTGGTTTCCATTTGTATGGAATATCTTTTTCCAACTCCTCACTTTCAGTCTGTATGTGTCTCTAGGTCTGAAGTGGGTCTCTTGTAGACAGCATATATATGGGTCTTGTTTTTGTATCCATTCAGCCAATCTGTGTCTTTTGTGGGAGCATTTAATCCATTTACATTTAAGGTTGTTATCGATATGTATGTTCCTATTCCCATTTTCTAAATTGTTTTGGGTTCCTTTTTGTAGGTCTTTTCCTTCTCTTGTGTTTCTTGCCTAGAGAAGTTCCTTTAGCATTTGTTGTAAAGCTGGTTTGGTGGTGCTGAGCTCTGTCAGCTTTTACTTGTCTGTAAAGGTTTTAATTTCTCCATCAAATCTGAATGAGATCCTTGCTGCGTACAGTGATCTTGGTTGCAGGTTTTTCTCCTTCATCACTTTCAATATGTCCTGCCACTCCCTTCTGGCTTGCAGAGTTTCTGCTGTAAGATCAGTTGTTAACCTTTTGGGGATTCCCTTGTGTGTTATTTGTTGTTTTTCCCTTTTTGCTTTTAATATGCTTTCCTTGTATTTAATTTTTGACAGTTTGATCAATATGTGTCTTGGCATATTTCTCCTTGGATTTATCCTCTATGAGACTCTCTGTGCTTCCTGGACTTGATTAACTATTTCCTTTCCCACATTAGGGAAGTTTTCAACTATCATCTCTTCAAATATTTTCTTAGTCCCTTTCTTTTTCTCTTCTTCTGGAACCCCTATAATTCGAATGTTTGTGCATTTAATGTTGTCCCAGAGGTCTCTGAGACTGTCCTCAGTTCTTTTCATTCTTTTTTCTTTACTCTGCTCTGCAGTAGTTATTTCCACTATTTTATCTTCCAGGTCACTTATCTGTTCTTCTGCCTCACTTATTCTGCTATTGATCGCTTCTGGAGAATTTTTCATTTCATTTATTGTGTTGTTCATCGTTGCTTGTTTCCTCTTTAGTTCTTCTAAGTCCTTGTTAAATGTTTCTTGCATTTTGTCTATTCTATTTCCAAGATTTTGGATCATGTTTACTATCATTATTCTCAATTCTTTTTCAGGTACACTGCCTATTTCCTCTTCATTCGTTAGGTGTGGTGGTTTTTATCCTGCTCCTTCATCTGCTGTGTTTTTCTGTCTTCTCATTTTGCTTATCTTACTGTGTTTGGGGTCTCCTTTTTGCAGGGTGGAGGTTTGGAGTTCCCATTGTGTAGACTTCCTTGTGGAGGTGACTAGTGCCTATGTTCTGATGGATGAGGCTGGATCTTTTCTCTCTGGGGCAGGTCCATGTCTGGTGGTGTGTTGTGGGTGTCTGTGGACTTATTATGATTTAATGTAGTCTCTCTGCTAATTGGTGGTGTTGTGTTCCTGTGTTGCCAGTTGTTTGGCATAGGGTGTCCAGCACTGTAGCTTGCTGGTCGTTGAGTGAAGCTGGGTGCTGCTGTTAAGATGCAGATCTCTGGGAGATTTTCGCCATTTGACATTAGGTGGAGCTAGGAGGTCTCTTGTAGACCAGTGTCTTGAAATTGACTCTCCCACCTCAGAGGCACAGCACTGACTCCTGGCTGCAGCACCACATGGCTCAGAATAAAAGGGAGAAAAAGTAGAAAGAAAGAAAGAAAGAAAGAAAGAAAGAAAGAAATAAAGAAAGAAAGAAAGAAAGAAAGAAAGAAAGAAAGAAAGAAGAAAGAAAGAAAGAAAAAAGAAAGGAGGGAGTGAGGGAGGAAGGGATAGAGGGAGGGTGGAAGGAAGTAAGGAAAGAGAGAAAGAAGATAAAATAAAATAAGATAAAATAAAGTTAGTAAATAAAAAATGATTATTAACAAAAAATTTCCTTTTTAAAAACAAAAAAACTGACGGATAGAAACCTAGGACAAATGGTGGAAGCAAAGCTATACAGACAAAATCTCATGCAGAAGCATACACACTCACAAAAAGAGAAAAAGGGGAAAAAATCATAAATCTTGCTCTCAAAGTCCACCTCCTCAATTTGGGATGATTTGTTGTCTATTGAGGTATTCCACAGATGCAGTGTACATTAAGTTTTTGTGGAGCTTTAATCTGCTGTTTCTGAGGCTGCTGGGAGGGATTTCACTCTCTTTTCTTTGTTCGCACAGCTCCCGGGGGCTCAGCTTTGAATTTGGCCCCGCCTCTGCGTGTAGGTCGCTGGAGGGCGTCTGTTTTTTGCTCAGACGGGGACGGGGTTAAAGGACCAGCTGCTTCGGGGGCTCTGGCTCACTCAGGCCGGTGGGAGGGAAGGGTACGGAGTGTGGGGCGAGCCTGCAGCGGCAGAGGCCGGCGTGTTGTTGCACCGGCCTGAGGCGTGCCGTGCATTCTCCCGGGGAAGTTGTCCCTGGATCCCGGGACCCTGGCAGTGGCGGGCTGCACAGGCTGCCCGGAAGGGGGGTGTGGATAGTGACCTGTGCTTGCACACCGGCTTCTTGGTGGAGGCAGCAGCAGCCTTAGTGTCTCATGCCCGTCTCTGGGGTCCGCGCTGTTAGCCGCGTCTCGCACACGTCTCTGGAACTCCTTTAAGCAGCACTCTTAATCTTCTCTCCTTGCACACCAGGAAACAAAGAGGGAAGAAAAAGTCTCTTGCCTCTTCGGCAGGTCCAGAATTTTTCCCGGACTCATCTCGGCTAGCCGTGGGTGCACTAACCCCCTGCAGTCTGTGTTCACGCAGCCAACCCCAGTGCGCCCCCTGCGTTCCCCTCAAAGCCCTGAGCCTCAGTTCCCAGCCCTGCCCGCCCCGGCGGGTGAGCAGACCAGCCTCTCGGGCTGGTGAGTGCTGGTCGGCACCGATCCTCTGTGCGGGAATCTCTCCGCTTTGCCCCCCGCACCCCTGTTGCTGTGCTCTCCTCCGCGGCTCCGAAGCTTCCCCCCTCTGCCACCCACTGTCTCCGCCCACGAAGGGGCTTCCTAGTATGTGGAAACCTTTCCTCCTTCACAGCTCCCTCCCACTGGTGCAGGTACGGTCCCTATCCTTTTGTCTCTGTTTCTTCTTTTGCCCTACCCAGTTACGTGGGGAGTTTCTTGCCTTTTGGGAAGTCTGAGGTCTTCTGCCAGCGTTCAGTAGGTTTTTCTGTAGGAGTTCTTTCACGTGTAGATGTATTTCTGATGTATCTGTGGTGAGGAAGGTGATTTCCACGTCTTACTCTTCCACCATCTCCCCTCGTCCCCCAGTTTTGTTCTTTTTCACGTTTCATCTTATCAGATTCCTTTTTTATTCCATACACATTTTAATATTGTTTGTTCTATTTCTTTGAAAAATGCCATTGGAAGTTTGATAAGAATTGCATTAAATCTGTATTTGTTTGTGGTAGTAAAGACAACATTAATTTTTTCATTCATGAGCATGGAATATCTTTCAATTTTGTTGTCTCTGCTTCAGTTCTTTTTACTAAATTATAGTTTTTATTTTACCAACTTTTACTTTCTTGGT
The DNA here is from genome assembly GCF_949987515.2 of Delphinus delphis. Taxonomy (NCBI): domain Eukaryota; kingdom Metazoa; phylum Chordata; class Mammalia; order Artiodactyla; family Delphinidae; genus Delphinus; species Delphinus delphis. The sequence goes on from NC_082705.1 coordinate 2,497,685, forward strand.
TAAATTTATTCCTAGGTAATTTACTCCTTTTGATGCAATTGTGAATGGAATTGATTTCTTAACTTCTTTAATAGTTTGATATTACTTGTACAAATGTAACAAATTTTTGTATATCAATTGTGTATATTGAAACATTAATTCATTCATTATTTCTAAAGTTTTTTGGGTCCAAATTTTGAACTTTAGGCTTCTCTACTTAATATCATGTCTTCTGCAAATAGTTGTAGTCTTACTTCTTTCTTTCCAATTTAAACACTTTTATTTCTTTTTCACCTGAATGCTCAGTCTAGAACTTCTAATGCTATGTTGAATAAATGAGTTAAAATTTGGCATTTTTGTCTTGTTCCAGATCTTACAGAGAAACCTTTTAGGTCTTCACCATTGTGTATGGTAGCTGTGGGCTTTTCATATATGACTTTTAATATAATGAGCTATGTTCCAGCCATACTCATTTTTGAAGTGTTTTCATTATAAGTGGATGTTTTATTTTGTTATATAACTTCTGTGTGTCTCTTGAGATGAGCGTATGATTTTTATATTACATTATATTAATTTCTGTATCACGCTAATTGATTTGTTTATGTTAAACCATTATTGCACACCTGGAATTAATTGTACTTTAAAATGTTGTATGATTCTTTTTTTTTATTTCCCTCCATTCATCTAGTAATATTATAACAAATTTAATTTTCTAATGATAAAACCTTGCTTTATTGAGATAAACTCAATTTTGTCATTATATATTATCATTTTTATATGCTGTTAAATTTGATTAGCCTTTCTTTTTGCTTATGTTGGCATTTGAAGTATAAACTCTCCAAGTACTGCTTTAGCTTCATCTCACACATTTTGATTGGCACTACTTTTTATTATCATTCATTTAAAAATATTCTCTAATTTCTATAAACATTTCTTCTTTGAACCAATTATTTAGCAGTGTTTTCCCATTCTAAAAATTCTTTTAAAATTACCATTTAATCATTGATTCCTTCTTTTTAAAATTATTTTTATTTGTTTGAATTTTATTTTATTTATTTCTTTATACAGCAGGTGCTTATTAGTTATCCATTTTATACATATTAGTATATCTATGTCAATCCCAATCTCCCAATTCATCATACTCCCACGACCCCCACTGCTTACCCCCTTTGGTGTCCATACGTTTCTTCTCTACATCTGTGTCTCAGTTTCTGCCCTGCAAACCGGTTCATCTGTATCATTTTTCTAAGTTCCTCATATATGTGTTAATATATGATATTTGTTTTTCTCTTTATGACTAACTTCACTCTGTATGACAGTCTCTAGATCCATCCACGTCTGTACAAATCACCCAATTTCGTTCCTTTTTATGGCTGCATAATATTCCATTGTATATATGTACCACATCTTCTTTATCCATTCATCTGCCATTGGGCACTTAGGTTGCTTCCACATCCTGGCTATTGTAAATAGTGCTGCAATGAACATTGGAGTGCATGTGTCTTTTTGAATTATGGTTTTCTCTGGGTATATGTCCAGTAGTGGGATTGCTGGGTCACATGGTAATTCCATGTTTAGTTGTTTAAGCAACCTCCATACTGTTCTCCATAGTGGCTGTATCAATTTACATTCCCACCAACAGAGCGAGTTGGTTCCCTTTTCTCCACACGCTCTCCAGCATTTGTTGTTTGTAGATTTTCTGATGATGCCCATTCTAACTGGTGTGGGTGATACCTCATCATTGTTTTGATTTCCATTTCTCTAATAATTGGTGATGTCGAACAGCTTTTCATGTGCTTCTTGGCCATCTGTATGTCTCCCTTGGAGAAATGTCTATTTAGGTGTTCTGCCGACTTTTGGATTGGGTTGTTTGTTTTTTTAGTATTGAGCTGCATGAGCTGTTTATATATTTTGGAGATTAATCCTTTGTGTGTTGATTCATTTCAAATTATTTTCTTCCATTCTGAGGGTTGTGACCCAAGATATGATCTATCCTGGAGAATGCTCCATGAGAACTTTAGAAGAAAGTGTATTCTGTTGTTTTGGGATGGAATGTCCTATAAATATCAATTAAGTCCATCTCGTTTAATGTATCATTTAAAGCTTGTGTTTCCTTATTTATTTTCATTTTGGATGATCTGTCCATTGATGAAAGTGGGGTGTTAAAGTACCCCTACTATGATTGTGTTAGTATTTGCCTTATGTATTGAGGTGCTCCTTATGTATTGAGGTGCATAAGTATTTACAATTGTTACATCTTCTTCTTGGATCAATCCCTTGATCATTATGTAGTGTCCTTCATTGTCTCTTGTAATAGTTTTTACTTTAAAGTCTGTTTTCTCTGATATAAGAATTGCTGCTCCATCTTTCTTTTGATTTCCATTTGCATGGAATATCTTTTTCCATCTCCTCACTTTCAGTCTGTATGTGTCTCTAGGTCTGAAGCAGGTCTCTTTTAGACAGCCTATATACAGGTCTTCTTTTTGTATACATTCAACCAGTCTATGTCTTTTGGTTGGAGCATTTAATCCATTTTCATTTAAGGTAATTATTGATATGTATGTTCCTATTCCCATTTTCTTAATTGTTTTGGGTTCGTTATTGTAGGTCTTTTCCTTCTCTTGTGTTTCTTGCCTAGAGAAGTTCCTTTAGCATTTGTTGTAAAGCTGGTTTGGTGGTGCTGATTTCTCTTAGCTTTTGCTTGTCTGTAAAGGTTTTAATTTCTTCATCGACTCTGAATGAGATCCTTGCTGGGTAGAGTAATCTTGGTTGTAGGTTCTTCCCTTTCATCACTTTAAATATGCCCTGCCACTCCTTTCTGGCTTGCTGAGTTTCTGCTGAAAGATCAGCTGTTAACCTTTTGAGCTTCCCTTGTATGTTGTTTGTTGTTTTCCCCTTGCTGCTTTTAATATTTTTTCTTCGTATTTAATTTTTGATAGTTTGATTAATACATGTCTTGGTGTGTTTCCTCTTGGATTCATCCTGTATGGGACTCTCTGTGCTTCCTCAACTTGATTAACTATTTCCTTTCCCATATTAGGGAAGTTTTCAACTATAATCTCTTTAAACGTTTTCTCAGTCCCTTTCTTTTTCTCTTCTTCTTCTGGAACCCCTATAATTAGAATGTTGGTGCATTTAATGTTGTCCCAGAGGTCTCTGAGACTGTCCTCAGTTCTTTTCATTCTTTTTTCTTTATTCTGCTCTGCAGTAGTTATTTCCACTATTTTATCTTCCAGGTCACTTATCTGTTCTTCTGCCTCACTTATTCTGCTATTGATCTCTTCTAGAGAATTTTTAATGTCATTATTGTGTTGTTCATCACTGTTTGTTTGCTCTTTAGTTCTTCTAGGTCCTTGTTAAATGTTTCTTGTGTTTTCTCTATTCTATTTCCAAGATTTTGGATCACCTTTACTATCATTATTCTGAATTCTTTTTCAGGTAGAGTGCCTATTTCCTATTCATTTGTTAGGTCTGGTGGGTTTTGCTTGTTCCTTCATCTGCTGTATGTTTTTCGTCATCTCATTTTGCTTAAGTTACTGTGTTTGGGGTCTCCTTTTCACAGTCTGCATGTTCGTAGTTCCTGTTGTTTTTTATGTCTGTCTCCAGTGGGTAAGGTTCGTTCAGTGGGTTATGTAGGCTTCGTGGTGGAGGGGACTAGTGCCTGTGTTCTGGTGGATGAGGCTGAATCTTGTCTTCTGGTGGGCAGGTCCACGTGTGTTGGTGTGATTTGGGATGTCCGGGGCCTTATTATGATTTTAGGCAGCCTGTCTGCTAATGGATAAGGTTGTGTTCCTGTCTTCCTAGTTGTTTGGCATAGGGTTTCCAGCATTGTAGCTTGCTGGTCGTTGAGTGCAGCTGGGTCTTGGTGTTGAGATGGAGATCTCTGGGAGATTTTTGCTGTTTGATATTACATGGAGCTGGGAGGTCTCTTGTTGACAAGTGTCCTGAATTTGGCTCTCCCACCTCAGAGGCACAGCCCTGACGCCTGACTGGAGCACTAAGAGCCTTTCATCCACCCGGGTCAGAATAAAAGGGAGAAAAATGAATGAAAGGAAGGAAGGAAGGAAGGAAGGAAGGAAGAAAGAAAGAAAGAAAGAAAGAAAGAAAGAAAGAAAGAAAGAAAGAAAGAAAGAAAGAAAGAATAAGATAAAATAAAGTAAAATAAAATAAAATAAAGTTATTAAAAGAGAAAACAATTACTAAGAAAAACCTTTTTTAAGTAATAAATAAAAAAAGGACAGACAGAACCCTAGGACAATTGGTAAAAGCAAAGCTATACAGACAAAATCACTCACAGAAGTATACACACACACACTCACAAATAGAGAAAAAGGGGGAAAAAATATATATCTTTGCTCCCAAAGTCCACCTCCTCTATTTGGGATGATTCATTGTCTATTCAGGTATTCCACAGAAGCAGGTTACATCAAGTTGATTGAGGAGATTTAATCCGCTGCTCCTGAGGCTGCTGGGAGAGATTTCCCTTTCTCTTCTTTGTTCGCACAGCTCCTGGGGTTCAGCTTTGGATGTGGCCCCGCCTCTGCGTGTAGGTCTCATGAGGACATCTGTTCTTCGCTCAGACACGATGGGGTTAAAGGAGCAGCTGTTTCAGGGGCTCTGGCTCACTCAGGCCGGGGGGAGAGGTAGGGGTACAGATGTGGGGTGAGCCTGCGGTGGCAGAGTCTGGCGTGACATTGCAGCAGCCTGAGGCAGGCCGTGCATTCTCCCGGGGAATTTGTCCCTGGATCCCGGGAACCTGGCAGTGGCGGGCTGCACAACCTCCTGGGAGGGGCGGTGTGAAGAGTGACCTATGCTCGCACACAGGCTTCTGGGTGGCGGCAGCAGCAGCCTTAGCGTCTCATGCCCATCTCTGGGGTCCTCGCTTTCAGCCACGGCTTGCGCCCATCTCTGGAGCTCCTTTAAGCAGCACTCTTAATCCCCTCTCCTTGCGCACCAGGAAACAAAGAGGCAAGAATAAGTCTCTTGCCTCTTCAGCAGGTCCAGAGGTTTCCCCGGACTCCCTCCCGGCTAGCCGTGGTACACTAACCCCTTCAGGCTGTGTTCACGCTGCCAGTCCTCTCCCTGTGCTGTGACCGAAGCCCGAGTCTCAGCACCCAGTCCGCCCGCCCCAGCAGGTGAGCAGACAAGCCTCTCGGGCTGGTGAGTGCTGGTCGGCACCAATCCTCTGTGTGAAAATCTCTCCGCTTTGCCCTCTGCACCCCTGTTTCTGCACTCTCCTCTGTGGCTCCGAAGATTTCCCCCTCAGCCACCCGCAGTCTCTGCCCTCAAAGGGGCTCCTAGTGTGTGGAAGCCTTTCCTGCTTCACAGCTCCCTCCCACTGGTGCAGGTCCAATCCCTATTCTTTTGTCTCTGTTTTTTCTTTTTTCTTTTGCCCTACTCAGCTATGTGGGGGAGTTTCTTGCCTTTTGGGAGGTCTGAGGTCTTCTGCCAGCGTTCAGTAGTTGTTCTGTAGGAAGTTGTTCCACGTGTAGATGTATTTCTGGTGTATCTGTGGGGAGGAAGGTGATCTCAACGTCTTACTCTTCCACCACCTTCGATTGTCCATAAACTTGTTTTTAAGTATTTATTTCTTCTAGGTGGTATTTTCAAGTGGAATTTTCTTCTTTTTTTTTTTTTTTTGCTGTAGAGGTATTTTAGTTTTTTCTTTTCAAAATGTAAATCCTTTTTTTCCCCTTTCTATAGGAATGTAAATTCATTTTAACACTGCAGGAATCACCCATGAGTGAGTCTTCATTACTGTTTCAATATCTGTTTCCTGTTAAGGGAAGGGGATGTCTACGGAGAAATAAAGTTGTCCCAAATGTGACCTAGCTGGTATTGGGACTAATTTCTTTCCTTCTTTGATCTTGGCAGGGGAACTCTGCAACTCCTTCTGGTTCACTCATGGTCACCTGACCAGGACTGAGGCAAAACTCCCAATTACAGAGGTATTGGGTAGGCTTGTTTTTTAAAAAACTTTTTGCAGAAATTATATTTCACTGTAGGTTATTACAAGGTAGTGGGTATAATTCCCTGTGCTGTATATTATATTCTTGTTTCTTATCTATTTTAATAGTTGTTTAATAGCAGCTTGTATCCATTAATCCCATACCCCTAATTTGTCGCTTTCCCCTACTCTGTCACCTTTGGTAACCACCAATTTCTTTTCTATATCTGAGTCTGTTTCTGTTTTGCAGATACAGCCACTGTATTATTATTACTATTATTATTATTGAATTACACATGCAAGTGGTATCAGACACTATTTGTCTTTTTCTGTCTGACTTATTTCACTAAGCATGATATTCTCTAGGTCCATACATATTGTTGCAAATCGCAGGATTTCATTCTGTTTCTGTAACTGACTGATATCCCATTGTGTGTGTGTATATATACATATATATTTATATATATACAAATATCACATTTCTTAATCCAGTTGTCTGTTGATGGACACGTAGGTTGCTTCCATATCTTGGCTATTGTAAATAATGCGGTTGTGAACATTGGGGTACATGCATCTTTTCAAATTAGTGTTTTCATTCTTGTTCTGGATATATACAGGAGTGGGATTGCTGAGTCATATATGGTAGCTCTATTTTTAGTTTATATAAGAAACTTCCATACTGGTCTCCACAGTGATGCACCAGTTTCCATTCCCACCAACAGCATACGAGAGTTCCATTTCTCCACATTCTCACCAACATTTTGTTGTTTCTAGACTTTCTGATCATGGCCATATCTTCTCCCATTCCATAGGTTGTCTTTTTGTTTTGTGGATGATTTCCTTTGATGTACAAAAGTTTTTATGCTTAATTGGGTCCCATTTGTTTATTTTTGCTTTTATTTCTTTTGCCTTAGGAGAGTGATCCAAACAAATATTGCTACAGTTCATGTCAAAGAGTGTTTCACCTCTATTCTCTTCCAGGAGTTTTATGATTTCTGGGCTTTCATGTAGGTCTTTAAACTATTTTGGTTTGTTTTTGTGTACAGTGGGAGGAAATGTTCTAATCTCATTGATTTACATGCAGCTGTCCAGATTTTCCAGCACCACTTGCTGAAGAGACTGTCTTTTCTCCATTGTTATTCTTGCCTCCTTTTTCATAGGTTAATTGACTATAGGTGTGTGGGTTTATTTCTGGTCTCTCTATTCTCTTTCATTGATCTATGTGAGTGTTTTTGTGCTAATTTAGTGTCATTTTGATTATTGTAGCTTTGTAATGTAGTCTGAAATCAAGGAGTGTGATACTTCCAGCTTTGTTCTTTTCTCTCAAGATTGTTTTGGCAACTTGGTGTCTTTTGTGGTTCCATATAAATTTTGTGATTATTTGTTTTAGTTCTGTGACAAATGTCCTGATATTTTGATAGCAATAGCTTTAAATTGTAGATTGTTTTGAGCAGTATGGCCCTTTTAATAATATTAATTCTTCCAACCAAAGAGCATAGGTTATCTTTCCGCTTCTTTACATCGTCTTTAATTCATCAGTATTTTATAGTTTTCAGAGTATAGGTCTTTCACCTCCTTTGTTAAGTTTATTCCTAGATATTTAATTTATTTTTTGATCAAATTTTAAACAGGATTGTTTTCTTGCTTTCTTTTTCTGATATTTCATTGTTATTGTATAGAAAAGCAACAGTTCTGAATATTAATCTTGTATCTTGTAAGTTTACTGAATTCATTTATTAGTTTTAATAGTTTTTTGGTGAAGACATTAGAGTTTTCCATATAGAGTATCTTGTCACCTGCAAATAATGACAGTTTTATGTCTTCCCTTCCAGTTTGGATGGTTTTAATTTCTTTTTCCTGTCTGATTGCTCTGGCCAGGTACTCAATACTAAGTTGAATAGAAGAGGCAAGAGTGGGCATCTTTGTTTTCGTTCTCATTCTAGAGGAAAGTCTTTTGGCTTTTCACCATTGAGTACTTATGTTGGCTGGCTTGGTCATTAATAGCCTTCATCATTTTGAGATAAGTTCCCTTTATACCAATTTTGATTAAAGTTTTTATCATGAATGAATATTCAAATTTGTCAAATGCTTTTCCTGCATGTGCCCAGTGGCTTTGTTGGGAGAGCTCAATCTGATGTGATCACTAGTCATGTCTTTCCTCAGGGTGTGCTGGCAGCTATCACCTTGGTAGGTGGTGGGACTGGACATGGAGGGCCTAGAGCCAGAGCCAGTTTGAACCAGGGCTTCTCTTCTGTTCAGTGACTATTACTGCCCTATCCAAGGTGTGGTCAGGTCCCATGTTGCTGGAGTAGTGTAAGAGAAAGAGGAACTTTCTCCTGAAAGTGAGTGCCAGAAATGGCTGCCTCTGCCCCATGCAGATACCTCTTTAAGGTCTGAGGTGCCTCTGCCTTCCACGGCCAAGTTCTGTCCTTGGCTTGCCAGCTTACTGTGGAGCTGTGACATGCAACAAGCCTACTAGGGCGTTTGCTTGGATCAGTCTGCAGAATCAATGCGCCCAGGGGTTCACGAGAAATCAGCCAGCCACCTGTGTCTTCTCAATCCATGCTGTAAATCCTGCCTGAGGGCAAGGCAGCACACAATCACCTCTCAGGTGTGGAGTGTCAGATTCTCCAGCCTTTCTGTTTGTCTCAGCAGTTTTCCTTGCAGCCAGGCCTCACAGTGCTTGTCTCCTCCATGTGGGACCCAGTCTTTGGCTTGACCTGCTCATTCCCTAGGGTAGGTCTTTGCCTGTGTAGCCTCACTTTTCTTCTTATTCCCCTCCCAGTGTCACAGGTCCCAACTCAGTACTTTTCCCCCTTCCTCTCTGATTATGTGGGAGTCTTTCTGGTAGTCTTTTTTCTGTAGGGGGTTCTTTTTTTTTTTTAACGTGTTTATTGGAGTATAATAGCTTTACAATGGTGTGTTAGTTTCTGCTGCATAACGAAGTGAATCAGCCATACATATACATGTATCCCCATGGCCCCTCCCTCTTGTGTTTCCCTCCACCCTCCCTATCCCACTCCTCTAGGTGGTCACAGAGCACCAAGCTGATGATCCTGTGCTATGTGACTGCTTCCCACTAGCTATCTGGTTTACATTTGGTAGTATATATATGTCCATGCCACTGTCTCACTTTGTTTCAGCTTACCCTTCCCCCTTCCCGTATCTTCAAGTCCATTCTCTACATCTGTGTCTTTATTCCTGTCCTGTCTCTTGTCCTTCATAACCTATTTTTATTAGGTTCCATGTATATGTGTTAGCATATGGTATTTGTTTTTCCTCTTTCTGACATACTTCACTCTGTATGACAGACTCTAGGTCCACCTCACTACAAATAACTCAATTTCATTTCTTTTTATGGCTGAGTAATATTCCATTGTATATATGTGCCACATATTCTTTAACCATTCATCTGTCAATGGACATGTAGGTTGCTTCCATGTCCTGGCTATTGTAAATAGAGTTGCAGTGAACATGTGGTACATGACCGTTTTGAATTATGGTGTTCTCAGGGTATATGACCAGTAATGTGATTGCTGGGTCGTATGGTAGTTCTATTTTTAGTTTTTTAAGGAATCTCCATACTGTTCTCCATAGTGGCTATATCAATTTACATACCCACAAACAGTGCAAGAGGGTTCCCTTTTCTCCACACCCTGTCCAGCATATACTGTTTGTAGATTTTTTGTTGATGGTCATTCTGACTGGTGTGAGGTGATACCTCACTGTAGTTTTGATTTGCATTTCTCTAATGATAAGTGATGTTGGCATTTCTTTCATGTGTTTGTTGGCAATCTGTATATCTTCTTTGGAGAAATGTCTGTGTAGATCTTCTGCCCATTTTTGGATTGGGTTGTTTGTTTTTTTGATATTTAGTTGTATAAGCTGCTTGTAAATTTTGGAAATTAATCCTTTGTCAGTTGCTTCATTTGCAAATATTTTCTCCCATTCTGATTGTTGTCTTTTTGTCTTTTTTATGGTTTCCTTTGCTGTGCAAAAGCATTTAATTTTCATTAGTTCCCATTTGTTTATTTTTGTTTTTATTTCCATTTCTCTAGGAGGTGGGTCAAAAAGGATCTTGCTGTGATTTATGTCATATAGTGTTCTGCCTATGTTTTCCTTTAAGAGTTTGATAGTGTCTGGCCTGACATTTAGGTCTTTAATCCAATTTGAGTTGATTTTTACCTATGGTGTTAGGGAGTGTTCTAATTTCATTCTTTTACATGTAGCTGTCCAGTTATCCTAGCATCATTTATTGAAGAGGCTCTCTTTTCTCCATTGTATATTCTTGCCTCCTTTAACAAACATAAGGTGACCAGGGGCTTCCCTGGTAGCACAGTGGTTGAGAGTCTGCCTGCCAATGCAGGGGACATGGGTTTTTGCCCTGGTCCGGGAAGATCCCACATGCCATGGAGTGGCTCGGTCTGTGAGCCATGGCTGCTAAGCTTGCACATCCAGAGCCTGTGCTCCACAATGGGAGAGCCACAACAGTGAGAGGCCCATGTACCGCAAAAAATAAATAAAATAAAATAAAATAAATAATGTGACCATATGTGCCTGGGTTTATCTCTGGGCTTTCTATCTTGTTCCATTGATCTTTATTTCTGTTTTTGTGCCAGTACCATACTGTCTTGATAACTGTAGCTTTGTAGTATAGTCTGAAGTCAGGGAGCCTGATTCCTGCAGCTCCGTTTTTCTATCTCAAGATTGCCTTGGCTATTTGGGTCTTTTATGTTGCCATACAAATTGTGTGATTTTTTGTTCTAGTTCTGTGAAAAATATCATTGCTGTTTTTCTAGGGATTTCATTGAATCTGTAAATTTCTTTGGGTAGTATAGTCATTTTCACAGTGTTCATTCTTCCAATCCAAGAACGTGGTATATCTCTCCATCTGTTTGTATCATGTTTAATTTCTTTAATCAATGTCTTACAGTTTTCTGCATACAGGTATTTTATCTCCCTAGGTAGGTTTATTCCTAGGTATTTTATTGTTTTTGTTGCAGTGCTAAATGGGAGTGTTTCCTTAATTTCTGTTTCAGATTTTTCATCATTAGTTTATAGGAATGCAAGAGATTTCTGTGCATTAATTTTGTTTCCTACTACTTTACCAGATTCATTGATTAGCTCTAGTAGTTTTCTGGTAGCATCTTTATGATTCTCTATGTATAGTATCATGTCATCTGCAAACAGTGACAGCTTTACTTCTTTTCTGATTTGGATTCCATTTATTTCCTTTTCTTCTCTGATGGATGTGGCTAAAACTTCCAAAACTGTCTTGAATAATAGTTGTGAGAGTGGACAACCTTGTCTTGTTCCTGATCTTAGAGCAAATGTTTTTAATTTTTCACCATTGAGAACAATGTTGGATGTGGGTTTGTCATATATGGCCTTTATTTTATTGAGGTAAGTTCCTTCTATGCCTTCTTTCTGGAGGGATTTTATCTTAAATGGGTGTTGAATTTTTTTGAAAGTTTTTCTCCATCTGTTCAGATGACCATATCGTTTTTCTCCTTCAGTGTGTTAATATGGTGTATCCCTTTGATTGATTTGCATATATTGAAGAATCTTTGCATTCCTGGGATAAACCCCACTTGATCATGGTGTATGATCCTTTTAATGTGCTGTTGGATTCTGTTTGCTAGTATTTTGTTGATGATTTTTGCATCTATGTTCATCAGTGAAATTGGCCTGTTGTTTTCTTTCTTTGTGACATCTTTCTCTGGTTTTGGTATCAGGGTGATGGTGGCCTCGTAGACTGAGTTTGGGAGTGTTACTTACTCTGCTATATTTTGGAAGAGTTTGAGGAGTAAACCTGTTAGCTCTTCTCTAAATGTTTGATAGAAGTTGCCTGTGAAGCCATCTGGTCCTGGGCTTTTGTTTGTTGGAAGATATCTAATCACAGTTTAAATTTCAGTGCTTGTGAGTGGTCTGTTTATATTTTCTATTTCCTTCTGGTCAGTCTCAGAAAGTTGTGCTTTTCTAAGAATTTGTTCGTTTCTTCCAGGTTGTCCATTTTATTGGCGTATAGTTGTTTCTGGTAGTCTCTCATGATCCTTTGTATTTCTGCAGTGTCAGTTGTTACTTCTCCTTTTTCATTTCAAGTTCTGTTGATTTGAGTCTTTTCCCTTTTTTTTCTTGATGAGTCTGGCTAATGGTTTCTCAATTTTGTTTATGTTCTCAAAGAACCATCTTTTAATTTTATGTATCTTTGCTATAGTTTCTTTCATTTCCTTTTGATTTATTTCTGATCTGATCTTTATGATTTCTTTCCTTCTGCTAACTTTGGGAATTTTTTTGTTTTCCTTTCTCTAATTGCTTTAGATGTAAGGTTAGGTTGTTTAACTGAGATATTTCTTGTTTTTTGAGGTAGTATTGTATTGCTATAAACTTCCCTCTTAGATCTGTTTTTGCTGCATCACATAGGTTTTGGGTCATCGTGTCTCCATTGTCATTTGTTTCTAGGTATTTTTTGATTTCCTCTTTGATTTATTCAGTGATCTCTTGTTTATTAAGTAGTATATTATTCAACCTCTATATGTTTGTATTTTTCATAGAATTTTTCCTGTAATTGATATTTAGTCTCATAGTGCTATGGTCAGAAATGATACTTGATACAATTTCTATTTTCTTAGATTTACCAAGGCTTCATTTGTGACCCAAGATATGATCTGTCCTGGAGAATGTTCCATGAGCACTTGAGAAGAAAGTTTATTCTGTTGTTTTTGTATAGAATGTCCTATAAATATCAATTAAGTCCATCTTGTTTGTTGGTTGGTGTTGTTGTTGTTTTTTTTGTGGTACGCAGGTCTCTCACTGTTGTGGCCTGTCCCGTTGTGGAGCACAGGCTCCGGACGTGCAGGCTCAGCGGCCATGGCTCACAGGCCTAGCCGCTCCATGGCATGTGGGATCTTCCCGGACTGGGGCATGAACCCGTGTCCCCCGCATTGGCAGGCGGACTCTCAACCACTGTGTCACCAGGGAAGCCCAGTCCATCTTTTTTAATGTATCATTTAAAGCTTTTTTTTTTCATATTTATTTTCATTTTGGTTGATCTGTCCATTGGTGAAAGGGGGGTGTTTAAGTCCCCTAATATGATTGTGTTACTGTCGATTTCCCCTTTTATGGCTGTTAGTATTTGCCTTATGTACTGAGGTTCTCCTATTTTGGGTGCATAAATATTTACAATTTTTATATCCTCTGCTTGGATTGATTCCTTAATCATTATGTAGTGTCCTTCTTTGTCTCATATAATGGTCTTCATTTTAAAGTCTATCTTATCCAATAGGAGTATTCTTACTCTAACTTTCTTTTGATTTCCATTTGCATGGAATATCTTTTTCCATCCCCTCAATTTCAGTCTGTTTGTGTCCGTATTTCTGAAATGGGTCTCTTGTAGACAGCATATATATATGTGTGTCTTGTTTTTGTATCCATTCATTGAGTCTTTGTCTTTTTACTGGAGCTTTTAATGTATTTACATTTAAGGTCATTGTCAGTGTGTATGCTCCTCTTACTGTTTTCTTAATTGTTTGGGGTTTGTTATTGTAGGTCTTTTCCTTCTCTTGAGTTTCCTGCTTAGAGAAGTTCCTTTAGCATTTGTTGTAAAGCTGGTTTCCTGGTGCTGAATTTGCTTAGCCTTTGCTTCTCTGTAAAAGTTTTAATTTCTCTGTCATATCTGAATTAGATCCTTGCGAGGTAGAGTAATCTTGATTGTAGATTTTTCCCTTTCATCACTTTAAATATGTCCTGCCACTCCCTTCTGGCTTGCAGAGTTTCTGCTGAAAGATCATCTGTTAACCTTATGAGATTTTGCTTGTATATTATTTGTTATTTTTCCCTTCTTGCTTTTAATATTTTTTCTTTGTATTTACCTTTTGATAGTTTGATTAGTATTTGTCTTGGTGTGTTTCTCCTCTACTTGGATTTATCCTGTATGGGACTCTCTGTGCTTCCTCGACTTGATTAACTATTTCTTTTCCCATATTAGGAATGTTTTCAACTATAATCTCTTCAAATATTTTCTCAGTCCCTTTTATTTTCTCTTCTTCTTCTGGGATCCCTATAATTCGAATGTTTGTGCATTTAATGTTGTCCCAGCAGTCTCTGAGACTGTTCTCAATTCTTTTCATTTTTTCCCTTTATTCTGTGCTGCAGTAGTTATTTCCACTACTTTATCTTCAGGTCACTTATCCCTTCTTCTGCTTCAGTTATTGTGCTATTGATTCCTTCTAGAGAATTTTAAATTTCATTTATTATGTTGTTCATCATTGTTTGTTTGTTCTTTAGTTCTTCTAGGTCCTTGTTAAACATTTCTTGTATTTTATCCATTCTATTTCCAAGATTTTGGGTCATGTTTACTGTCATTACTCTGAATTCTTTTTAAGGTAGACTGCCTATTTCCTATTCATTTGTTTGGTCTGGTGGGTTTTTAATTTGCCTCTTCATCTACTGTGTTTTTCTCTGTCTTCTCATTTTGCTTAACTTACTGTGTTTGAGTCCCAGGACTTTAACGTAGAGACTTTGTATCAATGATTTCTTTCAGTGACATTATTTGAGGTATTCATTTTGTTTGTGATCTTAATAAATGGAAAGAAAGAGGCAAAACAAAAGGAATAGGACTTGGCCTAAGGAAGATTTATATTCTCTAAATACTTAATCCATTGTGTTTGTGTAACTATGATTCTTAGTAAATGAAAATTTGAGGTAATTTTGGCAAGTATTTTAGCTGTAACAGAAATTTATTTCCAGTGGATTCAGTTGTTTGGAATTCTGACTGATAGTGAGTTAAATAAACTTTACAGAGAAAAGATTTTTTGCATTTGTTTGTTTTTTAATTAGGAGTTTCTGACCTGTTCAAATTATTTGGATTTGGTTGTATGTGGAGCTATTAAACAATCTTGGTGTTTAAGGCACTTCATGGCATGTAGCTGCTAACTGAAAGATGCACAACCTAAATGTTGGGAGTTGTTTTTTTCAGGGCTTTTACTGAAGACTCAAGCCCATGAGTCAGTGTCTCAGATAGCTCTGAGGGACTGATCCAAAGAGGTAAGGGAGGGGCCAGCATATAGAAGAGTTTTGCAACAGAAAAACAGGTAAAAGTTTACTGTTTATAAAAGAAAGCAGATATGTCACATTAAGGAATTTAGTGCTTTCCCATGTATGGGAAGATGGAAGAGTCTGGCTCACTGAAATCATTGCTTTGATATGCACTTCAGCTATCTGGAGCCAGTATCCTGTGTTTCCTCAGGGTGTACCATTGGAGGTGCCTGCTTTGCTTACTGATATGGCAGATGACATTCTTCCTCTACAAGCCACACTCACCTATAAGAGGTCAGGAAATGATTTTGACCTAGTTTCTAAGTGTTGCCACCTACGTTGCCTGAATGATAGCCTTCAGTACCCAGATCAAAGGAATAAAAGAATGGATGCTGGCCCTGCAGTTGGGTCTTATAAGCAGGAGAAACTAATGAAAATGACCTGGATGCAGAATACACCAGTGTGGGGTGACTCTCAGATGAAGAAAGAGGAGTCTCCACAACTCAGAAAGGGACAGGAACCAAGACACCGTACCTTCAAGGCCTAAGAGAAAGGAGTCAGAAGCATCAAGAAAAAGAGATGCAGAGAGGTGGACGGGGTGATAGAAATTAGAAACGGCCACTAAAGTGGTCTAGGTGTCGAGACACTGGAAAAGGCTTGCAGCACTCTGTGTTGCCAGAAAGTGCCTGACTGTGTAAAAGTTCTGTCTTATTCACCCCTAGATATGGGTTATTCTTGGTAATGATGCTGTGCCTGTTAAAGAACTTTAAATCATGTGCACTTCACTGTTTATGAAAGCAGTAAGCCATGTATTGTATGTTAGCTATTACATATCTGTGAAATCCAACTCAGGATAAAATTGTGGGCTCTTCAGTGTGTGTGGGGAAAAAACCTTGGAGGAATTGCATTTTCTCAGGCCTGCCATATACTGACAGATTACTATAAAGCTACCTTTAAAAAACTTTATTTTTTACAGTTTTACATTTACAGCAAAATTCAGCAGAAAGTTCCCATATTCCACTGCTTCTACACATACACAACCTCCCCATCACTTACCAAAGGGCACATTTTTTACAACTGATGAATATATATTGACATATCATCATTACCCAGCATTCATCTTTATATTAGGCTGTCTCTTGGTACTGTACATTCTGTGAGTTTGGACCTACATATACTGACATGTATGTATCATTATAGTATCTTTTAGAATATTTTTACTTCTCTAAAAATATTCTGGTTTCTAGCTATTAATTCCCCCTTACAACCTGTGGCAATGACTGATTCTTTTGCTGTAGGATACACAGTTTTTGCCTTTTCCAGATTGTCATATACTTGGAATCATATAGCATGCAGACTTTTCAGATGGGCTTTTGTCACTTGTATATTTTTTCACATATATATTTTAGGTTTCCTCATATCTTTTTATGGCTTTCTGACTTTTTATTTCTTATTTTTAGTGCTGAATAATACTGTATGATCTGGATGTAATAAAGTTTATTTACCATTCACCTGTTGAAGAGCATCTAGGTTGCTTCCAGGTTTTGGCAGTTTTGAGTTATGAACCTTCTTCAGTGTGCAGGTTTTTTTTTTTTTTTTTTTTTCAGTGTGCAGGTTTTTATGTAGATATAAAATTTCAGCTCTTTTGGGTAAATACCAAGGAGTGTGACTGCTGGATCACATGGTAAGAGTATGTTTAGTTTTGTGAGAAACTGCCAAAGTGGCTGTAGCATTTTGCATTCTTTCCAGCAGTGAATGGGAGTTCCTGTTACTCCACATCCTCACCAGCATTTGATGTTGTCAGTGTCTTCATTTTGGCCATTCTAACAGGTGTGTAGTGGAATCTCACTGTTGTTTTAATTTTCATTTTCCTGATGACGTATGATTTAGAGCATCTTTTTTTCATATGCTTTGCTGTCTGTTTATCTTCTTCAGTGAGGTGTCCATTAATTGGTGGTGGCCCATTTAATTGAGTTCTTTGTTCTCTCACTGTTGAGTTTTAATTATTCTTTCTATATTTTGGATAACAGTTCTGATCAGATGTGTCTTTTGCGAATGTTTCCTCCCAGTCTGTGATTTGTTGTCTCACATGTGTTGACATTGGCTTTCACTGAGCAGAAGTTTTAATTTTAATGAAGTTGAGCTTACCCATTATTTCTTTCATGGATCCTGCCTTTGGTATTGTATCTAAAATGACATTTCCAAACCAAGGTCCTCTTAGTTTTCTCCTATGTAATCTTCTAAGAGTTTTATAGTTTTGCATTTTATATTTAGGCCTTGAGTTAAATTTCGTGAAGGGTGTGAAGTCTGTCTAGGTGATTTTTTTTTTTTTTTGCGTGTGGATGTCCACTTGTTCCAGCATCATTTTTTGAAAGACTATCTTTGCTATCATATTATTTTGCCACTACCACACTATCTTGATTACTGTAGCTTTATATTGTCTTGAGGTCTGATAGGTTCTGATAGGTTCTCCAGCTTTGTTCTTCTTCAGTATTGTGTTGGCTGTCCTGGGCCTATTGCCACTTTAGGATCAATTTGTTGATGTCCACAAAATAAGTTGCTAGAATTTTGATTGGGATTGTTTTGAATCTATAAAGCATGCTGGAAAAAAGTAACATCCTGACAGTATTGAATCTTTCCCATCCATGAACATGGAATGTCTCTTCATTTATTTAGTTCTTCTTTGTTTCAGTTCATCAGAGATTTGTAATTTCTTTGTATAGCTCCTGTACAAGTTTTGTTAGACTTATAACTAAGTATTTCACTTTTGGTGGTGCCATGTGAATGGTATTGTGTTTTAAATTTCAGATCTACTTGTTTATTGATGGTATTTAGGAAAGCAGTTGACTTTTATATATTAACCTTATATCCTACAGTCTTGTTATAATCATTTATTAGTTACTGGAAGTTTTTTTGGTCATTTTTTTCCAGATTTTTCATATAAAGGTCAAGTCATCTGCAAACAAATCCTTAAGTAAAAATCAACCATTAAAAATATTTGAGGCTGTGAAATGTTAGTTCTTTAGTTGTCAGTGCTAATGTTAATTTGTATGTGTGATGCTAAGAGGTAATTAATAAGGTGAATATGAAGTTCTTATCTGTATGCATGTATGTAATTTAATGGATCTATTGTAAAATAAAATATTTTCTTTCTATTTAGCCTTTTCTGGATATTCAACAAATACTAAGTACAGCCCACTCCAAATAAAAGCAGAAATAGCAAGTCATCAGGACAGGGTGAGTAAAAATGAGTGTTTTTACACTAGAAGCAGCTTGTGTATTCTTTATATACTGATAACATCACTTATTATGATTTACTTAATTCCTTTGATAGGAAGAGAAAAATTTCATTTTAAAGCCTCAGCCCATCTAACAAAAAATTGCTTGTATCCCTCTGTGTATTTCATAGGGCTAGATTCACCCAACATTTGGAAAGATTTGGCGATGTCCGGGCCCGAGCTCACAGGGCTGCTTCCCTGTATTAGTGGGAGGCCAGCTCTGTCCCTTGGCAGATTTAGCATCTGCCGTTCTTCCCTGGTCTCTGTATTCCCAGAGAAATCTTGCCTGCGATGGTGTTTGACCAGAAGGTGCCGGTGCTCTTTGCCGGTGGTGCCGGGTTCTTTGTGTGCCACCGTGTTCCATCCCTTCATCCTCTTGTCTTTGGTGTCTGGGAGGGGGGACAGGAGACATCTTGGAGACCAAGCCTCCCATCCTAGTGTCTCAGTGCCTAAACCAGAGTGTCTCTTTTAGTGCTATGGTTCTCACATTCTAGTGCACCAACAAAAAACACCTGGGGCATCAGTTCAAAGTGTGAGCCCCATCCCCATTTCCATAGAAACTGTCTCATTACCATGCTGGCTGCCCCTGGAAGAGGCAGGGCTCCCTGCCAGCAAACGGCCCACAATTAAGTGTCCCCTCCTCGCTCGGCTGCCAGAGATGGCTCCCAACCCCAGCCAGTGTGGTTCAGAAGGGATGTCAGTATGCCCGCTTTCTGGAGCGATCAGATATCTGCGTGGGGATTTTTCTCGGCGTCTTAGACACATGAGCTCGCCCCATCCTGTGACCAGGTGATGCGCCTGTTACGAGATCCCAGACGTCGGCCTTCCTGCGATTTTCACTGGGTGCTGTGTGAGCAGGCCTGCCAGGTGCCCCGAAGATGCTGAACAAAAGACATGTGACCCATTAGGTTTAAAATCACTTCCTGGGCATTGCCCTTTGTCCCCTTGCTCGGAAGGCATTTTGTCACCAGGCTCCAGGGCCAGCAGGCTTCTCCAGAAGTGGGTGGAGGGGTCTCTCTCCTCCACGAGGGGCTCAGAGGGGCTGCCCTGGGTCTACAAGCCCTCCCTGTCCCGTGCAGTCACCATGTCCTCGATTCGTCCCCACATGTGTGTCACTGGGTATGGAAGAGGGGGAGTGAGTGTGGGGGACCTTCTCAGGGGGACCTGGGGAAGACGCGGGGTTTCTGCTGAAGGAGCTGAAGGTGGAGTTTTAACAAGACCTGGAGTGGGTCCTAGCACCTGTTTAAATAAGCACTGCAGGCGACTGACTTTCAGGTAGTGGGAAGCCATGCTTTGAGCAACAGGGTTTCCTAGGTGAGATCTGTGGGTAGTAAGCAGAAGAGAGGATGAAAAAAAGTATGACAAAGTTTGCTCATTACAATGTGTAAATCAATACCTTGAAAAAGAAAATTGTTGCCAGTTCCAGGGCTCCACATGGGTAGAAAGCTGTTTGGTGACCCGGGCCTTCTGTGTCTAAGTGAGCCAGCCCCTCTGCCAGGGCTGTTTGATATGCCAGGGATGGGAGGTCATGGAGAGACTGGGTGATCCCATGAATTGCAAGCTATTCAGAAACTTAGATGACAATGCTAACAACTGTAGAAATCATTTCTCACAGCTTCTTTTTGTGGAAAAAAAATGTAATTTGTCTTTAGCTTTGCAGATTAAAATGAGAGCTGACCCAGATGAAGCAAGAACTGAAGTACAAAGAAAAGGGGGTGGAGACCCTGCAAGAGTGAGTGGCCTGCAGTGACAGAGGGAGAGTTTCCCTGTGATTTCCTGTTTGGTGCCGGGACATGTGTCCTAAAGCTTCACGGGTGTTCACTTTTATGCTTTTATTTATGCTCATTATTTCCCTAAATTAAAAAAAATTGTATTGAGTATAGTTGATTTACAGTGTTGTGTTAGTTTCAGGTGTACAGCAAAGTGATTCTGTTATGTATATACATATACATATATATTCTTTTCCATTATAGGTTATTACATAATATTGAGTATAGTCCCCTGTGCTATGCAGTAGGTCTTTGCTGGTTATCAATTTTATATTTAGTAGTGTGTATATGTTAATCACAGAATCTGTTCTTTGAAGATACTCAGCTTTTAAAATACTTGAGAAACAAGATCCTTATTTTTATATTATGCTCATTATCTCTAGCTACATACTTTATATATGTAGATAAAGCTGTATAATCATTATTAAATTAAATTTTCTTAATTAGAAGTACATTAATTTAAAAATTAAGTTCTCCTTTCTCATTAGCCATACTCAAGTGCTTATTAGCTGTACGTGGTTAGTTCAGCTTTTCTCTACGTCAACGCAATTG
Source organism: Delphinus delphis (assembly GCF_949987515.2). Lineage (NCBI taxonomy): Eukaryota > Metazoa > Chordata > Mammalia > Artiodactyla > Delphinidae > Delphinus > Delphinus delphis. The sequence continues at coordinate 2,518,246 of NC_082705.1, forward strand.
ACATTTTCAGTTGTCCTATGATATTTTATGGAGGATGTGCTGTCCATTGTATGATATTTGGCAGCATCCCTGGGTTCTCCCCACTGGATACCAGTGGCACCTCTTGATTGTGACAATCAAAAATGTTCTCCAGTACTGGTAGATATCTCCTAGGTGGACACATTACCCCTCAGTTGAGAACCACCAGGCTAATGACGACTGTATTGGACAACTCAAATAATAGAACATTTCCATCATTACAGAATGTTCTATTTGACAATATAGTTTATAGGTCTTCCTCCTGAAGTCATCTTTACAATTATTCCTATTATATTCCTTATATTCCTATTAAGAGTTTGGGGATGAATTTCTTATAATTTGTGAGCTATATTAAGTTAATGAACAAGTGTTATTTTACCAATGATAACATTACTGGTTTACTTTTTGGATGAAATTATTCTTGATTTATATCCTATCTTCATTTCCTGAACTTGAGCACAGGCTTCACATTTTCTGTGCCTACGTTTCTCATTGATTTGTGAATGGTAATCATTCTGATAACAGCAGCAGCATCTAATACATAGCTTTCAGTTTATGGTGGGAATCCATGTGGTTACTATTATTGGTAAATGTAGAAGCATTCCACTCTTTGCATCCAATATGCAGATTCAAAAATCCTGTGTCAGATGTGACTGCAGTATTGTTGTTTATAAGGTAAAAGATAAATGTCACTGTTCAACAAATATATTATTTCAATGTCATATAAAGGTAATTAACATAGATCAAGTCCTGTTCTTTAATACTTGGTTGAAATTAATTTTCTTAATTATCTAGACTGGTTGGGTTTATGAGTCATTTGTCTTTTGTGGGGGAGGGGTTGTTGCTGTTGTTGTTGTTTTATGGACATTACAACTCTGGAATTTACTCATCTTATAACTGGAAGTCCGTACCATTTGACCAGCATCTCCACATTTCCCCCACCCTTTAGTCCCTGGTAACCACTACTCTATTCTCTGTTTCTGTGAATTCAATTTTTTTTTTAGATTCCACATATAAGTGAAATAATACAATATTTTTCTTTTCTGTCTGACTTATTTCACTTAGCATAAAGCCTCCAGCTCTCTTTAGGTTATCACAGATGGTAAGATACCATTCTTTTTAGTGGCTGAATAATATTGCACTGTGTGTGTGTATATCTTCATCCAGTCATCTGTCAGTGGATCATTAGGTTCTTTCTGTGACTTGGTTATTGTGAATAATGCTGCAGTGAATATGGGAGTGCATATTATTTGATGGAGGTTTCATTTCCTTGTAATATATACCAAGAAGTAGAAATGCTGGATCATATGTTAGCTCTATTTTTATTTTTTTTTGAAGAACCTCCATTATGTTTTCTGTAGTAGTTGTATTGCCACCAACAATGTACAAGAATTCCCTTTTCTCCATATCCTCATCAACAGCATTTCTCATCATTTTGATGATAGCCATTCTGACAGGTGTCAGGTGGTATCTCATTGTGGTTTTGATTTGAATTTACCTGAGTCTTAATGATATTAATCATATTTTCATGTGCCTATTGACCATCTGTAGGTCTTCTTAGGAAACTGTCTATTCAGATCCTCCCCTTATATATTTATTTATTTTTAATAAATGAGTTTTTAATCAGTAATTTCCCTTTTTTGTTTTTAGGCCACTTGGAATTGAATTTCTTTTCTTATTTATTTATTTATTACATCTTTATTAGAGTATAATTGCTTCACAATTGTGTGTTAGTTTCTTCTGTATAACAAAGTGAATCAGCTATACATATACATATACATATACATATATCCCCATATCCCCTCCCTGTTGTGTCTCCCTCCCACCCTCCCTATCCCACACCTCTAGGTGGTCACAAAGCACTGAGCTGATCTCCCTGTGCTATGTGGTTACTTCCCACTAGCTATCTCCCCTTATTTTTAAATTGGATTGTTTGTTATTTTGCTATTGAATTGTATGAGTTTTTAATATATTTTGGATATAACCTGTGTTAATTCCAATGGCAAGGAACTTTTTCCCTGTGTTTCTTAGAGAAATATTACATTTGCAGGTCTTACATTTAATTTAAATCCTTAATCTGTTTGAAGTTAATTTTTGTGAATGGTGTAAGATATGTGTCCAGTTTCACTGTTCTGCATATGAATATCCAGTTTTCCCAATACCATTTATTGAAGAGATTTTTCTTTCCCCTTGAGTATTCTTGGCTGCCTTGTCAAATATTAGTTTAACCTATAGTGGGCTCTCAGTCTGGCTACATTGGTCTATATGTCTCTTTATATCAGAACCATACTGTTTTGATAACTATAGTTTTGTCATATAGTTTAAAATCAGATAGTTTGATTCCTCCAGCTTTGTTCCTTCTCATTATTGCTTTGGCTTTATGAGATCTGTTTTACACATTTAGAATTGTTCTTTACTAATTCTGTGAAAAATGTCTTTGGAGTTTTGATAGGGATTGCGTGGAGTCTATAGATGCCTTTGAATGGCATGGATATTTTAACAGTGTTATCTCTTCTGATCATTGACATGAGAAACCTTTCATTCATGTTTCTCATTTCTTTCATTACTGTCTTGTAGGTTTCAGTGTATAGAACTTTCACTTCCTTGCTTAAACTTATTCCTAGTATTTTGTTGGTCTTGGTGCTATTGTGAATGCATTATTTTTCTTTATTTCTCTTTCTGATATTTCATTGTAGTGTGTAGAAACACAACTGACGTTTGTACCTTGGTACTGAATGTTGCAACTTTGCTGAATTTGTTTATTAGGACTGTTTTGTTGGTGGTGTCTTCAGGATTTTCCATATACAGGAATATGTCACATGGAGAGAGAGACTTCTTCCTTTCCAGTTTGAAATTTCTTTTCTTGCCTAATTGCCCTGGCTAGGAATTCCAGTACTATGTTGAGTAAAAGTGGCTAGAGCATGCCTCTTATCATCTTAGAGTAAAAGGTTTCTTTCAGCCTTTCACCTGAGTGTATTAGCTGCAGATTTGTCATGCTATGTCCTATATTATGTTGAGGTATGTCCTTTCTACAACCAATTTGTTGAGAACGTTTATCATGAAAACATGTTGAAAATTATCAAATAATTTGTATGACTTTTATTTATTTATTTATTTATTTATTTATTTTTATTTTAACATCTTTATTGGGTATAATTGCTTTACAATGGTGTGTTAGTTTCTACTTTATAAAAAAGTGCATCAGTTATACATATACATATGATCCCATATCTCTTCCCTCTTGCATCTCTCTCCCTCCCACCCTCCTAATCCCGTGCCTCCAGGCGGTCACAAAGCACCGAGCTGATCTCCCTGTGCTTTGCGGCTGCTTCCCACTAGCTATCTACCTTATGTTTGGTAGCGTATATATGTCCATGCCTCTCTCTCGCTTTGTCACAGCTCACCCTTCCCCTTCCCCATATCCTAAAGTCTGTTCTCTAGTAGGTCTGTGTCTTTATTCCTGTCTTACCCCTAGGTTCTTCATGACATTATTTTTTCTCAAATTTCATATATATGTGTTAGCATACGGTATTTGTCTTTCTCTTTCTGACTTACTTCACTCTGTTGACAGACTCTAGGTATATCCACCTCATTACATATAGCTCAATTTCGTTTCTTTTATGGCTGAGTAACATTCCATTGTATATATGTGCCACATCTTCTTTATCCATTCATCCGATGATGGGCACTTAGGTTGTTTCCATCTCCGGGCTATTGTAAATAGAGCTGCAATGATCATTTTGGTATATGACTCTTTTTGAATTATGGTTTTCTCAGGGTATATGCCCAGTAGTGGGATTGCTGGGTCATATGGTAGTTCTATTTGTAGTTTTTAAAGGAGCCTCCATACTGTTTTCCATAGTGGTGGAACCAATTCACATTCCCACCAAAAGTTCAAGAGTGTTCCCTTTTCTGCACACCCTCTCCAGCATTTATTGTTTCTATATTTTTTTATGTAGGCCATTCTGACTGGTGTGAGATGATATCTCATTGTAGTTTTGATTTGCATTTCTCTAATGATTAATGACGTTCAGCATTGTTTCATGTGTTTGTTGGCAGTCTGTATATCTTCTTTGCAGAAATGTCTATTTAGGTCTTCTGCCCATTTTTGGATTAGGCTGCTTGTTTCTTTGTTATTGAGCTGCATGAGGTGCTTGTAAATTTTGGAAATTAGTCCTTTGTCAGTTGCTTCATTTGCAAATATTTTCTCCCATTCTGAGGGTTGTCTTTTGGTCTTGTTTATGGTTTGCTTTGCTGTGCAAAATCTTTACAGTTGCATTAGGTCCCATTTGATTATTTTTGTTTTTATTTCCATTTCTCTAGGAGGTTGGTCAAAAAGGAACTTGCTGTGATTTATGTCATAGAATGTTCTGCCTATGTTTTCCTCTAAGAGTTTGATAGTTTCTGGGCTTACATTTAGGTCTTTAATCCGTTTTGAGTTTATTTTTGTGTATGGTGTTAGGGAGTGATCTAATCTCATACTTTTACATGTACCTGTCCAGTTTTCCCAGCACCACTTATTGAAGAGGCTCTCCTTTCTCCACTGTACATTCCTGCCTCCTTTATCAAAGATAAGGTGACCATATGTGCTTGGGTTTATCTCTGGGCTTTCTATCCTGTTCCATTTATCTATCTTTCTGATTTTGTGCCAGAACCATAGTGTCTTGATTACTGTAGTTTTTAGTATAGTCTGAAGTTACGGAGCCTGATTCCTCCAGCTCTGTTTTTTGTTCTCCAGATTGTGTTGGCTATTCAGGGTCTTTTGTGTCCATACAAATTGTGAATTTTTTTGTTCTAATTCTGTGAAAAATGCCACTGGTAGTTTGATAGGGATTACATTGAATCTGTAGATTGCTTTGGGTAGTAGAGTCATTTTCACAAAGTTGATTCTTCCAATGCAAGAACATGGTATATCTCTCTATCTATTTGTATCATCTTTAATTTCTTTTATCAGTGTCTTATAATTTTCTGCATACAGGTCTTTTGTCTCCTTCAGTAGGTTTATTCCTAGATATTTTCTTCTTTTTGTTGCAGTGATAAATGGGAGTGTTTTCTTGATTTCAATTTCAGAGTTTTCATCATTAGTGTATAGGAATGCCAGAGTTTTCTGTGCATCCGTTTTGTATCCTGCAACTTTACCAAATTAATTGACAAGATCTAATAGTTTTCTGGTAACATCTTTAGGATTCTCTATGTATAGTATCATGTCATCTGCAAACAGTGACAATTTTACTTCTTCCTTTCTGATTTGGATTCTTTTTATTTACTGTTCTTCTCTGGTTGCTGTCGTTAAAATTTCCAAAACTATATTGAATAAGGGTGGTGAGAGTGGGCAACCTTGTCTTATTCCTGATCTTAGTGGAAATGCTTTCAGTTTTTCACCATTGAGGATGATGTTGGCTCTGGGTTTGTCATATATGGCCTTTATTATGTTGAGGAAAGTCCCCTCTATGCCTTCTTTCTGCAGGGTTTTTATCATAAACTGTTGTTGAATGTTGTCAATAGCTTTCTCTGCATATATTAAGAGGATCATATGGTTTTTTTCTCCTTCAATTTGTTAATATGGTGTATCACGTTGATTGATTTGTGTGTATTGAAGAATCCTTGCATCCTGGAAGAAACCCCAATTGATCATGGTTTATGATCCTTTTAATGTGGTGTTGGATTCTGTTTGCTAGTATTTTGTTGATGATTTTTCAATCTATGTTCATCAGTGATATTGGCGTGTAGTTTTCTTTCTTTGTGAAATCCTTGTCTGGTTTTAGTATCAAGGTGATGGTGGCCTCGTAGAATGAATTTGAGATTGTTCCTCCTCTGCTACATTTTGGAAGAATTTGAGAAGGATAGTTCTTAGCTCTTCTCTAAATGTTTGATAGAAGTCGCCTGTGAAACCATCTGGTCCAGGGCTTTTATTTTTTGGAAGATTTTTAATCACAGTTTCAGTATCAGTGCTTACGATTGTTGTGTTCATATTTTCTATTTCTTCCTGATTCCGTCTTGGCAGGTTGTCCATTTCTAAGAATTTGTCCATTTCTTCTAGGTTGTCCATTTTATTGACATAGAGTTGCTTTTAGTAATCTCTCATGATCTTTTGTATTTCTTCAGTGTCAGTTGTTACTTCTCCTTTTTCATTTCCAATTTTATTGATTTGAGTCTTCTCCTTTTTTTCTTGAGGAGTCTGGCTAATGGGTTATCTATTTTGTTTATCTTCTCAAAGAGCCAGCTTTTAGTTTTATGGATCTTTGCTATCGTTTCCTTCATTTCTTTTTCACTTATTTTTGATCTGATTATTATGATTTCTTTCATTCTGATAACTTTGGGGTTTTTTTGTTTTTCTTTCTCCAATTGCTTTAGGTGCAAGGTTAGGTTGTTTATTTGAGATGTTTCCTGTTTCTTAAGGTAGGCTTGTATTGCTATAAAGTTCCCTCTTAGAACAGCTTTTGCTGCATCCCATAGGTTTTGGGTCGTCGTGTCTCCATTGTCATTTGTTTCTATGTATTTTTTTTATTTCCTCTTTGATTTCTTCAGTGATCACTTCGTTATTAAGTAATGTATTGTTTATCGTCCATGTGTTTGTATTTTTCAGAGATATTTCCTGTAGTTTATATCTAGTCTCATAGCATGTGGTAGGAAAAGATACTTGATACAATTTCTTAAATTTACCAAGGCTTGATTTTGTACCCAAGTTATGATCTGTCCTGGAGAATGTTCCATGAGCACTTGAGAAAAATATGTATTCTGTTGTTTTTGGATGGAGTTTCTTATAAATATCAATTAAGTCCATCTTGTTTAATATATCATTTAAAGCTTGTGTTTCCTTATTCATTTTCAATTTGGATGATCTGTCCATTGGTGAAAGTGGGGTGTTAAAGTCCCCTACTATGAATATGATACTATCGATTTACCCTTTTATGTCTGTTAGTATTTGCGTTAGTAGGTGCTCCTATGTTGGGTGCATGAATTGTATCGTCTTGGATCGATCCCTTGATCATTATGTAGTGTCCTTCTTTGTCTCTTCTAATAGTCTTTATTTCAAAGTCTCTTTTGTCTGATATGAGAATTGCTACTCCAGTTTTCTTTTGGTTTCCATTTGCATGGAATATCTTTTTCCATCCCCTTACTTTCAGTCTGTATATGTCTCTAGGTCTGAAGTGGGGCTCCTGTAGACAGCATATATATGGGTCTTATTTTTGTATCCATTTAGCCAATCTGTGTCTTTTGGTGCGAACATTTATTCCATTTATATTTAAGGTAATTATCGATATGTATGTTCCTATTCCCATTTTTAAAATTGTTTTGTGTTCATTATTATAGGTCTTTTCCTTCTCTTGTGTTTCTTGCCTAGAGAAGTTCCTTTAGCATTTGTTGTAAAGCTGGTTTGGTGGTGCTGATTTCTCTTAGCTTTTGCTTGTTTGTAAAGGTTTTAATTTCTCCATCAAATCTGAATGATATCCTTGCTGGGTAGAGTGATCTTGGTTGCAGGTTTTTCTCCTTCATCACTTTCAATATGTCCTGCCACTCCCTTCTGGCTTGCAGAGTTTCTGCTGAAAGGTCAGCTGTTAACCTTATGGGGATTCCCTTGTGTGTTATTTGTTGTTTTTCCTTTGCTGCTTTTAATATGCCTTCTTTGTATTTAATTGTTGACAGTTTGATTAATATGTGTCTTGGAGTATTTCTTCTTGGATTTATCCTGTATGGGACTCTCTGTGATTCCTGGACTTGATTATCTATTTCCTTTCCTATATTAGGGAAGTTTTCAACTATAATCTCTTCAAATATTTTCTCAGTCCCTTTCTTTTTCTCTTCTTCATCTGCAACCCCTATAATTCGAATGTTGGTGCATTTAATGTTGTCCCAGAGGTCTCTGAGACTGTCCTCAGTTCTTTTCATTCTTTTTTTCTTTACTCTGCTCTGCAGTAGTTATTTCCACTATTCTATCTTGAAGGTCACATATCCGTTCTTCTGCCTCAGTTATTCTGCTATTGATCCCATCTAGAGTATTTTTCTTTCATTTAATGTGTTGTTCATCATTGTTTGTTTCATCTTTAGTTCTTCTAGGTCCTTGTTAAATGTGTCTTGCATTTTGTCTATTCTATTTCCAAGATTTTGGATCATGTTTACTATCATTATTCTGAATTCTTTTTCAGGTAGACTGCCTATTTCCTCTTCATTTGTTAGGTCTGGTGAGTTTTTATCTTGCTCCTTCATCTGCATTGTTTTTCTGTCTTCTAATTTTGCTTATCTTACCGTGTTTGGGGTCTCCTTTTTGCAGGCTGCAGGTTAGTAGTTCACCTTGTTTTTGGTGTCTCTCCCCAGTGGCTAAGGTTGGTTCAGTGTGTTGTGTATGCTTCCTGGTGGAGGGCACTAGTGCCTGTGTTCTGGTGGATGAGGCTGGGTCTTGTCTCTCTGGTGGGCAGGTGCACATCTGGTGTGTTTTGCGGTGTCTCTGGACTTATTATGATTTTAGGCAACCTCTCTGCTAATGGGTGGGGTTGTGTTCTTGTTTTGTTAGTTGTTTGGCCTAGGTTGTCCAGCACTGTGGCTTGCTGGTCGTTGAGTGAAGCTGGGTGCTGGTGTTGAAATGGAGATGTCTGGGAGATTTTCGCAATTTGATATTATGTGGAGCTGGGAGGTCTCTTGTTGACCAGTGTCCTGAAGTTTACTCTTCCACCTCAGAGGCACAGCACTGACTTCTGGCTGCAACACCAAGAGTCTTTCATCCACACAGCTCAGAATAAAGGGGAGAAAAAGTAGAGAGAAAGAATTAGTAGAAGTAGGAAGAAAGAAAGAATGAAAGAAAGAAAGAAGGAAAGGAGGGAAGGAAGGAAGGAAGGAAGGAAGGAAGAAAGAAAGAAGAAAAGTAGCAAAGAAAGAAAGAAAGGAAGGAGGGATGGTGGAAGGAAGGAAGGAAGGAAAAAGGAAAGAAAGAAAGAAGATAAAGTAAAATAAAATATAATAAAGTTATTAAATTAAAAATAGTTATTAAGAAGAAAAGTTAAAAAAAAAACCAAAACGGACAGATAGAACCTTAGGAAAAATGGTGGAAGCAAAGCTATACAGGCAAAATCTCATACAGAATCATACACATACACACTCACAAAAAGAGGAAAAAGGAAAAAAAACCCATAAATATTGTTCTCAAAGTCCACCTCCTCTATTTGCGATGATTCGGTGTCTAAAGCGGGGAAGGAGGGAAAGAAAGAAAAGAAAGAAAGAAAGAAAGAAAGAAAGAAAGAAAGAAAGAAAGAAAGAGAAAAGAAAGGAAGGAAGGAAGGAAGGAGGGAAGGAAGAAAGAAAGAAAAGATAAAGTAAAATAAAGTTATTAAAATAAAAAATAATTATTAGGAAAAAAAAATTTTTAAAAATATGGACGGATAGAACCCTAGGACAAATGGTGGAAGCAAAGCTATACAGACAAAATCTCATACAGAAGCACACACGTACACACTCACAAAAAGAGGAAAAGGGGAAAAAATCATAAATCTTGCTCCCAAAGTCCACCTCCTCAATTTGGGATGATTCTTTGTCTATTCAGGTATTCCACAGAGGCAGCGTACATCAAGTTGATTGTGGAGCTTTAATCCACTGCTTCTGAGGCTGCTGGGAGAGATTTCCCTTTCTCTTCTTTGTTCTCACAGCTCACAGGGGCTCAGCTTTGGATTTGGCCCCACCTCTGCGTGTAGGTCGCTGGAGGGCGTCTGTTTTTTGCTCAGACAGGACGGGGTTAAAGGAGCCACTGATTCGGGGGCTCTGGCTCACTCAGGCCAGGGGGAGGGAGGGGCGTGAAGTGCGGGGCAATCCTGCGGTGGCAGAGGCCGGTGTGATGTTGCACCAGCCTGGGGCCCGCTGTGCGTTCTCCCGGGGAAGTTGTCCCTGGATCCCGGGACCCTGGCAGTGGCGGGCTGCACAGGCTCCCTGGGAGAGGGGTGTGGATAATGACCTGTGCTCGCACACAGGCCCCTTGGTGGCGGTAGCAGCAGCCTTAGCATCTCCCGCCCGTCTCTGGGGTCCGCGCTTTAGCCGCGGCTCGCGCCTGTCTCTGGGGTCTGCGCTTTTAGCTGCGGCTCACGCCCGTCCCTGGGGTCCGTGCTTTTAGCCCCGGGTCGCGCCCATCTCTGGAGTTCCTTTAAGCAGTGCGTTTAAACCCCTCTCCTCGCGCACCAGGAAACAAAGAGGGAAGAAAAAGTCTCTTGCCTCTTCGGCAGCTCCAGACCTTTTCCCGGACTCCCTCCCAGCTAGCCGTGGTGCACTAACCCTTTCAGGCTGTGTTCACGCCGCCAACCCCAGTCCTCTCCCTGCGCTCCGACCGAAGCCCGATCCTCAGTTTGCAGCCCCACGCGCCCCGGCGGGTGAGCAGACAAGCCTCTCGGGCTGCTGAGTGACGGTTGGCACCGATACTCTGTGCGGGAATCTCCCCGCATTGCCCTCCGCACCTCTGTTGCTGTGCTCTCTTCTGCGGCTCCGAAGCTGCCCCCCTCCGCCACCCACAGTCTCCGCATGCGAAGGGGCTTCCTACTGTGTGGAAACCTTTCTTCCTTCACAGCTCCCTCCCACTGGTGCTGGTCCCGTCCCTATTCTTTTGTGTCTGTTTTTTCTTTTGCCCTACCCAGGTACGTGGGGAGTTTCTTGCCTTTTGGGAGGTCTGAGTTCTTCTGCCAGCGTTCAGTTGGTTTTTCTGTAGGAGTTGTTCCACGTGTAGATGTATTTCTGATGTATCTGTGGGGAGGAAGGTGATCTCCGCGTCTTACTCTTCCACCATCTTACACTTTATATGACTTTTATCCTTTATATGACTTTTATCCTTCATTCTATTATTGTGTAATCCATGGATTGACTTGTGTATGTTGAAACATGCCAACATCCTAGGAACTAATTCCACTTGATCAAGGTGTATGACCCTTTTAAAGTATTGTTGAATTCTCTTTGCTAGTATTTTGTTGAGAATGTTTGCATTTGTATTTATCAGGGATATTGGTCTGCTGATTTCTTTTCTTTTAGTGACCTTATCTAGCTAGCTTTGGTAATGCCAGGGTAATGCTGACTGAGTAAAATAAGTTTTGGAATGTTCCCTCCTCTTTAATTTTTGGGAAGAGTTTGAGAAGGATATATATTCATTCTTCTTCAAATGTTTGCTGGAGTTTAGCCATGAAGCCTTCTGGACCTGGACTATTCTTTATTGAGAGATTTTGATTCAGTCTCCTTATTGTTATCGGTTTGTTTACATTTTCTATTTCTTCATGATTCACTCTTGTTAGGTTTTATGTTTCTAGGAATTTTCCCATTTCTTGTAGGTTGTTCAGTTGTTGACATATAATTGTTAGTAGCTTTTTATAATCCTTTTTATGTGTCTTCCTTTTCATTCATAATTTTTTTGAGTCATCTCTCTCTTTTTTTTCTTGGTAAGTCTAGCTAAAATTTTGTTTATCTTTTAAAAAAAAACAACTCAGTTTCATTGATTTTTTAAAATTTTCTCTAATTTGTACTTCATTTATTTCTTCTCTGATCTTTATTTCCTTCTTTCTGCTAAGTTTGGGCTTAGTTTGTTTTACTCTTCCTCTGAGGTGTAAAAGTAATTTTTTTTGAGACCTTTTTCTCCCCTCATAACATACGGTGTTTATTGCCTTTCAACTTCCCTCTTACAATTGCTTTTGCAGCATCCCATAGGTTTCAGTATGTTGTGTTTACACTTACATTTGTTTCAAGATGTTTTTAAATTTCCTTTTTGATTTCATCTTTGAGCCATTGGTTTTTCAGGTGTGTATTATTTAATTTCCACATATTTGTGAATTTTCCAGTTTCTCTCCTGTCATTGATATCTTGTTTTATATTTGTGATCAGAGTAGATACTTGGCATAATTGTCAGTCTTTTAAGATTAAGGATAAGATTTTAAGATTTCTTAAAGATAGTTTTGTGACCTAACACATGATCTGTTCTGGGGAATATTCCATATGTTCTTGAGGAGAAGGGTATTCTGTGGCTGTTGGATGGAATGTCCTGTTAGGTCCATTTTGTCTACAGTTCAACTTGATTTTCTGTCTGAATGATCTATCCCCTTTTTTATGCTTTATTGGTGATATTTAAAATTATTTATTTTATTTATTTATTTTTGGCTGCTTTGGATCTTCGTTTCTGCTGTGGGCTTTCTCTAGTTGCGGCGAGCAGAGCCTACTCTTGGTTGTGGTGTGCTGGCTTCTCATTGTGGTGGCTTCTCTTGCTGTGGAGCACGAGTTCTTAGGCATATGGGCTTCAGTTGTTGTGTCATGCATGCTAAGTAGCTGTGGTTCGTGAGCTCTAATGCACAGGCTCAGTAGTTGTAGTGCAGGGACACAGTTGCTCCATGGCATGTGAGATCTTCCTGGACCAGAGCTCGAACCCGTGTTCCCTGTATTGGCAGGTGGATTCTTAACCAGTGTGCCACCAGGGAAACCCTATCTGTTGTTGAAAGCAGAGTATTAAAGTCTCGTACCATTGTTGGATCATTGTTTATTACTCCCTTCAGATTTGTTAGTATTTGCTTAATATATTTAGCTCTAATATTGGATTCGTATATATTTAAGATTGTTGTATCTTCTTGATGAATTGACCCTTTATAATTACATTATAACAATGTAATTATATACCTTACATTATTTGACCTTCTTTGATTCTTCTTCCTGTTTTTAGCTTAAAGTCCATATTGTCTGTTGTAAGTATTTTGCTCTCTACTTGCTTGGAGTATCTTTTCATCCCCTCACTTTGAGCCTATATGTGTCCTTGAATCATAAGTGAGTCCCTTGTAGGCAGCATATGAGTTTGTTTGTTTATTTATCCATCTAGTCACTCCATGTCTTTTGATTGGTGCATTTAGCCCATTTACATTTAAAGGAATTATTGATATGTAAGGAGTTACTGCTGACATGTTAATTCTTCTTTTTATCTTTTTTATATTATAATTTTTTTTTACAGTATGTGGGCCTCTCACTGTTGTGGCCTATCCTGTTGTGGAGCACAGGCTCTGGACGCGCAGGCTCAGTGGCCATGGATCACGGGCCCAGCCGCTCCACAGCATGTGGGATCTTCCCGGACAAGGGCACGAACCCTTGTCCCCTGCATCGGCAGGTGGACTCTCAACCACTGTGCCACCAGGGAAGCCCAATTCTTCTTTTTTTTAAAAGAAAAGATTTATTTATTTGGCTGTGCCGGGTCTTAGTCGTGGCACTCGGGATCTTCCTTGCCACATGCAAGATCTTCACTGTGGCACGTGGAATCTTCTTTTTTTTTTTAGTTGCATCATGCAGGCTGCAGCTAAGGATTCCACATGATGTTACTAAAGATCCCACATGCCACAATGATGTGTTCATTCTTTACTGACTGTTTTAAAAGTTTCTTTGTTCCTTTTTTCTCTTGCTGTCTTCCTTTGTGAATTAATGATTTTTGTAGTTGGTACTCTGATTTTCTTCTTCTTACTTGTTGGTATCTGTTACAGAGTTTTGTTTTGTGAGAGGCTCACATGAAATGTCTTAAAGATATGACAATCTATTTTAAGCTGATAACAACTTAATTTTGATTGTATACGAAAACTCAACCCTCGATACCCCCCGTACCCATTTGATATCACACTTCACTTGTTTTTAAAATTATATTCATTAACAAGTTATTGTTATGCCAGCTGTATTCAGTTCTTTTGCCCTTCAACCAATATACTAGAATTAAGTGGTCAACATGCCTCCATGTTAAAGTGTTAGAATATTCTGAAACTGAATATATAGACATGGCTTTACCTGTGTCTTATGTATTTTCATGTTACCAATTAGCATCTTTTTGTGTTAACTTGAAGAACTCCTTCCAGGATTTCTTGTGAGATAGGTCTAGTGGTGATAAATTCCCTTAGCTTTTGTTTATAAGGAATGGCTTTATTTTGTCTTTAATTCTGAAGGACAACTTTGCTGGATAAAGCATTCTTGGTTGGCAGTGTTTTTTGCTTCAGCCCTTTGAATATATCGTTCTGTTCTCTCCTGGTCTGTAAGGTTTTTGTTGAGAAATCCTCTCATAGCCTTATACGGGTTCCTTTGTATGAGAGAATGATTTTTCTCTTGATGGCTTAACATTGTTTTTGATGTTAGAGGGTTTTATTATAATGACTCTTGGAGAAAAAAAACTTTGGATTGGAATTTTGGAGTGACCTAATTGCTTTATGAACTTTGGTGTCCAAATCTGTTCCAAGGTTTGGGAACTTCTCAGCCATTATTCCTTCAAATAAGCTTTCCACAATCCTTTCTCCTGCTCTTCTCCTTCTGGGACTCCAGTGATGTGTAAATTGTTTCTCTTATTGTCATCCCATTGGTCCTGTAGGCTTTCTTAATTCCTTTTCATTCATCCTTCTTTTTGCTCCTCAGGATGGATAATTTCCAATGATCTGTCTTGGAGGTCGCTGATTCTTTCTTCTGCTTGTCTTCCTTGTCAAGTCTGTTATTGAAGCTCTCTATTGAATTCTTCAGTTCATTCTTTATTTCTTTTTAATGCTTTCTATCTGCTTGTTGAATTTATTTTGTGCTTGTGTTGTTTTCCTGAAAGCACTATTAATTTTCTGTGTTCTCTTGCAGCTCTGTGGTCATCTTTAGAATAATTATTTTGAATTATTTCTCTGGTAATTCCTGAATCTCCGTTTCCTTGGGTGAATTATTGTATTCTTACTGTGTTCTCTATTACTTTACTGTTTTCCTTAGAAAATGTTATGACTCTTCATGATCCCTGTGCCTCGTGTAGGTGTCTGTGCATCTGAAGAAGCCATCACCTATTCCAGACTTGATGGTTTCAAGTTCAATTTATGACTGTGTCTTCAGTTGGAAAGACCTTAACATAGTGGATGTCCTTATGCTTTACAGCATGTTAGAGAGTGCTCTGACCCATAGTTTAGTGGTATGGGGCACCAGTTGTCATGGCATATACCTGGACTAGACATGTGGAGGGTTTGGTGACTCATTAGCAGAGGCTTTCAGGTCCCCCGCATTGACAACTGCAGGTGTCCTGTAGTGGCTGCAATGGCTGTTGAGGTCTTCAGCAGTTACTCTGGGTATAGTGGCTAGAGAAAAGGGAAAAGAGCAGTGGTGGCTAGAACCAGTGGTTTTGCATATACTTGGCTGTGGGGCCAGCCCCAGGTGCCTATGTAGTAGCAGTGGCTGTTTCCAGACACATTTATTGGTGGGGGCCAGGGTAAGGACTGGGGCCAAGTGTGGGCTCACTGGCAGCTGCAAAGACCCTGGCTGTTGATGTACACTACTGTGTCTACTGGTTCTTGACAGAAGGGCATGGCAGTGGAGACAGTGGCTAGGGGTGGACTGCATAATACCAATGGCAAGGGGCTGATGAAATCTGCAGGGTAGCTGTGGCAATTGAGCAGGCTATATGTTTCTTCAGTGGTAAAGTCCACTGCAGGCCAGATTACTGGGAACCACAGTTGCTTCTCCTGCTGTTGGAAACCTCTGCTCTTCCTTCTTCTTAGCCATCTCTCTACATCTCAGTCTGTCAATGTCTCAGTGGGGTGAACCAAAGTGAGTCCTTGCTCTCATGCCCTAGTAAGCAGGGTAAGGTGGTTGCTTACCCCACTGTCCCTTTATTGGCAAGGGGAACTCTTTATAGCTGAGTGGTTCTCACCTGATGCTAAATAGTGCTGCCTGGGGAAGGGGACCAGCAGATAAAATGAGGCTGTTCTTCATTCCCTTTTTGTGCAGTTATTCTCAGGGTTTTTGTTTCACTGTGTTGCTGAATGTCTCAATGGAACCCAGAGCTCTCCCAGAGCTGTTTTATTCCTAGATAACTCATTGTTGATCTCTGTGGGGGGATGGAGGATTGTGTCTTCTATGTCATCTTGATCTGATCCGAAGTCTTTTAAACTAATCGTCTTCTTTTTCTTCCCTGACCATTACCCAGCATTGTGTTCATTCTCCTCTGATTTGGATCTACAAAAGGAGTTCTTTAATTATCTATAGTCAGTTAGCACAGCATGTAAAATTGTTTTTCTCTTAAGCAAATCAAGCTTCATTTTCAACATCAGCTACTGGTTTTGTTACTCATTTTGTCCATCTTTGTGATGCTTCCCGGTGCACCAGTACCCGTTCTGTAATTTTACTCTGTAAAACCCTGCCCGCATCCAGATGCTCAGATGCCTGCTAGGGTGCTTCTGTATGTGCTGTGGCTGTGTCCTCCTGGGTCACTTCTGCTAAGGGGCTGGTTGTCTCTTTTCTTGGTGTGAAGCTACTCACTGGGGTTTTGTATTGTCAATCTGATGCATGCATTTATAACATTTCCCGTCAGCTTTTTACTTAAGGTTTTACACATATATCTTTTCAGGATGATTTCCTGAAAGAGGAATTTCTGGGCCAAATGGCAAATGCGTTTGCTGTATAGTTAGATATTGCACCATTTTGGATTTCCATCACTGACACAGGTGATTCTGTTTTCCAGAACTTTACTAACAGCATGTGTTGTCAAACCTTAGTGTTTTTGTCAGTATTATAGGAGAAATTTCTCAGTGTAGTATTATTTCACATTTCTTTTGAGGCCTTTTATAAAACACTTCAGAACATGTATAAAATGTGTGAAATACTTGGTGCAAACAAATATTGAAAACTCTTACAACAAGTAGTTAAAGTCTCCAGATAAATTGGGCTATCCTTATCCAGTGAAAGGACTAGTAGGCTCTGCTGCCCTAAAGTTCCTGAAGCTTGCTTTGAAAGATTTTCTTCATGTAACTCATTACTAGCATCCAGAGACATAGCAGGGAGGACTCAGAATGAGTTTCCCAAATGGGTGATGCCCAAGAACATACATCTGATTGGATAAAGCCCACCCACGTTATGCAGACTAATGTTTTACTCAGAGTCCACTGATTTTTTTTTAATTTTTAAAAATAATTTTTATTGGAATATAGTTGATTTACAGTGTTCTGTTAGTTTCAGGTATACAGCAAAGTGAGTCAGCTATACATACATATATCCACTCTTTTATATATTATTTACCTGTATAGGTCGTTACAGAGTATTGAGTAGAGTTCACTGTGCTATACACTAGGTCCTTATTAGTTATATATTTTATATACAGTAGTGTCTGTATGTCAATCCCAATCTCCCAATTTATCCTTCCTCCCCTTCCCCCTGGTAACCATATGTTTGTTTTCTGCATCTGTGACTCTTTTTCTGTTTGTGAATAACATCATTTGTACCATGTTTTTAAATTCCACATATAAGCAATATCATATGATATTTGTCTTTTTCTGTCTGACTTACTTCACTCAGTATGACAATCTCTAGGTCCCTCCAAGTTGCTGCAAATGGCATTATTTTGTTCCTTTATATGGCTGAGTAATATTCCATTACATATATGTACCTCATCTTCTTTACCCATTCCTCTGTTCATGGACATTTATGTTGCTTCCATGTCCTGACTATTGTAAATAGTGTTGCAAAGAGCATGGGGTGCATATATCTTTTTGAATTATGGTTTTCTCTGGATATATGCCCAGGATTTGGATTTCTGTATCATATGGTAGCTATATTTTTAGTATTTCATGGAAAATTCATACTGTTCTCCAAAATGGCTATATCAATTTGCATTCCCACCAACAGTGCAAGAGAGTTCCCTTTTCTCCACACCCTCTCCAGCATTTATTGTTTATAGATTTTCTGATTTTCTGACTGGTGTGAGGTGATACCTCATTGCAGTTCCGATTTACATTTTTCTGCTAATTAGTGATGTTCACATTCTTTTCATGGGCATCTTGGCCATCTGTATGTCTTTGGTGAAATGTCTGTTTAGATCTTCTGCCCATGTTTTGACTGACTTGTTTGTTTTCTTGATACTGAACTGCATGAGCAGTTTGTATATTTTGGAGATTAATCCCTTGTTGGTGTCTTCATTTGCAAATATTTTCCCATTCTGAGGGTTGTCTTTAGTTTTGTTTATGGTTTCCTTTGCTGTGCAGAAGCTTTTAAGTTTAATGAGGTCCCATTTGTTTATTTTTGTTTTTATTTTCATTACAAGGTGGATCAGAAAATATTTTGCTGCAGTTAATGTCAGAGTGTGTTCTGCCTATGTTTTGCTCCAAGAGTTTTATAGTATCCAGTCTTACATTTAGGTCTTTAATCCATTTTGAGTTTATTTTTGTATATGGTATTAAGGAGTGTTCTAATTTCATTCTTTTACATGTAGCTGTCCAGTTTCCCAACACCACTTATTGAAGAGGCTGTCTTTTCTCCATTGTATGTTCTTGCCTCCTTTCTCATAAATTAGGTGACTATATGTGGGAGGATGAATATCTGAGTTTTCTATCCTGTACCATTGATCTATATTTCTCTTTCTATGCCAGTACCATACCGTTTTCATTACTGTAGCTTTGTAGTGTAGTCCAAAGCCAGGGAGCCTGATTCCTCCCACTCCGCTTTTCTTTCTCAAGATTGCTTTGGCTGTTTATGATCTTTTGTGTTTCCATACAAACTGCAATTTTTTTTCTAGTTATGTGAAAAATGCCGTTGGTAGTTTTCTAGGGATTACACTGAATATGTAGATCGCTATGGGTAGTATAGTCATTTTCACAGTGTTGATATTCCAATCCAAGAACATGGTATATCTCTCCATCTGTTTGCATCATTAATTTCTTTCATCAGTGTCTTATAGTTTTCTGCATACAGGACTTTTGTCTCCTTAGGCAGGTTTATTCCTAGGTATTTTATTCTTTTTCTTGTAGTGGTAAATGGGAGTGTTTCCTTAATTTCTGTTTCGGATTTTTCATCATTAGTGGATAGGAATGGAAGAGATTTATGTGCATTTAATTTGTATCCTGCTGCTTTACCAAATTAACTGATTAGCTCTAGTAGTTTTCTGGTAGCATCTTTAGGATCTCTATGTATATTATCATGTCATCTGCAAACAGTGACAGTTTTATTTCTTTTCCAATTTGGATTCATTTTATTTCTTTTTCTTCTCTGATGGCTGTGGCTAAAACTTCCAAAACTATGTTGAATAATAGTGGTGATAGTGAGCAACCTTGTCTTGTTCCTGATCTTAGAGGAAATGGTTTCAGTTTTTCACCATTGAGAATGAAGTTGGCTGTGGGTTTGTCATATATGGCCTTTGTTATATTGAGGTGGATTCCCCCTGTGCCCACTTTCTGGAGAGTTTTATCTTAAGTGGGTGTTGAATTTTGTTGAAAGCTGTTTCTCAATCTACTGAGATTTTCATATGTTTTTCATCCTTCAGTTTGTTAATATGGTTTATCACATTGATTGATTTCCATATATTGAAGAATCCTTCCATTCCTGGGATAAACCCCACTTGATCATGGTGTATGATCCTTTTAACGTGCTGTTGGATTCTGTTTGCTAGTATTTTGTTGATGATTTTTGCATCTATGTTCATCAGTGATATTGGTCTGTAATTTTACTTTTTTGGGACAACTTTGTCTGGTTTGGTATCAGGGTAATGGTGGATTCTTAGAATAAGTTTGGGAGTGTTCCTCCCTCCGCTATATTTTGTAAGCATTTGAGAAGGATAGGTATTAGTTCTTCTCTAAACGTTTGATAGAATTCACCTGTGAAGCCATCTGGTCCTGGGCTTTTTTTTTTTTTTGGAAGATTTTAATCACAGTCTCAAGTGCTTGTGACCGATCTGTTTATATTTTCTGTTTCTTCCTGGTTCAGTCTTGGAAGATTGTGCTTTTCTAAGACTTTGTGCATTTCTTCCAGGTTGTCCATTTTATTGGCATATAGTTTTTTGTAGTAATCTCTCATGATCATTTGTATTTCTGCAGTGTTCGTTGTTACTTCTCCTTTCTCATTTCTAACTCTGTTGATTTGAGTCTTTCCCCTTTTTTTCTTGATGAGGCTGGCTACTCGTTTATCAATTTTGTTTACCTTCTCAAAAAAACAGCTTTTACTTTTATTGATCGTTGTTATTGTTTCCATCATTTCATTTTCATTTCTGATCTGATTTTTATGATTTCTTTCATTCTGCTAACTTTGGGGTTTCTTTGTTCTTCTTTCTGCAGTTGCTTTAGGTGTAAGTGTAGGTTGTTTATTTGAGATTTTTCTTGTTTCCTGATGTAGGAATGTATTGCTATAAACTTCCATCTTAGAATGCTTTTGCTGTATTCCATAGGGTTTGGGTCATTGTGTTTTCATTGTTATTTGTTTCTAGGTATTTTTTGATTTCCTCTTTGATTTCTTCAGTGATCTCTTGATTATTTAGTAGCATATTGTTTAGCCTCCATGTGCTTGTATTTTTTACAGTTTCTTCCTATAATTGATATCTAGTGTCATAGCATTGTTGTCGGAAAAGATACTTGATATGATTTCAATTTTCTTAAATTCACCAAGGCTTTATTTGTGACCCAAGAGATGATCTATCCTGGAGAATGTTCCATGAGCACTTGAGAAAAATGTGTATTCTGTTGTTTTTTGATGGAGTGTCCTATAAATATCAATTAAGTCCATTTTGTTTAATGTATCATTTAAAGCTTGTGTTTCCTTATTTATTTTCATTTTGGATGATCTGTCCATGGGTGAAAGTGGGGTGTTAAAGTCCCCTACTATGAATGTGTTACTGTCTATTTCCTCTTTTATAGCTGTTAGTATTTGCCTTATGTATTGAGGTGTATGTTGGGTGCATAAATATTTACAATTGTTATATCTTCTTCTTGGATTGATCCCTTGATCATTATGTACTGTCCTTCTTTGTCTCTTGTAATAGTCTTTGTTTTAAAGTCTAGTTTGCCTGATATGAGAATTCCTATTCCAGCTTTCTTTTGATTTCCATTTCCATGGAATGTCTTTTTACATCCTCTCACGTTCAGTCTGTATATGTTTCTACGTCTGAAGTTGGTCTCTTGTAGACAGCATATATACGGGTCTTGTTTTAGTATCCATTCAGGCAGTCTATGTCTTTTAGTTGGAGCATTTAATCCATTTACATTTAAAGTAATTTTCGATATGTATGTTCCTAATACTGCTTTCTTAATTGTTTTGAGCTTGTTATTGTAGGTCTTTTCCTTCTCTTGTGTTTTCTGCCTAGAGAAGATTCTATAGCATTTGTTGTAAAGCACGTTTTGTGGTACTGAAATATCTTACCTTTTGCTTGTCTGTAAAAGTTTTAGTTTCTCTGTCAAATCTGAATGAATTTTGCTGAATAATCTTAGTTGTAGGTTTTTCCCTTTCATCACTTTAATTATGTCTTACCACTCCCTTCTGGCTTGCAAAATTTCTGCTGAAAGATCAGCTATTAAACTTATGGGGATTCCCTTTTATGTTATTTGCTGCTTTTCTCTTGCTGCTTTTAATATTGTTTTTTGTATTTAATTTTTGATAATTTGATTAATATGTGTCTTGTTGTGTTTATCCTTGGATTTATCCTGTATGGGTTTCTCTGTGCTTCCTGGACTTGATTGACTATTTCCTTTCCCATATTAGTGGAAGTTTTCAACTATAAGTTCTTCAAGTATTTTCTCAGACCCTTTCTTTTTCTCTTCTTCTTCTGGGACCCCTATAATTCGAATGTTGGTGTATTTCATGTTTTCCCAGAGGTGTCTGAGACTGTGCTCAATTCTTTTCATTCTTTTTTCTTTATTCCGCTCTGAGGTAGTTATTACCACTATTTTATCTTTCTGGTCACTTATGCGTTCTTCTGCCTCAATTATTGTGCTACTGATTCCTTTTAGAGAATTTCAAATTTCATTTATGGTGTTGTTCATCATTGTTTGTTTGCTCTTTAGTTCTTCTAGGTCCTTGTCAAATGTTTCTTGTATTTTCTCCATTCTATTTCCAAAATTTTGGATCATGTTTACTATCATTACTCTTAATTATTTTTTCAGGTAGCCTAACTCTTTACCCTTCATATATTTGGTCCGGTGGTTTTTTACCTTGTTTCTTCATCTGCTTTGTATTTATCTGTCTACTCATTTTGCTTAACTTACTGTTTGGAGTCTCCTTTTCACAGGCTGCAGGTTCATAATTCCCATTGCTTTTGGTGTCTGTCCCCAGTGGGTAAGGTTGGTTCTGTGGATTGTGTAGGCTTCGTGGTGGAGGGGACTGGTACCTGTGTTCTGGTGGATGAGGCTGGATCTTGTCTTCTTAGTGGTCAGGACCTCGTATGGTGTTGTGCTTTGGGGTTTCTGTGAACGTAGTATGATTTTAGGCAGCCTCTCTGCTAATGGGTGGGGTTGTGTTCCTGTCTTGCTAGTTGTTTGGCATAGGGTGTCCAGCACTGTATCTTGCTGATCATTGAGTGGAGCTGGGTCTTAGCATTGAGATGGAGGTCTCTTGGAGAACTCTTGCTGATTGATATTACATGGGGTCAGGAGTTCTCTTGTGGACAAATGTCTTGAATTTGGCTCTCCCCCCTCAGAGACTCAGCTCTGACACCTGGCCAGAGCACCAAAACCCTGTAAGCCACATGGTTGGAGAAGATGGGCTATGAATTAGGTGTCAGCCACTGCCCTACTGTAGCTCTGTCTCAACTGTCTCCAAAGGTCACATAGATACATTGGGTTATTCCACCATTCCTCAGAACTTGCACATTCCAGTCTAGGATTTGTAGATGTACTCCTGATACTCTTTATTGAAATACCTTGCATTCATGGTGGTGAGTGACATGCTAATAGTGTTTGTTCTCTTCAATTCAGAGACTGAGTGTCTGAGCTTTCATGTGGCCAAGTCAGGAGCAGCTGGCCAATTATCCCAAAGGATTAACATGTCACATTCCAAGAAAGCTTTCTGCAGTATCTGAGCAGTAGTCCCAAGCAGCCACTCCACTCAGCTGCAGCACTCTGACTGGGGAACTCGGTGGAATCCTCAAATGAGGATTTCTTCTGGCCCTAGAATCTGACTTGTCCACCCAGGCAAGGAGCTGAGGAGAGTGTCTCCTGGCCCCATCTCATCAGAGGAGTGGACACCTGGAGGCTATGCATCCAACAGCATGGGAGCTGAGAGGTGGGTGGTGGGGCTGACAGCCTCCCAAGAAAAGCCGGAACCATATGGAGGGTTCCTGTGCTACTGCCCAGGTGGGGGGAATTCATGAATCTGGATTTTAGCTGAGGTGATTTCCAAGTAAAATGTAGAAGGTATGGCCTGGTTTCTCAAAGAATGATTTGTGGAGAAACGTCTTTTCTGAATGCATGGATCCTCTTGACATCAACAGGAGACCAACATATATTCTGAGATTTCTATACCAGCACAAACACTGAAAGCCTGGTTTTGAGGGATCAAACAGAGATGAGACAAAGTGTAAGAAAAATGACTCCAAGGTCCGAGTCACAAATGCTGACACCAGAGAAAGAGGAGCCATGACCCAGAGACCAGAGCTAGTGAGGTCTCTATTGGCCCAGAGGGCAGAGCGATGATCCACAGATGATTACTGTCAGGCTTTGAAACCCAATAGAATTTGCCTGGCTGTATTTCAAACATGCTTGGGACAAATGATCCCTTTATTACTTCCATTTTCTCTCCTTCAAAATGGAAAATGTCTTTCCTATGCCACTATTTATCTACTTTGAAGATACCATTATCTATCTGGAAGCAGATTTCTTGTTTTCTAGCTTCACTGATCTAGAAATGGAGAGGAATTTTTTCTCTCAGATGGGTCATATGCAGAGCTTCAACCCTACCTTGCCTAGATTACTTCAAAACATCTGGTATTTTTTTTAGCTGACATTTATATTTTGGACCTAGAGTTGATGCTGGAATGGGTTAAGACCTTTGGAGATGCTGAGATGCAGTCAATGTATTTTTCATGTAAGAAAGACATGAACTGGTTGGGGACCAGGAGTGGAGGGCAGGATTACTAACTTCTAACCTTAAGACTTGTAAATTTCTCTTTTTAAACTTTGTGATACTTTGTTACTGCAAACGTAGGAAACTAATACAATGGCCTGTACTTCCTCAGTTATCCACCACCACCCAAATCAACTGTGACTATTTTCCTCTTACTTCTCCAAAATCTGGCTAATACCCTTTCAGGCCACTAGAGACTAACCAGTGCATTACTAAGCTACCTTCTATGACTTATACCTCTCCAGGTTCCTCAAACCAGGTCATCAGTGGCCAAGGCCCAACCCCAAGACTCATTAATTGTGTCTGTGTGGCTAAACTGAAGGGTGTTCATGTTGCTTGCTGGACAAATAACAGCTCTAATGGGTAAACCTCAACCTTCTGGGTGCTGGGAAGTTCCCCATCTGTAAGGGGGGAGAGAGATGTGCCCATGGATGTAACCATAAAGCAAATATACACAGATATAACCACAAAAATCTTGAAGGTAGGGGATGATAAACACAGCATTTACAGAGACATACCCACACAGACTCTCCCTGTCCTAGGAGTACCTCCACCTGCACCTTCAACAGGATCCCAAAACCCTCTGCACTCACTGTACCTTATTTTCAATGGATGTCTGGCCATACTCCAAACCATACCAGTTCAGTAGCTGATGTAAAGTAGCTGTTGGGAGAAACACACACTCCTCACCTTCTACTAGCCACTCCTTGAGGTGTCAGGTCACCTGATGTGCGAGGACCACAGAAAAGAAAAATCAGGTAGGAGACACATAAGTAATTCCAGGAACTACACATACCCACCAACAGTCTAAAGGACTGCTTGTGATCATTTGTATGGATGGAGAAAGCAACAAGTCCATAATTTGTCCAGGTTGACACAAGGAAGCACAGATACCTTCAAAGAGTTCAGCATTGTTGATATGGCTAAAGAAGGTACTGAAGTCTTGACTCCTTCTTTATTTACACCTCAATATATTTATACCAGTGCTGCTCCACAGGCAACCTGGACACCAGACGTATGCAAAGGTTTCTAGTGATCTGAGGGTTAATTATATGATGACTTATAGTTATTAACTGCAGTTGGGCAAATAACACCCAAGCAAGAAAAATACAAGAACCCATAAAGTCAGTTTCCACCAATCACCATGTCATTAATTCCACTCTCCCCGCGTATGAA
The DNA here is from genome assembly GCF_949987515.2 of Delphinus delphis. Taxonomy (NCBI): domain Eukaryota; kingdom Metazoa; phylum Chordata; class Mammalia; order Artiodactyla; family Delphinidae; genus Delphinus; species Delphinus delphis. Next base: position 2,543,236 of record NC_082705.1, read on the forward strand.
ACTATGTTTCTGTGGGCTGATTTTGTAATGATATTCATCAACTTAAGACCAAGCAAATCTACTGCAAACTTAATTTATCAGTAACAAATATATCAGGAAACATATTTAACCAAAAAATTCAGAAACAGTCTCACTGATGTCAGAAATTAATCAAGAATGCCTATCACTCCTAATCTACTTTACATTGGAGAACGAGTAGAATGAGAAAACTACTCATAAATTAATATAAACACAAAAATCATGATGACTCAATAAACGCTAATTACTTATGATTTTGGTGTACTATTTAAAACTTCCTAGATGCTAATGTGCTTGTAAGAACCCTATGAGGCAGATACAATCATAATCACCTTTATACTAATGCAAGAAGCACAGAGAGGTATAGGAATTTGCCAATATCTCAGAGCTCATACATAAAATAACCAAAATGTAAACAAGACTGAGACCAGAGTACTTGCAAGTATTATTGCGGCAAAAGATATCACTACACATAAAGACCACATGCTCTTTTATAAATCAGGACTGGCAAATAAAGAATTCAGCAAGTTGCTGCATAAAAGATTAACTTTCAATAAGAGAGTTCCTGGCAACAGAAAAGCTTTCTGGAAGACTCTACTATTATTAATATACTATTAGTGCCATTATTAATTAACTATATTATTAACACATTTTAAATAATACTATGTATTAAACATAAAATACCCTATGACCTTGAAATTCTACCCCTAGATAGACAGCCAACAGAAAGGCAAGTGTGTGGAAAAACAAACAAACAAACAAACATGTACGAGACTATTCAAGGAAACATTATTTGAATTGCTTTGTAAACATACTTTGGATGTAACATTTGGATTCTACAGATTCTAGGAGAAACAACATGTCACACTTATTTTTTTGAAATACAGAATGTTTGTTAATTGACCTTTATAACTCCTTCCCAGTTTTTTCCCTATGTTTCAAAATAATTAAGAAATTTAAAATTTTCACAATTAAACGTTTTAGCAAATCAAACAATAAAAAGTTCATGGTTGGAGGGGTCCAAGAGGGAGGGGATATATGTATACATATAACTGATTCACTTCATTGTACAGCAGAAACTAACACACCATTGTAAAGCAACTATATCCCAATTTTTTAAAAAAAGTTCATTATAGGAGTAAGACAGGTATAAAGACACAGACCTCCTAGAGGATGGACCTGAGGATATGGGGAGGGGGAAGGGTAAGCTGTGACAAAGCAAGAGAGTGGCATGGACATATATAATATCTGTATATACTACCAAACATAAAATAGTTAGTGGGAAGAAGCCGCATAGCACAGAGAGATCAGCTAGGTGCTTTGTGACCAGCTAGAGGGGTGGGATAGGGAGGGTGGGAGGGAGGGAGACGCAGGAGGGAAGAGATATGGGAACATATGTATATGTATAACTGATTTACTTTGTTATAAAGCAGAAACTAACATACCATTGTAAAGCAATTATACTCCAATAAAGATGTAAAAAAAAAAAGGTCATGCTTACCTCAATAATTTGTAGAATATTTACTGGACAAAATTTAAGACAATTGGGCTTACAATTAAAAACTTAAATACCCTATTAATAAACTAAGAATATAAGTGAACTTTCTTACCTGGTAATGGGTTTATTAAAAAAAGACAAGAAATAATACAGTTAAGTATAACTTAAAACAGTCCCATTAAAGTCAGGAACAGATACAAAGGACCACGTTAGTCTTATTATTCTACATTGAATATGTTAGCCTAAACTTCAGAAAGGGAGACCAGACTGAAATAAGGAGGCATTTATTTGAGGTTTGTTAGCACTGCAACCCAGGTGACAGGGCTTCAAGAAGTACTTGAATTCAGTTCCACCAAACAAAATGGAGAAATCTTATAAAGGCAAAAAACATAAAGCCACAGTTACTTACATGAGTTGTGTGTCAAGAATTATAACTGGAGCTAGCAAGAAGGAAGGGTGCTTGTTAAGCAAATGGCTGCATAGTTACAGGAGGGAAAGACTCTTTTTCCTTGTGCCAATTGCACAAAGGCTGCAATTGGTAAATGTTTTAAAAATGGATGGTGCCTTTGAGTTTGGAATAGTTCACAAAAATTAAAGTTCTTAGTAGTACAGGGATGCATCTGACACTAGATCTTCAATGGCTGCCTGACTCCATTCTGTACGCCTGAACAATGATTACATCATTATGGCTTCAATCTGTCATCAAAAACTCTAGCTAGCACAAAGAAAGGAAAAAAAGAATACAAGAAGAAAAAATTTCATCTGCAGGTGTTTTGAGCCTACAATAGATAATTCAAGGGAATCTACAAAAAATTAGAAATAATGAAAGTTATGCTATCTTGTTATAAATGCTTTAGAGGCAAGTAAGTGCAGCCAAACTTTTAAGAAAAATATGATTAAAATTTTACATGTGACTAAAATCACAAGAACATTCAGTCACTCATTCCATGTAGTGATCATATACTTGCTACCAAAAGTTTATAAGACAATTAATGACAAATCTCCCTCATGAATACACATGTAAATGTCTTAAGCAAACTATTACAAAATAAATTCTATAATATATTAAAATTGGATTAAACCCCAAATCAAAAAGAGGCCTGCTATTAGAAAATCAACGTACTTCATATTACCATTAGGAAAATGATGAGCATTTCAGCATGCACAGGAAATAGAAAATTGACAAACTTCTAAAAGATGCTGCTGACCCCTGTGCAAAACCACCTCCTGAATTCAAGGGTTACAACAAATACTGGTCCCAGAATTACAGGTCTCCCGCCCCAAAAGTCTACACCATTACATGTGTCCAAATTCTCACTAAAGCCCCATGTCCAGAATCTCCTTTTATGCTCTAGACCCAGACTCTGGACCTTGTGCCATCTGAAAGGGATGCTAAATATATATATATATATATATATATATATATATATATATATATATATATATATATATATATATTTATTTATTTATTTATTTATTTATATCAAAGATTCACTCATCAAAAGAGATCTTCTCTTACCCAATACCACTCACCATTACCTAATAAACCGCCAATAATCATTAGGAATTAAATTCTACAAAGGAAAACAAGTTCCTCTGTGTTATGACATAAATTTCAATTGCTTTGAAGGTGAGTCCAAGGGTCTGTAGGTTCCCAGGAAACGTAACCCCTTAGAAGGCACCCTTTCACTCCCCACGGCCACTCCTCTCCTGCTGTAATCTAAGGCCACACGACCTGCCCCACCACTATGGTAGCTCCCTAATAAATCCTTCCTCCTACGCCCAGTTCTTCAACTCCATGGCGTTAAAAACCCAGTCCCCTCCACTCCCTCATGACTTGAATATGCCCACGGACAAACGAGATGTCTTGGCTTAATAGCTCCCTCCAGGACTAGTACTGCTTTCTACTGCCTTCACTGTCCTCGACCTGCCACCGTGGACTTTGCAAAGCTGATACCCGTTCTGCTACCAGTCAGTCCTCTGCCTCCACCTCCTCAGTAGTGGCCTCAACTATCGCCATTTCATTCCCTTTAAATCTCTCATAGCTACTGAGCCAAAGACAGGAAGTGACCTTACATTTATATTTCCTACCACGTGGACCGGAAACAAGTAGTTCCTCAAAGCAGCAGTGACATCAGCAAGTTTCAGTCATCTTGGAAAAGGGAAGTGTGAAAGGAAAGCCATGTTGCTTAAGGGTTCATGGGAATCCCTTTTGTGGAAAATGAACTCCTATTAGCCCATTCTCCCAGTGACAGAATATGGAAAATACCAATATAAATATAAGAGAATTTAAGTGTGTCACTATAGAAAATTAATAAATTACTAAAAATTAATTATTATTAATTCACGAAGGAAGAGAGCAAGAGAGGAAGCAAGAGCAAGAGTCAATTATAAAGCAACTACAAAACGGGTAGAAAACAATTATTGAGATAACAAGCTCATTTCTTTCAATAGCTAATTTAAAATCAAATGTTTTTAACCCTCTAATCCAAAGGCACAGAATGACAGAACGAATAAAAACTTAAAACCAGTAATATGCTATCTACAAGAGACTCACTTCAGCTGTAGAGGCACATATAGGCTTAAAGTGAAGAGAGGAAGAAAAAGATATTTCATGCAAATGGAAATCAAAAGAGAGCAGGGATTATACCAGACCAAAAAAATAAATAAAATAAAATAGACTAACCCAGAAACTATAACAAGAGAAAAAGAAGGTTATACAATGATAAAGTGGTCAATTCATTGAGGATATAGAAATTGTAAATATATATGAATGTGTATATATACATATATATCTATATATATGTATTTTGCTCTCTTCCTTTGTGGATTATTAATTTTCTATAATGATACATTTTTTAACATCTTTATTGGGGTATAATTGCTTTACAATGGTGTGTTAGTTTCTGCTTTATAACAAAGTGAATCAGTCATACATAAACATATGTTCCCATATGTCTTCCCTCTTGCGTCTCCCTCCCTCTCACCCTCCCCATCCCACCCCTCCAGGCTGTCACAAAGCACCGAGCCAATATCCCTGTGCCATGCAGCTGCTTCCCACTAGCTATCTACCTTACTGCGTTTGTTACTGTGTATATGCCCATGACTCTCTCTCGCCCTGTCAGAGCTCACCCTTCCCCCTCCCCATAACCTCAAGTCCGTTCTATAAGAGGTCTGCATCTTTATTCCTGCTTTACCCCTAGGTTCTTCATGACATTTTTTTCTTAAATTCCATATATGTGTGTTAGCATACGATATTTGTCTCTCTCTTTCTGACTTACATCACTCTGTATGACAGACTCTAGGTCTATCCACCTCATTACAAATAGCTCAATTTCGTTTCTTTTTATGGCTCAGTAATATTCCATTGTATATATGTGCCACATCTTCTTTATCCATTCATCCGATGACGGGCACTTAGGTTGATTCCATCTCCGGGCTATTGTAAATAGAGCTGCAATGAACATTTTGGTGCATGACTCTTTTTGAATTTTGGTTTTCTCAGGGTATATGCCCAGTAGTGGGATTGCTGGGTCATATGGTAGTTCTATTTGTAGTTTTTTAAGGAACCTCCATACTGTTCTCCATAGTGGCTGAACCAATTCACATTCCCACCAGCAGTGCAAGAGTGTTCCCTTTTCTCCACACCCTCTCCAGCATTTATTGTTTCTAGATTTTTTGATGATGGCCATTCTGACTGGTGTGAGATGATATCTCATTGTAGTTTTGATTTGCATTTCTCTAATGATTAATGATGTTGAGCATTCTTTCATGTGTTTGTTGGCAGTCTGTATATCTTCTTTGGAGAAATGTCTATTTAGGTCTTCTGCCCATTTTTGGATTGGGTTGTTTGTTTTCTTGTTATTGAGCTGCATGAGCTGCTTGTAAATTTTGGAGATTAATCCTTTGTCGGTTGCTTCATTTGCAAATATTTTCTCCCATTCTGAGGGTTGTCTTTTGGTCTTGTTTATGGTTTCCTTTGCTGTGCAAAAGCTTTGAAGTTTCATTAAGTCCCATTTGTTTATTTTTGTTTTTATTTCCATTACTCTAGGAGGTGGGTCAGAAAGGATCTTGCTTTGATTTATGTCATAGAGTGTTCTGCCTATGTTTTCCTCTAAGAGTTTGATAGTTTCTGGCCTTACATTTAGGTCTTTAATCCATTTTGAGCTTATTTTTGTGTATGGTGTTTATAATGATACATTTTAATTCTTTTATATTTATATTGTGTGTATTTACTATGGTTTGTTTTGTGTTTACCCTCTGACTATTACAGTCTATTTTAAGATGATAACAATCAAATTCTATTATATATAATGGAATTTAATCTGAAAAAATACTGAATAACTATACTGTACACATGAAACTAACACAATATTGTCTATACTTCAATAAACAAAAGTACAGGTAAGTTACTGAAATGAGTTTTCATTGTTTTTTCCTTTTGTTTTGCAACAAACTAGAGATATAAACCTTTATTTCACAACATACATATGTATATGCACCCAACATCCAAGCACTGAAATATACAAGTAAATATTAACAGATCTGAGGGGATAAATAGACAAGGATACACTTACAATAGAGAACTTAAATACCCCACTTCAATAATGGATAAATCATCTGACAGAAAATCAATAAGGAATCAATCATTGGACTTAAACTATACATTAGGTCAAGTGGAACTAACAGACATAGAGAACATTCCATCCAGTAGTGACAGAATACACATTCTTCCCCAGTACATATGGAACTTTCTCCAGGATATATCATATATTTGGTCACAAAACAAGTCTCAAAAAATATTTTAAAGCCTGAAGTTATAGCAAGAATCTTTTTAGACCAAAGGCATAGGAAACTAGAAGTCAAACACAGGATCAACTGGGAAATGCACAAATTTGTGGAAATTAAAGAACACACTCCTGAACAACTAATGAATCAAAAAACTTAAAAGAGAAATTAAAAATATCTTGAAACAAATGAAAGTGAATACACAACATACCAACACTTAGGGGATGCAGCAAGAGCGGTGCTAAGAAAAAAGTTTGTAGTGATAAAAGACTAGATGATGAAGAAAAGAAAGACCTCAAATACATAACTTGACCTTACACCTTAAAGAAATAGAAAGGGAAGAACTAATCCACAGATTACAGGAGGAAGACGATAACAAGATCAAAGCAGAAATCAATGAAATGGAGAATAGACAAAAAAAAAAAAATCAATAAAACAACTTTTCTTTAGACTTAGATATTTTATTTCATGCAAAGAAAGTTTAGATCTTTATATTTTTACATTAAAAAACCAAGAATTTTAAAAGGTCATACCTAATTTATGAAAAAGATCTTGCTAAAAGCTGAATTCAAATCTTAAAGACGAGATAAAGAAATGACCTCATGAAAAACATGCAAGGGTTTTGAAGATTCTGCAAAGCAAGTGGTGACTATTAATATTCACAAGTATGGCTATATCACATTTGGCTTCAAAGAGGTAAGTAAAGGTGACATTATTTACAACATTAGGTTCAGTCTTCTCTTCCGTCTGGCCTCATTAAATTTTGACGCTTTCGTTTTGAAAATCCTTTCATGTTCTCTTGCATCATGACCTGGGTACAGTTGTTCCTTATTGTCAATAATTCACAAATCATTTCTAGACCTTTTTGGCCTCCCTTCAGATGGAAGAATTGGTTTGTATAAATAGATAAACAAAATTGACAACATTTTAGCTAGTCTTACCAAGGGAAAAGATAAAGGACTAAACAATACAATTATAAAAGAGGACACACACAAAAGGTGTAACTGAAATACCATGAATCATAAGAGTCTACAATGGACAATTACAAGACTACAAGTAGATAATCTAAAGGAAATACATTTATTCCTAGACTTACAACCTACATAGTCTGACTCATGAAAAATAGAAAATTGACAATCAATAATAAGGAGATGGAATCAATAACAAAAAAACCCTCTCTAAGACCAAGACCAGATGACTTCATGAGTAAATTATACCAAACATTAAAAAAAATTGACACCAAATCTTTCTCAAATTCTTCCAAAAAATGGAAGAGGAGGGAAAACTCCCTAAATCAATTTTACAGCCACCAACACATTATGCCAAGGGAAGATAAGAATACCATAAAAATAGAAAACTAGATATCCATACCAATATCCCTGAATATGGAAGCAAAAATTCTCAACAAAACCCTAGCAAACTTAATTCCACAGCATACTATAAAGCTCATACAACATAATCAAATGGGATTTATCCCTGGATGCAAAGATGGTTCCATTTATGCAAATCAATAAATATGATACATCCAAATAATAAAATGAAAACAAATGATTATCTCAATAGGTGCAGAAAATTCATTTGAAAAATTTCAGCATCATTTTATGATAAAAACTCTGAACATATTGGCTACACAAGAAACATCTCAAGATAATAAAGGTCATATATGACAAGTCCACAGCCAACATCATAGTCAGTGGTGAAAGACTGAAAGCTTTTCCTCTAAATTCAGGAATAAGACAAGTGTGCTCATTCTCAACACTCCAATTGAATGAAGTAATGGAAATCTTAGAAAGGGTAATTAACCTAGATTTTTTTTAAAAAAAGGTATACACATCATCCAAATTGGAAAGAAAGAAGTAAAATTATGTTTCTGTTCTGATGACATGATCTCGTATATAAGAAAAATCTTAGCACTACACACACACATACACACAGAACTAATAGAACTAATAGAAATCAGTAAAGTTTCAGGATAGATAACAAATATACAAAAATAAGTTATATTTCTTTAAAATATCAATGAGTAATCTGAAAGTGAAATAAATAAAATAATTTCATCTACAATATCACCAAAACATCAAAATACTTAGGAATAAATTGAACGAGGAAAATGAAAGACTATACACCATGAACTATAAGACATTTATGACAGAAATTGAAGAATGCAACTCAATCTAAAGTATCCTGTGTTCATGGGTCAAAGGAGTTAATATTGTTAAAATTTCCTTGCTACCTGTTGGGATGTTTAGAAATTGAATAATAATAATAAATAAAAATATAATAAAAAATAATTAAAAAAATAATAAAAATTAATAATAAATAAAAATAATAATATCCTTGGAACTGAAAAGGAACTTTGAAACTAAAAAAGCAACTACATAAACTGCAATTATAAATTTTATTGTAGGTAACTTGCATATGGGCAGGAAGGATCAGGCAGACAGATCATCCAGAGGAATTTAGCTACATTTAATTCATTCAGCCGTTGTATGAATTTTGATTAGTGAAACATTGCCATTTACATTTAAAGTAATTATTGAAAGGTAAGGAAGTACTAATGCCATCTTACTCTTGTTTGACTCTTTTTTAGTTCCATGGTTCCTTTCTTCATCTCCTGCTGTCTTCCTTTTTGAATTGATGACGTTCTGTGGTGGTACTCTTTTATTCTCTTTTATCTTTTGTTTATCTGCTGTAGGGTTCACTTTGTGGTTTCCCTCAGATTTTCTTGCCACATCAGAGAAATATGACAGTCTATGATAACAACTTAACTTCAATTACATACAAAAACTTTACACTTTTACTTTCTCCCTTTTTGTTTTTGATGTCACAATTTATGTCTTTTTATATTATGTATTTATCAACATATTATTGTACCTATAGTTAATTTCAGTACTTTTGCCCTTTTACTTTTATACAAGAGTTAGAAGGTTAACACACCACCATATTAAAGTATTACAGTATTCTCAATCTTACTGTATACTTACCTCAATCTGTGTGTTCTATTTTTCCATGTTACTAATTAGCTCCTTCTATTTCAGCTTGAAGAACTCCTTTTGGCATTTTTTGTAAGGCAGAGCTAATGAGATGAACTCCCCTAGTTTTTGTTTCTCTGGACTGTTTTTATCTCACCTCATTCTGAAGTACAACTTTGTCCTAGGTAAAGTGTTCTCTCTCTCTCTCTTTTTTTTTTTTAGCATCTTTATTGGAGTATAATTGTTTTACGAAGGTGCGTTATTTTCTGCTTTATAAAAAAGTGAATCAGCTATACATATACATCTATCCCTATATCTCCTCCCTGTTTCGTCTCCCTCACACCCTCCCTATCCTACCCTCCCTATCCCACCCCTTTAGGTCATCACAAAACACGGAGCTGATCTTCCTGTGCTATGCGGCTTCTTCCCACTATCTATTTTACATTTGTTAGTATATATAAGTCCATGCCACTCTCTCACTTCGTCCCAGCTTACCATTCGCCCTCCCCGTGTCCTCATATCCATTCTCTACATCTGCATCTTTATTTCTGTCCTGCCTCTAGGTTCTTCAGAACCTTTTTTTTTAAGATTCCATTTATATGTGTTAGTAAACTGTATTTGTTTTTCTCTTTCTGACATACTTAATTTTGTATGACAGACTCTAGGTCCATCCACCTCACTACAAATAACTCAATTTTGTTTCTTTTTATGGCGCAGTAATATTCCATTGTATATATGTGCCACATCTTATTTATCCAATCATCTGTCGATGGACACATATTGCTTCCATGTCCTGCTATTGTAAATAGAGCTGCGATGAACATTGAGGTACATGACTCTTTTTGAATTATGGTTTTCTCAGGGAATATGCCCAGTAGTGGGACTGCTGGGTCCTGTGCTAGTTTAATTTTTAGTTTTTTAAATAACCTCCATAATGTTCTCCATAGTGGCTGTATCAATTTACATTCCCACCAACAGTGCCAGAGGGTTCCCTTTTCTCCACACCCTCTCCAAAATTTATTATTTGTAGATTTTTTGATGATGGCCATTCTGACTGGTCTGAAGTAATACCTCATTGTAGTTTTGCTTTACATTTCTCGAATGATTGTAGCATTCTTTCATGTGTTTGTTGGTAAGCTGTATTTCTTCTTGGCAGAAATGTCTATTTAGGGCTTCTGCCCATTTTTGGATTGGGTTGTTTGTTTTTTTGATATTGAGCTGCTTGTAAATTTGGGAGATTAGTCCTTTGTCAGTTGCTTCATTTGCAAATACTTTCTCCCATTCTGAAGGTTGTCTTTTGGTCTTGTTTATGGTTTCCTTTGTTGTGCAAAAACTTTTAAGTTTCATTAGGTCCCATTTGTTCCTTTTTGTTTTTATTTCCCTTTCTCTAGGAGATGTGCCAAAAGGAGCTTGCTGTGATTTATGTCATAGAGTGTTCTGCCTAGGTTTTCCTCTAAGAGTTTGATAGTGTCTGGCCTTACATTTAGGTCTTTAATCCATTTTGAGTTTATTTTTGTGTATGCTGTTAGGGAGTGTTCTAATTTCATTCTTTTACCTGTAGCTGTCCAGTTTTCCCCACATCACTTATTGAAGATGCCTTCTTTTCTCCATTGTATATTCCTGCCTCCTTTACCAAAAATAAGGTGACCATATGTGCATGGGTTTATCTCTGGGCTTTCTATCTTGTTCCATTGATCTATATTTCTGTGTTTGTACCAGTACCATTCTGTCTTGATTACTGTAACTTTGTAGTATAGTCTGAAGTCCAGAAGCCTGGTTCCTCCAGCTCCGTTATTTTTTCTCAAGGCTACTTTGGCTAGTTGGTGTGTTTTGAGTTTCCATACAAATTGTGAAATTTTTGTTCTAGTTCTGTGAAAAATGCCATCGGTAATTTGAAAGGGATTACATTGGCAAAGTGTTCTTGTTTGGCTGTTGTTTTCTTTCAGCAGTTTGAATATATCATCCCATTGTCCCTGGCCTACAAAGTTTCTGCTGCAAAATCCACTGAAGCCTTTCTGGCATTTTCTTTATTAAAAAAGTTTTTCTTTTATTGCTTTTAAAATTTGCTCTGTATTCCATTTTATACAGTTTTATTATAGTGTATCTTGGAGATGCTAATTTTGGATGGAAACTTTGAACTAACCTATTACTTTTATTAACTTCTATGTCCAACTCTCTCCCCAAATTTGGGAAATTTTCAGCCATTATTTCTCTAAGTAAGCTTTCTGTCCCCTTTTCTCTCTCAGGCCTTCTCCCGAGAGAAGAAACATTTGTAGACTGTTTCTCTTAATGCTATTCCATAGTTCACATAGGCTTTCTTCACTCTTCTTTAATTCTTTTTTCTTTGTTTTCCTATGACTGCATTATTTCAAAGTCTGGATTGAGTCTGTTTTTTGATGCTCTCTATTGCATTTTTTCCGTTTGACTCATAGTTTCAGCTCCAAAATTTATGTTTTGTTCTTTTTTATGTTTTAACCTCTTTGTTAAGCTTCTCATTGTGTGTGTGTGTGTGTATTGTTTTCCTGATTTTATTGAATTTTCTTTCTGTGTAGTTGACTGAGCTTCCTTAAAACAGCTATATATATTTTTTTATTACCATGTAATAAATTTTTTTATTACCATGTAAGTCACAGATCTCCATGTCTTTGGTGTTCCTTTTATGGAGCCATATTTCTTTGATTTCTTGTGTTCCTTAAAGTCTTTAATTGTTGTGTTCACATTTGAAGAAGTTTTCACCTCCTCCCGTCTTTACTGACTGATTTTGGGAAATAAATACCTTCTGTCAGCTCTGCTACAGATTCTGAGGGTTTCTCAGTCCTTTTATATGGGTACACCTACTGCACACTTGTTATTCTGTGTTGTGGCAGAATTTAAGCTTGTATGCCTTCTGTGAAACCTTCAAATCTAATTCAATATTGATAGCCTCCCTTTAGCGTTTCCTAGCACACAGCTGAATGCTCAAGTTTATGGTTTATTCCAGGCCTAAAGATTAGGATCCCTGCAAATGTTCACAAGCTGTCTGCAAAACCTCATTCATGCTGCCATTGGGAGCACACAGGGAGCCAGACACAGGATACAATGAGGGGCAGGGGAGAGGCACGCGGAATTTCAGGAGTGTCCATGTGCCAGCTGGGTAATCCAAAATGGTTTATGTACAGGTCTCTTGATTGAATTCATGATGCAACTAGTAGAATGTTCCTATGATAATTGTTTCATGCCTGCTGCTATCCACCTAGTCTCTCACCACTATCTGGGAAAATTCACATTATCTCACTTTCTTGGGCCAAGTAGGGCTCCCTTGGCATTGAGCTACGCCACATTTGGGGAGCGATAACTTGGATAAAGGCACACTGTCCCCATTACTTTCTTCAATGTGTCTAACCTTAGATTATTTTTTTCTCCAGCAGCGTGCTGTGGAACTTCTCTGTTGTACCCCGGACTTCCACAAAAGCACTCTCATCTGTGAGTGATTGACAAAACTGGCCTGAAGTTTATTGTTTCCTTCCTTGAAACAGACCTATTTATTAATTTGACAGTTGTGTGCAGACGAAAATTCTGCCTCAAGTCCCTCATAGTACACAATGGTCTAAGTCAGGGGTCCCCAACCCCTGGCCAGGGACCAGTACCAGTCCACGGCCTGTTAGGAACCATGGCACTGCAGGAGGTGAGTGGCAGGTGAGCTAGTTAAGCTTCATCTGCCGCTCCCCATCGCTATCATCACAGCCTGAAATAGACCCCCCAATCTGTGGGAAAATTGTCTTGCACGAAACTGGTCTCTGGTGCCAAAAATATGGGGACCCCTGCTCTAAGTAATCTCAATAATAACATTATAAATAATAATATATTTGAATCATGTTTTTTTATGTTGTAAGGTTTTATTTTAGGTGGTTTATTTGTTGTCTTTTTTGCCCCATTTACAGATAGTGGATCAAAGGATCAGAAATATTATTTTTCAAGCTAATATATTATAGGACTAATGTGTTCTAATTCCAGAGCTTGTAACCTTTATACTAGACTGTGCCTCCTTGTTCTTTTTGCCTTCTTGGCCCTCTAGGATTTTTGGTTAACTTTATCTGCTCACAAACCTCTCACTACCTGATGACAACTTGAATGTTTTCCTCTAGATTCCTATGTTCCTCTGTCATAACTCATTCCTACCTGGGCATGCCACAAATTTCCCAAGACAAGCTTATGATTCTCATTCTATTTCAGTTACTTCCTTCACCATCACCACTGAGTTCCTGGAGGCAGAAACAAGCCTCTTGGGCCTTCCCTAGTGGCACAGTGGTTAAGAATCTGCCTGCCAATGTAAGGGACACAGGATCGAGCCCTCGTCCGGGAAGATCCCACATGCCGTGGAGCAACTAAGCCCGTGCACCACAACTATTGAGTCCAGAAGCCACAACTATGGAGCCAGTGTGCCACAACCACATGCCTAGATCGTGTGCTCCACAACAAGAGAAGCCACCGTAATGGGGAGCCTGTGCACTGCAGTGAAGAGTAGCCTCTGCTCACCGCAACTAGAGAAAGCCCGTGCACAGCAAAAAAGACCCAATGCAGCCAAAAATAAATAAATAAAATAAATTAATTAAAAAAACATGTGGATCCAATTGCCATTTCTTCTCAAGGTCTCCTGAGTATCTCTAGCAATTAAATGGCATTGCGTTTGTTCACATTTATCAAGCACCCAGATTAGAAAGGTAAATTTCAGTGACAATCCACAGTCCCAGTGGCAAGGGCTATAGTCTCACCAGTCTTCATTTTTATCAGAAGTAGTCAAGCCAACGCAATATTAGAGGAAGTCAATTGACAGAATTCTGGGAGTTTTGCTTTGTTGAAACAGTCAGGGAGTGTATTCTGATTCCTCTGAAGACTCAGAAGCCATTTAGGTGTTCTGCATCAACACACTAGAAAAACATCACCAAAACACTAAGGGGGCACGATAGAACTATGGACATACCTCCTTGGACGACTGAATGGAGCACAAGTGTCCTTGCTTTTGCAGTTATGCATTAAATATCTTGATGACTCAAAGCAACGCTATTCAGTTTTCCTCATAGTATGTTGCCTAACTGAGGAGAAATTTCCTGAGGAGAAATTTCCTAGATTTCATCCAGAATTAGTTTGTCTGGTCATACCACATGGAGCAAAAGAATAGGGTGGAATGGTTAGAACGTGCAAGAAAAAGAGTTTAAAAACTGCTCCCTCATTTAGCCAAGAACACAGTTGTGATGCATTAGGCTATGTGCCTTCCCTCATCAGTTATACTCTTTCCTATGTAATCTCATTTATTCTGTGGCTTGATTACCTCATGGGTATCAACTTTCATCTCCATCTTTGGCTCCATTATTGAATTCCAGAAACAAATATTAAAGGATACCTCTCAACTCAGTGTTCCCAATCTTTACATCATCTCCTATTGGCACTCCGGACATTGGTCATATATTTGGTATCTTCATTGTACCTCCATGCATCACAGTTCAACCAAACACCTGAATATCTGGTTCTATTTGGCCTTCCAAGTGTCTTTCAAATGAGCAGTCTTTCCAAACTTCTTCCTTGATCTGGCTTCCTCATATTCCTCAGTAAATCTGGCTCCTTGAGTTTTACCTTATCAGAATTTTTACCAGCTTCTCTTCAGCCTATCTAACTCAGCTGGATGTGTGCCTTTTGAGCTAGTTATGAAGTATCCATGGCTAACTTCCAATGTGCTCCTCAATAACAGGGACCAGGTTGAATTCTCCAAGTTCCTAATAGTTATCCTAGCTAGAGACATTTTCTCCCCAGAAGGGATTTGCAACAATAGGCTTTTCTCTTATGATTTTATTTCATATTGTGATTTAAAATTGTCCCACCTATCTGCACTATATGGTACCAACGACAACCTTACCTTTTCCCTCAGCTCAGGTATTGCTGAGTCATCTCCAGAACAAGGTATAGTGGAAGGACCAATTCCTACTCGTATACATAGGTACTATGTCTTCTTAACTCAGTCTGTCTCCCGCCCTCTTACTTAGCAGTACAAAGCAAGGAATGGGTAAGAGGGCTTTGTTGAGGTTTGCTTTAGAAAGAAGACTTGGCCACTGGACTGTCAACCTCACCACACCTAATGGCAAACTTCTATCTGTCCCATCCTTCTCCCAGGGAGAACCGGAGGTGATGTTGAGGTTTTCTATCAAGGATATTCACACGGCTATGAGCAGGAGTCAAAAAGGGAGAAGATGGGTAATTAAGGTGTGGTTTCTCCCAGCTGACACCCTAAGTCTGAGGATGGTCAGGACTTTTTATCTAAGAATTGATGTTCTTGCCACTGACAGTTTTATAGCTGCGATGGTACTTAACTGCATGTAAAACTTTGATGGAGCTTCACAGGTGAAGGATGGAGTCCAGTCAGTCTTGACAAAAAGACACAGTATTTAAAAATAGGATCTTAAAATAATAAACTTGGTAATAGTAAATGAAACTTGAAAAGGGCCCCCTGACAAGAATGATGCAGGAATGCATATGGACAGGTGGTCAGTAGTCTCCACTGAGTCAAAGTTCCACAACATTGCAAAGGGTGTAGCATCTCCTTTTGAGTTCTGGACGTGTCTTAGAAAACCAGGGTCCACGGTGCAGAAAGCTGGTCTAGCTACAGGGGAAAGCAGGGAGAATCTTGTTAGTGGGCAAGAAGGCAGATGGACAGGGCAGGAATATAGGTGAAAAACACATACTTATGGATGACTTCCTTTTACAGCGGATTCCACCACTACAAATATAAAAGTAGCTGTGGGTGAGAGGGAGATGAGTAATGACCCATGGAGCTATCTAGCAATACGCAATGTGTCCACTTTTTTTTTTTTTACATCTTTATTGGAGTATAATTGCTTTACAATGGTGTGTTAGAGTCTGCTTTATAACAAAGTGAATCAGTTATACATATACATATGTTCCCATATCTCCTCCCTGTTGCATCTCCGTCCCTCCCACCTTCCCTATCCCACCCATACAGGTGGTCACAAAGCACCGAGCTGATCTCCCTGTGCTATGTGGCTGCTTCCCACTAGCTATCTGTTTTACGTTTGGAGTGTATATATGTCCATGCCACTCTCTCACTTTGTTACAGGTTACCCTTCCCCCTCCCCATATCCTCAACTCCATGCTCTAGTAGGTCTGTGTCTTTATTCCCATCTTACCCCTAGGTTCTTCATGACATTTTTTCCCCCTAATACTCCATATATATGTGTTAGCATATGGTATTTGTCTTTCTCTTTCTGACTTACTTCACTCTGTATGACAGACTCTAGGTCCATTCACCTCACTACAAATAACTCAATTTCGTTTCTTATTTTGGCTGAGTAACATTCCATTGTATAAATGTCCCACATCTTCTTTATCCATTAATCTGGTGATGGACACTTAAGTTGCTTCCATCTCCTGGCTATTGTAAATAGAGCTGCAATTAACATTTTGGTATATGACTCTTTTTGAATTATGGTTTTCTCAGGGTATATGCCCAGTAGTGGGATTGCTGGTATATATGGTAGTTCTATTTGTAGTTTTTTAAGGAACCTCCATACTGTCCTCCATAGTGGCTATACCAATTCACATTCCCACCAGCAGTGCAAGAGTGTTCCCTTTTCTCCACACCCTCTCCAGCATTTATTGTTTCTAGAATTTTTGATGATGGTCATTCTGACCGGTGTGAGATGATATCTCATTGTAGTTTTGATTCGAATTTCTCTAATGATTAATGATGTTGAGAATTCTTTCATGTGCTTGTTAGTAATCTGTATATCTTCTCTGGAGAAATGTCTATTTAGGTCTTCTGTCCATTTTTGGATTGGGTTGTTTGTTTTTTTGTTATTGAGCTGCTTATAAATTTTGGAGATAAATCCTTTGTCAGTTGCTTCATTTGCAAAGATTTTCTCCCATTCTGAGGGTTGTCTTTTGGTCTTGTTTATGGTTTCCTTTGTTGTGCAAAAGCTTTGAAGTTTCATTAGGTCCCATTTGTTTATTTTTGTTTTTATTTCCATTTCTCTAGGAGGTGTGTCAAAAAGGATCTTGCTGTGATTTATGTCATAGAGGGTTCTGCCTAGGTTTTCCTTTAAGAGTTTGATAGTGTCTGGCCTTATATTTAGGTCTTTAATCCAATTTCAGCTTATTTTTGTGTATGGTGTTAGGGAGTGTTCAAATTTAATACTTTTACATGTGCCTGTCCAGTTTTCCTAGCACCACTTATTGAAGAGGCTACCCATTTTCCACTGTACACTCCTGCCTCCTTTATCAAAGATAAGGTGACCATATATATGTGTGTGGGTTTATATCTGAACCTTCTATCCTCTTCCATTGATCTATATTTCTGATTTTGTGCCAGTACCATACTGTCTTGATTACTGTAGCTTTGTACTATAGTCTGAAGTCAGGGAGCCTGATTCCTCCAGCTCCGTATTTTGTTGTCAAGATTACTTTAGCTATTCGGGGTCTTTTGTGTTTCCATACAAATTGTGAAATTTTTTTGTTCTAGTTCTTTGAAAACTGCCATTGGTAGTTTGATAGGGATTGCATTGAATCTATAGATTGCTTTGGGTAGTAGAGTCATTTTCACAATGTTGATTCTTCCAATCCAAGAACATGGTATATCTCTCCATCTATTTGTATCATCTTTAATTTCTTTCATCAATATCTTATAATTTTCCACATACAGGTCTTTTGTCTCCTTAGGTAGGTTCATACCTA
This sequence comes from Delphinus delphis, assembly GCF_949987515.2. NCBI lineage: Eukaryota > Metazoa > Chordata > Mammalia > Artiodactyla > Delphinidae > Delphinus > Delphinus delphis. The sequence goes on from NC_082705.1 coordinate 2,561,230, forward strand.
GATATTTTATTCTTTTTGTTGCAATGGTAAATGGGAGTGTTTTCTGAATTTCACGTTCAGATATTTCATCATTAGTGTATAGGAATGCCAGAGATTTCTGTGCATTAATTTTATATCCTGCTACTTTACCAATTCATTGATTAGCTCTATTAGTTTTCTGGTAGAATCTTTAGGATTCTCTATGTAGAGTATCATGTCATCGGCAAACAGTGACAATATTATTTCCTCTTTTTTGATCTGGTTTCCATTTATTTCTTTTTCCTCTCTGATTGTTGTGGCTAAAACTTCCAAAACTATGTTGAATAAGTGTGGTGACAGTGGGCAACCTTGCCTTCTTCCTGATCTTATAGGAAATCGTTTCAGTTTTTCACCATTGAGGACGATGTTGGCTGTGGGTTTGTCATATATGGCCTTCTTTATGTTGAGGAAACTTACCTCTGTGCCTACTTCCTGCAGTGTTCTTATCATAAATAGGTATTGAATTTTGTCGAAAGCTTTCTCTGCATCTATTGAGATTATCATATGGTTTTTCTCCTTCAATTGTTAATATGGTATATGACGTTGGTTGATTCGCATATATTGAAGAATTCTTGCATTCCTAGAATAAACCCCACTTGATCATAGTGTATCATCCTTTTAATGTGCTGTGGGATTCTGTTTGCTAGTATTTTGTTGAGAATTTTTGCATTTATGTTCGTCAGTGATATTGGCCTGTACTAATCTTTCTTTGTGACATCTCTGTCCGGTTTTGGTATCAGGGTCATGGTGGCCTCGTAGAACGTGTTTGGAAATGTTCCTACCTCTGCTATATTCTGGAAGAGTTTGAGAAGGATAGGTGTTAGCTCTTCTCTAAATGTTTGATAGAATTCGCCTGAGAAGCCATCTGGTCCTGGACTTTTGTTTGTTGGAAGATTTTTAATCACAGTTTCAAGTTCAGTGCTTGTGATTGGTCTGTTCATATTTTCTATTTCTTCCTGATTCAGTCTTTGCACGTTGTGCATTTCTAAGAATTTGTCCATTTCTTCCAGGTTGTCCATATTATTGGCATAGAGTTGCTTGCAGTAATCTCTCATGATCTTTTGTATATCTGCAGTGTCAGTTGTTACTTCTCCTTTCTCATTTCTATTTCTATTGATTTGAATCTTCTCCCTTTTTTTCTTGACGAGTCTGACTAATGGTTTATCAATTTTGTTTATCTTCTCAAAGAACCATCTTTTAGTTTTATGGATCTTTGCTATCGTTTCCTTCATTTCTTTTTCATTTATTTCTGATCTGATCTTTATGATTTCTTCCCTTCTGCAACCTCTGGGGTTTTTTTGTTCTTCTTTCTCTTATTGATTTAGGTGCAAGTTTGGGTTGTTTATTTGAGATGTTTCCTGTTTCTTAAGGTAGGATTGTATTGCTATAAACTTCCCTCTTAGAACGGCTTTTGCTGCATCCCATAGGTTTTGGGTCGTCGTGTCTCCATTGTCATTTGTTTCTAGGTATTTTTTGATTTCCTCTTTGATTTCTCCACTGATCACTTCGTTATTAAGTAGTGTATTCTTTAGCCTCCATGTTTTTGTATTTTATGCAGATCTTTTCCTGTAATTGCTATCTAGTCTCATAGCATTGTGGTCAGAGAAGATACTTGATACAATTTCAATTTTCTTAAATTTACCAGGACTTGATTTATGACCCAAGATATGATCTATCCTGGAGAATATTCCATGTGCATTTGAGGAAAATGTGTATTCTGTTGTTTTAGGATGGAATGTCCTATAAATATCAATTAAGTCCATCTTGTTTAATGTATCATTTAATGCCTGTGTTTCCTTATTTATTTTCATTTTGGATGATCAGTCCATTGGTGAAAGTGGGGTGTTAAAGTCCCCTACTATGAATGTGTTACTGTCAATTTCCCTTCTTATGGCTGTTAGTGTGTGCCTTATGTATTGAGGTGCTCCTATGTTTGGTGCATAAATATTTACAATTGTTATATCTTCTTCTTGGATCGATCACTGGATCATTATGTACTGTCCTTCTTTGTCTCTTTTAATAGTCTTTATTTTAAAGTCTATTTTTGTCTGCTATGAGAATTGCTACTCCAGCTTTCTTTTGATTGACATTTGCATGGAATACCTTTTCCCATCCCCTCACTTTCAGTCTGTATGTGTCTCTAGGTCTGAAGTGGGTCTCCTGTAGACAGCATATATATGGGTCTTGTTTTTGTATCCATTCAGCCACTCTGTGTCTTTTGGTGTGAACATTTAATCCATTTACATTTAAAGTAGTTATCGATATGTATGTTCCCATTTCCATTTCTTAATTGTTCTGGGTTTGTTATTGTAGGTCTTTTCCTTGTCTTGTATTTCTTGCCTAGAGAAGTTCCTTTAGCATTTGTTGTAAAGCTGGTTTTGTTGTGCTGAACTCTCTCAGTTTTTGCTTGTCTGTAAAGCTTTTAATTTCTCCATCAAATCTGAATGAGATCTTTGCTGGGTAGAGTAATCTTGGTTGTAGGTTTTTCTCCTTCATCACTTTAAGTATGTCCTGCCACTCCCTTCTGGCTTGCAGAGTTTCTGCTGAAAAATCCACTGTTAACCTGATGGGGATTCCCTTGTGTGTTATTTGGTTTTTTTCCCTTGCTGCTTTTAATATGTTTTCTTTGTATTTAATTTTTGACAGTTTGATTAATATGTGTCCTGTCGTGTTTCCCCTTGGATTTATCCTCGATGGAACTCTCTGTGCTTCCTGGATTTGATTAACTATTTCATTCCCCATATTATGGAAGTTTTTAGCTATAATCTCTTCAGATATTTTCTCAGTTCCTTTCTTTTTCTCTTCTTCTTCTGGGACCCCTATAATTCGAATGTTGGTGTGTGTAATGTTGTCCCAGAGGTCCCTGAGACTGTCTGCAATTCTATTCATTCTTTTTCTTTATTCTGCTCTGCAGTAGTTATTTCCACTACTTTATCTTCCAGGTCACTTATCCATTCTCCTGCCTCAGTTATTCTGCTATTGATCCCTTCTAGAGTATTTTTAACTTAATTTATTGTGTTTTTCATCATTGCTTGTTTCTTCTTTAGTTCTTCTAGATCTTTGTTAAATGTTTCTTGCATTTTCTCTATTCTATTTCACAGATTTTGGATCATCTTTACTATCATTATTCTGAATTCTTTTTCAGGTAGACTGCCTATTTTCTCTTCATTTGTTAGGTCCGGTGGGTTTTTACCTTGCACCTTCATCTACTGTTTTTCTGTCTTCTCATTTTGCTTATCTTCCTGTGTTTGGGGTTTCCTCTTTTCAGGTTGACGGTTCATATTTCCCATTGTATTTGGTGTCTCCCCCCAGTGGCTAAAGTTGGTTCAGTAGGTTGTGTTGGCCTCCTGGTGGAGGGGACTAGTGCCTGTTTTCCCGTGGATGAGTCTGTATCTTGTGTTTCTGGTGGGTAGGTCCACGTCTGGTGGCGTGTTTTGGGGTGTCTGTGGACTTATTATGATTTTAGGCAGCCTGTCTGCTAATGGGTGGGGTTGTGTTCCTGTCTTGCTAGTTGTTTGGCATAGGGTGTCCAGCACTGTAGCTTGCTGGTCGTTGAGTGAAGCTGGGTGTTGGTGTTGAGATGGAGATCTCTGGGAGATTTTTGCCGTTTTATATTATGTGGAGCTGGGAGGTCTGTTGTGGACCTGTCCTGAAATTCGCTCTCCCACCTCAGAGGCACAGCCCTGATACCCGGCTGGAGCACCAAGAACCTGTCCTCCACACGGCTCAGAAAAAAAGGGAGAAAAAATAGAAAGAAAGAAAGAAAGAGAGAGAGAGAGAAAGAAAGAAAGGAAGAAAGGGGATAAAATAAAATAAGATAAAATAAAATAAATGTATTAAAATACAAAAATAATTATTAAGAAAAAAATTTTTAAGTGAAAAAAACAAAACAAAAACGGAAGGACAAATGGTGAAAGCAAAGCTATACAGACAAAATCTTACACAGAAGCATATACATACACACAAAAAGAGGAAAAGGGGAAAAAATCCTAAATCTTGCTCTCATAGTCCACCTCCTCAATTTGGGATGATTCGTTGTCTATTCAGGTATTCCACAGATGCAGGTACATCAGGTTGATTGTGGAGCTTTAATCCGCTGCTCATGAGGCTGCTGGGAGAGATTTCCCTTTCTCTTCTTTGTTCTCACAGCTCACAGGGGCTCAGCTTCGGATTTGGCCCCGCCTCTGCGTGTAGGTCGCAGGAGGGCGTCTGTTCTTAGCTCAGACAGGACGGGGTTAAAGGAGCCGCGGATTCTGGGTCTCTGGCTCACTCAGGCCAGGGGAGGGAGGGGCACGGAGTGGTGGGCGGGCCTGCGGCGGCAGAGGCCAGCGGGACGTTGCACCAGCCTGCGGCGCGCCGTGCGTTCTCCCGGGGAAGTTGTCCCTGGATCCCGGGACGCTGGCAGTGGCAGGCTACACGGGCTCCCGGAAAGTGGGTGTGGATAGTAACCTGTGCTTGCACACAGGCTTTTTGGTGGCGGCAGCAGCAGCCTTAGCGTCTCATGCCCGTCTCTGGGGTCCGCGCTGTTAGCCGCGGCTCGCGCGCCTCTGGAGCTCCTTTAAGCAGCGCTCTTAAACCCCTCTCCTCGTGCAGCAGGAAACAAAGAGGAAAGAAAAAGTCTCTTGCCTCTTCGGCAGGTCCAGACTTTTCCCCGGACTCCCTCCTGGCTAGCCGTGGTGCACTAACCCCTGCAGGCTGTGTTCACGCCGCCAACCCCAGTCCCCTCCCTGTGCTCCGACAGGAGCCCGAGCCTCAGCTCCCAGCCGCACCCACCCGGGCCGGTGAGCAGACCAGCCTCTCGCGCTGGTGAGTGCCAGTCAGCACCGACACTCTGTGCGGGAACCTCCCTGCTTTGCCCTCCGCACCCCTGTTGCTGTGCTCTCCTCCGCGGCCCCGAAGCTCCCCCCTCCGCCTCCCGCAGTCTCCGCCCGCAAAGGGGCTCCTAGTGTGTGGAAGCCTTTCCTCCCTCACAGCTCCCTCCCACTGGTGCAGGTCCCGTCCCTATTCTTTTGTCTCTGTTTTTTCTTTTTTTCTTCTGCCCTACCCAGGTACGTGGGGACTTTCTTGCCTTTTGGGAGGTCTGAGGTCTTCTGCCAGCGCTCAGTAGGTGTTCTGTAGGAGTTGTGTCACGTGTAGATGTATTTCTGGTGTATCTGTGGGGAGGATGGTGATCTCTGCGTCTTACTCTTCCACCATCTTCCTCAACTCCCCCTCTATTTCTTTTTAAACAGAGAGGACAAAGGAAAAAATTGCAAACCAATGATTTACCAGAACAGTTGGATTTAATCTTTTCTCATAAGCTTGGATGTGAGGTGAATTCCATGCTGGTGCGGAGAGGCTGAGCCTTTTGTATTATCACCTGAACCTACAGAGCTAAAGAAAGGCTGGTCTTTCTCACAGACAACAGGGTACAGGCCTTTGACCAAAGAAGGATATGACACACTCGGATTAATAACTCTTTATTAAGAATTCCAACTCCAAACATTAGAAAGCAGCAACAACAACAACAAAAAGTTCTCAGAAGAACTTAAGGCTCAGCGTTGGCCACAACTATGAGAGAAACAGAAATAGATTGACTTGACTGAGAATGAGGTAGGTGGGTGTAGAGGGGATCAGCGAATGGTGTATTGTACATAGGGGACCTCCACACCCTCGCCGCTCTCGTCGTTGCAGCACAGCTCAAGCACCAGTGCTTGAATGTGGTGTCCCAGCTTTTGCTTTGATACTCGTCTCACTATTGCTGTCATCCTGGGGTGAGGAAAAAGAGGGTCAGGGAAGTAGAAAGAGAGGAAAGGACTTACGGAGACAACTAAAGTAAGGAGAACAGTGAATATGAGTCGCATAGCTAGCTGATGCTTCCCACCCCAAGCAGGACCTGTTTCTGCCTTCCCACTGGCCCGACTCACGGCTGATCCAACTGTTCCTTGAGCTTGCTTGCTGTCATGAAAAAGGAGTAGAGCATGGATCTACCTTGGCACAGCATGGTGATCTCTAACTTGTGCTCTGTCTGAAGAGGGTGGAAAGGAGGAGGGGCAACAGTGTCACTGGGATGGACAGTACCAGTAACCTGGGCAACCAACACCACAGGTGCAGTGAGTCAAAGGGCCTTACCTTAAAGTAGTCAAGGAACTGCTTGAGGGTCATCTCTTCACCATTAGGCTGCAGCCCCTGTACCTCAAAGCGATCCCACAATGTCCACTGCTGGTTATAGTACTGTGGGACAAAGCACAGAGTAAAGCACAAAGAGTAAAACGGGAGCAAGCCCAGATCATATGCTCCTCTTTATTTCACAAACATGCCAGTTCCATTCCTACTTTGCACAGGTTCAACCAATGAACAAAGGATACACAAAATTAAAGAAAGCCTCTCACCTGGTATGATGAAAACCAGAGCCAGATACACACAACCTCTACACACACACACACACACACACACACACACACACACACACACACACACACACACACACACACGTCCTAAGGCAATAAGACAGATAACAAGAAAAAGACAGGAGAAAAGTGAGAAACAAAGCTCAATTACTTACCATGTCCATTCCACTCACCCTGATATCCCAAGGCCGGAACAGAAACTGTCGATTCAGATTGGATTTTTCTATGGTGTCCATGTCTGTAATGGTGACTGCCCCGCCCTCCCCGCAGCCTAGCCCAATCATGGCAAAGTTCTTGAGCAGCTCACAGCCAACGGCCCCCACACCCACCTGGGAGGTGGCCAAGAAGAGAGGCAGAAGATGGTTAGGGTCACTGGCCTAACAAAGCCACTCACCAGTCCTCACTCCCCCTGGAGACGGCAAGAGGGGGTAAGAGGATCTACTACTGCATATTTAAGTCCCAGGGCCATAAAAATCCATGGTCATCTAAGGAAAGAGGCACAAGACTGGGGAATAAAGGACCTGGTATGAAGAAAATGGAGAAAGGGATGAGATGAGGGTACAACCAAACACCCTCCCTTGTAAGCCAAAAGGAGACTCCAGAAGAGGTGGCCAGAGGCTAGGGGACATAAAGGTAGCTTTTGACCAAAAGGATCTCTCAGCAAGAAGTATCTCTGCTTGCCCAGCTTCTCTTGCAGGCCGGAGCCAAATACAGCCACCTGCCCATCATAACGGTTCTGGCACTGAGTCATGTGAAGAGAAGAGAGGGTTAGAGAAAAGGCACCTTAAAAAGAACCACAATAATGCCTTCTCCATGGGCCCCAATCACATACTGGAAGGCACGTGTCCTCTGTAAAGGCCTCTTGGTCCTCAGGGAGACACTCAATGGCATCAAAGTACAGCCACTGCATAACAGGCATAAACTTTCCAGAGCAGGCCTGAGGAGGGGGTAAGAAAGAGGAAGTGATCACTGGTTAATCAGAGCTGGACAGCAAGCAGCAGGGCCAGGAAGGAACCTGGCCCACTCCCAGCACTGTCCTTCTCCACTCGCACTGACCTTCATAACCTCCTGGGCAGCCACGCCCCCAATGAAGGAATTTATGAGTGCCAGATCCCCAGCAGCCATGTAAGCCAGCTTCCGGATGAGGTCTTCATCCAGACTCTTTTGCTGCACTGCTGGCAGAGCTCGAGCATTCACAGCCTGTGCTAGGGTCACCAGTTCCGTTGCATCCTCCTGGAAGGAGAAAAAGAACAATCACACCGCTGTGGGGAGAGGGAGAGGTAGAAAAACTAAATAGATGAAGAGGCATAGTGGAGCTTTGGTTCAAGGACCTGGCTGGCTTGCCCACCCATCTACCTCATTGTGGGGCCGAGGGGGCTGGCCATGCTGGGCACAGAACTGGTGCAGGGCCTGGAAGCCAATGTGCAGCTGAGGAGGGCGAGAATACTTGGCAAAATCTGTTATCACGAAGTCTGGCTCTGCCAGTGAGGTGGGCAAGGATTTCTGTGGAGAGCAAGATATCAGAATGAAAAAAGTAAAAAACGTAGAGATGCCTGGAACCCTACAGCACACCCTCCTGCTCATACTCACAAAGCTTATCTCCTTAGTTACTTTGATCTGACTGACAACGCCTCCACAGACATAGTCAGAGAAATTGGAGGTATCACAGATACTAAAAGTGTAGGGACCTGGGGGATGAACAGAATGAAGGGTTATCTGTCAATTCATTCCTTCCCAAGACCAACAGCACTATCAAAACAGGCATGGGAAAACCTCCCACTCCCTTCCTCCCCTAACCCCCTCCCCCATACAGTGGGAGTTTGGAGTTAACAGATGTAAGCTATTATATACAGAATGGATAAACAACAAGGTCCTACTGTAGAGCACGGAACTCTGTTCAGTATCCTGAGATAAACCATCATGGAAAAGAATATGAAAAAGAATGTATATATAGATAACTGAGTCCCTTTGCTGTAAAGCAAAAAGTAACACAACATTAAACATTAAATCAACTATCCTTCAACTAAGAAATATAAATAAGGTATAGTACATCATAAAAAAAACAACAAAAACACAACGCTGATTTCTTCAGACAGCACAGGTACCCTATGTCTAAATGCCACTCTAGAGAAAAAGAAGTAAGCCCTGAAAGGATCCAATGGCAGCTACATAATTTCTCTAGAACAAACTCAAAAATAGTAAAGGAACACAAAACACAACTCCAAAAAACTAACATTCACAATTACCTTCCATCCATCAAAACTTACCAGAACACGGATCTGTGGCTTTAGTTTTCATCAAATTTGTAAATTTTTGGCCATTATTTCTTCAAAACCTCTTTCGGCCCACCCCTTTGTTGGGAATTTCTTTGACATGTGAAATATATTTATAATAGTTGTTTTAATGTTCTTGACCAGTGCTCTGACATAACAGATGTGATTAACAAAATTAACACACAAGAAAAAATCAGGAGATTTAACAAAGTAGAAGAAACTATCCGAAATACAACGAAGAGTGGGAGAAAAAGACAAAAGAGTCAAGTGGCTTAATATACATGTAATTCGAGTTCTGGAAAGAGATAATGGGGTGGCAGTGAGCTGCGAAAGTAATATTTTCAAAAAAAATTATGGCCAGAAATTTTCCCAATTTGATAAAACTATAAACCCATAGTTAATATAAATTTAATAACTGCAAAAGAGACATGGAGAAAACTATACTAATGTATATCATAATCCCATTGATTAAGATCAGTGATAGAGAAAATAAGCACATTAGATACAGAAAAACAAGGATAAGAATAGTAGACTTCCTGTGGAAAATAAGGCAGGAAAGACAATAGAGCAGTATCTTTAAAGCAATGAAATCTAAAATGCTACACTCTGTAAAAACAACTTTCAAAAACACAGGCAAAATGAGATTTCAAGCATTAAAAAGCTAAAAGAATCACCACCAGCAGATCCCATTCCACAACATACATTAAAGGCTTTCTTTGGCAGAAGAAAAATGGCATCAGATGCAAATGTAGAGCCACAGAAAAGTATACTGGAAATGGTGATTATGTGGGTAAAAACAAACTTTCTTAAATCTTTTCAACAATATAACTGTGAAGTCAAAAATAATGTATTGAGAAGTTTATGGCATACACAAAATATACGACGACAGCAAATGGTGAACCAGAAAGTGGAAATATTTTGTTGTAAGTTTTTCTTTAATATGTGCGGTGATGAAGTATTACTTAGAGATTGTTATACTATACATTCTAAAACGGTTTAAAGAAAGAAAGAGATATAGTCAATGGGCCAAAAAATAATAATGGAATCAAATACTAGTGGTATAAACCTTTCCTGCCTGTAGCTCAGTTCACATGTCTTTATTAAGGCTACCTGGACACATCTCTTCTAAGTCCCAAGTCAGATTTCAGAGAGGCATCTCCTCTTGGACTTTGGTACAAGTCAAGACTACAGATATGTGTCACCTCTTGGGCTGTGGGTCAGCCCACACCACAGGGACAATTCTCTCTTTGATCTGGGCAACCATTTCTTGCCCCACCAGTCTTGGCATACCCAGGACTTCGATCTCTAGGGGAGAGATGCCATTGAGTTCATTCATGCCCTGAACTTCCATGAAGGAGACGAAGTCACCGCTCTCAAACCCGTGTCAGGCCTCATCCAGGCAGGTTACAACACCAGGGTTGTCCTGGTTGGAAGAGAAGTAAAGAAAGCCTCAGAGGTAGGATCAGGGTACCAGGAGCATAAAGGAGGACTATGGCTACCCACATGCCTGCCAGAACCCCTGGGGCCAATCTCCTTACCTTGGTAACCATAGAAATCATAGCACTGAGAGGCTGCTCCCCATTGGAATCCGTCAGGATCATCTCCTCTCCAAAGTCACAGAACAACTGCCTGTAAAAGGACACAACAGGACTGGTGCCTGAGACCCTTAGACATAGTGAATACTTCCTAAGAAAGCTTAGCCATCACTGCCCACAATCAGTGCTCGTGCCAACTGGGGAGAGGTGAACATGGAGAATGGAAAACCTGGTGGGCTGAGAGTAGCATTACAGCACTGGGAACCAGGGGGTCTTAGCCTGGGGCCTGGGAGGAGCTGGGGATAAAGGCAGAAGCAGGCACTCACCCAAACAGACCCCGAGTGTCTGCCACGACCAGCTTGATTCCACGGCTGTGACAAAACTCACCCACCCGCAGCTGGTCCTCCAAAGGAGAGTCGGTAAGGACCACCACCTGTAACAAGAAGGAAGCTCATGCAAAGGGACTGGCATTGGGGTGAAGGGAAATAAGAAAATAAAGGAGAAAGGCAGGCCAGGGGTTGGCAGAATGTCAGGACTAAAGCTTACTGGTTCAGACCTTTTCTACAAATATTTACAAAGTATGCATGTCATACTCAGTGAGGGTAAAACTCAATGAAGAGAACTATGAAACCCCACACTATGACAAGAAAAGTAAAGCAGTATTAGGAGGACGGAATTTGAAGACCAACTAATTCACTTATTTGAAAAACACCCATTCCTGCCTGCCTACAACCCTGCATGTCCTGGGAGTCAAACAACGGGTCACAGTCTGTTCCCAGTTAAAGTTTGGGTTTATCCCCAAATCCTACACTCATCTGCTTCAATTCTCAAATAAAACAAAACAGAACAAAGCAAAGCCTGCTCAGCGATGATTTGTAGGGAATCTTTGAATTCCCTTCCTTATTCACCAGGATAAGTTCCTACTGCTGCATCAGGAGTTCCAGTGCCCAAGTTCTCTGGGAAACCCCAGGGCAAGCACCCACAGGGCTGGTCCATTAAATAAATACTGAGCAAACCAACCAGGAAAAGGATCTGAGAGTGTAAGTCAGGAGGCAGGGTGATGCTGCAACGTACCTGGAAACCACTAAGGAAGTCATCAACAAGGGCCCCAGTGTAGGTGGTGACGGGCACATAGCTGTTGAGTTCAGCAAGGTGGGGCTGTGATGCCTCAGCCCGGTTCTTACCGATGTCCTCCTCCCTTAGGCAGAACTACAAGGAGGTACAAGAAGGAAAGAAGTGAAGTGAATGCAGACACCAGGGGGTTTGGTGCTTGGGCAAGGAGAAGGGATCCAGGAACAGGTACCTGGGATGAGAGGTCAGCCCACTGGGCAGTGCCCTGGTCATGGAGGGTGACAGCTTTGACCCCACCAAGGATGATGTTCTTCGCAATCTCCACCCCTAGGCCCCGAAGGCCCGACACCAGCACAGTGGAAGTCTGGAGATGCTTCATAGCCTCATGGCCCAGGACATACCTGCCAGATTTGAAGGAGACTCTAGGTCAGGGCTTGGCCCACCCAACTCTATCCTCTCTGTGCCCCCCTCCTGCTTCGCATTCCCAGGCTCAGCCATACTCACAGCTGCCGGGAGTAAAGACCCTCATCTATGTCTGTTGCACTGCCTGTTTTTGGCATTCCCTAGGAATGGAGGGGAAAAGAGTTTCAGCAAGACAGCAAAAAAAAAAAAAAAAAAACGCTTAAATAAGAGGTACTTTCCCACCAACCACAATACCATCCCACCTCCAAGATTTAGGGAAAAGACACTCACGTTGGTCGGTTCTGATGGCACTTTGAACATTACAGAACACGCAGAAGGGCAATCAGAACTTGCTTTTGGATCAGGCCCAGACATACAACGTTTCTTCAATAGTGGCAAAGTGGACATCTTTAGACAAAGGAGCCAGATACGGGGAGGCTTTTCTCTTTTGTTAGTGGTAACTCTGGTGGAGAGAAAGACTTAAGTACTAGCATCCTCATTTCAAGAACGGAAACATGAAGACATGCTAGGTACTAGAGCTACTCTGAGAGGGAGGAAAGAGGAGGCTGAGCTCAGACAGTTCCTTTTCCCTAGGAATGGAGGATAAAAAGTTTCAGGAAGATAACAGACTAAAAGACTGAGTGAGCAGACACTGGCTAGATTGAGAAGTCTGGCTGGGCTTCTGTGACTAATGATGCAGAGCACCATGCAGGCTGAACAGATGCTGAGAAGGGGATCTAGTATGATGGAAGTGTGCTGGGGGAGGGGTTGTATGATAACGATATAGGGGCCTATGAGGCTGAAAGCAGAAGTTGAGGGCTTGTGAATGAAGATATTGGCAACTGGAAAGGCCCTAGGGGAGACTATAAGGCAAGATGTGGAGTAACAGGATCTTAATAGAAGGTGGGAAAACCTGTTTGCTTTTGAATGCACAGGTAGAGCCCTGGGCAAGACTGTGAAGGTGAGTCTCTGATAGGGCTGGTGAGAACCAAAATTTGAAAGGGTCTATCAAATACTGGTGCAGGGAAGGATGTCTGCCAGATTATGTATCTGAAGAATTCCTACCTGGTATCTGGTCCCCCGGGAGCTTCTGAGAGAAGATACTTGGGATTATCTGCAAAGAATTCTGAGACGATGAAGAGGGGGGTATTTTCTAACAGCAGATATTGGGTTAGTAGTAAAGCATTTTAGTGAAGGACAAAGTTGGATTCGGAGGTGTTTTTGATGGAAAATTATAAAATGGAGTTTGGGAAGGTCGACGACTAAGTAGAAATGCTGGGTGTAGGAGCACTTCTTGAAGATGCCATAGGAAGGAAGGTCTTCAACGGCACGTAATAAAGGTCTATAAAGGGAAATGCTAAAACTATATATATATATATATATATATATATAAAGTAGAAATGCTGCGTACAGAGTGATCTCTGACAGATGAGACTACCAGGGTGAGATGTGAGGAAGGGGTCTCTGAGAACGAGTCAGGGTCTGTGGTATTCCATAGTGTTGTACTTTTTTAGCTCTGAAAGGTGATTAGGAGGAGGAAAAAAGGGAGTGAAGTGTGAGTAAAGATGTTAAGAGAAAGGTCTCTTTTAGGGAAATGAGAGGGAAACAGACATTGTCAGGGCTCCGGTTCCTCTTGGAAGCTGTGAGGATAGTAATTTTGGTTTAAGGTCTTCAATGTAATACACTGACTGGGAATATTGAATCTGGTGCTATAACAAGCTAGACCTGTGAAGGAATAAGGTTCTTGGCTAGAATTGTTGGACCCGAGGCTCTAAAGGTAGGAACTGGGCCTCCGGATCCCTGAGGTCAGATTTCAGAACACAGGCAAGACAGAGTAACATCGGCTCCGCCCCAGCATCCGCCCCAATGCCGCCTCTCCAGCCCAGTTAGCCACCTCCAAGACCCTCCCGAAAAGCCTGCCCGGGGAGAGGTGCCGAGAAAGGCCGTTTGTTACAAATGCCCGTTCCCAGGGTCGCTCCGCCGCCAACTCCATGTGGAGCCGAAGCCAAGCCCGGCCGCCGCCCTCTTTTTACTCCTCCTCCCCCGCCGGCTGGCTGGAGGAGAGCTGCGGCCGCCGCAGGCTTACCCTCTTCCACTGACCACGCCTCCTTTACCTCAACCGCCGACATAAAATGGCGGCCGCTGAGCCGGAAGCCCAAACAAAAAGTTTGGTCCTGCTCGCCGTCGCACCGGTAGTGAATCACTGGTGACGTCAGCAGCCCCTGGGAGACTCATTACTGAGTTCTGCCGTGTGCTGACGGCAGAAGGAAGACAGCTCCACCTAGTGGCTGCATTCAGTAAAATGGGTATAAACTGAAACACGCGTAGTTACATCGCTGAATCACTCTGAGGGAAGACAGCAAGCTAGAGAAGTCAAGACTTTTGTTCTCGAATTACACAAGACACTAGGTGTTAAGGGACTTCCTGAGTAGAAGTCCGTGCCGAAAGAGACTTGCAACAGAGGCATATGAAAGCAAACGGGTGCTAAAGTTTCCCGGAACTGCTTATGATTCTTCTTAACAGCACATATTTTAAGCATTTAAAATTTCTACTCTGCCACCTGAGCGCTCTGATTTCCGTTACTCACTCTTGAACTTAATAAGTGACTAGGGACCAATGCCTCACTGTCCTCTTCTATACAACTGTGATAACAGCAGCCACCTGATATGGTCAATATGTTATGAAATTTGAAATATTATGTACATGGAAATAAGATAAAATGAATACTCACTATTGTGTAAAAAGTTTACAGCAATGCTGTCTATGCACTAGACACTAAATGTTAAGTTTAAATATTCACGTAATATTTATATATGAATACACATTTTTCCTGTTAATATGAAATTGATTATGGGTGAAGATATACCCAGGCACCAGAGGAACTTCCATTTGGGGACATTATTTCATAATGAGGCCTTGAAACACCCTTCCACAGTGACCCTGAAAGCATAATGCTAATGTTACCAGTGCCCATGAACTAAGAAAAACACAATACCAAGTCATCACAGGCACCACCATTTAACAAACCTCCTGATACACAGTAAGCACCCAATGCATTTCTATTGAATAATGATAAGATATGACATTAACTGATTGCTAATATACAGTACACCTGTGTCTTTGACATTTTGCCGCTGGCATGCTCAGAAAAACATCTGGTAGAGTACACTGTAAAAGGATCTGGTCCCATGCTTTTATTTGTGGAAATTCTGATTACGAATCCAACTTCTTTATTACAGGTCTATTCAGATTTTCTAGTTTTTTACTTCGTTTTAGTCACTCTGTTTTTCCACTGACTTGACTATTTCATATAGTCAAAAGTAATGTCCAAGCGAATTCCTAACAATTCTCTTTATTTCTGTATGGTTTCATAGCCATTTTATCTTATTCATTCAGGTTTCGCTAATGGAGTCGTCTCTCTCTCTCTCTCTCTCTCTTCATCAACCTAAGGTTTTTCAATTTTAATAATCTTGTCACAGAACCAACTTTGGGTTTTTGTTGACTTTCTTTATGCTTTTTCTATTTATATTATTTTATTTATTTTCATACTAACCTTTCACAAAGTGAAAGGTTATTTTCCTCCTTCACTTTGCTTTGGGTTAGACATTTTTTCCAGTTTCTGAACTCTTTCTTCCTTTTTATGTAGGCTTGCATATGTGTGTGTGTGTGTGTGTGTGTGTGTATATATATATATATATTCCTCTGGGTTCTGCTTTTGCCGAATCCCATGTTTTGGTATGTTGTGTTTTCATTTTCATTCACTTCAGAGGATTTTCTAATATCCCTTGGACACTCTTTGACTCATTGATTACTTAGGAATACGTTGTTTAATTTCCACATATTTACAAGTTTTCACAATTTCCTCCCATTATTGATTTCCCATTATTCACTCCTTTATGGTCAGAGAACATATTTGGTGTGATTTAAATTATTGACACTTGTTTTATGGCCTAACGTGAAGTCTACCCTGGAGAACATTCCTAGTTAACTTGAAAAAAGAGTTTATTCTCCTGTTCTTGGTTGGAATGTTCTGTACATGTCTGTTAAGTCCACTCGGTTTATATTATAGTGTTGTTTAGGTCTTCTCTTCCCTTGGTGATCTTATGTTCTGTCATTTATTTGGATATACTGTTGAACCTATTTATTTCTCTCTCAAGTTTTGTCAGTTTTTGATTCAGGTATCTGGAACTTTTTTGTTAGGCGAGCATATGTTTATAATTCTTATGTATTTCAACAGATTTACCCCTTTATCAATAATATATTATTAATCTAATATAATAATATAGTAATATATACTGTCATTTTTCTCAAAATTTTTTATTTAAAATCTGTTTTGTCTGCCATTAGTAGTCACTATAGCTCTTTTTTGGTTATTGTTTGCATGAAACTTTTCTTTGCAACTTTTTATTAAAATCTATTTGTTTCACTTTAAGGTTTGTCTCTTTGACAACATGTAGTTGGTCATGTGTTTAGAAAATCCATACTGCAATCTGCTTTTTAATTGGACATCTTCTAGTGTACCATTTTCATGGTTATTTGTTATTTCTTTTACTATATACATTTTAGAGTCATCTCATTAGTGGTTGCTCTGGAGTTGTTATAAATTAAACTGACAGTTTCTAACAACCTAGTTCAGATTAATACCAACTTAATTTCAAAATATGAATTTTTGCTTTTATGTAGTTTATCCCCCTTTTCCATGTGTTGTTTTTATCATAAATTACATCTTTATACACTTTATACATCAGAACCAATTAATAATTTTTTCCTATGGAGTTGTGTTTTAAATCTGGTAAGAGAAAAAAAGTAACTGCATTAGTTTACTATTTTTGCTGTAATATATCTCTGGAAATTCAGTGCTTTAAAGCATTACAAATTGTTCTCTTACAATCCTAATTGTTAGATGTCCCAAATCCATTTTACTTGTCTAAAGTCAACATGCTGGCAGGACTGTGTCCATCTGGAGGTTCTGCAGGGATAATATATTTCCTTGCCCTTTTTCTGCTTAGTGGTTGCCAGTATTCCTAGGCTAGTAACCCCTTCTACTATCTTCAAATACATCACTTCATTATCTACTTCTGTCATCACACTGGCTTCTCCTCTGACTCCAACATCTCTTGCATTCCTCTTATAGGAAATATTTTGATTAGATCCACCCAAGATAACCCAAGACAATTTCCCATCTGAAGACTCTAATTGGATCATGTATGCAAAGTTTTCTGCATAAAATAACATACATGTCCTGGGGATTAAAATGTGGGCATATTTTGGGACTATTATTCAGACTACAATCATACAAACAAAAAATTCGTTTAAATTATCCTCTGTATTTACCTATATAATTATTTTACTGATGTTCTTTCTTTCTCTCGATTTGAGTTAATATCAAAGGGTCTTTCAGGGCTTCCCTGGTGGCGTAGTCGTTGAGAGTCCGCCTGCCAATGCAGGGGACACGGGTTTGTGCCCCGATCCGGGAAGATCCCACATGCCACGGAGCGGCTGGACCGGTGAGCCGTGGCCGCTGAGCCTGCGCGTCCAGAGCCTATGCTCCGCAACGGGAGAAGTCACAACAGTGAGAGGCCCACGTACCGCAAAAAAAAAAAAAAAAGGTCTTTCATTTCAGTTTGGACTCCCTCCAGGAACTATCTCATCTTGTACGGCACATAGTTAGCAATAAATCCTCTCCGTTTTTTGTTTATCTGGAATTGTCCTAATTTTGTCCTCATTTTCAAAAGATGGTTTTGCTGGATATAAAATTCTTGGTTGATACTTCTTTGTTGTTTTGTTTTTGTTTTTTCTTTTAGCACTATGAATGTCATCCTAGTGTCTTCTGCCCTGCATGGTTTCTGATGAGAAATCTTTGTTTTTGGTCTAATTGAGAATCTCTTACATGTGATGGGTTGCTTCACAGTGCTTTCACAATTCTCTCTTGGTTTTTGGCTTTCAGCAGTTTGATTATGACATGCCTTGGTATGGATCTCTTTGAGTAATGCTGCTTTGAGTTTGTTTAGCTGGTTGAATCTGTATATTGATGTTTTGCAACAAATTTGGGATGTTTCTTGGCATTACTTCTTCAAAATTTCTTTCTGCTCCTATAATTGTTTTGGCAACTCCCCAGGGTAAAGTTCATTTGCACTGGGTGAGCTCCAAATTATGTCAAATATAGACAGTCTTGCAAATTGAGTCTCCCAAGGAACAAATCAGACACATCAGATAATGACTAATCTTTGGAGGTAAGGTTCTGAAAGAATTCTCACTTTGTTCTCCTCCTTCTGGTGGCTACTGGGATGCAAAAGGAATGCACACTATTTCAAAGTGTACCATTATTAAGCTGGAAAACAAGAGGATGGGATTGGGACAATTTAAAGTCTCTAGAGCTTGCTGATCTTACCAAGATTCAGTCATTTTTAAACACATAAATACTCCCCTAGTTCCTGTGAAATTTTGTCAATTTCCAGAGTTCTGAAAAAGTTGAGTCTGACAACTTTGTAGTTTTGTAATGTAGAGAATTTTTGGAGGGCCTTACTCTATCGTTTTCTGACATAACTTCATTAGCTGTCCTTCCTGAGGAAGACAAAAAGGTTCTTTCGTGTTTCAGCTCAAAGGTGACCCAAGAGAAGTGTTGGACCTTCACAGTAATTCTTTCCATGATTACCAGCTGTGTGGCCTGAAGACAGGCACCTCACCTCTCTGGGCCATCTATAAAATGAGGATAATAATTGTAACTTACCCCAGTGGTAGAGTTTAAATGACTAAATATGAATAAAGTGCTTAAAAAAGAGCGTGACACACAGTAAGTACTACCTAATTAACATTAATAGTTGGAGTACTATTAAATTTCCTGGTGTATTATGACACCTGATAAAGACTTACATTCCCCACACTGTAAAGTTCATGTAAGTATTTGCTGTTCTTCTTATCATCACCTTCATACCACCAATGGATGCTGCAAAAAAATTGCCTGTGATCACAGAGCTGGGAAAGAACAATGCTGGAGTTTTCATTTAGAACCTTTGCAGGTACCTGACATACTGGTCTAGAAGGCTTTTCCCTCCTCATATACAGAAGTATCTACTCCTTCACTAGATGCAAGGCTCAAAACTCCATAACCTGTTAGGGGAATCTATACACGGTTTATGTACATGAATGAGCAAAGACCATACTCTTCATGAAAGATGTACAACTGGCCTAAATAAGGGCTCTCTAAATTGGGACTATACTCCCCCTCATGAATAAACAATTCATGTAGTTTCATACAATGTTATCTGTGTCCCTTCAGCACAACTGTCCTTGCTCCCTTCCTGACAAGAAGGGCCCCATATCTTCACGAATGGTGAATAAAGCTATAGCAAGTGAAGTCCTAATGGTACCCTGTTTCTCAGCAAGATCCTAGTTGACTAGGCTCCAGTATCCCTTCTTAGCCTGAGTTGAAGACTATCCATACAAAAAAAGTGAGCCCCGATGCATCCAATCTTATTGACCCAGGTCTCCAAATGCTTGAAGGACCCTATAATGGAACCTGGGTCACAAAGGCCATTTTGGCAAGCTCCCAACATTTGTACTAGAACCCTAACTTAAACAGTCTTCCTCAAATCCTGCCTTGATTAGAAATCTCAAATTTTACCCAAATCCACCTCCCTTTGGAGAATATTGCAAATACCGTGTGCTATCGAAACATGAACACCAAAGACCTCCCCCCAAATATTCCTAAGCCCTATTGCAAAAGGGTATGCCCCCAAAGAGACTTCCAAATTCCTACCCTCAGTCCCTAAACACCACCTCCTATAGGTCCCCTCCAAAATAGACATCCCCTAAATGGCGCCATGGTCCATAGAACCAAAGGCATACCTCAGGTGATACCTGAAGTTTAGATCCCTTCTACAAATGATGTGTAGGCTTTTAGAGACCCTGAACTCCTGTTGACTCCCCGAACTGAGCAGAAGGTGAACTTTCTGTTGGTGATAAGATAGAGCAGCTGAGCAGCAGCTAATGCTGTCACCCTCTAAAACATGCATTTGGTTTCAGCCAAGTTCTAAACATGAAGCCAAAGAGGACCTCAGTGGCTGAATTGTCTCATAATGCCTGCCACCGAAAAGGGACCTCAACCTGAATTCCCCTTCAGACCTACCCATTTTCACAGGCCGTGGTCCCTTCTGGGTATTACACTCCTCCTGAAGTATCTGACGGGGGTTTCAAAGTGTTTTGGAAGAGGGGAGAGCCCAGGAGATGTGAAGAGGGAAACAGGCGTAAAGGTTTGCCAATGCCAGTATATCAGAGCAGTGCCTTTAATTAAAAATGTCCCTGTTTCAAGTAGCCATATTCTAAATGAAGTGACAAGCAAAACAGATCTCCCTGTGCTATGCGGCTGCTTCCCACTAGCTATCTATTTTACATTTGGTAGTGTATATGTATGTAGCAGCTTTATTCTTAATAAGCAAGTCTTCAAACAAGTGAGACATCTTTCAAATGGTGAATATATAAACTGTGGTATATCCATATACCAGAATAGTACTTGGTAATAAAAGGGATCAAACATTCATGCTCATGAATGAGTTTTTTAAATTAATTTTTATTGGAGTACAGTTGCTTTACAATATTGTGTTAGTTTCTACTCCACAGCAAAGTGAATCAGCTATACGTATACATATATCCCCTCTTTCTTTGGATTTCCCTCCCATTTACGTCACCACAGAGCACTGAGTTCCCTGAGCTATACGTAGGTTCTCATTAGTTATCTATTTTATACATAGTATCAGTAGTACAAATCATGCTCATGAATGAGTTATAAATGCATTCTTCTCAGTAAAAGAACCAGAGCCCAAATGCTATATACTACACAATTCTATTTATATGGCATGCTGGAAAGGGCAAAATTCTAGGGACAGAAAAATTCCTGATTAGCAGAGAAGGAAGAGGGTGATGGTTACCTACAAAAGAGCAGTATAAGGAATACAGTATTATTAAGAAATCTGTGTAAATGTATTTATCCCCTTTATTTAAAAAGCATTGATAATCACAGTTCAAGAAGTAAATACAAAATACATATGAAAAGATTATGGAGTAGGTGGGACATACCTAATGCTACTTGAAGTAACAAACAAACCCCCAAATGTTAGAAGAATAAGAAAATAACATTCATTTCTTGCTCAAGTTAAATATCCATTTTTACTATTCCAAGAGCTGATTCAGGATTTCCTACTTCTTTTACTTGTAGCTCTGCTCTAAGTCATGAGGCTCCCAAGTCCACACTATGGTTAATCTTCATTTGTGCCAACTGTAAGGGAAACTAATACGGATGATCACATATGGGAGGTTTTGAGGAGAGGTCTGGATTTGGTGCATAAAACTAGAATTTGGCTACTAGAATTTAGTCACATCCCTATTATAAAACAGACTATAAAATGTAGGCAGAAGATAATACAGTTTTGGTGAATACCTAGCACCATTCTGCCATAACTAGTAAATGTAACTACGCTGCAATAAAACTTAACTGTGACTTAAGACACTATAATTAAATTTTAAAGATAAGAAAGGGAGAAATCTCTTATAAGGATTACTACTCAGATATATACATGCATATATATACACACATATATATATGACTTTTACAAAAAAATAATATAAAGACAGCAACTCAACAGGAAAATGGGTAAAGCATATGAACAGGTAATTGATAAAAGAAGAAACTTAAATTGTTGAGAAAAAATCTCATGAGAAAAGCAAGTAGTCAGGGAAATGCAAATAAGATAATTTTTCACTTGTCACGTTTGCAAGAGTGACTAAATCTAGGTTATTGCCAAGGTCATACCATATGTTTTAAACAGTTACTTCACAGATGCTTACTGTATTATTAAAACTATTTAAAGATAAACATAAATTGTATGATCAAAAAAAATATATAAACTATTTTTTCATTAAATGTTAAGCAGGAAAACCTATGTATACATTATTACAATATATAGCATACACCTTACGTATACAGTATAAATTTATTTATATGTATTTTTATTTACATGTACTTTTATATTTAAAAATTATGTATGTTCATATTTTTATTTACGTATTAATGTTAATATATATTTAAGTTTTTTTGTGTGTGTATGCACACACTAACCACGGAGAAAACAGAAAAGGTGTGAGTGACGTGAGGGAACAATTTGGAACTCTTAAAAAATGTAATTCTGTGGAAAGCCATTTCTGCTGGAGGGAAGAGATGGTGCAAGACATAGTGATAGAGAAGCAAAATTAGTGTCAGTAAAGGTGAATATTTTTAGAAATAATTTGAAGTGATTATTATTTTTTGAATCTTTACTCTCACTTAAAATCTAAGGTAGGTCATTTTGCTCTATATTGCCAACTTGTCCTCTATAGGAGTGCCATCGGTGTACTTTCCTGTTTGTGAAACAGGAAAGTTTCTTGCTGCCGAAGAGGCAAGAGACTTTTTCTTGCTGCCGAAGAGGCAAGAGACTTTTTCTTCCCTCTTTGTTTCCTGGTGGCGAGGAGAGGGGCTTAAGAGCGCTGCTTCAAGGAGCTCCAGAGTCGGGCGCGAGCCGCGGCTAAAGAGTGGACCCCAGAGACGGGCAGGAGACGCTAAGGCTGCTGCTGCCGCCACCAAGAAGCCTGTGTGCGAGCACAGGTCACTCTCCATACCCCCTTCCGCGGAGCCTGTGCAGCCCGCCACTGCCTGGTTCCCGGGATTCAGGGACAACTTCCCCGGGAGAACGCACGGCGGGCCCCAGGCTGGTGCAACGTCACACTGTCCTCTGCCGCTGCAGGTCCGCCCCGCACGCAGTGCCCCTCCCTCCCCCACAACTGAGTGCGCCGGAGCCCCCGAATCTGCGGCTTCTTTAACCCCGTCCTGTCTGAGCAAAAAACATTCTCCAGGAAAGATCATATCTTGGGTCACAAATCAAGCTTTGGTAAATTTAAGAAAATTGAAATTGTATCAAGTATCTTCTCCAACAACACCACCATGAGACTGGATATAAATTACAAGAAAAGATCTGTAAAAAATACAAACACATGGAAGCTAAATAATACACTACTTAATAATGAAATGATAACTGAAGAATTCACACAGGAAATTAAAAAATACCTAGAAACAAATGACAACAAAGACAGGCTTCAGGGCTTTCCAAATCACCGCATTAACATAAACTCAGGTGGGACAGGAAGGGGCCTGTGATGCATAAAAAAAGACAGTTTGACCTTCTTCACCAGTTTGGAAATTCTGAGGGTTTTGCAAGTTCGGTGCCAAGAATGGGGAAGAAGTCCAGAACTGCCAGTATTTCTTCTTATAAGCCGTGCTGCCTCAGTGTATGCTCGTGGATACCTAGATGGATACGCCTGTGTTGACTCTGGCCCCTGGGTGGAGGGGCGTGTGGCATCTATATCACTCCCAGTTTCAAAGTGCAGTGGACGTTACCACGATAGTGTCTCTCCTGGCTGCTGGGTAGCCTACCCCTCCCGCTGGGACAAGGCTCCTTGGAAAACAGGTGGTTGGCTGTGGTACAGGAACCCCTCCAGTGACTGAACGATCCACAACGGGGTTGTGATTCCTCTCAAACGGAGGGTCTTCTTGGAATCTCACTCTCAGGGAGACCATGGGGGTGGATGCATGTCATGTGGGCTGGATCACATGTTCACTGTTGCTTCAGGGTTCACCTGAGATGCTGCTCACACATGGAACTCAATACACCTTTAGTTCCACTAAGGTGACGGGAAAGCCTCTGGGAAGAGATCCTGGCCAGGCCAGGCCAGAGATAATGGAGATGTAGCTTTGACTCACGGTTGTAGGGTTGTACCTTTTTTCCCTATAGGACACACAGCAGGATTTTGCCTTGAGAAAATGTTACATGTGCATTGACACTAATATTACGCAAGTTGAATGTTATACTTATTTAGCTTTTAACATCTTTCGTCATCACTACACGGTGTGCAGTGAGGTCTGCAAGGGCAGGGAGGGGTTGTCTGTGTGTCTTTGCTGTATCCCCAGCTGCAGCCCCGCTGCCTGGTTCACAATAGACGCTCAATAAACACTCATTGAATACATGAGTGAAAGGATTTGTTATTTGGATATCACAGGTAAATCACGGCAAATATATTAAGTGACACATGTCAGAATGTGTTTTATCAAGAAAATAACCATATCATTTATTTTGCCTTTTAAGACGTGGGCAGCAGGCTTATGTTTGTTTGTTCTGTTTTGTTCACTTCCCCCAAATGGAGAGCATCTTACTCTATAGCATGTGGTTTTAGATGCGAATTTAAGAGTCAAAATGCTAATAGGAAATCTTAGAGTTATAAATCACTACCAAATGAATAACCTCAAGTCACACATCAGGTATGTCAACCCAATGGCTTCAATGCAAATTTTTTTCTTAAACAGCTTTCTTGGAGTATAATTGCTTTACAACGGTGTGTTAGCTTCTGCTGTATAACAAAGTGAATCCGCTATATGTATGCATATATCCCTATATCTCCACCCTCATGCATCTCCCTCCCACACTCCCTATCCCACCCCTCTAGGTGGACACAAAGCACGGAGCTGATCTCCCTGGGCTATGTGGCTGCTTCCCACTAACTATGGCTTAGTAATATTCCGTTGTATGTATGTGCCACGTGTTTTTTATCCATTTATCTGTCTATGGACACTTAGATTGCTTCGACGTTTGGCTCTTGTATATAGAGCTGCAATGAACATGTGGTACATGACTCTTTTTGAATTATGGTTTTCTCAGGTTATATGCCCAGTAGTGAGATTGCTGGGTCGTATGTTATTTCTATGTTTAGTATTTTAAGGAACCAGCATACTCTTCTCCATAGTCGCTGTATGAATTTACATTCCCACAAACAGTGGAAGAGGGTTCTCTTTTCTCCACACCCTCTCCAGCATTTATTGTTTGTAGGTTTTTTCATGATGGCCATTTTTACTGTTGTGAGGTGATACCTCACTGAAGTTTTGATTTGCATTTCTCTAATGATTAGTGAGATTGAGCAAACTTTTATGTGTTTGTTGGTCATCTGTATATCTTCTCTGAAGAAATTTGTAGTTAGGCCTTCTGCCTATTTATTTTTGTTATTTTTTAACATCTTTATTGGAGTATAATTGCTTTACAGTGGTGTGTTAGTCTCTGATTTATTAAAAAGTGAATCAATTATACATATACACATGTCCCCGTATCTCTTCCCTCCTCTGTCTCCCTCCCACCCACCCTCCCTAACCCACCCCTATACTAGCAAACCGAATCCAACAGCACATTAAAAGGATCATACACCATGATCAAGTGGGGTTTATTCCAGGAATGCAAGGATTCTTCAATATATGCATAGCAATCAATGTGATACACCATATTAAAAAGCTGAAGGAGAAAAGCCATATGATGAAGTCAATAGATGCAGAGAAAGCTTTTGACAAAATTCAACACCCATTTATGATAAAAATCCTATGGAAGTAGGCATTGCAGGAACTTTCCTCAACATAATAAAGGCCATATATGACAAACCCACAGCCAATATCGTCCTCAATGGTGAAAAACTGAAACAATTTCCAGTAAGATCAGGAACAAGAGAAGGTTGCCCACTCTCACCACTCTTATTCAACATAGTTTTGGAAGTTTTAGCAACAGCAGTCAGAGAAGAAAAAGAAGTAAAGGGAATCCAAATCGGAAAAGAAGAAGTAAAGTTGTCACTGTTGCAGATGACATGATACTCTACATACAGAATCCTAAAAATGCTACCAGAAAACTACTAGAGCTAATCAATGAATTTGGTAAAGTAACAGGATACAAAATTAACGCAAAGAAATCTCTGGCATTCTTATACACTAGTGATGAGAAATCTGAAAGTGGAAATAAGAAAACTCTCCCATATACCATTGCAACAAAAAGAATAAAATATCTAGGAATAAACCTACCTAAGGAGAAAAAAGACCTGTATGCAGAAAATTATAAGACACTGATGAAAAAAATTAAAGATGATATAAATATATGGAGAGATATACCATTTTCTAGGATTGTAAGAATCAACATTGTGAAAATTGCTCTACTACCAAAGCAATCTACAGATTCAATGCAATCCCTATCAAACTACCACTGGCATTTTTCACAGAACTAGAACAAAAAATTTCACAATTTGTATGGAAACACAAAAGACCCCGAAGTGCCAAAGCAATCTTGAGAACGAAAAATGGAGCTGGAGGAATCAGGCTCCCTCCCAGCAGGCTATACTATAAATCTACAGTAATCAAGACAGTATGGCACTGGCACAAAAATAGAAATATAGATCAATGGAACAGGATAGAAAGCCCAGAGATAAACCCATGCACATATGGTCACCTCATCTTTGATAAAGGAGGCAGGGATGTACAGTGGTGATAACATAGCCTCTTCAATAAGTGGTGCTGGGAAAACTGGACACGTACATGTAAAAGTATGAGATTAGATCACTCCCTAACACCATGCACAAAAATAAGCTCTAAATGGAATAAATACCTAAATGTAAAGCCTGAAACTATCAAACTCTTAGAGAAAACAATGGCAGAACACTCTATGACATACACCACAGCAAGATCCTTTCTGAACCACCTCCTAGAGTAATGGAAATAAAAACAAAAATAAACAAATGAGACCTAATGAAACTTAAAAGCTTTTGAACAGCAAAAGAAACCATAAACAAGACCAAAGGACAACCCTCAGAATGGGAGAAAATATTTGCAAATGAAGAAATTGGCAAAGGATTAATCTCCCAAATTTACAAGCAGCTCATGCATCTCAATAACAAAAAAGCAAACAACCAAATCCAACAATGGGCAGAAGACCCAAATAGACATTTCTCCAAAGAAGATATACAGACTGCCAACAAACACATGAAAGAATGTTCAACATCATTAATCATTAGAGAAATGCAAATCAAAACTACAATGTGATATCATCTCCCACCGGTCTGGAAGGCCATCATCTAAAAATCTGGAAACAACAAATGCTGGAGAGGGTGTGGAGAAAAGGGAACACTCTTGCACTGTTGGTTGGAATGTAAATTGACACAACCACTATGGAGAACAGTATGGAGGTTCCTTAAAAATCTACAAATAGAACTACCATATGAACCAGGAATCTCACTAGTGGGCATATATCCTTAGAAAACCATAATTCAAAAGGAGTCATGTATCAAAATGTTCATTGCAGCTCTATTTACAATAGCCCAGAGATGGAAACACCCTAAGTGTCCAACATCGGATGAATAGATAAAGAAGATGTGGCACATATATAAAATGGAATAGTACTAAGCCATAAATAGAAACTAAATTGAGGTATTTGTAGTGAGGTGGATGGACCTAGAGTCTGTGATACAGAGTGAAGTAAGTCAGAAAGAGAAAAACAAGTACTGTATGCTTACACATATATATGGAATCTAAGAAAGAAAAAAAAGGTCATGAAGAACCTAAGTGTAAGACAGGAATAAAGACACAGACCTACTAGAGCATGGACTTGAGGATATGGGGAGGCGGAAGGTTAAGCTGTGACAAAGTGAGAGAGTGGCATGGCCCTATATACACTACCAAATGTAAAATATATAGCTAGTGGGAAGTAGCTGCACAGCACAGGGAGATCAGTTAAGTGCTTTGTGACCACCTAGAGGGGTGAGACAGGGAGGGTGGGAGGGAGGGAGATGCAAGAGGTAAGAGATATGGGAACATATGTATATGTATAACTGATTCACTTTGTTATAAAGCAG
Source organism: Delphinus delphis (assembly GCF_949987515.2). Classification (NCBI taxonomy): domain Eukaryota; kingdom Metazoa; phylum Chordata; class Mammalia; order Artiodactyla; family Delphinidae; genus Delphinus; species Delphinus delphis. Next base: position 2,588,653 of record NC_082705.1, read on the forward strand.
AAACTAACACACCATTGTAAAGCAATTATACTCCAATAAATTATACTCCAATAAAGATGTAAAAAAACAATTCTCTAGAAGGAATCAATAGTAGAATAAATGAAGCAGAAGAACTGATGAGAGAACTGGAAGATAAAATAGTGGAAATAACTACCATAGAGCAGCATAAAGAAAAAGGAATGGAAAGAATAAAGGACAGTCTTAGAGATTTCTGGGACAACATTAAATGAACCAATGTTTCAATTATAGCATCCCAGAAGAAGAAGAGATAAAGAAAGGGACAGAAAACATGTGAAGAGATGATAGTTTAAAATTTCTCTAGTATGGGAAAGGAAATAGCCAATCAAATACAGAAAGCACAGAGACCTATAAAGTTAAATCCAGGGAGAAACACACCAAGATGCATATTTATCAATCTATCAAAAATTAAATACAAAGAAAAATTATTAAAAGCAGCAATGGAAAAACAACAAATACCATAAAAGGGAATGCCCATAATGTTAACAGCTAATCTTACAGCAGAAATCTTGCAAGGCAGTAGAGAGTGGCAGGACATATTTAAAGTGATGAAAGGGAAGAACCTACAAAAAAGATTACTCTACCCAGCAAGGATCTCTTTCAGATTGGACAGAGAAATAAAAACTTTTGCAGACAAGAAAAATTAAGACAATTTAACACTACCAAACCATCTTTACAGTGAATGTTAAAAGAACTTCTCTTTACTAGGAAAGACAAGAGAAAGGGAAGACCTTAATAACAAACCCAAAGCAATTAAGAAACTGGTAATATGAACATACATATCGATAACTACCTTAAATGTAAATGGATTAAATGTTCCAACAAAAAGACTGAAAGGATAAAAAAACAAGATGAATATATATGCTGTCTACAAGAGACCCACTTCTGTTGTAGGGACACATACAGAGTGAAAGTGAGGGGATGGAAAAAGATACCCCATGAAAATAGAAATCAAAAGAAAGCTAGAGTAGCAATTCTCATATCAGACAAAATAGACTTTAAAACCAAGACTATAACAAGAGACAAAGAAGGACACTATGTAATGATAAAGGGATCAATCCAGAAGAAGATATACAGTTGTAAATATTTATGCACCCAACATAGGAACACTTTCATACATAAGCCAAATGCTTACAGCCATAAAAGGGGAAATCAACAGTAGCACAATCATAGTAGGGGACTTTAACTCCCCACTTTCACAAATGGACAGATGATCCAATAGTGAAACATAAACTTTAAAATACATATTAAACAAGATGGATTTAATTGATACATATAGGACATTCCATTAAAAAACAACAGAATACACTTTCTTATCAAGTGCTCATGGAACATTCTCCAGGATATATCATATCTTGGCTTTCAAATCAAGCCTAGGTCAATTTAAGAAAATTAAATTTGTATCAAGTATTTTTTCATACCTCAACGTTATGAGATGTTCCTGTATCAATTACAGGAAAAAAAACTGTAAAAAAGAAAAAACACATGGAGATCAAGAAATAGACTACTAAATAACCAAGAGATCACCATAGAAATCAAAGAAGAAATTAAAAACACCAAGAAACAAATAACCATGAAAACACTATGACCCAAAAACCTATGGGATACAGAAAAACAGTTGTAAGAGGGAAGTTTATAGCAATACAATTCTACCTCAGGAAACAAGAAACATCTCAAATAATCCAACCTTACACCTAAAGCAATTAGAGAAAAAAATATATATAGAAAAACCCAATGTTAGAAGAAGGAAAGAAATCATAGAAATCAGCTCAGAAATAAATGAAAAAAATGAAGGAAACCATAGCAAAGATCAATAAAACTAAAAGCTGGTTCTTGGAGAAGATAAAAAAAATTGATAAGCCATTAACTAGGCTCATCATTAAAAAGAGAAGAGTCAGGCTTCTCTGGTGGCACAGTGGTTGAGAATCTGCCTGCCAATGCAGGGGACACGGGTTTGAGCCCTGGTCTGGGAGGATCCCTCATGCCATGGAGCAGCTGGGCCCATGAGCCACAATTACTGAGCCTGCACGTCTGGAGCCTGTGCTCCACAACAGGAGAGGCCACGAAAGTGAGAGGCCTGTGCACCACAATAAAGAGTGGCCCCCGCTTGCTGCAACTAGAGAAAGCCCTTGCACAGAAACGAGGACCCAACACAGTCATAAATAAATAAATAAATTTTAAAAACTTATTAAAAAGAAGAGAGAGAAGAGTCAACCCAATGGAATTAGAAGTGAAAAAAGAGAAGTAACAAGTGACATTGGAGAAATACAAAGTATCATGAGAGACTACAATAAGAAACAATATGACAATAAAATTGACAAATTTCTAAATTCTTAGAAATAGCACAAACTCCTGACACTGAAACAGAAAGAAATAGAAAATATAAACACACCAAACACAAGCATTGAAATTGAGACATTGATTAAATAACTTCCAACAAACAAAAGCCCAGACCAGACATGGCTTCACAGGTGAATGCTATCAAACATTTAGATTAGAGCTAACACATATCCTCAAACTCCTCCAAAATATAGCAGAAGGAGGAACACACCCAAACTCATTCTACAAAACCACCATCACAGTGATCCCAACTTTCACAATTTTTATGCCAATGAAAAGACCCCAAATAGGAAGAGCAAACTTGAGAAAGAAAACTGGAGCTGGGGTAATCAGGCTCCCTGAGTCCAGATTATACTCCGAAGTTATAGTAATCAACACAGAATTGTACCAGCACACATATAGTAATATAGATCAATTGAACAGGAGAGAAAGACCCCAAATAAGTGCATGAACGTACAGTGATCTTATCTTGGATAAAGGAGGCAAAAATATATAAAGGGGAAAAGACAGGCCCTCAATAATTGGTGCTGGAAAAACTGGATGACTGCATGTTAAAGAGTGATATTAGAATACTTCCTAACACCGTACACAAAGTTACACTCAAAATGGATTAAAGACATATATGGAGGGCCAGACCCTTTAAAACTCTTAGAGGAAAACCTAAGCAGAACACTCTATGACAGGAATCAGAGTAAGATCCTTTTGACCAACCTCCTAGAGAAACAGAAATGAAAACGAAAATAAACAATTGGGACCTAGAGAAGCTTAAAAGCTTTGGACCAGCAAAGGAGACCATACTGAAGACAAAAAGAAAATGCTCAAAATGGGAGAAAATATTTGCAAGATATGCAACTGACAAAGAATTACTCTCCAATATATACAAACAGCTTCTGAAGCTCAGTATCCAAAAAAGCAAACAACCCTTCCAAAAACGGGCAGTAGAGCTAAATAGACTTTTCTCCAAAGAAGATATACAGATTGCAAAGAGACACAGGGTGCTCTATATCACGAATATTGAGAAATGCAAGTCAAAAGGAAAATGAGGTATCACAACACACTGCTCAGACTTGCCATCCTCAAAATAGCTATAAGCCATAAATGCTGGAGAAGGTGTGGAGAAAAGGGAACTAACTTGCACTCTTGGTGGGAATGTAAAGTGATTCAGACACTAAGGAGAACAGTATGGACTTTCCTTAAAAAGCTCAAACTCACTACTCACTACTCACTACTACCATATGACCCAGGAGAGCCACTGCTGCCATATATCCTGTGAAACCCATAATTCAAAAAGAGTCAAGTAATGCAAGGAATTTTGCAGCACCATTTACGATAGCCAGGACATGGAAGCAACCTAAGTATCCATCAAAAGAGAATTGGATAAAGAAGATGTGTCACATATATACACTGGAATATTAGTCATTATAGGAAAGAAAATAGTTATTTGTAGTGAGGTGGATGGACCTAGAGTCTGTCATACACAGTGAGGTAAGTCACTGTCATACACTGTGAGGTAAGTCAGAAAGTAAAAAACATACTGTATGCTAACACATACATATGGAATCTAAAACATAAACCATCAGAAAAAATGTTGTGATACACTTAGGGCCAGAACAGGAGTACAGATGCAGACGTAGACAATGGACTTGCAGACACGAAAGGAAAGAGTAGCACTGACATATGTAAACTATTCAATGTAAAATAGATAGCTTGTGGGAAGGAGCCACATAGCACAATGAAATCAGCTCGGTGCTTTGTGACCACCCATTGAGCAGACATATGGAGTTTGGGGAGGAAACAAAATGTTAGAGGTGAAATGGAGATTTAGGTATGCATAGAGCTGATACCCTTTGTTATTCAGCAGTAATTAACACAGTATAATTGTAAAGCAATTATACTCCAATAAGATTAGAGTATAATCAAGCCCAAAAAGTATGAAATAGAAACTAAGGAAACAATAGCAAAGATCAATGAAACTAAAAGCTGGTTATTTAGAAAATTAAGAAAATGAATAATTATTTGGCCAGACTCATCAAGAAACAATGAAGATTCAAATCAATAAAATTAGAAATAAAACAACGAGAAATTAACCAACAATGCAGAATTAAAAAGGATCATAAGAGACACCTAGAAACACTATATGTCTATACAATGGATAATCTGGAAGAGATGGACAAATTCCTTCAACAATACAACCTTCCAGGACTGAACCAGAGAGAAATAGAAAAGATAAACCAACCAATCACAAGTAATTAAATTTAAATTGTGACTTAAGATCTTTCAAAAAGCAAATTTCAAGGTGAATGGCTTCAGGAAAATGTTATCCAACTTTTAGGGCAGAGATAACACCCATTCTTCTCAAACTCTACCCAGAAATTGCAGACAGAAGAAGACTCCCAAATTCGACTAACAGGCAACCATCACCCTGATAGGAAAACCAGACAAAGATATCATATAAAAGGTAATTACTGGTAAATACTGGCCATTATCACTGATAAACATATATGCAAATATCCTCAACCAACAACTAGCAGAGAGAATCCAACAAAAATTTAAAACAACCATACACCAAGATCAAGTGAGATTTTTCCCACGGATGGAAGGATTTTTCAACAAACAAACATCAATCCATATGATACACCCTATTATCAAATTGAAGGATAAAACAATATGAAAATCCTAATAGATGCATAAAAAGCTTTTGACACAATTCAAAACCCATTCATGTTAAAAATAAATAAATAAAAACTCCAGAAATTAGACATAGAGTGAAGCTACCTAAGATCATAAATGTCATGTATGACAAAACCACAACCAACATTGTTTTTTTTTTTTTTGACATCTTTATTGGGGTATAATTGCTTTACAATGGTGTGTTAGTTTCTGCTTTATAACAAAGTGAATCAGTTATACATATACATATGTTCCCATATCTCTTCCCTCTTGCATCTCCCTCCCTCCCAACCTCCCTATCCCACCCCTCCAGGTGGTCACAAAGCTCCGAGCTGATAATCCCCTGTGCCACGCGGCTGCTTCCCACTAGCTATCTACCTTACGTTTGTTAGTGTGTATATGTCCATGACTCTCTCTCGCCCTGTCAGAGCTCACCCTTCCCCCTACCCATATCCTCAAGTCCATTCTCCAGTAGGTCCGTGTCTTTATTCCTGTCTTACCCCTAGGTTCTTCATGACATTTTTGTTTCTTCTTAAATTCCATATATATGTGTTAGCATACGGTATTTGTCTTTTTCTTTCTGACTTACTTCACTCTGTTTGACCGACTATAGCTCTATCCACCTCATTACAAATAGCTCAATTTCGTTTCTTTTTATGGCTGCGTAATATTCCATTGTATATATGTGCCACACCTTCTTTATCCATTCATCCAATTATGGGCACTTAGGTTGTTTCCATCTCCGGGCTATTGTAAATAGAGCTGCAATGAACATTTTGGTACATGACTCTTTTTGAATTTTGGTTTTCTCAGGGTATATGCCCAGTAGTGGGATTGCTAGGTCATATGGTAGTTCTATTTGTAGTTTTTTAAGGAACCTCCATACTATTCTCCATAGTGGCTGAACCAATTCACATTCCCACCAACAATGCAAGAGTGTTCCCTTTTCTCCACACACTCTCCAGCATTTATTGTTTCTAGATTTTTTGATGATGGCCATTCTGACTGATGTGAGATGATATCTCATGTAGTTTTGATTTGCATTTCTCTAATGATTAATGATGTTGAGAATTCTTTCATGTGTTTCTTGGCAGTCTGTATATCTTCTTTGGAGAAATGTCTATTTAGGTCTTCTGCCCATTTTTGGACTGGGTTGTTTGTTTTCTTGTTGTTGAGCTGCATGAGCTGCTTGTAAATTTTGGAGATTAATCCTTTGTCAGTTGCTTCATCTGCAAACATTTTCTCCCATTCTGAGGGTTGTCTTTTGGTCTTGTTTATGGTTTCCTTTGCTGTACAAAACCTTTGAAGTTTCATTAGGTCCCATTTGTTTATTTTTGTTTTTATTTTAATTAATCTAGGAGTTGGGTCAGAAAGGATCTTGCTGTGGTGTATGTCATAGAGTGTTCTGCCACTGTTTCCAAGTGTCTGATAGTTTCTGGACTTACATTTAGGTCTTTAATCCATTTTGAGCTTATTTTTGTATATGGTGTTAGGGAGTGATCTAATCTCATACTTTTACATGTACCTGTCAAGTTTTCCCAGCACCACTTATTGAAGAGGCTGTCCTTTCTCCACTGTACATTCCTGCCTCCTTTATCAAAGATAAGGTGTTCATATGTGTGTGGGTTTATCTCTGGGCTTTCTATCCTGTTCCATTGATCTATCTGTCTGTTTTTGTGCCAGTACCATACTGTCTTTTTTTTTTTTTTTTTTTTTTGCTGTATTTGGGCCTCTCACTGTTGCGGCCTCTCCCGTTGCGGAGCACAAGCTCCGGACGCGCAGGCTCAGCGGCCATGGCTCACGGGCCCAGCCGCTCCACGGCATGTGGGATCTTCCCGGACCGTGGCACGAACCCATGTCCCCTGCATCGGCAGGCGGACTCTCAACCACTGCACCACCAGGGAAGCCCCCATACTGTCTTGATTACTGTAGCTTTGTAGTATAGTCTGAAGTCAGGGAGCCTGATTCCTCCAGCTCCTTTTTTCGTTCTCAAGATTGCTTTGGCTATTCAGGGTCATTTGTGTTTCCATACAAATTGTGAAATTTTTTGTTCTAGTTCTGTGAAAAATGCCACTGGTAGTTTGATAGGGATTGCATTGAATCTATAGATTGCTTTGGGTAGTAGAGTCATTTTCACAATGTTGATTCTTCCAATCCAAAATCATGGTATATCTCTCCATCTATTTGTATCATCTTTAATTTCTTTCATCAGTGTCTTATAATTTTCTGCATACAGGTCTTTTTTCTCCTTAGGTAGGTTTATTCCTAGATATTTTATTCTTTTTGTTGCAATGGTAAATGGGAGAGTTTTCTTGATTTCAATTTCAGATTTTTCATCATCAGTATATAGGAATGTCAGAGATTTCTGTGCATTAATTTTGTATCCTGCTACTTTACCAAATTCATTGATTAGCTCTAGTAGTTTTCTGGTAGCATCTTTAGGATACTCTATTTATAGTATCATGACATCTGCAAACAGTGACAGCTTTACTTCTTTTCTGATTTGGATTCCTTTTATTTCCTTTTCTTCTCTGACTGCTGTGGCTAAAACTTCCAAAACTATGTTGAATAATAGTGGTGAGAGTGGGCAACCTTGTCTTGTTCCTGATCTTAGTGGAAATGGTTTCAGTTTTTCACCATTGAGGATGATGTTGGCTGTGGGCTTGTCATATATGGCCTTTATTAGGTTGAGGAAAGTTCCCTCTATGCCTACTTTCTGGTGGGTTTTTATTATAAATGGGTGTTGAATTTTGTCGAAAGTTTTCTCTGCATCTATTGAGATGACCATATGGTTTTTCTCCTTCAGTTTGTTAATATGGTGTATCACGTTGATTGATTTGTGTATACTGAAGAATCCTTGTATTCCTGGGATAAACCCCTCTTTATCATGGTGTATGATCCTTTTAATGTGCTGTTGGATTCTGTTTGCTAGTATTTTGTTGACAATTTTTGCATCTATGTTCATCAGTGATATTGGCCTGTAGTTTTCTTTCTTTGTGACATCCTTGTCTGGTTTTGGTATCAAGGTGATGGTAGCCTTGTAGAAGGAATTTGGGAGTGTTCCTCCCTCTGCTATATTTTGGAAGAGTTTGAGAAGGATAGGTGTTAGATCTTCTCTAAATGTTTGATAGAATTCGCCTGTGAAGCCACCTGGTCCTGGGCTTTTGTTTGTTGGAAGATTTTTAATCACAGTTTCAATTTCAGTGCTTGTGATTGTTCTGTTCATATTTTCTATTTCTTCCTGATTCAGTCTTGGCAGTTGTGCATTTCTAAGAATTTGTCCATTTCTTCCAGATTGTCCATTTTATTGGCATAGAATTGCTTGTAGTAATCTCTCATGATCTTTTTTATTTCTGCAGTGTCAGTGGTTACTTCTCCTTTTCATTTTTATTTCTATTGATTTGTCTTCTCCCTTTTTTTCTTGATGAGTCTGGCTAGTGGTTTATCTATTTTGTTTATCTTCTCAAAGAACCAGCTTTTCATTTATTGATCTTTCCTCAGTTCTTGTCATTCTTTTTTCTTTATTCTGCTCTGCATTAGTTATTTCCACTATTTTATCTTCCAGGTCACTTATCCTTTCTTCTGCCTCAGTTATTCTGCTGTTGATCCCATCTAGAGTATTTTTCATTTCATTTATTTTGTTGTTCATTGTTGTTTGTTTCATCTTTAGTTCTTCTAGGTCCTTGTTAAATGTTTCTTGCATTTTGCATATTCTATTTCCAAGATTTTGGATCATGTTTATTAGCATTATTCTCAATTCTTTTTCAGGTAGACTGTCTATTTCCTCTTCATTTGTTAGGTCTGGTGAGTTTTTATCTTGCTCCTTCATCTGCGGTGTGTCTGTCTTCTCATTTTGCTTATCTTACTGTGTTTGGGGTCTCCTTTTTGCAGGCTGCAGGTTCGTAGTTCACCTTGTTTTTGGTGTCTGTCTCCAGTGGCTAAGGTTGGTTCAGTGTGTTGTGTATGCTTCCTGGTGGAGGGGACTAGTGCCTGTGTTGTGGTGGATGAGGCTGGATCTTGTCTCTCTAGTGGGCAGGTTCACGTCTGGTTGTGTGTGTTGGGGTGTCTGGGGCCTTATTATGATTTTAGGCAGCCTCTCTGCTAATGGGTGGGGTTGTGTTCCTGTTTTGCTAGTTGTTTGGCATAGGTTGTCCAGCACTGTAGCTTGCTGGTCGTTGAGTGAAGCTGGGTGCTGGTATTAAGATGGAGGTCTCTGGGAGATTTTCGCTGTTTGATATTATGTGGAGCTGGGAGGTCTTTTGTTGACCAGTGTCCTGAAGTTGGATATCCAACCTCCGAGGCACAGCCCTGATGCCTGGCTGGAGCACCAAGAGCCTTTCATCCACACGGCTCAGAATAAAAGGGAGAAAAATAGAGAGAATTAGTAGAAGTATGAAGAAAGAAAGAAGGAAAGGAGGGAAGGAAGGAAGGAAGGAAGGAAGGAAGAAAGAAAGAAAGAAAGAGAGAAAGAAAGAAGGAAAGAAAAGCAAAGAAGATGGCAAGAAGGAAAGAAAGGAGGGAGGGAGGAAGGAAGGAAGGAGAGAAAACAAGAAAAAAGACAGAAATAAAGAAAATACAGTAAAATAAAATAAAGTATAATAAATTTATTGAATTAAAAAATACTTATTTAGAAAAAAGAAAAAAAAAAGGGACGGATAGAACCTTAGGGCAAATGTTGGAAGCAAAGCTATACAGGAAAAATCTTACACAGAAGCATACACATACACCCTCACAAAAAGAAGTAAAGGAGAAAAAATCATAAATCTTGGTCTCAGAGACCACCTCCTCAATTTGGGATCATTCCTTGTCTATTCAGGTATTCCACAGATGCAGGTACATCAAGTTGATTGTGGAGCTTTAATCCACTGCTTCTGAGGCTGCTGGGAGAGATTCCTCTTTCTCTTCTTTGTTCTCACAGCTCACAGGAGCTCAGCTTTGGATTTGGCCCTGCCTCTGCATGTAGGTCGCTGGACGGCGTCTGTTTTTTGCTCAGACAGGACGGGATTAAAGGAGCCGCTGATTGGGGGCTCTGGCGCACTCAGGCCCGGGGGCAGGGAGGGGCACTGCGTGTGGGTGGGCCTGCGGCGGCAGAGGCCGGCGTGAAGTTGCACCAGCCTGAGGCCTGCTGTGCATTCTCCTGGGGAAGTTGTCCCAGGATCCCGGGAACCTGGCAGTGGCGGGCTGCACAGGCTCCCTGGAAGAGGGGTGTGGATAATGACCTGTGCTCGCACACAGGCCCCTTGGTGGTGGTAGCAGCAGCCTTAGCGTCTCCCACCCGTCTCTGTGGTCCGTGCTTTTAGCTGCGGCTCACGCCCGTCTCTGGGGTTCGCGCTTTTAGCCGCAGCTCGCGCCCATCTCTGGAGTTCATTTAAGCAGCGCTCTTAAATCCCTCTCCTCGCGCACCAGGAAACAGAGAAGAAAAAGTCTCTTGCCTCTTCGACAGGTGCAGACTTTTCCCTGGACTCCCTCCTGGCTAGCCGTGGTGCACTAACCCCTTCAGGCTATGTTCAAGCTGCCAACCCCAGTCCTTTCCCTGCGCTCCGTCCAAAACCGATAGCCGAGCCTCAGCTCGCAGCCCTGCCTGCCGCGGCGGGTGAGCAGACAAGCCTCTCGGGCTCGTGAGTGCCGGTCGGCACGGATCCTGTGTGCGGGAATCTGCCCGCTTTGCCCTCCGCACCCGTTGCTGTGCACTCCTCCGCGGCTCCGAACCCCTCCCCTCCGCCTCCCGCAGTCTCCGCCCGCGAAGGGGCTTCTAGTGTGTGGAAACTTTTCCTCCTTCACAGCTCCCTCCCACTGGTGCAGGTGCCGTCCCTATTCTTTTGTCTCTGTTTTTTCTTTTTTTCTTTTGCCCTACCCAGGTACGTGGGGAGTTTCTTGCCTTTTGGGAGGTCTGAGGTCTTCTGCCAGCCTTCAGTAGGTGTTCTGTAGGAGTTGATCTACATGTAGATAGATGTATTTCTGCTGTATCTGTGGGGAGGACGGTGATCTCCGCGTCTTACTCTTCCGCCATCTTCAAGGTCCCTCCAACATTGTTTTAAGAGTGAAAAAAAAAGTTTCCTCTGATAAGGAACAAGACAGGGTTGACTGCTCTCATCACTATTTTTCAACATAGATTTGGAACTTTTAGACACAGCAATCAGAGAAGAAAAAGAAATTAAAGGAATCCCAATCAGAAAAGAAGAAATTAAAGAGTAACTCTTCGCAGATGATGTGATACTATATGTTGAAAATCCAAAAGGGGCTACTAGAAAACGACTAGAGCTAATCAGTGAATTTTCTGAAGTTGCTGGATACATAATGAATGCACAGAAATCTCTTGCATTCCTATATATTAATGACGAATAATTTGACAGAGAAATTAAGGAAACACTCTCATTTACCTTTGCAACAAAATAATTAAATTCCTTAGAAGAAACCTACCTACAAACACCTGTATGCAGAAAACTATAAGACACTGGGGAAAGAAATTAAGGATCATACAGAGAAAGGATATATATATATATATATATATATATATATATATATATATATATATATATATATATATATAATGTTCTTGATTGGAAGAATCAACATTGTGAAAAGGACTATAAAACCCAAGGTCATCTATACTTTCAATGCAATCCTTATCAAACTAATAATGCAATTTATCAGAGAACTAAAACAAATATGTCACAATTGGTATGCAAACGCAAGACCCCATATAGCAAGAACAAATATGAGAAAGAAAAACGGAGCTGGAGGAATCAGGCTCCCTGACTCCAGACTATACTCCAAAGTTACAATAATCAAGACAGTCTGGACTAGCACAAACAAAGAAATATAAGTAAAAGGAGCAGGAGAGAAAGTCCAGTGATAATCCCACACACACATGGTGCCCTTAACTTGGATAAAGGAGGCAAGAATATACAATGGAGAAAAGACTGCCTCTTCAACAAGCGGAGCTGGAAAACTGGACGTCTACATGTTAAAGAGTGACATTAGAACACTTCCTATCACTGTACACAAAAATAGACACAAAATATATTAAAGACATAAATGGAGGGCCAACATTTTAAAACTCTTAGAGGGAAACCTCGTCAGAAAGCCCTATGTCAAAAATCACAGTAAGATCCTTTTGACCAACATCCCTGAGAAATGGAAATAAAAATAAAAATAAACAAATGGAACCTAATCAAACTTAAAAGCTTTTACCCATCAAAGGAAACCATAAAGAAGACAAAAAGAAAACCCACAGAATGGGAGAAACCATTTGCAAAGCAAGCAACTGACAAAGGATTACTCTCCAAAATATACAAGCAGCACATGAAGCTCAGGATTCAGAAAAGCAGACAACCCAATCCAAATATGGGCAGAAGAACTAAATAGACATTTCTCCTAAAAGATATACAGATTGCAGATAAACACAGGAAAGGATACTAAACATCACGAATCATAAAAGAAATGCAAATCAAAAGTAAAATAAGGTATTACTGCACACTGCTCAGATTAACCATCATCAAAATATGTATAAATCATACATGCTGGAGAGACTCTAAAGAAAAGGGAACCATCTTGCATTGTTGGTGGGAATGTAAATCAATACAACCACTATGGAGAACAGTATGGATTTTCCTTAAAAAAACAAAATTCACTACTACCATATGACCCAGCAGTCCCACTAGTGGGTGCATACCATGAGAAATCCATAATTCAAAAAGAGACAAGATATTGTGGAGGAGGAACAAAGATGGCACAGTAGAAGGAAGTGCTCTTACTCCCTCTTGCAAGAACACCAGAATCACAACTAGCTGCTGGACAAGCATTGACAGGAAGACACTGGAACTCACCAAAAAAGATATCCCACATCCAAAGATAAAGGAGAAGCCACAATGAGATAGTAGGAGGGGCACAATCACAGTAAAATCAAATCCCATAACTGGTGTGTGGGGGACTCACAGACTGGTGAACACTTATACCACAGAAGTACACCCACTGGAGTGAAGCTTCTGAGCCCCAAGTCAGGCTTCCCAACCTGGGGGGTTGGTAACAGAAGGAGGAATTCCTAGAGAATCAGACTTTGAAGCCTAGTGGGAATTGATTGCAGGACTTCAACAGGACTGGGGAAAACAGAGACTCCACTCTTGGAGGGCACACACAAAGTAGCGTGTGCATCGGGACCCAAGGGAAGGAGCAGATCTACCTGATAGTGTTGGAGGGTCTCCTGAAGATGTGGGGGGTGGCCCTGTTTCACTGTGGGGGCAAGGACACTGGTAGCAGAAGTTCTGGGAAGTACTCCTTGGGGTGGGCCAAACCAGAGTCTGTCATTAGCCCCACCAAAGAGCCCAGGTAGTCTTCAGTGTTGGATTGCCTCAGGCCAAACAACAAACAAGGAGGGAACACAGCTACACCCATCAACAGTCAAGTGGATTAAAGTTTTACTGAGCTCTGCCCACCACAGCAACAGTCAGTTCTACCCCCCACCAGTCCCTCCCATCAAGCCTCTTAGATAGCGTCATCCACCAGAGGGCAGACAGCAGAAGTAAGAACTACAATCCTGCAGCCTGTGGAACAAAAACCACATTCACAGAAAGATAGACAAGATGCAAAGATTGAGGGCTATATACCAGATGAAGGAACAAGATAAAACTCCAGAAAAACAACTAACTGAAGTAGAGATAGGCAACCTTCTGTAAAAAGAATTCAGAATAATGATAGTGAAGATGATCCAGGATTTCGGAAAAAGAGTGGAGGCAAAGATCGAGAAGATGCAAGAAATGTTTAATGAAGACATAGAAGAATTAAAGAACAAATGAGATGAACAATACAATAACTGAAATGAAAACTACACTAGAAGGAATCAATAGCAGAACAAATGAGGCAAATTCATTGATTAGCTCTAGGAGTTTTCTGGTAGCATCTTTAGGATTCTCTTTGTATAGTATCATGTCATCTGCAAACAGCGACAGTTTTATTTCTTCTTTTCATATTTGGATTCCATTTATTACCTTTTATTCTCTGATTGCTCTGGCTGAAACTTCCAAAACGATGTTCAATAAGAGTGGTGAGAGTGGGCAACCTTCTCTTGTTACTGATTTTAGTGGAAATGGTTTCAGTTTTTCAACATTGAGGACAATGTTGGCTGTGGATTTGTCATATATGGCCTTTATTATGTTGAGGAAAGTTCCCTCTATGCCTACTTTCTGGAGGGTTTTTATCATAAATGGGCATTGAATTTTGTCAAAAGTTTTCTCTGCATCTATTCAGATGATCACATGGTTTTTCTACTTCAATTTGTTAATATGGTGTATCAAGTTGATTGATATGTATATATTGAAGAATTCTTGCATTCCTGGAAAAAACTCCACTTGATCATGGTGTATGATCCTTTTAATGTGCTGTTGGATTCTGTTTGCTAGTATTTTGTTGAGGATTTTTGTATCTATGCTCATCAGTGATATTGGCCTGTAGTTTTCTTTCTTCGTGACATCCTTGTCTGGTTTTGGTATTAGGGTGATGGTGGGCTCGTAGAATGAGTTTGGGAATGCTCCTCCCTCTGACATATTTTGGAAGAGTTTTAGGATAGGTGTTAGCTTTTCTCTAAAGCTTTGACAGAATTCGCCTGTGAAGTCATCTGGTCCTGGGATTTTGTTTGTTGGAAGAGTTTAAATCACAGTTTCAATTTCAGTGCTTGTGATTGGTCTGTTCATATTTTCTATTTCTTCCTGATTCAGTCTTGGCAGGTTGTGCATTTCTAAGAATTTGCCCACTTCCTCCAGGTTGTCCATTTTATTGGCATAGAGTTGCTTGTAGTAATCTCTCATGATCTTTTGTATTTCTCCAGTGTCAGTTGTTACTTCTCCTTCTTCATTTCCAATTCTATTGATTTGAGTCTTCTCCCTTTTTTTCTTGATGAGTCTGGCTAATGGTTTATCAATTTTGTTTAACTTCTCAAAGAACCAGCTTTTAGTTTAATTGATCTTTGCTATCATTGCCTTCATTTCTTTCTCATGTATTTCTGATCTGATCTTTATGATTTCTTTCCTTCTGCTAACTTTGGGTTTTTTTTTTTGTTTTTCTTTCCCTAATTGCTTTAGGTGCAAGGTTAGGTTGTTTATTCGAGATGTTTTCTGTTTCTTAAGGTGGGCTTGTATTGCTATAAAGTTCCCTCTTAGAACAGCTTTTGCTGCTTCCCATAAGTTTTGGTTCGTCGTGTCTCCATTGTCATTTGTTTCTAGGTACCTTTTGATTTCCTCTTTGATTTTTTCAGTGATCACATCGTTATTAAGTAGTGTATTGTTTTGTCTCTATGTGTTTGCAGTTTTTACAGATCTTTACCTGAAATTGATTCTAGTCTCATAGTGTTGTGGTCGGAAAAGATACTTAATACAATTTCAATTTTCTTAAATTAAGCAAGACTTGATTTGTGACCCAATATATGATCTATCCTGGAGAACGTTCCATGATAACTTGAGAAAAATATGTATTCTGTTGCTTTTGGATGGAATGTCCTACAAATATCAATTAAGTCCATCTTCTTTAATGTATCACTTAAAGCATGTGTTTCCTTATTTATTTTCATTTTGGATGATCTGTCCATTGATGAAAGTGCGGTGTTAAAGTCCCATACTGTGAATGTGTTAAAGTAGCAGGACACAAAATTAATGCACTGAAATCTCTGGCATTCCTACACACTAATGATGAAAAATCTGAAAGTAAATTAAGAAAACACTCTCTTTTACCATTGCAACAAAAAGAATAAGCTATCTAGGAATAAACTTACCTAAGGAGACAAAATACATGTATGGAGAAAATTATAAGACATTGATGAAAGAAATTAAAGATGATACAAATAGATGGAGAGATATACCATGTTCTTGAATTGGAAGAATCAATATTGTGAAAATGACTCTGCTACCCAAAGCAACCTACAGATTCAATGCAATCCCTATCAGACTACCACTGACATTTTTCACAGAACTAGAACAAAAATATTCACAATTTGTATGGAAACTCAAAAACCCCGAATAGTCAAAGCAATATTGAGAACGAAAAATGGAGCTGGAGGAATCAGGCTCCCTGATTTCACACTATACCACAAAGCTACAGTAATCAAAACAGTATGGTACTGGCACTAAAACAGAAATATAGATCGATGGAACAGGATAGAAAGCCCAGAGATAAACCGACGCACATATGGTCACCTTATATTTGATAAAAGAGGCAGGAATGTACAGTGGAGAAAGGACAGCCTCTTCAATAAGTGGTGCTGGGAAAACTGGACGGGTACATGTAAAAGTATGAGATTAGAACACTCCTTAACACCATACACAAAAATAAGCTCAAAATGGATTAAAGACCGAAATGTAAGGCCAGAAACTATCAAAGTCTTAAAGGAAAACATAGGCAGAACATTCTATGACATACACCACAGCAAGAATCTTTTTGACCCACTTCCTAGAGAAATGGAAATAAAACCAAACATAAACAAAAAAGACCTAATGAAACTTAAAAGCATTTGCACAGCAATGGAAACCATAAGCAAGACCAAAAGAAAACCCTCAGAATGTGAGAAAATATTTGCAAATGAAGCAACTGACAAAGGATTAATCCCCAAAATTTACAAGCAGCTCATGCAGCTCAATAACAAAAAAACAAACAACCAAACAAATCTAGAAATGGGCAGAAGACCTAAATAGACATTTCTCCAAAGAAGATATCCAGGTTGCCAACAAAGACATGAAAGAATGCTGAACATCGTTAAGCATTAGAGAAATGCAAAGAAAACTATAATGAGATATCATGTCACACCGGTCAGAATGGCCATCATCAAAAAATCTAGAAACAATAAATGCTGGAAAGGGTGTGGAGAAAAGGGAACAATCTTGCACTGCTGGTGGGAATGTGAATTGGTACAGCCACTATGGAGAACTGTATGGAGGTTCCTTAAAAATCTGCAAATAGGACTACCATATGACCCAGCAATCCCACTACTGGGCATATAACCTCATAAAACCATAATTCAAAAAGAGTCATGTACCAAAATGTTCATTGCAGCTCCATTTACAATAGCCAGGAGATAGAAGCAACTACGTGTCCATCGTCGGATGAATGGATAAAGAAGGTGTGGCACATATATACAATGGAATATTACTCAGCCATAAAAATAAACGCAATTGTGTTATTTGTAGTGAGGTGGAGGGACCTAGAGTCTGTCATACAGAGTGAAGTAAGTCAGAAAGAGAAACACAAATACCATATGCTAACAAGTGTATATGGAATCTAAAAAAAATTGTCATGAAGAACCTAAGGGTAAGATGGGAATAAAGACACAGACCTCCTAGAGAATGGAGTTGAGGATATGGGGAGGGGGAAGGATAAGCTGTGACAAAGTGAGAGAGTGGCATGGACATATATGCGCTATAAAACGTAAAATAGATAGCTAGTGGGAAGCAGCCACATAGAAGAGGGAGATCAGCTCGGTGCTTTGTGACCACCTACAGGGGTCGGATAGGGAGGGTGGGAGAGAGGGAGATGAAAGAGGGAAGAGATATGGGAACATATGTATCTGAATAACTGATTCACTTTGTATAAAGCAGAAACTAACACACCATTGTAAAGCAATTGTACTCCAAAAAATATGTAAAAAATATATATATATATAAAAGAATAACAGGCAGAAGATCAGAAAAGTGATCTGGAAGACAGAATGATGGAATTCACTGCTGCAGAACAGACTAAAGAAAGAAGAATGAAAATAAATGAAGACTGCTCTAAAAACCTCTGGGACAACATTAAATGCAACAATATTTGCACCATAGGGGTCCCAGTAGGAGAAGAGAGAGAGAAAGAACCAGAGAAAATATTCGAAGAGATTATAGTTGAAAACTTCCATAACATGGGAAAGGAAATAGCCACCCAAGTCCAGGCAGTGCAGCAAGTCCCATACAGGATAAACCCAAGGAGAAACACAGTGAGACACAGTAAAAAGAATGACAAAAATTAAAGACAAAGAAAAATTATTGAAAGCAGCAAGGGAAAAATGGCAAATAACATACAAGGGAACTCCCATAAGGTTAACAGCTGATTTCTCAGCAGAGACTCTACCATCGAGAAGGGAATGGCATGATATATTTACAGTGATGAAAGGGAAGATCCTACAACCAAGATTACTCTACCTGTCAAGGATCTAATTCAGATTCAATGGAGATATCAAAAGCTTTACAGACAAGCAAAAGCTAAGAGAATTCAGCATCACCAAAGCAGCTCTACAACAAATGCTAAAGGAACTTCTCTAAGTGGGAAACACAAGAAAAGAAAAGGACCTACAAAAAAAAAACCCAAAACAATTAAGAAAATGGCCACAGGAACATACATATAGATAATTACCTTAAATGTGAATGGATTAAAGTCTCCAACCAAAAGACACAGGCTTGCTGAATAGATATAAAAACAAGACCCATATATGTGCTGTTGACAAGAGACCCACTTCCGACCTAGCGACACATACAGACTGAAAGTGAGGGGATGGAAAAAGATATACCATGCAAATGGAAATCAAAAGAAAGCTATACTCAGATAAAATAGACTTTAAAATAAAAAATGTGGGCTTCCCTGGTGGCGCAGTGGTTTAGAGTCTGCCTGCTAATACAGAGGACACGGGTTCGTGTCCTGGTCAGGGAAGATCCCACATGCCGTGGAGAGGCTGGGCCCATGAGACATGGCCACTGAGCCTGCGCATCCAGAGACTGTGCTCCACAATGGAGAGGCCACAACAGTGAGAGGCCCACATACTACAAAAATAAATAAATAAAAAATGTTACAAGAGACAAGGAAGGAAACTACATTATGATAAAGGGATCAATCGAAGAAGAAAATATAGCAATTATAAATATATATGCACCCAACATAGTAGCACCTCAGTACATAAAGCAACTGCTAATGTCTATAAAAGAGGAAATTGACAGTAAAACAATAATAGTGGGGACTTTAACACCTCACTTACACCAATTGACAGATCATCCAAAATAAAAATGAATAAGGAAACAGAAGCTTTAAATGACACAATAGACCAGACAGATTTAATTAATATTTATAGGACATTCCATCCAAAAATAGCAGATTACACTTTCTTGTCAAGTGTGCATGGAACATTCTCCAGGATAGATCACATCTTGGGTCACAAATCAAGCCTCAGTAAATTTAAGAAAATTGAAATCATATCAAGCATGTTTTCTGACCACAATGCTATGAGATTAGAAATCAATTACAGGGAAACAAACATAAAAAACACAAACACATGGAAGCTCAACAATACATTACTAAATAACGAAGAAATCAAAGAGGAAATCAAAAAATACCTAGAGACAAATGACAATGAAAACACGATGATCCAAAACCTATGGGATGAAGCAAAAGCAGCTCTAAGAGGGAAGATTATCACTATACAAGCCTACCTCAAGAAACAAGAAACATCTCAAATAAACAATCTAACTTTACACTTAAAGGAACCCGAGAAAGAAGAACAAACAAAACGCAAAGTTAGCAGAAGGAAAGAAATCATAAAGATCAGAGCAGAAATAGACAAAATAGAAACAAAGAAAATAATAGCAAAGATCAATAAAACTAAAAGCTGGTTCTCTGAGAAGATAAACAA
Source organism: Delphinus delphis (assembly GCF_949987515.2). Lineage (NCBI taxonomy): Eukaryota > Metazoa > Chordata > Mammalia > Artiodactyla > Delphinidae > Delphinus > Delphinus delphis. Next base: position 2,608,316 of record NC_082705.1, read on the forward strand.
AATTGATAAACCATTAGCCAGACTTGTTAAGAAAAAGAGGGAGAGGACTCAAATCGAAAAAAAATAAAGGCGTCAAATACCACAATATGCTTTGGAGCAATGATTACCATAGCCAGAACATGGAAACAACTTAACTGTCCATTGACAGAGGAATGGGTATAGAAGATGTGGCACATATATACACTGGAATGTTACTCAGCGATAATAGGAAACGAACTTGAGATATCTGTAGTAAGGTGGATGGACCTCGAGTCTGTCATACACAGTGAGTTAAATTAGAAAAAGAAAAACAAATACCATAGGCTAACACATATATATAGAATCTAAAACAACTACCAGAAAAAAGGTGGCAATGAACCTAGAGCCAGGACCGGAATACAGATGCAGATGTAGGGAATGGACTTGAGGACACTAAGTGAAAGAGTAACATTGACATATGTACAATACCCAATGTAAATATATGGCTTGTGGGAAGCAGCTGCATAGATCAGGAAGATCAGCTAGGTGCTTTGTTACCACCCAGAGGGCTGACATAGAGCAAGTGAGAGTGAGAGGAAAAGGGGGGTGGGATATGGGGATATAGTTATACATGTAGCTGATTCCCTTTGTTATACAGCAGAAATTAGCACAGCACTGTAAAGCAACTCCAATAAAGTTGTTCATATAATAATCATGCCAGACAAGAATTAAAGTGAAACTAAGAAAACAATAGCAAAGATCAATGAAAGGAAAACCTGGTTGTTTTAAAATTAGCAAAAACGATAAATGGCCAGACTCATCAAGAAGAAAAGGAAGTGGACTCATATCAGTAAAATTATAAATTAAAAAATGAGAAATTTTAACGGACAATGCAGAATTTTAAAGGATCATAAGAGACTACACGAAACAGCTATATGTCAATACATTGGACAATCTGGAAGAAATGGACAAATTCTCTGGATGATGCCACCTTCTTGGACTGAACCAGAGAGAAATAGGAAAGATAAACCGACCAATTACAGGTAATGAATTTGAAAGCCTGACATAAAATCTTCCAAAATACAAAAGACCAGGTGGATGGTTTCACAGGAAAACGCTGTCCAGAATTAGTTATGAGCTAACACCCATTCTTGTCACTCTTCCCCAAAATTGCAGACTCTCCCTAATTCCGTCTATCAGGTGACCATCACCCTGTTACCAAAACCAGAAAAACATATCACAAAAAACATAATTAGAGACTATTATAACGGAGGAATATAGATGCAAAAATCCACATCAAAAGCTAGCAGAAATAATCCAAAAAAACCTTCAAAGATCATACACCTACATCAGTGAGATTTTTCTCAATGACAAAAGGATTCTCCAATAAACACACATCATTAAATGATACACCCTATTAACAAATTGAAGAATAAAAACCATATGATAATCTCAATAGATGCAGAAAAATATTTCAAAACACTTCAACACCACTTTATGATGAAAAAAATTAAACATTCCAGTAAGCAGACCTAGGGGAAACCTACTCAACATAATAAAGGTGATGTATGACAATCCAATGTCCAACGTTGTTCTCAAGGGTGAAATAATGAAACCACATCCTGTAAGACCAGGATCAAGACCAGGTTGCTCACTCTTACATCATTATTCAAGATAGATATGGAAGTTTTAGCCACAGCAATCACAGAAGGAAAAGAAATCCAAAACAGAAAATAAGTAAAATTATTATTATTTGCAGATGACATGATTCTATATGTAGAAAATCCAAATGGGGTTACCAGAAAACTACGGGAGCTAATTAATGAATTTTCAGAAGTAGAAGGATACAAAATGAATGCACAGATATATCTTGATTTTCTATACACTAATGATGAAAAATCTGACAGAGACATTAAGAAGAGACTCCCATTTACCACTGCAACCAAAAGAATAAAATTCCTTAGAAGAAATCAACCTATGGAGACAAATATGTATGCAGAAAACTATGAGACAGTTGAAAGAAATTAAAAATGATACAAACAGATGGAGTGATATGCCATGTTCTTGGATTGGAGAAATCAATATTGTGAAAATGACTATACTGGCCAAAGCAATCTACAGATTCAATGCAATCCCTATCAAACTACCAAAGGTATTTTTCACAGAACTGGAACAAAAATTTCACGATTTGTACAGAAACACAAAATACACCAAATAGCAAGACCAAACTTGAGAAAAAAAAAAAACGGAGCTGGAGGCATTGGGCTCCCTGACTCTACACTATACTCCCAAGTTACAGGAATCAAGAAAGTATGGTACTGTTACAAACACAGAAATATAGACGAATGGAACAGGAGAGAAAACATAGAGATAAGCCCACTTATATATGCTGACCATAATTTCGATAAAGAAGGCAAGAATATACAATGGAGAAAAGACAGCCCTTTCAGTAAGTGGTGCAGGGAACACTGGACAGCCACATGTTAAAGAGTGAAATTAGAATATTTCTGGACACCATATACAAATATAGACTCAAAAGGGATTAAAGACATAAATGGCCGGCCAGACACTTTAAATCTCTTAGAGTAAATCATAGGCAGAACATTATGTGACATAAATCACAGCAAGATACTTATGACCAACCTCGTAGAGAAATGGAAATGAAAACAAAAATAAACAAATGCAACCTAATGAAACTTAAAAGTTTGGGCCCAGCAAAAGAAACCATAAAGAAGACATGAAGAAAGCCCTCAGAATGGGAGAAAATACTTTCAAAAGAAGCAACTGACAAAGGATTATTCTCCAATTATATAAGCAGCTAATGAAGCTCAGTATCGAAAAAAGCAAAATATCCAAACCAAGAAAGGGCAGAAGGGTAACATAGACAATTCTCGAAGAAGATGTAAAGATTACAAAGAAACACAGGAATTGTTGCTCAAAATCATGAATCAAAAGAGAAAGGGAAATTAGAATTGTAATGAGTTATCCCCTCACACCAGTCAATATGGCCATCATCAAAAACTCTGCAAACAAATGCTGGAGAGGGTGTGGAGATAAGGGAACTGTCTTGCACTGTTGGTGGGAATTTAAACTGATACAGTCACTACGGAGAACAGTATGGTGGTTAATTTAAAAACTAAAAATAGAATTACCATATGATCCAGCAATCCCACTACTGGGCATATACCCAGAGAAAACCACAGTTCAAAAAGACACATGCATCCCAATGTTCATTGCAGCACCATTTACAATAGCCAGGTCATGGAAGCAACCTAAATGCCCAGCAACAGATGAATGGATAAAGAAGATGTGGTACATATATACAATGGAATATTACTCAGCCATAAAAAGGAATGAAATTGGGTCATTTGTTGAGATGTGGATGGATCTAGAGACTGTCATACAGAGTGAAGTAAGTCAGAAAGAGAAAAACAAATATCATATATTAACGCAAATATGTGGAACATAGAAAAATGGTACAGATGAACCAGTTTGCAGGGCAGCAATTGAGACACAGATATAGAGAACAAACCTATGGACACCAAGCAGGGAAAGCTGCAGTGTGTTTGGGGGGGTGAGGGTGGTGGTGTGATGAATTAGGTGATTGAGATTGACATGTATATACTGATGTGTATAAAATTGATGACTAATAAGAACCTGCTGTATAAAAAAAATAGAAAAAACCTATTTATTAAAGAAAAAAGAATTCAAAACCCTAGTAATAGAAATGATAACTGAATTTAGAAAATATAACTGATCTAAACACAGATCATTTTAACAAGAAACTAGACAATATAAATAACCCAATCACAAGTAGATAATTCAAAACTTTAGATAAAAAATGCTCTAGAAGCAATGAAGAACACATAAGTGATCTGGCAGATGAACTAATGGAAATCATACAATCAGGAGAGCAGACAGAAAGACAAATGGAAAAAATAAAAGAAAGAAAGAAAAGAAAGAAAGCAACATACAAGATCTGTACTATAACTTTAAACATGAACATTCTCACTATAGAATTTCCAGAGGAGAAGACAGAGAGAAATGTATCAAATATTTTCTAAAATTATCCCTGAAAATTTCCCAAACCTAATGAAGGAAAGAGATATCTAAATACAGGAAGCACAGAGGGTCCAAACAAGATGACCCCTAACATACCCACATCAAAATATGTCATACTTGGGCTTCCCTGGTGGCGCAGTGGTTGAGAATCTGCCTGCTAATGCAGGGGACACGGGTTCGAGCCCTGGTCTGGGAGGATCCCACATGCCGCAGAGCAACTAGGTCCGTGAGCCACAACTACTGAGCCTGCGCGTCTGGAGCCTGTGCTCCGCAACAAGAGAGGCCGCCATAGTGAGAGGCCTGCGCGCCGCGATGAAGAGTGGCCCCTGCTTGCCACAACTAGAGAAAGCCCTCGCACAGAGATGAAGACCCAACACAGCCAAAAATAAATTAATTAATTAATAAACTCCTACCCTCAACATCTTCTTTAAAAAAAAAAAAAATGTCATACTTAAGGGCTTCCCTGGTGGCGAAGTGGTTGAGAGCTCGCCTGCCGGTGCAGAGGATGCAGGTTCGTGCCCCAGTCCAGGAGGATCTCGCATGCCACGGAGTGGCTGGGCCTGTGGGCCGTGGCCGGGCCTGTGGGCCATGGCCGCTGGGCCTACGTTTTCAGAGCCTGTGCTCCATGGCGGGAGAGGCCACAGCAGTGAGAGGCCTGCACACCGCAAAAAAAAAAAAAAAATGTCATACTTAAAATGGCAAAAGCTAAAGAGAAAATTCTAAGTGCACCAAGAGAAAAAGAGAGTGACACAGAAGGGATTCCCATAAGGCTGTCAGCTGATTTGTCAGCAGAAATTTTGCAGGCCAGAAGGAAGTGGCAAGATATATTCAAAGTGCTCAAAGGGAAAACTGCAGCCTAGAATACTCTACCCAGCAAGGTTATCATTTACAGTACAAGGAACTATATTTTATGTAACACATATAATTTTAGATAATATAAACAACTTCTCAGACAAGAAAAAAGCGAGAAGATTTCAGCAATACTAAACCTGCCCTTAAATATTGAAGTGTCATCACTCAATGCAAGAAGGTGAGAATCTACAGGAAAAGGAAAATGCCACTAAAAAGACAAGTATATAGTAGGACTGAGGATCACTTAAATAATACAAGATATAGATTAAAGGAAATAATTGTGGGAAAAAAAGTGATAACTGCAATAAATAGAAAACCGTTAAGCCTGAAGATGTAAAATATGATATCAAAAATACAAAAGGTGGGGAGGGGGATAAAAGTGTAGATCTCTAGAACATGTTTGGACTTAAATGACTATTCGTTTAAATCAAGTAGATATAATTGACGATCAACATATATGAACACCACGGTAATCACAAATCAATAACATAACTCTGATATGCAAAATAACAAAAAGAAACAGAGGCATACTACTAATGAAAATCATCACATCGAGTACAAGCAAAAAAAAAAAAAAAAAAAAAGAAAAAATGACCATAAAAGAACTCAAAAACCACCATAAAACAGTGACAAAATGATAATACATACATACCTAATCATTAATTACTTTAAAAGTCAGTGGAGGAAATACTATGATTGAAAGACTTAGCATAGCTGATTAGATAAAAAACCCAAGACCTTTCAATACATTTCCTACAGAGACTCACTTTAGAGCAAAAGACTTATAGATTGAAACTGAGAGTATGGAAAAAAAGTATTTCATGCAAACAGGAATAACAAGAAAGTAGGGGTAGCAGTACTCATATCAGACAAAATAGACTTAAAAGAAGTTATAACAAGAGACAAATAAAAACATTATATAATGATAAAGGGATCAATAAAAGGGGATGTTACATTGGTTAGCATATACACACCCAACAGGGGTGTACCTAAATATATAAAGTAAACTCTAATCCATGTAAAGGGAGAAATTGACAACTATACAATAAAAGTACAAAGTTTAACACCCCACTGACATCAATGGACAGATAATCTAGACAGAAAACTCAGTAAGGCAACAGTGGTCTTCAATAACACAATAGACTAGTTGTATTGTACTTAATACAAATCTACAGGACATTATATCTGACAGCAGCAGAATACACATTTTTGTCACGTGCACATGGAACTGTCTCCAGGATATGCCACATAAAAGCTGACCAAACAAGCCTCAACAAAGTTAAGATAGAAATTATATCAATCATTTTTACGAACCACAGCGGCGTGAAACTAGAATTCAACAACAGAAAAAAAAAAGTGGGAAAATAACAAACGTGGAGACTAGAAACATGCTACTTAAATACCAATGGGTCAATGAGGAATCAAAAATACCTTAAAACAGATGGAAAAAGAAACACAACCTTCAAAAATCTATGGGATGCAGCAAAAACTGTTCTAAAAGGGAAGTTTATAGTGATAGAGAAACAATAATAATCTCAAAAACAACAACCACCTAAATTGCAACATAAAGGATTGAGAAAAAGATAAAACAAAATCTAAAGTCAACAGAGGGAATGACATAATAAAGATCAGAAAGCAAATTAATAAAATAGAGAATGAAAGACAACAGAAAATATCAATTAAATTAAAAGCTGGTTTTTTGGAAAAAAAAAAACTGATAAACTTTAGTTAGATTCAACAACAAGAAGAGAGGACCCAAACAAATAAAATAAGAAATGGAAGAGGACAAATGACAACTGATTCAACAGAGGAAAAAAAGAAGAAAAAAAAAGGAATGCTATGAACAATTATACGCCAACAAACTAAGACAATCTAGAAAAAACGGACAAATTTCTAGAAACGTGCCAAGACTAAACTAAGAAGAAACAATCTGAACAAACCAATCACTAGAAGTAAATATGAATTTGTCATTTAAATGCTCCCAGCAAACAAAAGTCCAGGATCAGATGTCTTCACAGGGGAATTCCACCAGACTTAAAAGGAAAACTAATATCTTCTCAAACGATTCCAAAATATTGATGAGGAAGGAACACTCCCAAATTCATTCCATGAAGCCACAACCACCCTGATACCAAAACCAGACAAAGACACCACACAAAAAAAGGAAATTACAGACCAATATCTGTGATCAGCCTCAACAGCATATTAGTAAACTTAATCCAATAATATATAAAAAGCATCATACATCATAACAAAGAGGTTTTATTCCAAGGTCACACAGATGGTTCAACATTCACAAACCAGTAAATGTGATACACCACTTTAACAACAAAGAGAAAGGATAAAAATCACACAATAACCTCAATAGATGAGGAAAAGAATTTCACAAAATTCAACATTCATTCATGATAAAAATATCTCATTAAGGTGGGAACATGTCTCAACATAATAAAGGTATTTAATAAATATATACAGCCAACAACATGCTAAAGGCAAAAAGCTGAAAACCTTCCTGCTAAATTCAGGAGCAAGAAAAGGATGTCCACTCTCACCTTTTCTATTTAATTCAGTAAAGGAAGTCTTAGCCACACCAATCAGAAAAGAAAAATATATAAAATGTATCCAGATTGGAAGGGAAGTGGAAAAACTCACTATTTGCAGATGATGTGACACTTTATAAAGAGAACCTGAAAGTCTTCACCACAAAATTATTAGAACTAATAAATTAAGTTCAGTTAGGTTGTGGCAGAATAGACAATTAAGGTACAGAATTGTGTTGCATATCTATATATTATTAATGAAATATCAGAAAGAGAAAACAATTTCTAAATCCCATTTTAAATCACATCAAAAAGAATAAAATACCTAAGGAAAAAGTCAAACCTATACATCAAAAAGAATAAAATACCTAAGGAAAAAGTCAAACCTATACCTATACTCTGAAAACTATAAAACACTAACAAAGGAAACTGAAGATGATACAAAAAAATGGAAAGATATTCCATGTTCCTGGATTGAAAGAATTAATATTGTAAACATGGTCATACTACCCAAAACAATCTACAGAGTCAATGCAATCCCTATCAAAACACAAATGATATTTTTCACTAACTAAACCGAATTATCCTAGTATTAATATGGAATCACAAAAGGCTATCAATTCCCATAGCAATCTTGAGAAAAGAGAACAAAGCTGGTGGTATAACCCTCCTGGACTTCAGATTACAGTACAAAGCTATACAATTCAAAACATCATAGTACTGGTGCAGACACAGATGCATAGATCAATGGAATAGAATAGAAAGCCCAGAAGTAAACCCACACACCTATGGTCAATTCATCCACAACAAAGGAGTGAAGAATATACAATGGAGAAAAGATAGTCCCTTCAATAGTGGTGCTGGGAAAACTGGACAGCTACATGTAAAACAATGAGGTTAGAACATTCCCTCACACCACATACAAAAATAAACTCAAAACAGTTTAATGACTAAATGTAAGACCTGACACCATAAAGCTCAAGAACATAAGCATAATGATCCTTGACATAAATCATAGCAATACTTCTTGATTCAGTGTCCTAGAGCAAAAGAAATAAAGCAAATGGGTCCTAATTAAACGTAAATCTTTTGCGCAACAAAGAAAACCACTGACAAAACTAAAAATCTATTGAACGCAAGAAAACATTTGCAAATGACGTGCCCAACAAAGGGTTAATATCCCCAAACACAAAACAGCTCATACAACTCAATATCAAAAAACCACAAAGAACCCAATCAAAAATGGTTAGAAGACCTGAACAGACACCTTTCCAGCGAAGACACACAGATGGCAAACAGGCATATGAAAAATGCTCAACATCACTAATTATTAGCCAAATACAAATCAAAACTACAAAGAGGTAACACTTCACACGTGCTAGAATGCGATCATGGAAAAGTCTAAAATAACAAATTTAGGAGAGTATGTGGAGAAAGGGAACTCTTTTACACAGTTGGTGAGAATGTAAATTGGTGCAGCTACGGTGGAAAAAAGTATTAAGGGTCCTAAAATACTGAAGTAGAACTATTTTGGCGTTCCACACCTGGGTATGTATCCAAAAAAAAATTAAAACACTGATTTAAAAACTACACACACCCCTATGTTATTGCAGCACTATATATCACACACTGATAGCCAAGACATGGAAGCAACCTAAGGGTCCATCAACAGATGACTAGATTAAGACGATTTGATGTGTGTAAATATATGTAATATACATACACACAGTGAAATATTAGCCATAAAAAGAATGAAATTCTGCCATTTGCAGCCATATGGATGAAACTATGATAGAAACTATCATATATAGTGAATAAGTCAGAGAAAGAAAGACAAATACTGTATGATGTCACGTATATGTAAAATCTAAAAAGTATACAACTTAATGGATATGCAAAGAAGAAACAGACTCACAGACACAGAAAAAAACTTGTGGTTACCCAAGGGGAGGGTGAAGGGAGAGGTACAAATTAGGGGAATGGGATTAACAGATATAAACTACAATGCATAAAAGAGATAAGGAACAAGGATATTCTGTACAGTACAGGTAATTATAGCCATTGTCTCATAGAAATCTATAATGGACTAAAATATGAAAAAATACTGAATCACTATGCTGTACAGCTAAAAGTAATATAACACTGTAAATTGACTCTTCTTCAATAAATAAAGTCAATGAAATACCTAACACCTCACAGCAACTAGGATAGATATAATTTAGTAAATGGAGAATAATAATAATAACAATAAATGCTTGACAGAATAAGGAAAAACTGGAACCTCAAAAACTTAAAGAGATTACCACATGACCCACAATTCCACTACCAGGTTCCTAAACAACTGAAAAAAGAGAGTCATATATTTCTCAACAATATTCACAGAAGTATTATTCACAATAACTAATAAGTGAAAAAATCAAGTTTCCATTTTCAGACAAACAGATAAAGACACTGTAGTATAAAATACAGTGTAATATTATTTAGTCACTTAATGAATGCTACAACATACATGAATCCTGAAAACATTATGCTTGGTGAAAGAAAACTGACACAAAAGGCAGCATGTTAGTTGGCCAACGGCTGAAGAATGATGGAATGGGGAGCAGGGATTTAACAGATACAATTTGGCTGATAAAAATGCTTGGATCTTGATAGAGATGCTGGTTAAAGAACATAATGAGTTGCACCTTTTTTAATGGTGGTAGAGATGCTGGTTAAAGAACATAATGAATTGCACCTTTTTAATGGTGGGTTTTATTTTATGTGAATAACATTACCTTAATAAAAAGGAGACAAGGGCTCTTTGAGGAAGACACAGTCATGGCTGCAGCAGAGCTCCGGGATTTTGCTGCATCCCATAGGTGTTTGGTCGGTATGTCTCCATTGTCATTTGTTTCTAGGTATTTTTTGATTTCCTATTTGATTTCTTCTGTGATCACTTTGTTATTAAGTAGCATATTGTTTAGCCTCCATGTGTTTGTATATTTTACAGATATTTTCCTGTAATTGATATCTAGTCTCATAGCATTGTGCTCAGAAAAGATACTTGATACAATTTCAATTTTCTTAAATTTATCAAGGCTTTGTGATCCAAGATATGATCGATCTTGGAGAATGCTCCATGAGCACTTGAGAAAAATGTGTATTCTGTTGTTTCTGGATGGAATGTCCTATAAATATCAATTAAGTCCATCTGGTTTAATGTATAATTTAAAGCTTGTGTTTCCTTATTTATTTCCAGTTTGGATGACCTGTTCATTGGTAAAAGTGTGGTGTTAAAGTCCCCTACTATTAATATATTACTGTTGATTTCCCCTTTTATGGCTATTAGTATTTGCCTTATGTATTGAGGTGCTCCTATCTTGGGTGCATAAATAGTTACTTGGATCGATCCCTTGAGCAATAGTTACTTGGATCGATCCCTTGATCATTATGTAGTGTCCTTTGTCTCGTGTAATAGTCTTTATTTTAAAATCTATTTTGTCTGATATGAGAATTTCTACTACAGCTTTCTTTTGGTTTCCATTTGCATGCAATATCTTTTTCCATTCTCTCACTTTCAGTCTCTATGTGTCTCTAGGTCTGAAGTGGGTCTCTCGTAGACAGCATACATATAGGTCTTGTTTTTGTATCCATTCAGCCAGTCTGTGTCTTTTGGTGGGAGCATTTAATCCATTTACATTTAATGTAATTATCGATATGTATGATCCTATTCCCATTTTCTTAATTGTTTTGGGTTTGTTATTGCAGGTTTTCCCTTCTCTTGTGTTTCTCGCCTAGAGAAGTTCGTTTAGATTTGTTGTAAAGGTGGTTGGGTGGTGCTGAAGTCTCTCAGCTTTTGCTTGTCTGTAAAGGTTATAATTTCTCCATCAAATCTGAACGAGATCCTTGCTGGGTAGAGTAATCTTGGTTGTAAGTTTTTCTCCTCCATCACTTTAAATATGTCCTGCCACTCCCTTCTGGCTTGCAGAGTTTCTGCTGAAGGATCAGCTGTTAACCTTATGGGGATTCCCTTGTGTGTTATTTGTTGCTTTTCCCTTGCTGCTTTTATTATTTTTCTTTGTACTTAATTTTTGATAGTTTAATATGTGTCTTGGCGTGTTTCTCCTTGGATTTATCCTGTATGGGACTCTCTGTGCTTCCTAGACTTGACTAATTATTTCTTTTCCCATATTAGGGAAGTTTTCAACTATAATCTCTTCAAATATTTTCTCAGTCCCTTTCTTTTTCTCTTCTTCTTCTGGGACCCCTATAATTCGAATATTGGGGCGTTTAATGTTGTCCCAGAGGTCTCTGAGACTGTCCTCAGTTCTTTTCATTCTTTTTTCTTTACTCTGCTCTGCAGTAGTTATTTCCACTATTTTACCTTCCAGGTCACTTATCCGTTCTTCTGCCTCAGTTATTCTGCTATTGATCTCTTCTAGAGTATTATTAATTTCATTTATTGTGTTGTTCATCATTGCTTGTTTCCTCTTTAGTTCTTCTAGGTCCTTGTTAAATGTTTTTGCATTTTCTCTATTCTATTTCCAAGATTTTGGATCATCTTTACTATCATTATTCTGAATTCTTTTTCAGGTAGACTGCCTATTTCCTCTTCATTTGTTAGGTCTGGTGGGTTTTATCTTGCTACTTCATCTTCTGTGTGTTTTTCTGTCTTCTCATTTTGCTTAACTTACTGTGTTTGGGGTCTTCTTTTTGCAGGCTGCAGGTTCGTAGTTCCCGTTGTTTTTGGTGTCTGTTCCCAGTGGTTAAATTTGGTTCAGTGGGTTGCGTAGGCTTCCTGGTGGGGGGAACTAGTGCCTGTGTTCTGGTGGATGAGGCTGGATCTTGTCTTTCTTGTGGGCAGGTCCACATCTGGTGGTGTGTTTTTGGGGTGTGTGTGGTCTTATTATGATTTTACGCAGCCTCTCTGCTAATGAATGGGGTTGTGTTCCTGTTTTGCTAGTTGTGTGGCATAGGGTGTCCAGCACTATAGCTTGCTGGTCGTTGAGTGAAGCTGGGTGTTGGTGTTGAGATGGAGATCTCTGTGAGATTTTTGTTGTTTGATATTACATGGAGCTGGGAGGTCTCTTGTGGACCAGTGTCCTGAAGTTGGCTCTCTCACCTCAGAGGCACAACACTGACTCCTGCCTGCAGCACCAAGAGCCTTTCATTCACATGGTTCAGAATAAAAGGGAGAAAAAGTAGAAAGAAAAACAGAAAGAAAAGAAAGAAAGAAAAGAAAAGAAAGAATGTAAAATAAAGATAAAATAAAGATATTAAAATAAAAAAAATTATTAAGAAAAAAAATTTTTTAAAGTAAAAACAAAAAACGGATGGACAAAACCCTAGGACAAATGGTGGAAGCAAAGCTATACAAACAAAATCTCACACAGAAGCATACAAATACAGACTCATAAAATGAGGAAAAGGGGAAAAAATAATATATCTTGCTCTCAAAGTCCATGTCCTCAATTTGGGGTGATTCGTTGTCTATTCAGGTATTCCACAGATGCAGTGTACATCAAGTTGATTGTGGAGATTTAATCCGCTGCTTCTGAGGCTACTGGAAGAGATTTCCCTTTCTCTTCTTTGTTCTCACAGCTCACAGGGGCTCACTTTGGATTTGACCACGCCTCTGTGTGTAGGTCGCAGGAGGGCGTCTGTTCTTCGCTCAGACAGGACGGGGTTAAAGGAGCAGCTGATTCAGGGCTCTGGCTCACTCAGGCCGGGGGGAGGGAGGGGTACGGATGCTCAAGGTGCCTGTGGCGTCAGAGGCCAGCGTGACATTGCACCAGCCTGAAGTACGCCATGTGTTCTCCTGGGGAAGTTGTCCCGTATCCCAGGGCCCTGGCGGCGGCAGGCTGCACAGGTTCCCCAGAAGAGCGGTGTGGATAGTAACCTGTGCTTGCACACAGGCTTCTTGGTGGTGGCAGCAGCAGCCTTAGCATCTCATGCCTGTGTCTGGGGTCCCCACTTTTAGCTGTGGCTCGTGCCTGTCTCTAGAGCTCCTTTAAGCAGCGCTCTTAATCCCCTCTCCTCGCGCACCAGGAAACAAAGAGGGAAGAAAAAGTCTCTTGCCTCTTCGGCAGGTCCAGACATTTCCCCGGACTCCCTCCCGGCTAGCTGTGGTGCACTAAGCCCCTGCAGGCTGTTTTCACGCCACCAACCCCAGTCCTCTCCCTGCGCTCTGACCGAAGCCCAAGCCTCAGCTCCCAGACCCTCCCACCTGGGCTGGTGAGTGTCGGTCGGCACCGATCCTCTGTGTGGGAATCTCTCTGCTTTGCCCTCTGCACCCCTGTGGCTGCACTCTCCTCTGCGGCCTCAAAGTCCCCTCCTCTGCCACCCGCAGTCTCCGCCCGTGAAAGGGCTTCTAGTGTGTGGGAACCTTTCCTCCTTCACAGCTCCCTCTCACTGGTGCAGGTCCCGTCCCTATTCTTTTGTCCCTGTTTATTTATTTATTTATTTTTTTGCCCTACCCAGGTACATGGGGACTTTCTTGCCTTTTGGGAGGTCTGAGGTCTTCTGCCATCATTCAGTAGGTGTTCTGTAGGAGTCGTTCCACGTGTAGATGTATTTCTGGTGTATCTGTGGGGAGGAAGGTGATCTCCGTGTCTTAATCTTCCACCATCTTCTTAGTTTTCTATTAATCCAGTTTTCTAAGTCTCTTCATTTCCTTTTGAAAGCTTTATGCTTTACTTTGCATTTGTACACTCTGCTGTCTTTTGTCTTTTTTCTTTTTGCCTTTATTCTTTCATGTGCTGTTACCATATTTTTACTTCCGTTTTCCAATTTGTTTCTGCTCAGTACTTAACAGACAGAAAGTAAATTCCTGAAGAATTTTCAAAGGAATTCAAGACTACTTGCAGGGGCCTTTGCTAAGATCCAGTAAGACTGTGTTTGATTCTTAGAAGACTGTGTTGACCTTCTTAAAAGTGCAGTTTCATTTTCATACATTTCAAGCCCCCCAATTCACTCATAGCACTGCACTTCGCCTTTCACTTTACTGAGATAAATACAAGTCACTCTGCTATGCATAATTGGAGCTGTCCTCCTACCCATATTTTTCAATTTCACCGATCTACTCTTTCATCCTTTTCAAAGTAAGCTCTGTCTTCTTCTTCTGTATTTGACTGTAATTCTTCTCTTATCTTTAAGGTTTGTGTTTTGGTCACCTCCTTTCACCCACTGACTGGAGGGATTCTTGTCCTACGGTTATGAAGATACCTGAACACAAAACAATAGACAGATGAGAGTAACAGCATTTTACCAACTGCATACAGCTCAAGAGAGGAGGAACATCACATTACACAGTGACTGAGTACTGCACTCATGAAAAGAACAGGGATTGTTGGAAGTAGTTTTTGTAGCGTCAATAAGATCGGGTGCCCCATGGTTCCCATGGGAGGATTTAATCTACTTGTTTGGATACTTCAAATCACTAGCAGAGAACTAAAACTTGTTACTCAGGGATAAACAGGTAATGTGCCTCGTCCTTTTGATAAAGAGTTGTCTAGCTAGAAGACCTTATCTACAGGAACACAGTGGAAAGAACATGAGATTAGACTATTTCTGGCCCTCCCATTTTCCTCTGATGTCAAGGCAAACTTCAAAGCTGGGTCTTAATTTTAGCCTTTTATTGTAACTGACCTCTTTATGCCTTTAAGCTTTGATGATGACTGACAAGTGCCTCCCTAGAACACAAAGTAGGCACCTGATCAGGAAAGAGGGCCACAAGGCAAGGTAGACATCAAAAACAAGATTGGTAGAGGTGTCCTCCTTTATGGCCAGTAATGGCAGCTGAGAGAACTGTATGATATTGGTAGATGGTGTATGTGTCTTCAGGGAGTGTGAACTTACATTAATCAAAGCCTGTGGCAATTGTGAATCTCAGCGAGAGAGCAGGTTGGGGGAAGAGGACAGAAGAGCAGAACTCAATTGCTATTGTTGCTTTGTAACTTAAATATGAGTTCTTTGAATATTCCATTATGCTCATTAGGAGAAATGGAAGTTCCAATGAGTATCTTCTTGAAAAATCTAGCATTTGTATTCTGAGAAATAAAACAAGTGTCTTGGTCAAAATCAGCAATGTCTGGATTCCAAAGGCAATAAGGAGTCTCCTGGTGAAGTCCTTATTATGTCTATAGAATATGGAGATACATCTTTTATTGTGATTTATATTTTGAGGCAACATACCCCCGGAGTTCTTTACCCAAAAGGGCTGACTTCTAGGCAATGGCCGAAGAGTTCACAAAAGCAGTAAGAGAAAAAGTAATGTAAGAAATATTTGAAAAAATTGAGGACTTCCCCAAATTAATGTCAGATACCAAACCACAGATCCAGAAAGCTCAGAAAACACCAGAGAGAATTAAAAACAAAAACTATAACTGAGCATGTCATTTCAAACTACAGAATATCAAAGATAAAAGAAAAAAAATCCTTAAAAGAAGCCAGAAAAAAAATAGCTTACCACCTATAGAGGAGAAAAGGTAAGAATTATACCTTTAAGTGGGATAAAGAAGGACATTACATAACATATTACATAATGATATCATATATATGATAAAGACATAACAATCCCCCCCCCCCCGCTTTTTTTTGGTCTGCACTGCATGAGGTATGATGTTAGGCATGAGGCTCCCAGACTTGTCAAAGATTCTCTTGTCCCAGAAATCTGCAGAAACTTCAAAGAGGCAGACCTGAGTGGATCACATGGCTGGGATGGTGGACATTGCTGTGGTGACGAGGATGGACTTCCACCGCTATGGAAGTCCCTTAGAAACTTAGTGAATTTCTAGTGGGTGAGGAGGTTGGTGAAGATGCCCCAAAGATGATCAAGGTAGAGGTCCTTATTAGTCCTACATGAGAGCTCATTTCAAAGTGCTTTAAAGAATATGGTGGAGGAAGGCAAAGAAAAGAAAGAGCTCTTGTTTACAAAAGAATGACAACCAATATAGAAGGTGCAACAGAAACAGAAAATCACCAAATAATTGATTCTGTTGAGGCTCCTTAATGGATACTAAAGCACTGAGTGGGAGATGACTAAGGAACAGCATACTCACAGGGTCTCAATGTAACACCCCTACAAGCAATGTACTAATTATAAAGAGACATTTGATTTTTGTAAAGGGAGAAATTTGGTGAATATCACCAACGAGACAAATTGACAAGTGCCTCTAGACGTGATGTACCGAGAAGATATATTTTTTAAAAATAAAATTCTCTGTTCTATGTTCCTGCCCTACTCCATCACCAAACTTTTCTGACCTGAATCTCTCAGGAGGAACTAATCAGTCAACTCCAAATTAAAAGATATTTTGTAAAACAGCTGACAGCATAGAGTAGGCACTCAACTAATGTGCTTAGAATTGGATAGACAGACACATGAGTAGCTGGCTAGCTAATTAGATAAATGGATGGATGGATGATTGGACGGTAGTTGGGTGAAGGAACAAACAACTGGATGGAAGAATGGATGGACTAACGCTGTAGGCAAAGTTACTCAGACAGCAGCCCAAGGTAGGTTTTGAATGAGATCTATCAGAAGAAAGAGGGAAGGAAGGGAAGAAGGGAGGAAGGGAATGTACACATGTGATATTTCTTGTATTTATTGAATAGTTATTTTTTCAAATGGATGGAGGAAAGTACTCATTTTCATACCTTAGGAATTAGGAGTACTGATTTTGCCAGGCTTCACCGATGGTTTATTAGATAATTTCAAATAGGTGGAGTTTATAAAGAAAAGTAAAGTAGCATTTCAATACTGTAGATCCCACTGTCATCACTTGGAAGTATTTTGCCATTGTGCATGCCACTTTCAAATGTCAAAATGTATCACTACAGGCCCAATGCTGAGAGTGGAAGTTGGTGGGTTGTAGTTCCAGTGACTTAGGTAAGGACAGGCTGCTGTGTTTTCCCTTCCTCAGGGTGAAGATACTGTCCATTCCAAGCATCAGTGGTCAATGATCAGTGCCAGTTGGAGTAGGCATACAATTTCTTGTGTTGAGAAGGTCCTCCAGCCAGGGGAAATCACCTATCAGAGGACGAGAATTCTTTGGCCCCTCCTCCTGTAGACAGGGGTATCTCGTCACTTTCCACGTCGTCCAGAAAGCAAAAGACAACTGACATTCTATAACCATCAAACACATCACTTCCATTCATAGTATCCAACATTCATTCAATAACTATGTTTTGAGTGTCTACTATGTGTTGGAAGAGACACAGTTCTTGTCCTAAAGTGAAAAGAAAGGGCTCAGTAAAAAAGGAAAACTCCAAATTTCACTCATCCTCCCTTCCTTTTCATGGATTATAAAAGAGTGATGGTTCAGTAAGAATGACACCCTAGCAACAAATGTATATTTATAAATTATCATCAAACATGCCTAGCTCATGCAATTTCTCCCCAAGTCACTCCTCTTTGGGCTTGGAGTGAATAATAATTCTCCATAGAAATAAACAGGTTTCTAACAGTCAAGTTTTACCCTGAAATTTGTGTATGTAACTATGAAAGTCATATTACAAAAATCCTTGTGGATGGAGCTTTCTGAAGTAGGTGGCAATGCAACAGCAGTCTTAGAAATGATGGTTGCCAGTGTTCATTTGCCAGTTTCTTCAGTTTAAGAAAATGTTTTTACAGAGTTAGAAGAAGAATTGCAGAGAGCTGGACACTTGCAGATCATGGCAAGAAATCCTGCCTCCCCTTCCCCCACCAACCACAAAGGAAAAATAATCCACCAGGCATCACAAGGAATGGGGAAGAACGAAAAAGGAAGATGCAGATGGATGAGGACAAGTTTCTCTTCCTTAGAATAAGGATCTCTTAATCAAAAAGATTCTGAGCAAAATCGCTGTGGAAATTTATCAAAATGTGAGCCGTGTCCATGACAAATTAGGTACATATTATTCTTTTGTGACCTTAGACCTAGTTGTTCACAGTCTTGGCATTGCCAGGCTTCACAAACTGCAGTGTCAGTAACTTGCTGGCTGGCGGACATGATAAGAAGCTCGAAGGTTATCATCTAACAGTAATACAGCCCTTTGTCACATTTCATAGTGTGTCCTGTAATAAACTGAGTCACTGCCTGCACATTGCTGTAAGTATAATAAAACTTAACTATCTTTCTGGATCATTCTGATTTGATGTTCTGCTAAAAACATGAATTCTTTTTCCTGAAAAATAAAAATGAGTGTTAATGACTTTCCGCTGTTCCTGCATGTCAGGTGGTTCAGGAAGAGGATTAAACAAGCAAACAAACAAACAAAAAGCATGACTAAAACACCTGAAACTAGCTCTTAGAAGCCTTAGTGTGGCTATTTCTCATAAATCCACAGAGAAGATGGGCAAAAGAGGGGACCAAAAATGTACAGGCATACCTCAGAGATATAGCAGGTTTGGTTCAACTTCAATAAAGCGAGCAACACTACACTGTAGTCTATTAAATGTACAATAGCATTATGTCTAAAAAAATCACAGTACATACCTTAATTTATAAATATTTTAGAGATAAAAAATGCTAACCATCATCTGAGCCTTCAGTGAATTGTAACCTGTTAGTGGAGGGTCTTGCCTTGACGTCAACGGCTGCTGACTGATCAGGGTGGTGGCTGAAGGCTGGGTGGGTGTGGAAATTACTTAAAATTAGACAAAAGTGATGTTTGCTGCATCGACTGACTCCCTTTCATGAATGACTTCTTTGTATGTAACATGCAATGCTGTTTGATAGCATTTTACCCATAGGAGAACTTCTTTCAAAATTGGAGTCAATCCTCTCAAACCCTGCCGCTGCTGTATCAGCTAACTTTATGTCATATTTTAAATCGCTGGTTGTCATTTTGACCATCTTCACAGCATCTTCACTAGGAGTAGATTCCATCTCAAGAAACCACTTTTTTGGCTCATCCATAAGAAGCAACTCCTCATTTGTTAAGGTTTTGTCATGGGATTGCAATGATTCAGTCACATCTTTAGGCTCCACTTCTAGTTCTAGTTCTCTTGCTTTTTCCACCACATCCGCAGCTGCTTCCTCCACTTAAGCCTTGAACCCCTCAAAGTTATCCGTGATGATTGGAATCAACTTCTTCCAAACTCCTGTGAATGCTGATATTTGTATCCCTTCCTATGAATCATGAATGTTCTTAATGGCACCTAGAATGGTGAATCCTTTCCAGGTTTTTGACTGACTGCCCAGATCCACCACAGGAATCACTACCTATGGTAGCTGTAGCTTTATGAAGTGTATTTCTTAAACAATATGACTTGAAAGTCTAAATTACTCCTTGATCCATGGGCTGAGGAATGGATGTTGTATTAGCAGGCATGAAAACAAATTAATCTTGTTATACGTCTCCATCAGAGCTCTTGAGTGACTAGGTGCATTGTCAGTGGGCAGTAATATTTTATAAATTTATTTTGGCTGTGTTGGGTCTTCATTTCTGTGCGAGGGCTTTCTCTAGTTGCGGCGAGTGGGGTCCACTCTTCATGACGGTGCATGGGCCTCTCACTGTCACAGCCTCTCGTTGCAGAGCACAAGCTCCAGATGCGCAGGCTCAGTAGTTGTGGCTCACAGGCCTAGTTGTGGCTCACGGGCCACAACTAGTCTGCTGTGTAATACAGCCCTGCTGTGGGATCCTCCCAGACCAGTGCTCGAACCCATGTCCCCTGCATTGGCTGGCAGATTCTCAACCACTGCGCCACCAGGGAAGCCCCAGCAGTAAGGAATCTTTTTTTGAGCAGTAGGCCTCAACAGTGGGCTTAAAATGTCCAGTGAATCATGTTGTAAACAGATGTGCTGTCATCCAGGCTTTGTTATTCCATTTATAGAGTGCATGTAGAGTAGATCTAGCGTAATTCCTAAGAGCCCTGGGATTTTCACAATGGTAAACGAGCACTGTCTTCAATTTTGAGTCACCAGCTGCATTAGCCGCTAACAAGAGAATCAGCCTGTGCTTTGAAGCTTTGAAGCCAGGCATTGACTTCTCCTCTCTAGCTATAGAAGTTCTAGGTGGCATCTTCTTCCAATAGAAGGCTGTTGGAAAAATGGTGCTGACAGATTTGCTCAACGCAGGGTTGCCACAAGCTTCAATTTGTAAAAAACACAGTATCTGCGAAGCACAATAAAGTGAAGCACACTAAAGTGAGGTCTGCCTGTATCGGGTGGCCCACGTATCTAGGGGGTGTTGAGGATCAGGGTTTGCTCAAGATAAAGCAGTGGCAGCTAGAAGCAGAAACAGTATTTTTGTCTCCCTTCAAACAAGATAGGGCTGAAAACCCAAGGCCCAAGAACAGACAAACAACAAAGGACAGACAAATATGATTTCAAAACAGGACAGAGGTAATTATTGGGGAACTGGGACTGTGGTCATAATCAGTATGGATGAATCCTGGGGAAATAGCAGCACTGCTGGAATGATTTTAGTGGGCGTTGCAGCACAGTGAGACTGGTGATGTGATGGCAAAAACAATAAGAATTAGTATCTATTACACGGCAGACTAAGTGCTTTGTACACATCATCTCACCTAATTCCTACTGCAGTACTATGTAGTTTTTATTATTATCCCTGTTTTTCAAATGCAGGAGCTGAGACTCAAATATGTAGAGCAACTTGTCTTTCAGAATGGGATGAAACTGGTGAAAGGAGTAGACCTAGAACTCTATTTCATCTCCCCAGGCTTCGCTCAAAACACATATTTGATTCCTTTTGAGTGTGTACATTTAAGAACAGCAAAGTAAAACAATTATTAGCCCTAACATTTATGATTTCATTTACATTTCCATTTTCAAGACAATTTATTCACTTAATTGAGACTGTAAGAATGTGAAGTTTCAGTATATGAAAATATAGGCTGAGCCCCAACCCCTCGTGTGAAAAAAATCATAGAAATCCAAATGCGCTTCCCTTTACTATTGACCTTAGGTGAAGAGAAATATAAACAGAAATAAACCAAGTGAATTTACTAGTGACTCTGCTCAACTGCTAGCACTAGCTAGGGTTCAGTGTCCTGAGTCCTTGACCTGGCTTTGTTACAACTACAAGATTATCATCACCTTATAGGCAAGGACCACCCATGTTATCTATGTACGTCTCTTCCATGATACATTCTAGAGCTCCTATCACATAATGGATGGTCAATAAAGGAATAAGATATTTTTACCTCTCTGGGCCTTGGCTTCTGGAGAGATGGATACAGATCATTGTTTAAGATTCCTTCCTAAGAAAATAACATTATCACAGTCTATTTATATGCAGGAGTCATGAATCAATTCTACTATATACACACAAGTCTGAAATTGTGCTCTCTGTGACTCTTCTGTTATAGCACAACGTGCCAGGTTACATAGAATTAGCACTTTGTAACTGCTTTTTGATGATGATGTTTCTTTACATTGATACAGCACTCCCCAGTGTATGAAGCACTTGTGTGTATTCTCCAATTTTGTCTTCCCATCATCGTAACTATTTAAGAAAATATTATCCTCATTTTCCATATATGACCTTGACTGGATCAAGGTCATTCAGCTAAAAAATGCCAGGGCATGAGACTGGAACCCCGAACTAGGAGTACTGATCCAGTGCTCTTTCAACTAAAACACACATCACATCATCACCATCATCACCATTACTATAAAGCTGACCAGAGAGCTAAAATATCCACTTCCAGGCTGGGGCTAGACACAGATCTAGTACAGACATCACTGTCAAGTATATGCAGTTAATCTTGGTTGTCTTCCCACATACCCAACTCCCTAGCTGTTCCCCAAAAGAAAAAAAAAATCACTTTTCCAACTTTTTTCCTTCAACAAATCTCTCAATTCTTCTAACTGCTGTTCTCAACTAGATGGTAATAGAGAAGCAACCTCCTCGAATTATTTCACGAAGAGGCGGCAGTTGTAATGGCGAGTTGAAACTGGCTGGTACAGGCTTGCTGGAGGTGACTCAAACATTCAGCAACTTCAGACTGGATAGGAAGTCAGCAAATGCTACAAATCAGGGTATCTTTTTCTTTTTTTAGAGAGCTGATTAGTCAGTCCACCACTATTATAGTAAACAGCAGGCCTAATAAGATCACTTGCCTTTTAAAATAGGTGTTCGTTAACTAATAAAATCTCAAGCAATAAGCCACTGAACTGGAAAATTTTCTGCAGTATGGTGGCAATATCTGGATGGAAAAGAGATCTTTTTCCAGCATCCCTTAATCACAGAAATGGGTTAAGCTCATCTTGCATAATAATAATTACCGTTTATTTAGTACATACTATAACCTAGGTACTTTATACACATTTTCTCACCCAATCCTCATGGAAGTCCTGTGAGACATTATCTCCCCATAACAGATGGAGAAACAGACCCACAGAAACTACATGACGCAACCAAGGTCACTCAGCTAAAGGGTATAACTAGTATTTGAGTTCACCTAGTTTGGGCCACCAGTGACTGCATACTTTCCACCCAGCGGTTCTGAACATTCAGTGGAATGCTGTTATTGACACAGCTACCAGAATAGTTAAAGCTTTACTTGAGAAATTTCTTCAGTAGTAAGTATAAAGATGCACATGTCTTAGAGGACACTGGCACTCTTCTCTGCAGAAGCAGAATGGTGATTCAGATGACCCTGTGGTCCCTCCTCGTCTTCTAGGTTTAAGATTTTGTACTACACAAACTATGTTCATTATTATCTAATGTATGAATTGGATTCTTGAACAAATCTTTGTCTTCCTCACCACTAAAGACTTTCAGGGGCAACTCCCATTTTTTTCCACAATTAGAAAACACTTTCATCACAATGATCAGGGCTCTCCCCACTTCGAACTGCACCCTCTCCCCACCTTTGAAGCAATACTTTGCCCAAGAAAAACCCACCAAATTTTTTCCGTATCAAATGGAAAACCCAACAAATCAATTTCTCTTCAGAAGATTGTCATAACTGTCCTGAGTCTATTTGCTAGTTATTGATGCTCTCCAGGTTGACACAGGAGAATTGTCCATCTGTTTCCTGGTTTGAACATGAACTAAATTTGTGAAGGCAAGGTTGTGACAACAGCCTCCCTTCTCCCGGGCAACAGATTATGATGCTACACACTCAGTTATTATACTACTGCAGAATCTGCTCAGAAGGAAGAGATAGCTGATCCCAGACTAACGAATGAGCTGAAAGAACAGCAACTGGCAGGATAATAAAATAACAGTAACAGCTAACAGCAGTAGTGCCAGGCACTACTTCAAGAACTCTATTAACACTTTTGATCTCAGCAAATTAATTCTTTCTAACATACCTCACTGTCACTTGAGCAAAGTTATCTATGCACAGACAGTAAAGAAAAATTTAACCAACTTGACTCTAGCACCACAACCTTATCTTCTTGAGCTTGGTTTCCCTGACTCATTGCCGGTATTTCCTGATATCCACACAGTTCATGGATTACATACAAGAGCAGAGTCTAGGCAATAAATACTTGGAATCCAAGCAGTCTATCTCCAGAGCCCATTCTTCTACCTCCTTCACCATAGTGTACTAGTGAGGAAATTGGGAACGAAGGAGATGGTGTAAATTCACAAAGGTTACAATTGTTGGAAACCATAGAATCATAGCATTTCAGGATTAAAATAAAACTTAAAACTATTAAACATAGTTATTCAAGTACTGCAAGAGAATATTTCTTAATATTCTGAAAAACAAAATAAAACAGATTAATAATTTATACCAAGCCTCTCAGCATTATGTGTCATGCCAAGAGCAAGAAAAGCAAGCAAGTACAACTTGATCTTAATCTTTGAGCTTAATTTGGGCACTACACGTAAATCACATTTATTCCATAGCATTTCACTTACCATTTGTGAAAAAAATTATAAAGCCCCAAATTAAAATGATTACCTTCTGCTAATAACCAGGGTGAACCATATGGAAAGTAGAAAGTCTCAGGAAAAACATTTCGTCAAACACACACTTGGCCAAACACAACCTGCATGTCCCGTGTGGGCACCAACACTTTTGAAAACCAATGTGTGTGCCTGTGATTCCCACTTACCACAATTCCTCTTCCTTGGTATCAGAAGGGAAGGTTTAGGCACATCAGAGTGTCTACAGAAGAGTTGAGGACTCTCTCCACTGCCCCTCTGGATCAGAGGTGCTTGTAAACAAAATTATTTTCTCCTTTCATTGTGCTAAGAAATCTTGTCTCCTCTCTACCTAAATAACTCTCCCACTGGTCTGAAACTCTCTAATACCAATAATTTATAGACATCAAAGTTTGCATGTGCCCCAGAATCCAGCTAAATGAACTCCAGGAGTGGGAATCTAAATGTAAGTACTTAAATTGGAAGCTGTGAAACTAGGTGAATTAGAATAGCCTAGATATTCATTAAAACATATTTTCTTCAATTGTACATCAACAAACTTCAATTAAAAGAATGCATCTCCTTCAGAGAATAAACTTTAGTGGGTCTGTGGTAGGGCAAAGGAACCTATATTTTAAACAAGTGTTCCAGGCAATTTTGATGCAGGAAGTTGATTCAAAGGCCACTGTGAAGAACACGGGTCTATATAAAATCATAGGCACTAGAGGGAGAGCATCCATCAAAGGGAGGGAATATAAAACACTGCAAAAGTGTGTAGAACAAGATGGCAGCTGCAGGCACTGGAAGAGGCAGGCCAAGGTGAGGAGGCATGAAAAGGACTACGGAACTACTAGTCTTTGGAGGTGGATGACTAGCAAAGATTAACTCTGCCTACCCAAAAAGTCTGCTTAGCTCTGTATATCCAGCTTACAAAATCATAACCCAGATATTAAAACCAACTCTAGATATAAAACATTCACATGGTGTAGAATAGAAAGAAAGATAGTAATGGAAGGACTCATAGTTAACCTAGGGACACAGACTCCAAAAAGTCTCCAAAAACATAAGTGATATTTTGAAAAATCACCAATTTTTTCAATTTCAGATATAACACATTTTCTTCAGCTAGGGGAAAATCCTCTCCTTGTTTTTCCAAGTCATGAGTAAACAAGAAAATGTTCTTTAAATCACTCCCTTTAAATATCTTACCTTCTATGTTGCCGGATTCCTGACAAAATCAATAGCATGGTTGCCACTATGATGATGCAAAACATCACACCAAATATAATAATCCAGACGGGCACAGATGGGCCAGTAGGTGGTGCAAGAGTGGAAGGAATTCTTAAAAATTCCAGAGTCTGGTCATTCAAAAAGAAGGCATTGTTGATCCGGTTCCTAATCATTCTAAAATACAATGATGATTAAAAACAAATGAGACAAGACAGAAGAAACATTAGAAACAGAAGGTATAACCCTATCTCCCCATGATTATAACTATCCATGATTATAACTATCTCTATAAACAGAGCATCCCCCTAGCAGGAGACTTCAGGTTGAACAGACAGTGTGATGAGGACCATCATGCTGTGGTTTTCTGTCTATAAGTGGCAGTGCTTGTTGCCAGAAAGATGCTTCTCTATGTACTACTGCCCTCCACTGTTGATAATGTCCTAGAAGTAACTGGAAGTCTTGAGCTTTGAGCTCTGCCCACCATGTTTTATTTCCTGAGAGGCAGCATCTAGATTAAAATGACAGAACTCTATTTAAGGTGCCTTACAAAAATACCAACAGCCTGAAAAGATAAAATAATATGCAAAAAGTGGGTGATAAATATGAGAAGAAAAAACAAAACCAGCAGGAGAAAAGAGAACACGAAGCCAGGAGCAGCTGCAAATCCATCAATTTGATCTTTTTTTTTTTTTTTTTCATTCAATTCAACAAACATTTGCTGGAAACTTACTAAGTACCAGATCCTGTGCTAGGTACTGGAGATACAAAATGAAATAAAAATACCCAAGAAGCTTACAGTCTAGAAGAGTGGCCCATCAGTCCCTCCACAATCACAGTGCAATCACAGTGCAAGGGGTAAATATGGGCACAGTGGGAGCACAGCAGAGGGGTAAGTACACAATAGTAAAATGTCAGAGCTGCTTTCCTAAGAAGGCAACTTTTGAGCTGTGCTTTGAGGGACAAGTAGGAGTTCTTTAGACCAAAGTGTGCAGTGAGCATAGGAATTGGAGACATGGTATGTAGTATGATTTGTTGCATCAGCTGCAAGTAGTTCCATATGACTAAAGTAAATGGTGCTTTAGGAGTCCGAAAGTCTAGAAAAATATGAAGGTAAATGCATTACTTTTCCCAGGGAAAATCTGTATTTTTGGTGGTAGTGGCACTTGGGAGGGGGAGGGGTTGGTGGCAGTTAGGGAGGGGTTGGTAGCAAAAACTTATTTGACTGAAACTATATTTCTAACTGGAATTTGCAAATTAGGTGAGGAGATTTCTTGGACATACTGTGTGGCCTTTACTGAATTCACACTAGGCAAGCTGACTTCAACAACCTCTAGAGCAGCACTGAAACCAGAATATAATGTGAACCTTACGTGTGATGTCACATTTTCTAGGAGCTGCGTTTAAAAAAAAAAGTAAATAGTAACAGGGAAAATTAATTTTAATAACATATATTTTGGGACTTCCCCAGTGATCCAGTGGTTACGACTCTGGGCTTCCAATGTAGAGGACCCAGGTTCGATCCCTGGTCAGGGCACTGGATCCCACATGCCGCAACTAAAGATCCCACATGCTGCAACTAAAGCTCCCCTGTGCCGCAACTAAGACCCAGTACAGCCAAATAAATAAATACTTAAAAAAATATATATATATTTTGCCCACTATATCCAAGAAAATATAATTTCAACATGTAATATCAATTTTAAGTTGGTTCACATTTTATTTTGTGCTAAGTCGTTGAAATTTGGTGTGTACTTTACACTTAGAGCATATCTAATCTTGGACTAACTACATTTCAAGTGCTTGAGAGCCACATGTGGCTGGTGACTACTGATCCTGAACCTGAGAGTAAAAGCTGGAGAATCTCTGCAGACCAGCACCGGGGTATCCTTTAGCAAATGAAATCCTATGGGGAGGCCTGATTATTCATAAATGGGAAGGAGAATCCCAGCCAGGGAATCTGCAGCAGGGGATAATTTCCATGCAATTTTAATCAAACTACGGAATGTCTTCTTTTTTCGTAACCTAATATTGCTAACACAGTAACACAAACCTTCCCACAAAATAACGAACCCCACTACCAAGGTATAACAGAGTAAAGTGAAAAGTTGCTCTGCATTCTCATTCTGTCTACCTGGTTGGTTAGCACTCAGGCTGATAAGAGGTTCTAGTTTAGTACAAACTATATCTCCACCTACCACTGAAATCCCCAAGAGGCGTCAATCACCATGGATATCTTCTAGCCAAGATTGGCCTTGAATAAGGCCAGGCCCTCAAAACAGATCAAAAGCAGACATCTTAGAACTGGTCTGTCATCCCCTCACCTAATTCCATAGGTGTGGATACTCTAGCAGACCGGGAGGGAAAAAAAAAAAATCACTGCATGTGCTGGCGGCATGCCTGCGTTCAAGTTGTCACTCTTTATTTTTCTAGGTGACCTGAGCAAATCAGTTAATCTCCCTGAGCCTCAATTTCCTCATTTATAAAGCAGGGATAATAATAACAGCTCACAAATGATTGGTGCTGATACTAAATGCCACAGATGCATCAGAACATGCCTTGTGAACCAGAAAATATTATGCAAGCATTAGGCGGAACTAGCATTATTTTGCCCAACCACATAGGCTCTTCAGCCTTGAAATTCCTACTACCTGCCTTCTAGGTACCATCTCCTTTCTTTTCACTCTATCCTTCCCTCTTGGTACTGTTTCCTTTATTTTCATACAATCCTGATGAGCCCTATCCATTCCCGGACATAAATTCCCATTCTATTGGCCATTCTCACCCCCTCAATAGCCCTTCCTACTAGGGCCTTTGAAACAGACATTGTGTTGTGAACATATTCATCTAGATTTTCGACCTTCACCGTAAACACTCACTCCTCCTCCTCACATTAACTGAAGCCTGCTTTAACCACAGTGCCTTCATTTTCCTTGTAGCCCTCCCTCATCACAGGGCTTGAATAAAAATCCCTTTTCTCATGAAATACAATATTCCTAATTCTTACTCCCTAAGTAGTGGCTCTTAGCAGTATTCTTACTGGCAAAAGCACAGAAACAATTTAGCTCAAACCTTGTTAGGGCTTCCCTGGTGGCGCAGTGGTTAAGAATCTGCCTGCCAATGCAGGGGACACGGGTTCAAGCCCTGGTCTGGGAAGATCCCACATGTCGCGGAGCAACTAAGTCCGTGTGCCACAGCTACTGAGCCTGCGCTCTACAGCCCGCGAGCCACAACTACTGAAGCCTGTGCGCCTACAGCCCGTGCTCCCCAACAAGAGAAGCCACGGCAATGAGAAGCCCGCGCACCGCAACGAAGAGCAGCCCCTGCTCGCCGCAACTAGAGAAAGCCTGCGCACAGCAACGAAGACCCAATGCAGCCAAAATAAATTTATTTATTTATTAAAAAAACAAAACAAAGAAACCCTTGTTAAATCATTCCCCATGGGTATAGAGCCTCAATGCCTTTGCTTCAGCAAGGGAAACAGATGATTATTCACACAAAAACATTTGGCATTTGATTATACACTCATTATCTTAAACACTGATATTTTACAAAGAGCAGATGAGTTCTTTCACTAGCTATTTCTCTTTGGTAACGAGAAAAAATATGCTTTTCAGTAACTTGTAAATAAATCCTTTGTAAGAAGAGTGAACTTTGTTTCATTCTTTTTCAGGAAATAGTTTAATTTGTGAACTCATTCTTCCAATACACCTTTGCCCAACACCAATCATGTGTGGGATATGACGTTTTGACACACATAAAGTGCATATTAATTGAAATAAAAACAAACTGCTTCCTCTGCTTCTGGGCAGAAAAGAATACATTTCACTTCTGAAAGTTTGTTATAATCCCAAGGAGAGGAGATGGGCAACTGTCAGGAAAAAATGGGTAAAACTTCAAATGGGCAAAAAATATGACTGAGAGTCCTGCAAATCTACCTTTCTGGACAGTTTCCACCTTTTATTGTTTTTGAGTTATTTTGCATATGTGTAAGTTGGAGAAAACTGATACAATGTAAATGATTCTTGTCCACAGAAAATCAAGGTGAATTGTGTCTGGTGGAGCACCGTCAGTGGATAGACTGGTGTATCTTTTAATAAATAAACATGACCATTCTTCAATTCCTGCATTTGCATGCTGCCTTGAAGTCTCCTTTAAACTGGTTTTAACATCTTACTAGTTCCCTCATTAACTAATAAGATAATAAAATCTTTGATAGCATTCATTTTTAATTTGTATGAAAGTCATGCTTTTACCTTTTTTTCAAAAAATTATCTTTTAAAGGTAAAGACTTTCACTTTGCTGTACAGCAGAAACTAACACAACATTGTAAAGCAACTATACTCCCCTAAAAAAAAACCCAAAAAACACATAAGCATTTGGGCTCGAGAAGGCACATGATGAACCATCACACAATAGTGCCGTATAAGGTGTTCTCGCCAAAAGAAGACAGTACTAAACCTTCTTAGCTAATGTATAAACCAGGGCTTCTCAGCCACAGCACAATGGATATTTGGGGTTGAATAGTTCTTTGTTGTGAAGTGCTATCCTGAGCACAGGAGGATGTTAACTGGCGTCCCTAACTTCTGCCTACTCCGTCACCAGCACTGTACAACAACGTCTCCAGACATTGCCTAATGTTTCCTGGAGGCAAAACTGCCCCTGGATGAGAACCACTGATCTATACTAATCTCTATTCCAAGATAACAAAATGAAACCTTTGGCATCTTAATAAATAAATCACTTGGAACCAGAGAGAGAAGTCTTCAAAATCTATGAAAACAGCTGAATTAATCAATAACTTGATTCACCAGTGGAAGGCATATTTAGCGGTGATTACCTTATGGCTGGCTGTACCTCAACAGCAGGAAGGGTGTGATTCCTTGAAGGACTGGTAACCACAAACCAGAATGACACCCACTGGGTTACACTGCAAAGTAGGACGTGGGAAATTCTGCAGATGATGAGAAGAAAAAAAGTACATTATGAGTGAATAATACCAAATTGCATTGGACATTCCACTCTGGTGTTATTACCATCTTAAGAGGTGAAGAAATGTCCTACTAAGAAGAAAATAATATAGGACATTTCCTTTATTTCAAAATCATAGACTTGGGGATCATTCCTAAAACAAGGAATCTACCAAAAAAGAAACAAAGGGAATGGCTCAGTAGAGGGCATTAGGTATCTCATTCTTCATCACCTGTTAGCTGACAGCATCCCTGTCTCTTCAACTCTTGGCCTCTCTCTCTGACACAAAATGCTTTTGTGTTTCCTCATCAGGATCTTCTCAGTGTCCTCTTCATTCAGCCTTCCACCTCTCAGAACCAGACAAATCTGTTGATCGAGGACTTGCTTCCTCTGTTGGCCACTGTTTCCACCCCTCTCCTACTCCAGTAACAGGGGTTGGCCCAACAACAGACCTCCAGACTGAAGTGCTGTAACATTTACCAGCAGGCTTTGGACACTGTTTTTGCGGGTACCTGCTCCCAACTATAAGTTGGAAATGGGCCTCACTCTAGTCTGTATACCTGGATCACCAGTAGAAGTGACAAGAAAGAAATGGCAATAGTGTTCAGTTAGACAGTCTATATATGAATGTATGAAATGTATGAACGTAGAAAAATAAGAGAAAAACCTAAAACAAACCAACGTTGTCGGAGCTAAAACATAAATCCTGAACGGCTTTCACCATATCCTTATAAGCAAAATTGCAAAAACTGACATTAGCAACCATTCTAGAAGAAACACACAGCCTCTGTAAAAATACAAGTAAATTCGCTCTTTTTCCTTAAAGGAGCATTCATTCAAGTGCATTTTGTTCATTTTTACAATAATGAAAGAGAGTGCCCCTCAGTCAATTTTCTGTAATTTTCAGGACCTGGTACAAATTATTATATTTTCTCCCTTTAAATGTCAAGGGCAAAAAGTGGAGGGCTCCCCCGCCACCCAGAGCCAAGCGCCTGGGCCAGCAGCGGGAGCTGAAGGATCCCCTATGCTCAGAACACAGGGGCGCCCCGCGAGGCCCCGGGTCCGCGAGGCCCCGGGTCCGCAAGGCCCCAAGTGTGTCCGCGAGGCCCCGAGTGAGTCCGAGAGACCCCGAGTCCGTGGGCCGCTGGCCTGGCCCGCGCAGGACGTCGTGCCCAGAGGTTCCAACGCCCCGCGAACCATCCCCCACCACGATGCCAACGGTCGCCTCAGCGTCATAAGCTTGACGTCTACAGACTTCGGGGCCGCCCAGAAGCCAAAGCCCGTCGAAGGTCCGACCCCACTGACCCGCGAGCATGGGCAGCTACCTGAGCAGGTACCTGGGCACGGCCAAGGCCACGCAGCCAGCCCACGCCCGGAAGCGCCGGTCCCCACGGTTCCCATGCACCGGGCCCGCCCGCGGCACCTGCCTCCCGATGGGCCGGGCCGGGTGCCAAATCCTGTGCCACCGCCGCCGCCACCGCCGGGATCGCGGGCTCTCGTTCCGCAGCAGGCCGCTCCCCGCCATCCTGCGCAGCTGGAAGTACTACCCGGTCCGCGGGTCCTTGGTGCTCCAGGCCTGGAGGCGCCTTCCCAGAGGGCCGCCCCTCCGCACCTTCTCGAGGCTGGGGTTTTCCGGCCGTGGCAACGGTTTCACGATGAGGTCCCGGTGGAACGCCCGCCTCTCCTGCCACACGCAGAGCCTGGTGGGCGTCCGTACCGCCCCCGTTGAAAGCCTAAGCAGCTTGTCCACGTGTCCGCCCAGCCAGGAGTCCCCGGAACCCTGTGCCAAGGAGACCGCGCTGAGGGCCCTCAGCCGACGCGAGCAAGGACAAAGGCGGCTCGACGGGCCTCTGAGGTCTGAGAGCCCCGAGCCCAGGCTGTCGGCCTTCCGGCCCGTGTTGAGGAATGGAGTGGTCCCTGCCTTTGTGCCCAGGCCGAGGCCTCTGAGAAGAAGCATCTGCTCCCGGTGCAACCGCCTCCGTGAAGAGGACACTGAGCCCCGGCCTGACAGCAGCCCTGCCTGACGCCCACCCTGCTGTGAGGCCCGTCCCACACACCCCCACCGCCACACCCCCACCAGCACCCCCCCACCCCCCACCCTCATCCCCACCCCCACCCCGAACCCCACCCCCACCACCGGCCCAGGGCACAGTCACAGAGCCTCGCTGCAGAGATGGGAGCGGATCACCACTCCCGGGCCTGGGCCTCCTGCAGCCTGACGTCCCCCGTGAGTCCTGAGAGCCAAGGCCACCTCCTCCTGACACTCAAACCCACATTTCTTTTACCCAGCTGACCCCTGCCCTACCCCTGCCTGAGTCACTGGCACGGACCGCCAGGCCAGCTCCCTCCACTCCAGCCAGGAGCTGCCAAGCCCCAGAGCCACCTCTCCTACCTGCAGAGCCCGCCCCGAAGAAGCACCGCTGACGTCCAGGCCTGCACTCCCTCCTGCCCACCCACCCTTGCTGCCTTTGCCCCTGACAAGACTCTTCTCAGGAAGGCGTGCGTCTCCCCTACTGCCCACTTCATACGGTTTAAAGGTGGTTCTTATTTTAAATAATACTAAAATAGCTTCATTATCCTAGAGATTGTCATGGTCTTTCTTTCAAAGATTCAAACATTAGGATTTCATCCACATGATGGTTTCTCCACCCTGGCTCTGTTGGGGCCAGACAAGTCTTTGTGGGGTGCAGACCTCTGCATTGTAGGGTTTTAGCAAAATCCCTGGTCTCTGTCCTCTAGGTGCCAGTAGATAATCCATATTGTAAACATACAACGCGTCTCCAGGCCCTGCCAGATGTTTGGGGGGGAGGGGCGGGGCACGCGGTGCACAATGACACTGGTGGAGAGCCACTGAGGGACAGTGCCCTCTACTGGCAGAAACATCACGCCCGGTCTCCCAAAATGTGCCTTTTTCAAAGACACAGAGAGGAACAAAATGAAGTGGTGTGTGCTTGGCAAAAACATATCCCCCACTTTGCAGAATGCTGTGGGGTGCGCATGACTCATGTTTTGGGCCTTATTAACAATCAGACAATGCGGTTTTTTAAAATGAGCTACTCATTTATCATCTTCAGTCTCGCAAAAATTGAAAAGTTAAAAAATATCAAATGCTGGAAATGATGCAGAGAACTGGAATCCCAGGCAGTGCTGTGGGTGTCGATAGGTCCAGCCCTTCTGAAGCGGCATTTGGAAGTGTTTCCTAGAACACAGTGCGGCCACCAGAAACACTCTTACACACACACACACACACACACACACAGACACAGACAGACACACACACACACACACACAGACAGACACACACACACACACACACACAGACACACACACACACAGACAGACACACACACACACACACACACACACACACACACTGGTGAGGATGTTCTTCGCAGCCCCCTTTGTCAGAGCAGAGCATTGGAAGAACCTAAATGTCCACCAACAGGGGAAGGGATAAAGTAAATATGGTATTGCTATCAAGGGACTACTATTCCACAGATTAAAGGAAAGAAAGAGCCCAGGGTTTCTGCACTGTTCGGTCTGGGCCAGGTAATTCTATGATGTGGAAGCCCTGTGCGTTGCAGGATGTTTAGAAGCAAACCCGGCCTCTGTGGACTCGATATCATCAGGACCTCCTCCAGTAAAAACAATCACACATGTCTCCAGCCACTGCCAAACACTCGCTGAAGGACAAAAATCACCTCCAGTTGGGAACTACGGATCTAGAGTTACACATTTTTTTTAAACGAGTATATCTCAAAAATACACTGTCAAATGAAAACGATGGGAAGTGGCATATTATGGGTAGCACAAGCCGTTTATATAAATCAAAAAATATATATATACAAAGTAATATTGCTAGCATAACACAGGGGGCCGGAAACCAAGTAAATGGTCATTTGGACACTTAGCCTGTATTGTTCTTTCCATCTAAAGCCACTTCAAATACTGTTCAAACATGAATTTCAAGGTTTCCCCTTTAGAGGGTCAGAGAATGAGCTGTAAACATAGCAAAGCCCCTTCTCCCTCCCATGGAGCACGCTTTCTAAGGGGGCAGAGACAGAAGGTAAACATTTAAATAAATGTACACACTGACAGGTGGGGAGATGTGCTCTGAAGAAACCAAGGCAGGAGGAGGGATGCACACAAGCTGCATCAACACACTGTGGCCCAAGCGCTTCCTCTGTCCCCATCACCATGGAACCCGCTATCCCTTACTACGAATTCAAGTCCTTCATTCCGTGTTTCCACTGGGTGGCAACTCAGGCTTTAACACAGCACCTCAGCAAATAACAGGAAAATATGTTATCTACTTAGAAATAAAGATGTCCAAAACATTAAAATTGCTGGCTGAAAATATTAAACTCAACATTTTCAATGGAGACAGTTACTGTTACATACAAAACAACCTGGGCTGAAACTCTATAAATCAAGCTTTTATTCTGAAGTTTACTCCCTGCCATTTGCTAGACATGAGACAAGGCACTGCACTCTGCATGAGTTACCAGAAAGGGCTTGAGACCTTCGTGTGTCAGTGAGGGTACGGTTAACTGCTTAGGGTCTTCCTCAGTAGAAGAGCAGTAAGTATCCCTCCTACATGATGGTTTAGCCAGGAAAAGTAAGTCAAAGGTTTTAAGCACACAAAACAGTAAGCTTCTGCTCTACAAATATCAACTACAGAAACAGAACTACAGAGATGTGTTTACATTTTGTTCCGATCCAGGCAGTTGAACTGGTAATGAGTAAACCCACTTCCCAAAGTAGCGAGCTTGTGGGGAAAGGGCCAGGGGAAAGCACAGCCCTGCTTCTGGAGCCAGCTGCAAGGCAGAGGCTGCAGAGGACGATGGAGACACCCCCGTGGGCTGGGGCTTCCTCCTTGTCTGGATGACCCTTTGGGAAATTAACGGACGTCCTGGCTACCTCAAGAGTAAGACACTGAGGTCCAACAAGAGATAAAATGCAGGCGGCCGGGAGCTCCTTCTACTGTGGCCATTCCCGCCACCTTCACCGTGGGAGTATCCGCCCAGGGGACTCAGGTGCAACACGAGGGAGAAATGGTGGGTGGGACACCGTCTGCTTGTGTCCACTGCAGCCCAGTAGACGGGGACCTGGTTTAAGAGCCAGGACGTCAAGCATTCACTCACAGATGTTTACCGAGAGCTAACAAGGATTAGCCGCTATGGTTAGGGAGGGTTAGGAAAAGCGTTCTACTGCAGGGGCATTTAGATTGCACGACCCTGCCCATAAGTGCCGGGTCTAGGAGTTTAGTGCTATTAAGACGCTTGAAGATCAAGGTCACAGTGTGAGCTCACCAGAAGATTAAAACCAAAGTGGGAGCCAAAACTCCCGAGATGCCCGGATCTGCCCACGAGGCTCCATGCTCCGTCGGAGAACAGACCCAGGACAGAGGGGAGGGCACAGGGCTTCTGGATTCCACGTGGTTTGTCCACAGTCTTTGTCAGGAGGGGCTCTAATTTCTACCCACAGTAGAGCTTCATAGTCTCCAAGCTTTGAGCACCGTTTTCAATTTTATCAGCTGAGCGTTCCCTGGGAGCCTATCAAACACTCTGTCCATCTGCAACACAAGACTTCTCTGGGCCCTGGGCCACGAGGCCAAGGCCCAAGTCCACCCTGCCCTGTGCGGCCCTGTATTCCTGAAGTGTGGCCCGTGTGGGCGCTCAGTGACTGTGATGTGAATAGGTGGATGAATGAACTAACAGAACGGAGTAATGAGCTCCACTGTTTTTACTCACTGTTTCTACATTACTCCAAGAGAGAGTAACTGAGAAAGTAAATTGGGCCAGCACGGCAATAACAGAAAAGGGAGGAAGGAAAGGAGGGAGATTACTTCCCTAAAACTTTGTTTCCCCAATCACAAATATTCAGACAACATAACACAGACAACTCTCTAGCGTAAGAAGACTCCTGAATATAGTGCAGATAGAGGTAGCCAAGAGGAAGTGTACATGTAAGGAAAGTGGGTGCTAAAGGGAGTACCACGAAGAGTGATTTTACGGGTTTCGGTAGATAATTTACTTGGCGACCAAAAGACGCAGATTCCTTCCAGTGATAGATTATGTCCAACCAGCGTGACTTCTTCCACGCCCTTTCTTCTAAATGTGACCACACTGAATGTCCTCTAAGATTTGCACAAAATGAAACATTAATCAGCCGACAGCACTTACTGAACTAAACGTGTCTTTTAAAGTATGTTTTGATGTAATGAATAAACTGAAATGCCTAAATCTTACAAAGTTCTCAGCACAAGAAAAAAGATTACATCACGATGCACGGTGACGGATGTTAACTAGACTTACTGAGGTGATCATTTCACAATACACACAAATATCAAATCATTGTGCCGTATACCCGCAGCTAATACAACGGGATCTGTCCATTATACCTCAATAAAAATAATAAATAAATAAATGACTGAAATGGCATCAGCACAGCTAAACAGCAAACCTACACTTTCAAGATCTGTAAATATAGATAGGTCTGATGGAACTCTTTGTATTCACTGGGATAATAATTTTGTCCGACTGCTTCGCAAAGCTGTAGTATTTACACATATACAGTCGCTCCTGTCAGCAAATCACTAAAAGGGTAGAAAGGGCCACTCCCATCCCTCAAGTGTGGGGAGCCCTGGTCTGAAGGTAACTGTCTCAGAACTGGCTCCACTGCCACTCCTCATCAGTGGCGCCAGACAGGGCCAACTAGGGTGGGAAGAATCGGGCTCTTGTTTCTGGAAATCAAAGGACTAAACAGGAGCTGGGCTGCTGTTTAACAGGCACGAGACCGTTAATCCCCTTACCGTGGATATAAGAGCATGTCGTTCGTTCTTAGATCACAAGCCTTATCCTTGAATAATTAGGCAGAGGAAGAAATCCATTCCGTGCCCTACATCATGTTACTCAGAAAGGGAACGCTAGGCCTGAGTTAGACTTCTGCCTCTCCTGCTAAAAATGATATATTATTCTAAACAACCAATATTGGAGTAAACCAGGCAGCTAGATTTCTCAGTTTTCCTGGAAAATAGACTAAAGTTTAAA
Source organism: Delphinus delphis (assembly GCF_949987515.2). Lineage (NCBI taxonomy): Eukaryota > Metazoa > Chordata > Mammalia > Artiodactyla > Delphinidae > Delphinus > Delphinus delphis. The sequence continues at coordinate 2,645,790 of NC_082705.1, forward strand.
CTCAATCATATTTTCCTGAGATAATACTTTCAACATTTAAAAATTCCTATGAAACTATTTTAGAAAACCTGGCCGAAACCTTATTATAAAAACTTGAAAACACCTGTTTACCATCTTCAATCAAAGTCCCAAGAAACCTTCAAGTAATCTGATCCAATGAAACCAGAACTTTCTACTTTCAGACAACATAAACTTGTCCTTCCCTCTTCCGTTCTACTTTTAAGAAAATCCAGGGAAGAGCAAGAAAACCACTGGATATCAAGATTTGTAAGTAATGCTTTCAAAGGAACTGTCTTGTTTCTGTCACATTTCGTCCGTCTTCCATGACTCCCAGGGCCGGCTTCTTGGGTGTGGGCCTGTGCTGTGTGCGACCTGGATTTACCCATCATTTACATCTCAGGGCCTACCTAGCAGCCTACACAGCAGGCTTCTAACAGAGGTTACTTAATTCTCTGGCCCCCATCCAGCAGTGTAGGGCACAGGCGGCCTCAGGGGAGCGCCGTGAAGAAGAGGTTTCTGCTTCTCACGCCACTGCCTTGGGCGCTCTGTCAGCTCTTTCTCTCCCTCACTCCCTGACAGCATCTCGAGGAGGCACGATGGAGCTTGCCTGTCACTTCTGGCCCTTAAAGAGCTCAGGCCGGTCCGGTCTGATCAAAACCTAGACGAACTGTCTTCCCGCCCCTAACACAGGGCTTCCCTCGCCCCGGCCGGCCGTGCGCTCTGTTCTTTTACTCTCCTGGCTCCACCCCTCCTGCGCTTCGCCCCTTACCTCCCCGCAGTCCCGCTCACCGGGGGATGGAAAAGGGAGGTGGGAGAGCGCGGGGATCCGACAGGAGAGAAAAAGGCAAGCTTCTTTTTCCCTAGCCAGGCTCCTTGTGCTGCCCTCTGGCCGCTGGTGGACCCTGCCGGGGCGGGTCCTAGCGTTCTCCACCCAGAGTGCACCCGGGGGGCCTCAGGAGACCGTCTGGGGACCTGTGCACTGCCCCTTCCCCTGACAAGGACGACGCACTCTGGCCAGGGCCGAAGGCTTCCATCTCGCCCCTCCCTGCCCGCTCTGCCGCCTTCCCTTTGCCCTGCACTTGGATCTCGGGCCCCACAGGCAGCGACTCGTGCAGCTCCCTCCGGAGGCCTCTGCTTGGCCCCGGGCCGGGCGGGCAGCCGTCCCAGTGCAGGCAGCCGTCCCAGTGCAGGCTGTTGGCAAAGCCGCCCTCTCTCACCCAGCCATGGAGGCTCAAGCCAGCCTTTGCCTTCAGACTTCTCCAGCTAAGAGGCAGGCGCCGGTTTCTGTTCCACCCACGGGACAGTGGCAGTGGCTGGGGACACCATCACGGTGGCTCGCGCTCCAGGTGCTGCTACTCTGGTGGCAGTTGGAAGTGGCCCTGGGAACGTCTGCGAGCTGGGGAGGGATGTGCCCCTCTCTCCTCTCGCAGACGACTCCTCTCTCTGCTAGCAGCTCTGCCTGACCTGAGGTGGGCAGGGGAACATGCAAGGGGGCCACTAGTGTGGCCTGGGCACTAGTGGGCGCCCATCACATGGACCCAGCTGTCAGCTCCCAGCGGGCTGCGTGGTGCACCCGCACCGGGACCCATCCCCGCCCCTGTCCTGCGGGGAAGGCCATGGACACGCCGCACCCGCTCTGCAGGGCCTCGCCCTCTGCCTCTCAGAACCTCGACCTTCTCTTCCACTGCCCGCTTGGGGTCATGGTGACTGGACCCGTTCAGCTCTCCTGCAAGTCCTTCATGGATGTGGCCAGGACCTCGCTTTAGGAAGAACACCCTCTGGCAGAGTCAATCCAGCTTATACTGGGTCAAGGGTAGGCTGGCGGTACGTTCCCAAATATGCAGAGGAGACACTGAGCCCTGTGTCACTGGAGGTGATCGCGCTTGATATGAGATACCGTAGTTAGGACTGAGTGAAAGGTGGGACGAAGAGTCTTCATTACTCTGTTCATTATTTGACTATCTTTAGTGAGTTACTCTTTACATCTTCCACCCAGTGCATCTCAGTAGCTCTAAGTTTTCTGCACTATCCATAGAAATAAGCAGTGACAGGATAGGAAAAAAACGATTTAAAAAAACGGCCAATGTTCAAGATTTGAATCCCTAAAGCCATCCTAACAGGCATACTTCCCATCCTCTAGAATCCACTCTGCCTCACACTGGCACCAAAAGACCTCGGAAAAGCACATTTAAAATCGGATCCATTTGCCAAGCTAGTGGTGCCTTTCTATTACCCACCACACTCGGGAGAGGCAGCCTGTCTGGGAAGTGGTTTTCAATTCATCTTGCATTGTGTGGTGCCCTTTCCCATAGAGGAAACCTGCTCATGTAAAGAAGCAGCCACCGTTAGGCGGCAGCACTTGTACTGCATCTTAAACACATCCCGATTCATGAGGCAGCCCTCATCGCTCAGCTGCCTGAGAGCAGTACTGCTGGGACTCAAGCTGCCTGAGCATTTACAGGAAAACAATTTGTTGACCCCAATCTAGGTGTGCGCTTTTCAATTTTTCAACTGACATTGGACAGCACGGACAGCCGTGTGGGTGTGTAAGCTTACCCAGGCAGGGCCTGATTCTGTACTTAGTGTGGGGGGCAGTGCAGAAAAATGCGTGCTGAGGGCAGGCCGGCTCCTCAAGAGAAGCGAACCCATGCCCAGTTTATCCTTCCAGCCCACCAATCAAATCAGTCATTTCACCTCTCAAGGGAAGAGTGAAGTAAGGGAGTAGAGAGAAACCAGGAGTGTTACCCTAATCACAAATGGAGGTGGAAGGAAACACCACAAATAGGGAAGAATCCTTCGGAAGAACAGATTCAAATGTAAAACTATTAAAAGTTGTACTAAGGCTTTGAAGAAAATAAACAAGGTGCTACGACAGATACCAACGGTGCGATGAACCTATACATATGTAAGTTATTTTCAAAATGAGTGCTATGCACTTATCCCCTTGCCCCCACCAAGTTCATATGTTCAAGTCCTAACCCCTAATGTGAATGTATTAATATTTGCAGATAGGGCCTATAAGGAGATAATTACAGTTAAATGAGGTCATATGGTGGAGCCCTGATAGAGAGGATTAGCGCCCTCATCCAAAAAGGCACCAGAATGCTCACTCTCCCCGCTGCCACTTCCCCCTCAACAAAGAAGAGGTCATGTGAGCCTACAAAGATTTGGTGTTGCCTACAAGCTGAAAGAAGAGGCCTCAGAATGAAACCTACCTTGTCAGCATCTTAATCTTCAACTTATACGACTTCAACTTATAATATTATACATATATATATATAGAGAGAGAGAGAGAGAGAAAGAGAGAGAGAAATGTACAAAGGTTATGACATGTAACTACAAAGTTTTATATTTCTCTTCATAGTGCCTATTGGATGAAGAGCATTGTTAGAACATGATATGAACTATAAGCTGAGTTAGATTATAAAGGTTCTTTTTAATGTTGAATTAAAATGTGGGTCCCTTAAAAATTAGATGTATACCTTATTTTCAAGATTGAGTTTTGAATTAATGTCCTGTCTCAAATAATACTTGCAAACAATCAATTTAGACTTTTCATTGCTTACTTACTCAGTTGCTTCTCTGTTGGGAACTCTTCTCACGGAGAAAGCCACCATCGCTTTGAAGAGATAGTCTTCATTTGTATCCCAGGCGTACTGAAAGAGAAGTAAAACCGAAGGTCAAGTGAAGAGGCATGGGGTAAAAATTGGTCCACTGGGTTCTAACTGTGGCCACACTGGTGTTGGTGTGTGTGTGTCTGTCTGTCTGTCTGCGTCTCTCTCTCACCTTCCTCATACAATAAAGACTGGTGACCATGATAAATCATGTCACCATAATGTTCAGGATAGAGTTTCCCGGCTATTCTATCACTGTAAGTGTGGTGTGTTTCCCATTGCATTATCTTCTTCCAAATCTGCAGTGTTAGTAGCCAGTCAACAAATAGGTAATTTGCACATCTCATCCTGGACATAAACAGTTGATTCCCTTCTTCCCTTTCACCTTTCCCTCATAAACTGACTCCCCTTCTCAGCTTCCTTCCCTTTATTAACTCCGGTACAATTTTACTTTTTATATTCTTAGCTGAAAACTTGAGTGTATGTGTGTATTATGGGCTGAATTGTACCCCCCTACAAAGAAATTCATATGTTAAAATCCTAACCCCCCAGTACCTCAGAATGGAACCAATATATATGGAGATAGTGTCTTTACAGAGGTGATCAGGTTACAATCAGATCACTAGGGTGGGCCCTAATCCAATATGACGGGTGTCCTTGAAAGAACAGGAAATTTGTCACAGACACATACAGAGGGAAGACGTGTAGACACAGGGAGAACACAGCCATCTAGAAGCCAAGGGGAGAGGCCTGGACCACATCCCTCCCTCACAGAACTCAGAAGGAACCGACCCCGCTGACACCTTGATCTTGGACTTCCAGCCTCCAGAACGAGAGAAAACAAACTTCTGTCGTTTAAGCCACTCAACCTGTGGTACTGTGTTTCAGCAGCCCTTGCAAACTGAAGTGGCTGACCCCACATTTTAGGTGGTAATCAAGTGTAACTGGAGAAAATCACAAAACAGGTTCTGTGGCTTAACTCTAAACTCACGATGACCTACTCCCAGATTGCCCGGGATCCCCTTAGGATTCTCCGTCAGTTTTCTCTCTCTCGTGGTTCACAATGACTATTTCAAAGCTCCTTCAGGCCTCCCCAAATCTCAGTGCTTCCCTCAAACCTCACTCTCACTAGACGCTCTTGTTTTATAAGTTACTGATACATCTCGAGTCATCCACTTACACTCCCCCGCCCTCCTGACACCAAGTACAAAACTTCCCCCATAGGCACATGTCTTATCCACATCCTCCCCCGAAGGGCCAGATGTGGTGTTTCTCCTCCTGTCAACGGCTGTTCTGTCCACCTCTATTAGGAACGCTTCCATTCGGCCCTTCCCAGGATCTAAACAATACAGTTTTCCCCTCGCTTCTGTGCATTCAGTGCTGACTGGAGGCTGTCCATTGACTCTGAACCATGCGCAACTCTTTCCGATTAAAACAACAGCAAAACGAAATCACTTTATTCAGTCCTCCTTCTTCTACCCATTGCTGTCTCTCTCCTGCCCTTCAGAGCCAAAATTCCCAAAGGAGTTGTCCATCCTTCTGTCTTTACATGGTCACTGCCCACTTACTCTTTTCTTTTAATATAAATTTATTTATTTTATTTATTTGTGGCTGTGTTTGATCTTCGTTGTTGTGCGTGGGCTTTTCTCTAGTTGCGGCGAGCAGGGGCTACTCTTCGTTGTGGTGAGAGGGCCTCTCATTGCGGTGGCTTCTCTTGTTGCGGAGCACGGGCTCTAGGCACGCGGGCTCAGTAGTTGTGGCACATGGGCTTCAGTAGTTGTGGCTCGCGGGCTCTAGAGCGCAGGCTCAGTAGTTGTGGCACACGGGCTTAGCTGCTCCACAGCATGTGGGATCTTCCCAGACCAGGGCTCAAACCAGTGTGCCCTGCATCGGCAGGCAGATTCTTAACCACTGCGCCACCAGGGAAGCCCCACTGCCCACTTATTCTTAATCTCCTCCACCATCTGCCTTCCAATCCCTCCACTCCACAAAGCGGCTCTCTCACGTTACCAATGACCCAATGAGCGGTTTCCAGTCACGCCTCGCTTGGCCTCTCAACAGCACATTTGATGCTCTTGAACAGTCCCTTCATCCGAAAGCACTCTCTTCCCTTTCGTGATACAGCATCGTCCTGGTTGTCCTCCTGCCCCTCTGCCTCCTTTGCAGGTTCACCCTCCTCTACAAGGGCCTTAAGCTTTCGAGAATCGCTAAGCTCAAGGCTAGCCCCTCTCCTCTTGCCACCCTCCGCTTTCTCCCTCAGCACTGTCATTACCACCTCAGTGCAGGTGACGCAGGAACGTGTATCTCAAGCCAGCTCTGTCCTTGCCTGTTTGTCAATAATACCTCAAACTCAGTAAGTCCAAAATTAAAGCCATGGTTTTCTTGTTGGTTCTTGGTTCCCTGACTCATAAATGGGCCATCATGCATCCAGTTGCATAATTAGAAACAAAAGCTTATCCTTGACCCGTTGTCCTCTCTTCCTTCTCAGCCCATCCCCGTGGCTCTGAAATCCCTTCCCTGCCCCCTCTCTCCACCAACACACCATACTCCAAATAGCTATCATCTCCCACCTGCACTACTCCACCTGCTGCCCAACTGGGTCCTCCTCTCGACTCCAGGCGCCTGGACTCTCTGTCTTCCACACTGTGGCCAAAGTGTCTTGTAAACACAAATTCTGTCATGACACTCCTTCCACGAAACTCCTCGTCACTTTACAGATAATATCAACGACTTCCCTGATGGTGCAGTGGTTAGCAGCCCGCCTGGCAATGCAGGGGACATGGGTTCGGGCCCTGGTCCGGGAAGACCCCACCTGCCATGGAACAGCTAAGCCCGGGCGCCACAACTACTGAGGCTGCGCTCTAGAGCCCGTGAGCCGCAACTACTGAGCCCGCGTGCCACAACTACTGAGCCTGCGTTCTAGAGCCCGCGTGCCACAACTACGGAAGCCGGCATGCCTAGAGCCCGTGTTCTGCAACGAGAAGCCACCGCAATGAGAAGCCCGTGCGCAGCAATGAAGAGTAGCCCCCGCTCGCTGCAACTAGAGAAAAGCCCGTGCACAGCAACAAAGACCCAACGCAGCCAAAAATAAATAAATAAATGGATCCATTAATTTAAATAAATAAATATATATATATATATATATATATATATATATATATATATAAAAAACATCAAAACTTCTCAACACAGCCCACACATTCTTTGGCCTGACCCTTCCTTCCGCCCGAAGCTCATCATGCGCCATGGTCCTCCCCACTGCTCCACTTCCAGGCACCTTGCCCTCCTTCCACCCTTCACTCTCCCCAAGTTCCTTCCTATAATAAGCCTTTGCATGTGCTGGTCCTTCCACCCTCTTTCCTTTCATCCCCTGGTTCACTTTTACTCCTGCTTTAGACCTCACACAAATGCCAGTCCCTGCGGCCCCTCGTGAGGCCAAAGCCCGTACGTACTTCTCCTCCCTGTAATGCTTGTCAAGATTACACACTTGCATTTGGTTCATTAATATGCAACAAATTCCACTACTATAAGCTCCCCAAGGGCAAGGAGAAGCCTGGTTTTAGCTGCACTGCATCCCCAGCACCCGGCACGGGGCCTGCCCTCAGAGGATCCTGGGATAAGCAACCCTACGCACTGGCAGAGATGGTGGATTCTGCAGTCAGACTGCCTGGTTCAAACCTGACCCCTGCCCCTTGCTGACTTGACATCTTGAGTAGGCCACGTAATGTCTCTGCGTCTCAGTTTTCTCATCCACCTCATGAGAATGGGAATACCCATGCCACCTTCCTCAAAGGGTTGTTGTGAGGGCTAAATGAGCTGATGTGAGCAAAGTGATTAAGAGGGTCCCAGCTAGAAAGTAAACTAAGTTCTCAAGGAATGGTGGCAGTTACAATGATTATTACTCACGGAGCGAGCAAACAAAACGGTGGATTGCCCTGCCAACTGAATACTTCCAAGTATCTTTAGCACTCTTTTATCATCTCTAGCCTGAGGCGTCTTACTATCACCTTCTATTCGGGAAAATGGTCACAGACCATGCCCGAAAACCGAAACTAGAATGACACAACTCCATCTTATTATTTCAACAGTCTTTACTGTTCCTATAGCTACCGGAGCCCCATGAGTTTCTTTTTAACTTTAATTTCATAAGCATATATTTCATGCTATTACTTTGACATCTGAGAAGAATTGAAGAAACCTCACCTGAGAATTGCAACGTTTTGTGCTATGAAAGATCTCATGCTGGTGAAACGTGCCCTCCTTTCAATGATGAGAAAAGTCACTGACAAAGTTCAAATGACCACAACGGTGAGGAGCAGAGCCCAGCCCACACCTGAGAGCCTGACTCAGGCCCCTCTGCTCCACTCTGCTAGGCTGAAACGTGCAGGCTTGCAAAATTGTTTGGGGTAGCACAAAACTTCACATATTTTCCAGCACACACTGCAGATTAAATACTTCAGGCAAAATCACTTTACTAACAATTTCTATTTCATTACAATCTTTTTTGCTTTAAGAAAATATCAGATTTCACGTCTTTAGAAGCAATCTATACAAGTTTAAGATAACTATGAAGAGAAAGCAGTGTTATCAGCAAACAAAATTTTAAAGGAACATACAAGTTTCTTCACTTACTGCTTTATCTCCCAGAGCTGTTCTGAGACTAAGTCTCACTTTAAAAGCATTTTTTGCATCTGTCAGGGAGAGAAAAGAGAGAGAGAACTATATGATGATAAAATCTGCCAAAATAGAACCTGATAGATCCTAATATTTAATGCAACTCGAATCAACAGAATTGCAAGTAAACTGCCCCAGATACACCTGGAAGTTTAACTGCAATCATCTTAAATGGCTGAAATTTTAATTTCAAACTCATAAAACATTCACAGGCTCAACTTTCAAGCCATGACACGACGGCAGGTTTAGAAAAATAAAGAAGTCTTTCAGGCAGAGACTTGTCAATCATTTAGAAAACTGTTCATCTATTTTGAAGTTTCAAGGCTTACGTACCTGGCTGACAGAGTTCGGCATGAATAGCACTCACTAGAAAAAAGAGCAGCCACAACATTCTTTCAAAGCGGAAAACACAAGACAAACAGAGGGAAAAAAAAATCCACCCTTCTCTTAAAGCTGCCTTAGCCACTCTGTGACCCGGATTAGAATATCAGACAAACAAGCAAGCCACCAACTAAAAGGTTTAATGATTAACCCCATCATCTGGGTTAACGCTTTGAGAGAAGCAGCCCATCTCCTGTCAGTTATTTACGAAAATCTGTTTGGAAAACAGATTAGCTGTCCTTTCCAAATTCTACCTCCAAAGAATATTTTCTCTGCTGAGCCAAAAGTCGGAATCCTCCCCCCACCTTTCTTCTGTTGTTGTCTGGTTAAATGCACGGTGGAAAGCATTAGTCCTTTCTGGAGGTCTACCTTGGCATGAACTTCCCACCTTTTCAGGGCTGAAATATCTCTGGGGTATCGATAGACTCTCTTAATTTAGGAAACAAACATCACTCCTTTCTATCTCTGGTGAACAAAGGACACCCTTCCAAGACTGGCCTCATTAGACTCTCACCACCACAGGTAAACATTCAGGAGAGTTTCCAACTCAAAGAGAATGGTTTTGCTCAGCGCTAAGCTCTGGCAGTTGTGTAAAATCAAAAGTTAATGGTGTGGTGCGATCCAATGGAACATTCTGTGATGATGGAAATGTTCTATATCTGCACTATATACTATGTATACAATACCAACGCCACTAGGCGTAGGTGGCTGTTGAGCACTTGAAATGGGGCTAGTGCTGCTGAGAAAATGAACTTTTATTAAGTTAATTTAATTTAAGTAGAAACATGTGGCTAAGCAACTACATTGCTCAGTGCAGCTACACGACAGTAATTAGGAGCTACCGACCATGAACTAGCTTTGCTGAATTATTTCTCTAATCCTCAAAACAGCAGCCCACAGTTGCTGTGGTATAATCATCTTACATATGAGGAAACCGAGGATCCAGTATTTAAGGCATTGCTGGCAACAGGGAGTGGAATGGGTGTCACTTTACCAGCCTGGATGACTTACACTTGAACCCTATCTCCACCACACTGAACCCGACTGTGTCTCAGGGTCATCACTGATCAAAACTGAAATTGTAAAGAAACCTCAGAGATGCTCTGAGGACTACGGCAGTGAGTGGAGAAGAATCTTTCCCCTAGTGGGCATTCTACAGGTGCTGATCAAGCCCCCCAGCAGGTCAGTGTCAGGACTTTCCTCTCTACCACGCCGCCTCTCCATGTGTTCAGTCCCCACATTCCACCTCATTGCTTGAAAACCATGAATGGAAAAAGTAGATCGGGTGACCCTGCTGTTAAACGGACAATCTGGATTTTTAAAGCAGCAACAAGAAAAATACCAACAGCTACACTTCTCATTTCCCCTTCCTGGTTAGGGTGATAGCTTATCATAGATGACCCACTGTTGTTGGCTAACTCCACTTAAGGAGATTTTCCTCATCTCCTTCACCTTGGTTGCCAGGGCACAGAGTCAGGAAAAGTTGTACTAGAGAGAGAATTGGCCAAAAGTTAGCTTAGTAGTCATTCCAGAAATTTCACTATTAGATGAAATGGAAATTTCCTATAAGGGCCCGCATAACTGACCCCTGAAAATAAAGTCAGACTAGATGAAGTTATCTTAGGAAATGTTAGACTAAATAAAGGCATCCTGGGGGCGGGGAGGGACTAGACAGAGATGGTAACAAAGCTGATTATTTGCATCAAGGAACAAAGCCCTGTTAGCGAGATAGAAATCTGATTCAGCCTTCTTTTCGCCTTAAAACTTCATAACTATATCAAATGTCTCTCTTCTGCTTTTACTTGGTCACTTATGTGACGAGGCTTGAAGACAGTAAAATGCTGAGTTTTTGTCAGTATAAGCCACTCATTTGAAAAGAGAAGAAAATCTCTTCTCTTCTGAATTATGATTTCTCAATGTTTGTTGTCTCATTTTTAAAAACAATAGAAAAAAGAATAGAAGTTCTGTACAGAAAATACAGAGAGGCAAAAAGAGAAAAGTACAAAATACCCATACTACTACCCGCATGAACGACCACTGTGAATATATTTTAATAGTTGAAACACACCTTCCTTAGCCTTGGATCTTCTTGTATGTTCTCGTGTGATGTTATTGTTTTTTCTCACTGTAGTGGCCCTATGGGAACAGGGAAACATCACGGTGGCAATCACATGAGCTCTTGTCTTCTTCCTCACCCTGAAGGGATAGCTGCTCCCTTTCTGGTGAGTTGCTTTATTTTCATTCATTCATTTATTTATTTATGCATGCATGCATCCACACATACCGTGGATGCATGGCTTGCGGAATCTTACTTGCCCGACCAGGGATCGAACCGTGCCCTCGGCAATGAAAGCGTGGAGCCCTAACCACTGGATGGCCAGGGAATTCCCTGGTGAGTCACTTTAAAATTGATAGATCATGAGATATATCAAATTTATTTTATTCCTAGTTTACTGAAAATTCCCTTTATTGAATTGTATTCAATAACCTATATTGAATTGTATCACCTGCCTTTTCAGTATCTATTAATATGATCCGAGAATTTTTACCACTTGGTACATTATAGTTTAAAATTTCTTTACACTGATCCAACCCTTAGATAAGCTCAGTTTGATGATTTCTAACATGCTTCTGGACTTAGGTGCTGTGTTTTTCTTTCTTTAGGTTTTTAAATCCATTTTTGTAGAAGAATATTTAGGTTCCCTTTCAACCGCTGATTCTTTTCTCCAGTCCTCGTATTACCATGTTGAAAATGGTACAGAAAGATTTCTAACATTGTCTATGTTTACAAATACTTGAAAATGTAGAAGAAATAAAATATTCAGAGTTGAAGATTCTGGACCATACATATTTCGGAGGAAGAGTTCTTTTAAAATTTTCTTATATTGTCAGTAATTTCAGGTTTCGTATTTCTTTCTGAGTCCCTTTTCGCTGTTTACAGTATCCAAGAAAAGCATTCATTTCATTAAGATGTTCCAGTTTTCTCATGGACTTTATACAATATTTCCCATAAAATACTCCATTCACTGTTACATTCCCTTTATATTTTCTAGTTATATGTTAATTTTTTTTCTCATTTCCCCTCTATTCTTTCCAGAAATTTACCTATTTTTTTGTTGTTTAATCAAACAACAAGATCATGCATTGAATTTTTAATTCCTTTCTTTCTGCTTTCTGATTCATCCATCTTTACATTTATTAAGTCTTTACTCTTTCTGTCATACTGGTTTTCTTGTTCTTTTTATAACTCTTGAGTTGGCTAGTAGGCTTATTTATTTTTAATCTTTCTCAGTTAATGTGAAAATATCTGTGGCTACGAATTTTCCTCGGACTACTGTTCTGGCCACATGACATAAGAAGTACAGATGTACAGTGATCTCATTCTGTTTTCTAAATAGTCTATAGTTACAGTTTTATTTTTCTATACCCCAGTATTTGCTTAGAAGAGTACTGTCATTAGCAAAAGAAACAGCAGCCAAAAATGAAATGATTTAAAATACTGACTTTTATAGGTCTGTCAAATGAATAGAGAGAGAAAACGTATAATGATAAAATAAGACACCGTCAATAACTTGACTTAAAATATGAAGAGTCTTACAAGGTCTGGATCACTTGGAACATGCTAAAAATGAGTTAACAACTAAAGAGCTTGAGAGTTCAATAAAAGACGTGGAACACAGAACTAGATGCTATTGTTCTTGCCTCTCAACATATTGGGTTTTTTTTCTTCCACTTTTCAAAATCCTGTACATACTTAGCCTTTATTTTCAGGCACAATTTTAAGTATTAAACCTCCAGAGAATTCATATCAAACTTGCTTCATACAATGCTCATTTCAGCAATTTCACAAATAGGAGCTTAATAATTTATCAGTAACAGTGGTAATGATGGCAAATAAAGCATTTTCAATCATTCTGAATATGGTCCTATTTACTGCCAATGTTTAGAGTTTAGGGAACGCAGATAAAAAGCTGAGACTACTGTAGCCATGAGCAATATGAAAGGCACTAAGTCTCCTGAGACAGGAAAGAGAAATTGATTTCTCTGTGCTTTTTCGTACTCCACAACACTACTGGAAAGCAGTTTCTTGGCACATAACTATTGATCTACTGCTCTGGAGGGTGAATTAAATATGAGACCACACGAAAAGAAAACACGTGAATTGTTCTTTTGATTCACACAAGATGCCTTTTAAAGTACATCAGAGTTGTAAACACATGTGGGGGGTTATGTATGCTCCATTTACCTGCAATAAAACAAGATGTAGCAGGGAGAACCAATGTAGCTTTTAAATTTTGAAGCTGATTGTTCTGCTTCACTGTCACAAACAGGTATTTTGTAAACCTATACAACCTCGAACACTGTGAGCTTTCATTTTTTTATCTTTAAACATCTTAACCTCTATTACAGGTCTATCTCAACGATCAGCTCCTTCTAGAAATCTTTCTTTTCTTTTGTTTTTGTTACAGATTTTTAGCTGTTACTATTTGTTGCGGACTTGTCTAATCTACTAACTTTTTATTCTCTCTTTGTCCTGTGTTCCCATAGCATTTTGTTCACATTTGTACATGGGTCTATTGCCAACATGATTTGCTTTTGGGTCCTACAAAGTTTAAGCTCCTGGAGGGCAGGGACTATATTTGGTTCCATTTGCATTTCTCACGGCCCATGAATATTTGGTAACTTAATTACACTGAATTGACTTATTTGAATCATAAATGGGCAGTTTAAGGAGCTCAAGACTGTGGAAATGAAGTATTACGAGGTATATTGCAATTTTTTTGACATTCCCAGCCAGAGAAAAACAACTCCCAGTATCTTTGATAAACAAAGAACCCTGGGCTTTGGAAAATTTTTGTCTCCACTCCTGTATCTTATGCCCTTTTCAAGATGAGGAAAAAAATCTGAAGCTATGATATTAGAAGGCTCATCAAATTTTGTAGGTTAATCAACAACTGTAACCATTATGAACCTTGACTTTTTTTCACACAGGGTAACAATTTTCTAGTTCAGAGAAAGTTAATCACTAATGTTTGGAAATAAAGATTAATTCAGACAAACTAAGTGAGTGTAATTCTGCCAACTTTATATTCCTAAGGTAGCAATTTAAAGGACAATTTCATAAACAGGATGCATATGCACCTGTCTGAGTGTCTCATCTGCATGAAGACCAATACATTAAAATAAGTCCTATGTAGAATGTAAATTGCTGCAGCTACTATGGAAAACAGTACGCAGGTTCCTTAAAAAACTAAAAATAGAGCTACCATAGGATCCAGCAATCCTTCTCCTGGGCATATATCTGAAAAAGGTGAAAACTGTAACTTGAAAAGATAATGCACCCCAATGTTCACAGCAGCACTATTTACAATAGCCAAGAAGCAACCCAAGTGCCCATCAACAGACGATAGGCTTAAGAAGATGTGGTATAGATACACAATGGAATATTACTCGGCAATAAAAAAGAATGAAATATTGTCATTTGCAGCAATGTGGACGGACCTAGAAAATATCATATGAAGTGAAGCAAGGCAGACAGAGGAAAGCAAATGTTATATGATATCACTTATATGTGGAATCAAAAAAATAATACAAATGAATCTTTATACAAAACAGAGACTCACAGACATAGAAAAGAAACTTATGGTTACCAAAGGGGAAAGGTGGGGGATAAATCAGGAGTATGTGATTAACAGATACACACCACTATACATAAAATGGATAAGCAACAAGGATTTACTGTATACCACAGGGAACTATATCCAATATTTTATAATAAACTATAATGGAAAATACTCTGAAAAAATATATATAACTGAATCACTTTGCTGTACACCTGAAACTAACACACTGTAAACCAACTATGCTTCAATGAAAATAAATAAAAATTTTAAAAATAAAAATGAAAAAAAATAATTCCCATGTAGTAAAAACAGGACTTTACTGACATTTCTTCCTGAATGTTTCTTTCCAACTTCTCTTGGGTGTTGTATTAAGAGTTTTCTCGGGACTTTCCTGGTGGCGCAGTGGTTAAGAATCCACCTGCCAATGTAGGGGACACAGGTTTGAGCCCTATTCCAGGAAGATCCCACATGCAGTGGAGCAACTAAGCCCGTGCGCCACAACTACTGAGCCTGCGCTCCAGAGCATGCGAGCCACAACTATTGAGCCTGTGTGCCACAACTACTGAAGCCTAGAGCTTCAGTAGTGTGCCTAGAGCCCGTGCTCCACAACAAGAGAAGCCACCACAATAAGAAGCCGGCACACCACAACAAAGAGTAGCGCCAGCTCACCGCAACCAGAGAAAGCCCATGCCCAGCAATGGAAACCCAATGCAGCCAAAATAAATAAATTAAAAAAAAAAAAAGTTTTCTCACAGTTTTGACAAGTCATGATATTCTTTCTAGGCTAAAGATTATTGCAACCATGCTCTATAGAGTAGTATTTTCCATTCTTAATCTTATATCTGGCTGCCAGTTAGTGTCACCCAGTCACATTTAGCCCTGCCAATAGGTACCCGCCTTTACCAACCTCTACGAAGAGGTAGAGGGACCATGTATCTTTCAGGTTAGATGCTCTCATTTTCATAACAGAATTTTAAGCTACCCGCATTCTGCTTGATATACAAAGCATATGAAGTAATCAACACATCAAAGTTTCTGCCCTTAAGTTTTGGCCAGTGACAGTGACCTTGATCTTTCTACTGTCTGAAAACATCAAAAACTTACAGTACGAAATGTTGTTTTTGAAGACCGCCTAAAAGACGTGCATGCAAGACCTCTATTACTACAAATCAGATGCCAGATAGGTTGTTGCAACCACTCATCCATCCTGGACCCACAACAGACATTGTTAATCTATTACAGAACATTTTCCTTCAGACCCTGGACTCAGCCACAAAACTTCCCAATGCAGTTATTCAGTCAGTCGACATGTGAGCTAAAACTTACTTGCCATCGTGGGGAATTATGATCTAAATGCTGCCCTGGCTAAGCCATACCACCAAGGGCCTGTGATCTCAAATAAACAGGAAAGTCTGGGTGGTTCACAAAATTGATTTAGTTGTGCTTTGTGACTGTGGCAACAGTTTACATTGAGGGGATCTGTATGAAACTCTTTATGACACACTTCATGACACTTGTTTCCTACTTAGTTCATAGCATCATTATGATTAGGAATCAGGATTTCCGTTGGGACTAAAAATCAAGAAAAACTATGCTTCTCGAAAACAAACAAATGAACATGCAAGGCATTATGCTAAGTGAAATAAGCCAGACAGAGAAAACAAATACCATATGATCTCACTTGTATGTGGAATCTAAAAAACACACATACAAACAAAAAACAAAACACCGAACTCACAGATACAGAGAACAGACTGCTGGTTGCCAGACGCAGGGTGTGGGGGTGGGTAAAATGGGTGAAAGTGGCGAAAAGCTACAAACTTCCAGTCATATTGATACAATAAATAAGCCATGGGGATGCAATGTACAGAAAGGTGACTACAGTTAATAATACTGTGTTGCATATTTGAAAGTTGCAAAGAGAGTAAACCTTAAAAGGTCTCATCACAAGAAAAAAAATTTGTAGCTATGTGTGGATGTTAACTAGACTTATTGTGGTGATCATTTCACAATTATATAAATATTGAATCATGTGTACCCCTGAAACCAATAAAATGTAACATGTCAATTATCCCTCAATTTAAAAGAAAGAGACCAGCACTTACCAAGTCCTTTTCCACCTATAACCGACCCCCTTACCACATCTTCCCTAACTTTCTCATCAATTCTTGTCCCATCCAAACCCAAGCTGGGGAACTTCAGGCTATAAGCTCCTTGAAGTTTGTCTTCTCACTGGAACACAGTACTCCATAAATATGACTTCAATGAATGAATAACTGAATGGCTAATGGAAAGTGCCCTTCCCCTAGGAGCGCCCACTCAAGAGGTTTCTGGACAGGAAAAAAATAAATAAATAAAGCTGGTAATAACCTCTTCACTTTTCTCCTGTGGACCCAGAATTGTAAATGGAGAGAGTAAAGAAAATTAATCTCAAAGTAGGGGGCCAGAAGCAGAAATCTAAGTGTGGTGTTGTCTCCACAGGTCCTAGACAGCAGGAGGGCACGAGGGACCTAGAAAAGTCGTCTGATGGAGACATCCATCAGGAAGTAGAGGAGTGTGCTTATTCCATGCAGCCCGCTAGCATTTAAAGTCGCCTGGGAAGCTGGTAGGAACACAGTTCCAGTTGGTCCTCAGTTACGTTTCCTATCCGGTTTCTGCTGTTGGACTTCTGGTGTTTGGAACTGGGAGAAATATGAAAAAAATCCATTTTTAGGCGAGGAGCAGAGATCTGCAGGCTCGTCTCACCCTATACACGCCACTAACATCTAGCTCCGAGACCCGGGCGACTTTCTCCTGAAATTCGTGAGGCCCGCCCGCTTCTCTGCGGCTTCCCAGGACCAGGCTCGGCCAGCAGAGGGAGAGCAGGAGGCGTGGACCAGGCCAGAGTCCAAACAGAAGGGCATGGCCTGGGAACCCAGGGAGTGGCCATGACTGAATGCGGAATGCAGGGAAATGCGCATGCGCGGAGTTAGCGCGATCAATGGGTACCTCAGGGTCGTACAGTGCGGCGTGGGCGGAGCGCCGGGATTGGCCAGGACAGAGGGGAGTGGACTATAGAGGGGATGAAACGTAACCCGGGCTTGAGGGGCGGGGTCTGGACACCGTGGGAAGGAGCGTCAGCGACGGCCACTTCGGGAAGAGCGTGGCCTAGGCGGAACACAGAGGCTTGACGTGAAAATGTGGGACTCAATCGGTGCGTAGCCGCTCGTAAAGGCAAGACAGGCTTGGTCGAGACTGCGGGAGAGGTGGACAGAAACGAGCGTGGCCCAGAGGATAAAAGGAATGTGAAAGGACTCGGATCAGGGGCGTGGACGCCGATGAAGAAGCGGGGCCACGGAGTAGCGTATGGGATGCAAGTGACGTAAGAGAAAGGAGGTCCCTGGTGTAGGTGCAGTGTAAGGACTTACCGTGAACGTGGGCGCGGCATGTCCGTGGGGGAGTGCCTTACAGTTCTAAGGTGTACAACAAAGATGGTCCGGCTCCAAGGAGGGGTGGGCCCACGGCGAGGCCAGGGGTGCGGCCAAGTTAGCGCGCCGGCGCGTGACCGCGGCCGGAGGCCAGGAACGATGGCAGCAGGGGCGTAGTCAGGACAGAGAGCAGGTGCAGAGCTGGGTGGAAAACAGGTTCGGGCTCCGACACGGGGAGCGTGGCCAGGGCGGGACTTTAAGCTTCGTCGGTACGTGGGCCGGTCGCGCGGAGACGTGACGTGAATAAGCGAAATGACGTGTCCCGGCGTGAGGGGCGCGGCTAGGCACAAGGGGGCGTGGCCAAGATGGCCGCGCGCGTGAGCCTCTCACCCCGGTAGCGAACAGAGTGGTTCCCACTCTGGGGAACGTTCGGGTAAAGTCCGGCGGCGATGTGGAGCGTGGGCAGCAGGGGAGCGTAGGCCTGCAGAGAAAACAGGGATCCTTTCATAGACACGATCACGCGCTGCAGTGGGCCCCGGAGCCGGGACAACTGTTGGCCTCGCTCGGATGGCCGCAGTCCCGGCCGGGCTTCTCTGTACGATGGTGGTATGGGAGGCAGGGAGTCGCTCCACCTCTGCTCTAATCCTGTTCCTCCGTTCTGAGGGTCACCAGAAAACTACACCCCCTTACGGTTTTGTGCATTTAAAGGTAGAACAGCTGTCCCAGAGAGTCTGGGAAGTAAGGGGGTTGCAGTTTCAGAAACCGAGGCCTAGCAGACTGGATTCACTCATATCTGCGTTGTTGATTTTCTTCCTGACTATACCAAGGGCTACGGACGGATTCACAACCACCCCCGGGGCAGGGGATCAGCAGCTATATCATGTGGACAAGTTTGAGTCTTCTCTACTCCTCAATTCTTTCTTCTTTTTTCTTTTGTGCCCCGTCCTGGAGCTAGAGGGGAGGAACCTACCAAATACGGACGCTGTTGGTGGCTGTAATTCTTTGTGGCGTGAGTTGAAAGCTACTGCTCAGAGGATGCTGGAAAGTCATTATTAGTGTGATTCTCTCTTGTTTACTTTTGCTGAGAAAGCTTGAGAAATATGGGGAGATAATGAAGGTGTGTACACCTTATGTCGAGTAGAGTTCATTCTCTGTCAACCACTGAAAACCACATTGCTTTCTGCTTCCCCTTTTTCCTTTGCTGACAGTGGTCATCTCCACTCTGCTGCTTAAAAGTCTTGCTGGGGTATGGAGAGAAGTTGGAAGTCTCTGGTGAAGGAAGCTTGTCCACACGCTACCCATAAGCTGCCCCTGCACATCCCTCAGAAGGGGCTCTGTTCTCAGCCTGCACTGAAGTCCACAGTGAACCAATGTTCCCCAGCCCCATGCCCCCACTCTCCCTTCTGGTCCTGACAAAGAGCTACACTGTTCTTGAGTATTTTGGAAATGAAAACCTTTCAACTTTCTAGGGCTTTCCTACTTCACTCAGAAATTGTAAACTCAGTACCAGGTCTGAAATGCACCTAAATGCCGAAAGCAGCAAGGGCACCATTTCTGTGCCTGTGCACGCCTGCCCCGTTGTCCCTGGAGCCAGGCAAAAGGCTGCCACCACTCGTAGTTGGAATACAATGAGTTGAGTTCCTTTTGACTGAATATGAATATTGAGGAAATCTGATGGAAAGAGGGAAATGCATTTAATATCATTACACTGGAGCAATTAGTGTGCTGGAGCAATTGCAGCACACTAAGCAATTATAGAAATGTAACCTTTGGCAACCCTATATTGGGATCATAGAGAAGAAGTGGGTGAGAGGAGCAAGCTGAACTTTCTCAGTCAGATAAGGAAACATAACTTCTAATTTAAATTTCAGAGAATTGCAAAAACGCTGTCTTCCTTTCTAAATCAGAAGGCAAGAAAGTGAAGGGTCCATCTGATAAGAATCAAGGAATTTTTTTTCAATGCAATATGTAACCTTTAGTAGGTTTCTGTGCTTTGTTTTGGGGGGGTTTTTTTGGTGTTTTGCATAAGTACAAATGGCTTAACCAGGCAGAGTTGAAGAGCCAAAGCATTTAATAAATACACAATCTACAAGTGATTCTAAAAGGCTGTTAGAATCTGTTCATTCACACATTTCTGTCTGCAAAACAGCAGATAAGGACGGTGTAAGTAAAACCCAAGAGCATATATAATCAGTGATAGCAAAGGGCATGTAGCATAGAAAGCTTACCTTCCCCAGGGCCCATCCAGCTCATGGTCACACCTTTCCTGTGCCTGTACAACAAAATATAACTTATTGAGAAAATGTATTCTACATTTATACGTTCCAGGGTTCACCTGGGGCCTATTTAATAATGAGTATTAGTTTATTTGTAATGCTAAATTTTGCAGTTTATAGTCTATGTGCAAATTCATAAACATTTTTCTGATAAGCATCTTTTTTTCCGAAGCACATACCTGAACATTAATAATCTCACGTATTGTTACACGTATTGTAGCCTAGCATTAGCTAAATTAAGTTTCTTTCTATTAGGATTTCCCTGGAACCCTCCTTGCCCCTGACCTTCCATGCTCCATTCCTTCCTTGGTTGCTTTTGACCATTCCTTCTCCATCTCTTGGCCTCCTTAATAACTCCATTTTGTTGGTCTCTATATACCTGTTAACCCTGGGGGGAGGGGATTTCCTTCTCTCTCTAGCCTCACAACCTCTCGAGCACCAGAGCTGCACTGCCAACTCTCCCTAGACCTTTCCTCTCGCCTGACCCCTTGCCACCTCAAACCCAATAGAATTAGTAGTAAGAGTGCCATCTTTCCCTCGCTGCCAGCTCCTGTGCCGGGTTCTGTTTCTTTGTTCAGGGGTTCATCCTCGTTCTACCATGAGGTAGAATATTCTACCATATTTCCTCACTTGAATTATTGGAATTTCATTTCAAACTCCACATGCCCAAATCTGAGCTGCTGATTTCCCAACCCAAAACCTTTTCCATACACAGTCTTCCCATCTCAGTTCGTGGCAAGACCATCCTTGCAGTTGTTTAGGCCAAGCATCTGCCAGTCATCTCTGACTGCTTTCCTTCACATCTTATGGTCTGTATCCCCAAGATACATCCAGTACCCAGCCACTTCTCACCACGTCCATTGTGACATCCTTAGTTCCAGCCCCTGGATTATCCTGAATGGGCTCCCTGCTTCTTTCTTCCATCCTGGTAAGTTTCCAGTAGGGCACTGTGAATGAGCTTTTAAAAATGTAAATCAATTCAAATTCCCACCAGCAGTGCAAGAGTGTTGCCTTTTCTCCACACCCTCTCCAGCATTTATTGCTTCTAGATTTTTTGATGATACAGCCACTATGGAGAACAGGTTCCTTAAAACACTGCAAATAGAACTACCATATGACCCAGCAATCCCACTACTGGGCATATACCTGAGAAAACCATAATTCAAAAAGAGTCGTGTACCAAAATGTTCATTGCAGCTCTTTTTACAATAGCCCGGAGATGGAAACAACCTAAGTGTCCATCATCGGATGAATGGATAAAGATGTGGCACATATATACAATGGAATATTAGTCAGCCATAAAAAGTAACGAAATTGAGCTATTTGTAATGAGGTGGATAGACCTAGAGTCTGTCATACAGAGTGAAGTAAGTCAGAGAAAGACAAATACTGTATGCTAATATATATATATATGGAATTTAAGAGGAGAAATAATGTCATGAAGAACCTAGGGCTAAGACAGGAATAAAGACATAGACCTACTAGAGAATGGACTTGAGGATATGGAGAGGGGGAAGGGTAAGCTGTGACAAAGCGAGAGAGAGGCATGGACATATATACACTACCAAACGTAAGGTAGATAGCTAGTGGGAAGCAGCCACATAGCACAGGGAGATCAGGTCGGTGCTTTGTGACCACCTGGAGGGGTGGGATTGGGAGGGTGGGAGGGAGAGAGATGCAAGAAGGAAGAGATATGGGAAGATATGTATATGTATAACTGATTCACTTTGTTATAAAGCAGAAACTAACACACCATTGTAAAGCAATTATACTCCAATAAAGATGTAAAAAAAAAAAAATGTAAGTCAGAGTATGTCCCTCCTCTACTCCGAAAACTCCATTGTGTTCCCATTTCTCTTAGAACAGTGATTCCCAATCAGAGGTGATTCCCCTTCTCCAAGGGACATCTGCAATGCCTGGAGACATTTTTGGTTGTCACAAATGGAAGGAAGGTACCACTGGTATCTAGTGGGTAGAGACCAAGTGTGCCGCTAAACATGCTACAGTGCAAAGACTAGTCCTTTACAACAGAGTTATCTGGTCAAAATGTCAACAATGCCGAAGCTGAGAAACCCTGAGTTAGAGAAAGAGCCTTTACAATGGCCTACATGTCTCCTTGATATGGCATCCACTACCTCTGGACCTCACCTCCTACTACCCTCTGCCTGGTTCACTCCACTCCTGCTGTATTTACCTCCCCCTCCCCCATACTAATAATCTGAATGATGTTTTCCACGTGATCGGCCACCTCTGTTGTTTAAGGCTTTTCCTCCTCTGTCCTCATTTTGCCTCTGGATTATTAGGTTCCTGCAAGTTACTTGGGAGCTGATCAAGACTTCAAGCTAAAGATGGTGATGATGAGTCGCCTGAGGGTCATTCTTCAAGCCTCTCCATGCAAGGCACAGTGGAGAAGGTTCCAGATTCCGAGGTCCATGCTAGCAAGGCCCTTCAGCCTCTACACCTGCACTTACAGAACCTGGAACCGAGCCTGTGAGTACATGGCTGCCTGGAGAGAACAGAAGCCTGGTTGTTTCCTAACAGTCACATGTGTCTGCAGCTCTGATGTCAGTGGCATTCCAGACTGGGATTAGACGCCTTGAGAACTGAGAGCATAACCCATTATTTCTGTTTGTTCAAATATGGAAAGCCTTTTTCTCCCCTAGATTTATTGAGATATAACTGACCCAAGTCTAAGATGTACATGATGATGATTTGATACACGTACATACTGTGAAATGATTACCACGGTGCCGTGTGGAAAGGTGTTTTCTTCATCGATTTTGACTTGTTAAAATGATGTCATGCAGAAATAGGTCAAAGAACTCCCAAGTTTCAAATACTTTGAACCTGTTCTTTATTGTTTTTTGTCAGCAACTGTCTTTTTACTAAAATTGATCCACGGACTGCGAATTATTTCTGTGAGTCTGAACATTCTGGAATTTGCATATTCATGTCTGCAAGCAGTTCAGTAGCTTCATACTCTGGAATATTCCATCCCTCGTTACAAATTACAGAAGAGGTGCTTCTAGCTGACCAGCTTGCCAGTGTGTGCTCCGCTGTGAACCCAGCAGATCAAGTGAGGCAGCAGATGGTCCTCCCTGACACCACGGCGCTACTGCCATGGGTGTGGGTCGTCCTGTGCTGTCGGGGTGGACTGCACTGCAGGTGCTGCATGGCATCCCTAAGTGTCCCCTGGGGGGCCAAGTAACCCTGGTACAGAACCCCTGAGATGATCGGAGAGGATAATGTGTGTGTTGGTGGAGACATGAGTTTAATGAAATGGTTAAGCATATCTGCTAAGTAGTTATGTATTTTCCACCATTCACAGTGAATTCACACAGAGTTTTCCAGTGTTGGTTTGCTTACCGATTCTAGCTTTCTCAACTTTTCCTCCTTGGGTTTACTCTCTTTGACCCTATTTTGCACATTAAACAAGGAATTTATTAGTAATGCTAATCTAGCTAAATCTGTTGCCTTGAAACTGCTTCATAAATATATTTTTACTGTAAGTTTAATTTGTTTCCTCCGATATTGACTGTATTCTCCTGAAACTGAACTGGTCTGAGTCATAATAAATTTCTGGTTGCTGGGTGCACTTGAGAAGATAATGTATTCTGCTGTTTTTGGATGGAATGTCCTATAATTATCAATTAAATGTATCTTGCCTATTGTGTCATTTAAAGCTTGTATTTCCTTATTAATTTGCTGTCTGGATGATCTGTCCACTGGTGTAAGTGAGGTATTAAAGTCCCCCACAATACTGTGTTCCTGTCGATTTCCCCTTTTATGGCTATTAGCATTTGCCTTATATATTGAGTGCATATTTATTTACAATAATTATATCTTCTTCTCATATTGATGTCTTGATCATTATGTAGACATAATGATCCTTCCTTCTCTCTTGTAAAACTCTTTTATTTTAAAGTATTTTTTGTCTGATATGAATATTACTACTCCACCTTTCTTTTCATTTCTGGTTGCATGGAATATCTTTTTCCATCCCCTCACTTTCAGTCTGAATGTGTCCCTAGGTCTGAAGTGGGTCTCTTGTAGACAGCATATATATGGGTCTTGTTTTTGCATCCATTCAGCCAGTCTGTGTCTTTTGGTTTGAGCATTTAATCCATTCACATTTAAGGTAATTATCAATGTGTATGTTCCTATTCCCATTTTCTTAATTGTTTTGGGTTTGTTTTTGTAGGTCTTTTTGTTCTCTGTGTTTCCTGCTTAGAGAAGTTTCACCATACCTGTCCCATATTACATATTATCCAACATCACAGTGCAAGAGGGATCTTCTTTATAGTTGTCTGCTTTCTATGCTTGTGGGTGGTCAGCACCCATTTTCCAGTGATTTATTCTAGTGAAGTTCTGTTTATCATTCTGGGCTCAGGTAATCTGCTTGTTGTGCCAAATAAATAAATAAAATAAAACAGGATCACAAATGTTGAAAACTGTATCTTCTCCCTGGCAATTCTCTCAAAGCATCTGAGGCAAATACCCATGCTTTGTATCTCTTCACCACTGGCTGTGTCTAGCTCCTGCTCAGTACCTAGACTGTTACAAATCTACACAAATTAACATTCAAATAAACCATATTTTAAATCTTCTGAGAGGGAGATACCTCATGACTCTGACCACCAGGGTTAAAAAAACAAAAAGAGTGACAGAAAAGAGCCTGTGGAGTAGGGATTCTGTAAAGTACCACATAGTAAATATTTCAGATTCTGCAAAAGCATATGTTCTCTGTTGTAACCATGAATAGGCTTGGGCATGTGTTTATAAAACTTTAAATATGGGTCCTAAAATTAAAATTTTATGTAACAGTCCAGTGTCATAAAATATTTTTCATTTGATTATTTTTCAGAGATTAAAAATTGTGAAATCTTCCCTAGTTCTCAGGCTGAACAAAAATACACCATATGCCAATTTTGGCCTTAGTTTGCTGAGACCTGTTATAGAGATAAAAGCAGTTACCCGCATCCACTTGTATTTATAAACTCTTTATTTCCCCCATTGCAAATATCATATCTTACCAGGTCAGCCTTGATTTGAGATCTGAAAACTCCATTTTATTTTCAACCATGTAGAGTTTCTCCTTCTTGAAGAAATAGTTGGGAGAGACTTCATTTCTCCCTGGTTCTTAAATCATGAAACCAACTGACCACTATTTGGTTAAATTTAAAGTTGAATTTCAAACCAAAAGAAGATATTTCAAAAATTTTAATGAAACTGCTGTAAATGTACACATTTTACCCAACTTGAACAAGATCACACGCAAAAATATCTGGAAAATGAAACAACTTATATAAATTTCATTTAGTTTGAGCTTTTGGAGAAAGAAGAAGATACAAGAAACACAAAAACTGTTAAGTATAACTGTGGAAAGTCCACAATGACAGAAAATTGAAGTCATTCCACAGTGAAAGTTTCAAACATTTGACTGGGTGTTTAACATTTTCTGTGTCAGGACTTTGTCAAAGATCATGGGCAATGTTTTAAATCCTTTAAATTTCCTTTCCCACCGAACATCCACAGAAGTGTCATTTTTGTAAACAGTCTGTCTTTAATACATATAAAAAAGGAAACTGATATTTAAAGTAACTCTTAAATGCTACAATGAATTGTATGGGACTTAACATCAGAGTTACCAGTTTAGTAAACATTAGCCTCTGAGTATTGTAAATGTTTACATTAGAAATCAAAGAGTTGAGAGCAGCTCATAGGAGCCATCAGGTTTTAAATTGCCAGAAAGAGCAGGTATTTAGAGAGAAAGATAAGGGCAAGGCTGTATTTCCAGATTTTAGTAAGTTTAAATATTATTTACAAAATTTGGAATTGACTGAGACAGGACTATTATATTCAAAGTATGACATTTGACATCAGCCCATATGTTACATGTTGTAAAAAATGCTGTTTGGAGTTTAGACGTATACAGCTGAGGAATTTTTTCAGCATTTTATTTATTCTGGCAAATAAATGTAGGGATCATTTCATTCGGAAGTTCAAGAGGCAAAAAAATTTCTGGGAAAACTATGAAGCTATACTATATATTCATAGAATTGAAGTCTTAGCTGTAATCCATAGGTGCTAGGAGTCTAGGATTTTGCTGTAAAAATTGGGCATTAGGGTTTTGGCAGTAGGAATTGGAGGGAAAAGGTGAAAGGAGAAAAGGTAAGATTTGGTAACAGAATGAATACACAGAAGCAAAAGTCAAAGATGATTCTAAGATTTTCATCGGGAAGTCTCCAGTTATAGAAAACAGAAAAAAAAAATCACCTTTTTGGAAAAATAAAGAGTCCAGTCTTATATATGTATAGCTATAAATTAGAGAAACAATTTCAAAATGCAATGCTGTGTATATCTGGACACATGAAACTAGTAGGACTCATAAGAACTTGGGACTGATTCACAATAAAAGATATTTATCTACAATCAAATAATATTATGTGAGTGGTAAATTTTTTAAGTTTATGATAAGAAACCCTGGACTATTTTTGAAAATTAAAAAAGATTTGGAGTTAACTAATCAATAATAATATACCTTCTGAGATTGCATCTGCTTCATTGTGTTAAGATATAATAATACTGAAAATGTTAAAAAGAATGGGAATGCATAGAAATCTGTAAATTTATTGGCACCAAATCCTGTTGAAGAAAAATGGCATTTATTTCCAAGGGTAAGGGGCAGCCCTGGCCTTTGATATAGACATCGTCCCTCTAAGGACCAAGGCAGTGAATCCTGGCAGACAGTGTGCTATATCAAGCTGTCCCTGGAATTGTATTAGAAACGTCCCTTTGTCTATCTCAATACATTTTTCTTTGCTGTTCTCATTGCTTGGACTACTATTTGCAGTGATCTTTACATGCCTGGGGACTTCTCATCCCTCAGGTCTCAGCTGAAATATCTCTTTATAGAGATCTTTTCCTCACCAGCATACTTGAGGTTGTATTCAGAATTCTTAATCTGTAGTGTACACTCAGATTACCTGGAAATTGAGTTATAAAGCAGATTCTGACTCTGCAGTTCTGGGATTTGAACTGAGGTTCTTCAATTCTAACAAGCACCACTGAGGTGCTGAGGGGTCAGTACACCTGGAGAGGGAATGGAAGCTCCATACACACGTACCTATTATTTACACTATGCATCTCTTCCATCTGGCTGTTCCAAGTTATATCCTTTATAATAAATTGTAAAACGTTAAGTGTTTCCTTGAGTTCTGTGAGACAATTTAGCAAGTTATTAAATCTGAGGAGGTTGTGAAAATCCTCCAACTATATAGACACATAGGAAAAAAGTGTGGGTGACCTGGGGACCCAGTATTTGTGACTGGCATCTGAAGTGAGAATTTTGAAGTGAGCCCTTAAACTGTAGAGTCTGATGCTAACTCCAGGTAGTGAGTATCAGAATTGAACTGAATTATAGGACACCCAGTTAGTGTCCAGTAAATCAAAGAATAGGTGGTGGTGGTTGTTGTTGGAAAATACTCAAGAAAAACATTAATAGAATTAAAGAAAAAATCATGATCATTTCAATTGATGTAATAAACCCTTTTTTTCCAAGTCCAATACTAGTTCATGATAATGATGTTCAGGAAACTCTGAATGAAAGGGACTTCCTCAACATAATACAGGGCATTTATCAAAAACTACTAGCTAGTGTCATAGTGACACTAAAGTACAGAAAGATTTTCCCAAGGTCAGAAACAAGACAGGAATGTCTGCTTTTATTACAAGTACATAACTTTGTACTTGAATTTATAGCTAGAAAAATTAGATGTGAGAAAAATAAAAGTCATCCTAATTTGAAAGGAAGAAGTAAAACTGTGTTCACAGGTGACATAATCCTATATGCAGCATATGCAAACAAATCCACAGAAAGTTGCTAGAGCTAATAAATTCAGCAAAGTGTGTGGTACATAATACACAAATATCAGCAGTGTTTACATACACCACCAGTGAAAAATCAGAAGATATTAAGAGGGCAATTTCATTTACAATTGAATCTAAAAGAATAAAATACACACAAATAAATGTAATGAAGAAGGCGAAAGTCTTGTACTCTAACAACTACAAAATACAGCTAAAAGAAATTAAAGACCTAAATAAATGGAAAGACATCTCATATGTTCATTAATAGGAAGAGAATACTATTCAGATATCAATAGTGCCCAAGATGATCTATAGATTAGATGGAAAATTTACCACTATTTTTGGAAAAACATAAAACACATTTCACAAATGGATATGGAATTGCCAGGGGTCCTGAACAACCAAAACAACTTGGAAAAGAAAACTTTGGAAGATGTACACTTCATGATTTCAAAACTTACTATAAAAATTTGATAAAGCAGAGTGTTATAGGTATACAAATAAAATTATACAAAAATGTAATAGAATTGAACACCCAGAAATAAACTGATATGTCCAATGTCCAATTAGTTTTTAACAAAGTTACCTAATCAATTCAATGTGGGAAGAATAATGTCTTCAACAAATGGTGCTGGGACAATTAGATTTCCTTATACAAAAGAGTGACGTTGAACACCTATATCACACCATATATAAAAATCAATTCAAATTGGATAATCTAAATAGAAGAGCTAAATTTATAAAATTATCAGAAGAAAATATAGGGATAAATCTTCATGACCTTGGTTTCTGCAATGGATTCTTACATATGATACCAAAGGTGAAATAATAAAAGAAAAAAGTGACAAATTGGACTTCATGAGAATATAAAACTTTTCTGCATTAAAGGATACTTTCAAAAAAAATAAAAAGACAGCCTACCGGATGGCAGAAAATACTTGCAAATCTGATAAAAGATAAATGTCCAGAATACATTAAAACTCTTAAACTTCAACAACAAAAGGACAAACATTTTAAAATGATTATTTTGAATAATCATATCTCCAGAGAAGATGTAAAAAGGCTAAGAGCATATTAAAATCATTAGTCATTTAGAAAATATAAATCAAAACCATAATGAGATAACACTTCACAGTCACCTAAAAGGCTATAATAAAATAAAATAATTAGTGTTGACAAGAAAGTAGTTAACTGGAAACTTCATATAGCACTATTGGGAAGGTAAAATGTTGCAGCCCCAGTGCACCACAGGAAAGCAGCTTGGCAGTTCCTCTAAACATAGAATTAACACGTTACCCAACAATTCCAGCCCTAACAATAGACTTGAAAGATTTGGAAACAAGGATTCAAACAGATACTTGTTTGCTGATGTCACTGCAGCACTATTCACAATAGCCAAAAAGTAGGAACAACCCAACTGTCCATTGGCAGATGTATTAAAAAAATGTGCTGTATCTATACCATGGAATATTATTCTGTTATAAAAGGTAGTATAGTTCTTATACATGCTTCAATATGGATGAACCTTGAAAATGTTATGCTAAGAAAAATAGGATAGACATAGAACAAATATTGTGTGAGTCCACTGATATAAAATAGCTATATAGTTGACACTTGAGCAACAGTGGTTTGAACTGTGAGGGTGCATTTATACTCAGATTTTTTTTCAGTAAGTACATACTACAGTACTTCACAACCTAGTATGCAAAGCAGACATTAAAGTTATAGGCAGATTTTCAAGTGCATGGAGTGTCTGCACCCCTAACCCCTGTTTTGTTCAAGACTTAAGTGTATAGGGAAATTTATAGAGAAAGAAGGTTGATTCCATATTACCAGAGGCTGGAAAATGGAATATTATTTCTTAACGATTGCAGAGTTTCTGTTTGGTTGATTGAAAATGCTATGAAAGGAGATACTGGTACTAGCTGGCTAACTGTGAACGTAGTTAGAGCACTAAATTTCACACTTAAAAATAGTTAAAATGGAAAACTTTTATAAATATATGTGTGTCTCTCCATAATAAAAAAATTGCTTTACAAAAAAAAGAAGTAAAGAAAAAAAGAGGAAAGAGGAGGGAAGGGAAGGAGGGAAAGAGGAGGGAAGGGTAAGGATTGAAAGAAAAAGCTTTCAAAAGAAGCAGAAACTGTGGTAACTAGGTCCTAGTATACCACAAATCTTCATGAATAAGCCCTGGGTGTCTCTAATATGATTCTAAATTCATAATACAATCTTGTTTTTGCCAGAGAGCTAGCTGTTTAATAAAAGGTACTCTATAAAAATTAAGCATTTTGAAAATAACTTGTAACTAACTAAGCAGAATAGCCTACTCCCTTGTTTACCAAAAAGGAAAATGAAAAAGATGGAAAGAAAGGACTGAGCAAACTGTGCCTTTGAAAGCACAGACTGTAAGGGGAATCACACTCTGCTATTTCTAGTCTTGTGTGGGTGTGAGGATAATAGACCTCTGGAAACAGCTGTTTAACAGCAAAATGTGAGAATTCTCCTGGGCTCAAAGAGCTACCCTCTACAGTGAACCAAGGGAAATTCCTGAGAGTTGGGGGAGTTCAATGATATAAACCATTTGAAATGGCGATTCAGCAGTGAGGTTTGATTGAGCTGTAGTATTTAGCTAGGTTTTGCTCCCTCTATTCAAAAAAATGAGTCCAGGAAACTGAAAAGCCAAACTAGACACAGACGTGGTGTACTTTCCGGAAGAATAACTATCCTTAAAGCCACTTCTGCAGGGATCCAGCCACCCTCTGGAGGTCTGACAGTCTGCCTACTTCAGGGAATAAACAGGCTTGCATGGTGAGATTATTGACCCCATGCAGGACATGGGTGGGATTTGTCCCAGGAAGGCACCATAAGAGTCCTGCTTCATCACAAATTTTCATACCCACCAGGATTCCTAACATGCCATAAGCCAGCTCTCCTGGAGCCTGGGGATTGACAATGTTAACCCCTGGGACACCATCTTGTTACCTCACCATCAGCCAGAGAATTGTGCACAAGCTGATCAAATACCCTGGGACACCCCTCCCTTACCTGTCCTTTAAAAATGCTTTCCTGAAACCCAATGGGCAGTTTGGGTCTTTTGAGTATCAGGTGTCCATACTTCTTGCTTGGCACTTGCAATAAATGCTGCACTTTCCTTCAGTACAACCTGGTGTCAGTAGGGCATATGGGTGAACAAACCCAAATTTGGCTCAGTAACAGATATAGCAATGGGTAAACCAGACATATTCCTGCTGTAGGGAGAAGATAACACAGGAATATTGACTTATTCAGCCAATTAATGGCTGAGAAAGAGGGGGATGCTTTATATTACCCAAATTCAAAGACTGCTTCTAAATTCCTATAAATATAGGTATTTATCATTAAATTTTATTAATGATAAAAGGTGGTGGAGACACCTGTCCCCAGAAATATGAGACACCAATGTTCCCAGAAGACAGCCTAATTATACATATCCAAAGGTCAGGATAATTCAGAGTTAAATAATGTTGATGATCCAGGCTGAGACAGAATTTGAATTTATGCCTGCAAAGTCCTCCCACACTTTTTAGTTTTCCACTCTGAGTGTTCTGTAAACAGCTGCTAGAACAAGAAAACAAACACTCCTCCCCCCAAATTACTTACAGTTAAATTTAGTGAGAAAAGGAACATCTTGGGAAGCTATCACTTAACAAGTAGTGTTAAGTGATGCTTAAGTTGACTGTAAATTCCATAGGAAATAACAACTTAATGACAAGACTGCAACTTTTGGGATTACAAATGAGGGTTCTTATCCTCTATTTATTAGATGATTTTTCAGTTTCTTTAAACAACAACATTAAATTAGCTCCTTTCAACCCTAATATTCTCTGATTTTAGTAATTTGAAAGTATTTTTATCTACAACACTCAGGAGAATATTGATGTAAGTTCAAATCTTTAAAAATTATTTTATTGAATACTTGGGGTGAAGTGGTGGAGTGGAAGTTAACACCATGTTAAATAGCATAAATTCAACTGAGCAACACTTGAACAACTTATCACAGTAAAAAACAATTGGTCTTCCTAAATTGGAATTGCTGTGGGAGAAGTTCAAGGAAATTAGGGATAGGGTTACAGAACTTCCCTTTCAGAGCCCCATTGAAAACAATTTGTGTAGAGATAATAAACAATAGAGAAATTACAGACACAATCTTTTCTTCAAGGAGAACAATAACTATGTATTGACTGCTCTATTTACTGTCACTCAAAATAGAGCATTTATGCTTTGGAATTTAGTTATGTAATGTTTCATTGGTAATTGGTTATAGGAATCTGAATCCTGAAATGCACATACATTCTCCTGTTCTTCTAAAAAGAACATGGAATATATCAGTGTGCAGGGTTTTCTTCTTCCTCTTCTTCCACCCTCTCCTCTTCTGATGAAATTGATCCCAGAGAAAGACCTCAAGTTTGTTGCAGAGTCAATGCAGGAAATGTGAGAGTGGAGAACAGAGCTCAGAATGAGGCACAGGGGTATCACCCAAGAGGACACCTCGCAGGAGAGCCGGGTAGCCTGGAGTGATTCATCTTTTTGAGGCTATACAGCAAGACGAGAATGATGACTGACCATTTACACACCCGGCAGCCTTCCCATCTGAGTCAGCTGCTGGCTTTCTTCCTACTTGTCAGGAACCCCATTTCCAACCAATTTGTTATGGACAACTGTTCAGATCGCCCAGGCAGCCTTCTCAGTTTCTTCTTCGCTGGAGACACGAGGATGGTCAAAGGCTGAATGGATGTGCATGTGTCCTTCTGTCTATCACTGATGGGATGATCCTGATAGTTAGGCCTTCAAGAGGTCATGGGCTGTCTTCGATGGATTCATCTCTGATGCCTGGACATCCCAAAGGTTCAGAGATGCTAAGTCAGTTCTAAAGACACAAGGGCTAATGCTGTGAAACAAAAATGGGTGAAATGTCACTGCCATGTCAGCAAGGATGCAGTGGAATAGTCAGGGAAACACCCAGTTCTTAAAATTCTAATGCAGATCTTCTATTGGCAAGATCCTTCTGATAAAGCAATGAACAAACAATATGTAATTTCTTCACAAACCAAATAATTGTACCACATATTTATCAGAAAGGAGCAATGTGATGTTAACTCCACAAAAAATCTCATTTTACTAATATCTATGCTAATAAATAGTTCAGCTCTGTGTTGGTCCAACCCAAGGCTGTTTAATTACTCAAATAGGAAATTCCATTTTCCTTTATATGGCCTCCTGGACCTTAAAAAACTTATTACATTTCCTGTGATTTTATTAAACACTTTACTTTTAAAATAATTCTTATTTAATTTTCACATGAAACTTGAATGGAAGATCTTTTTATCACTTGACAGATGAGGATACTAAAGTTTACAAATATAAGTAACATGCTCAGCCGTGAGTTATAGAGCTGAGATCCAAACCCAGCTGGACCCTAAGGTCTCCAGGAAACCATAAGGCCCTGCATTTTAATGGAGGGGGAGTCTAATTACCACTCTTTCATGGACAAGGACCATATATCAAAGGGACTCCACTGCCCAGTAAAAGAGATCATTAATCCCCACAACCTCAAATAAAGGAAGGACACTCAGGTCAGACAGTGTCTTCAGTATGACTGTCATTCATAAGCAGTACCCATGCACAGATATGGCCTGAGCTGTCTGCAGAATTCCTTCCCTACAGCTACCATCTGGATGTTACGGGCTGGGAGATTGCTGATTATCTCTTTTGGAAAAACCTAAATTCATAACTTGGTGTCTTAGAATTTGCTTAGGAGAAATCAGAGTATTACACAGAGCCTTCATCTGTTCCCCTAGAGATAAATCCTCTCAGGTCATGTCTCAGCAGATTTGCTTTGAAGCCCTCAATTTCTTTTAACAGAGTCTTTTGGATGCAAGAAACAAATGCTCCTTCAGACTACTAAAATAAGAGAGGTTGGGTATTGGAATGCCCCTGGCACAGGTAAGGGAAATGGAGGGTCACAGATGCTGAAATAGTTCTCTGTCTCAGAGCCTGCAGGTGGAGGAGTATTCTAGAATTCAGGCTGCTCTCCCAGCCCTGGGGTCTTCATTCAAGTTCTATAACACTAACACAACTCAGCTAGTCTCCACAGATCACCTCAGCTGTCTTTCTGCACCTCAAACTGGCAGATTTTTTCTATATTACTGGTTCCAATTCCTGAAAGGTAAACTTAAGTGGCACAATTAATCTATTCCCAGCAGGCCCATCCTGGGTCTCTTGCCAGCCTATGAGTTCACTGATTCCTGGTCCTATTTATGTGCAAAGAACAGCCTAATCCAGCTTCCTCCTCAGACTGAAGAGGAGTTTCAATGAAGTAATTTTCAGTTAGAAGAAGGTAATTGGCATTGGCAGGCAATGTGTTTGAGCAGTTTGTGACAATCAAGCAAGCAAGAATCTCAGAAGTGTGTTCCTTAGGAATTTTACTAGTAGGCTGTCATAGAAATTGTGTAGAGGGATAAGGAGGAAGGAAGAAAGTGCTAGAAGAAGAGAGAAAAGTCTACTTGGCAAATTCCTTAGCCTATCTAGGGGTGGAAAAGAACATCGACACTGATTAAATTTCACCTACAGACCATCCCTGTGTTAAGCATTGCAAAAGCAAATAATGAGTCCTCTGTAGCACATATCATGTGTCAGGCAATGTAGGACACCACTTTACATTTAAAACCTCATTTATGCATCTCAATAAGTTTGTTTTTATTTTATTTTTGGCTGCATCGGGTCTTAGTTGCAGCATTTGGCATCTTCGTTGAGGCATGTGGGATATCTTGTTGCTGTGCATGGGCTCTTTGTTGTGCTGCGTGGGCTTTTCTCTAGTTTTGGTGTGTGGGTTTTCTTTTCCTAGTTGAGGCGTGTGAGCTCAGTAGTTGAGCACGCAGGCTTAGTTCCCCGAGACACGTAGGATCTTAGTTCTCTGACCAGGGATCATACCCGCTTCCCCTGCATTGCAAGGTGGACTGTTTACCACTGGACCACCATAGAAGTCCCTCAATAAATTTTTGAGAAAGGTACTCTTACTATGGACACTTTACAGATAAGGAACTGAGACAGAGAGGTAAACAAACCTAGGCCACATAATTTTTTTAAGTGGCATAACTGGGATTTGAAGCACATTTCCAAAGTTTGTGTTTAACCAGATTTAACTGGTTAAACACTGTGGTTCCTCTCCATTCTTTTGAACACTGTCATTTAATTCCCAAAAACTCTCTGACATAGTTATAGTTACATTTAACATATGAAGATATCAAAGCTCAAACAGGCCAAATGATTTTCTTAGAGCTAAGCCATTAACTGGAAACACACAATTTATCACCTCTACCATTTTTTTTTTTTTTTTTTTTTTTTTGTGGTACGCAGGCCTCTCACTGCTGTGGCCTCTCCCGTTGCGGAGCACAGGCTCCGGACGCGCAGGCTCAGCGGCCATGGCTCACGGGCCCAGCCGCTCCACAGCATGTGGGATCTTCCCGGACCGGGGCACGAACCCGTGTCCCCTGCATCGGCAGGCGGACTCTCAACCACTGCGCCACCAGGGAAGCCCCACCTCTACCATTTTGAAGTGTATAGTAGTGTTAACTATATTCAGATTATAATGCAGCAAATCTCTAGCATCTTTTCATCTTGGAAAAACAAAAATCAGTATCTATGGAATAACTCTCTGTTTCCCCCCTCACCTCTGCCCCTAGCAACCACTATTCTATTTTCTGTTCGTTACTTTAGTTACAGTCTATTGATAGCAATGTTATTGGCTAGGAATGCCTGACACACTCGAGCCCCTATTACTTCTACCAGGGCCACCACAGCCATTGCCCCCACTGCGGCCATGTTGTGGCTGGACCACCTCTTGTGGTTCTTATTAAGATCTCAGGACACACTTCAGCAAAAAACTGTAGGGAATTTTGAAGGACAAGATTTATTACTCAGATCCTGCAGGGTACACAGCATGCCAGGGGCTACACAGTGAAGTCACAGGTAATGAGAGAGAGTGTGTGGGGACATGTAGCTCTGCCTTTATTGGGAATCAAGGGTGAAGTGTCTAAGGTTTTGTTGGTTCTTCCCTTGTGGGCTATTTTAAAGCATAGGAGTGGGAATTGGAAGGAGGGGAGAAGCAGGGTCAGTTACTAGGGTTTTCTAAAAGACAAATTTCATGGGTGGAGATAGCCTAAATTCATATCTGGTTGTTTTGGCAGTAGTTGTGTCATATAGCTGGCATTATGTTTATTTAAGATAGATGTTTTTTGAAATAGATGCCTGAGCAATCAAAAGCTTAAAATCGGGCACTTACATTATAATCAAAAAGCTTAGTGCCAGGCACTTATACCACACTTTTTCTGAGTTTGACTAAATTAATTTTCTCATATAAGTGCAATCATACAGAATTTATTTATTTATTTTTGTAATTGATTTATTTCACTTAGCATAATGTCTTCAAAGTTTATCTATGTTGAAATATGTGACAGGATGTGATGGTTAATTTTTTGTGTCAACTTGACTGGGCTAAGGTATGTCCAGAGAGCTGAGAAAACATTACTCTGGTTGTGTCTGTGAGGGTGTTTCTGGAAGAGGTTAGTCACCTGAAGGCTGGAGTAGAACAAAAAGATGGAGGAAGGATAAATTTGCTTTTTGCTTGAGCTGGCCCTCAGACATATTCTTCTGTCCACAGACATCAATACTCCTGGGTGCTGGACATTAGAACTAACACCTAAATCTTCACCATAGCCTCACCTGTTTCTCAGGCCTTTGTTTTTGGACTAGAACTACACCACAGCTTTCCTGGGCCTTCAGCCTGCAGATAATAGATCATGGACTTTTCAGCTTCTGTAATTACATGAGCCAATCTCTCATGTAATTGACTCATAATCTGTTTCTAAATATCAATATCTAAATCTCGATATATATAAATCTTATTTGTTCAGTTTCTTTGTAGAACTCTAAGATACAGGATAGCCTATTTGAAGGCTGAATAATATTGATAGGGAAGGAATTAATATTGTCATTTTGTTCATTGTTTTCTGTAATTCTTTTAGTTATATTATTTTTAGATTATATTCTTGATATCTGCTTTATGGTGTCCATGTCTCTTATAATCTCTTCACTTCATTCTTATATTCTTTTTGCTGGTTTGATTCAATAATTTCAAATGACTTGTTTTCACATTCGCTCATTATGTCTTCTGCTTGATCCAGTCTGTTCTTTAACTACTATAGTGTATTTTTCAATTCTATTATATTCTTCAGCTACAAAATTTGTTTGGCTCATTTTATACCTCTGATCTCTTTTCAATAGTCTCATTTTATCCCTGCATCAATGCTTTAATTTTATTTAGTTGTCTATTTGTATTCTCTTTTACCTCATGAGCATCTTTAAGATGCGTATTTTGAACTTTTTCAGGTAATTATTAATCTCAATTTTAGGGCCATTCTCTGGTTTTATTTTGTTTCTTTGATTTGCCCATATTTCCCTGTTTCTTTTTATGTTTTGTAATCTTTTATTGAGATTTGGGCATTGACAAAACAGCCATTTCTCCCAGTCTTAATGGACTGGCTTCATAAAGGGGAAGAACTTTATCAATTAAGAGATTCTGGGGGTTCTCAGACTTTTTCTAGGATATATTATCTCTGTGCTTGTGCATTTAATTTCCCAGTTAAAGAGGTCTGTCCCATATTTCTTTATGACAGTGCATAATTTCTTACTGTCCTAGTGTGTGTTTGTGGTACTGCAGATTCTCTGGTGCTATATCAAACCCTTGTTCACCTTTGTTCTTGGTGACCTCCAGGTGTCCAAAGTATACTGCTGTTCCCTTCAGTGCTCCAGTATAGGTGAGACAGAAACCAGTTCCCAAATGTAGAATGTTGGATGCATATTCTACTCTTTTCTTATCCTCCCATGAAAGAAGACAAGAGATGGAAGTTTTCTCCCAAATGCAGCACACTGTGTAGGTAGGAAGGGGTTATTGTGGGTAAATGTTATAAGCTTTCTTACTCACCTTGATGCAGGTCTTCTTGGGTTTGTTTTCATGTGCTATGTTGCAACTTCTTAGTTGGTTTCTGGAATTTTCACAAAGTTAAATTGGTCCATATATTGTTGTTAAGTTGGTGTCTTCCAGGGCCTGAGGCTTTCTTTTCCACCAACTTACTGACATCACTAGTCAATTTTCTGGTTTTTTTGGAGTGACCAAATGTCTGACTGTTTTAGCTCTTGATAAGTTTCCACCAATGAATCTAAGAGCTTCTATGTTTAAAAATTTCTCACAAGGGTGACTAAGAATTACACTTAGATGAACAGAAGTGAAGAAGCAAATAGGTTTCCTATGCAGTTTGGTCTGTCCATTACATTTTTTCATTTGGTCTGTAATTTTATAATGTGATACAAATGTGATCCAGTCCATACTTTCCTTTGTTTAGATAACTGAACTTTTATCAGATAAAGAATAAGAAGAAAGACTGAGATTTTGCAGGCATGCCTTGGCCCATTTTCTTTTATTAATTTAATTTTGTAGTATCCATTGCATACTTTTTTGTGCCAGAAAATCCTAGAACAAATGCTTCAAATTCTGAAATGTGCTCCACCCTATTCAAAGACAGACTACCAAAGGGTCATTAGGATAATGAGGAGGACATTCTGGACATAAACCCCTGAGTACAGGCAGAATTAAGTCAAACCCAAGTCACAAAGAAATTCAGTTCTGAGACACTTTATAAATGTTTTAAGAACTCCAAAAACATGTTTGTATAAGAACAATGACTTAATGGGTGGTATGCTTCCAAACTAGCTTTCTAAAGTTTTTTCATTAAGGGGCAGTAAACTTTTCCCTCATCCTAGCCACAGTCTCAGTCCTTGGCTGAGAAAGTGGGGAGGTGAAGGTAAGCATATGGGGTTTCCAGGTCACTGGGGCCCAACTGTACCCCTAGTGCCCTCTAAACTGAATTACAGATGCCAGCACCTCAGCTTTTTGCCTGATAGCTCTCTTCTGTGGTCCAAGCCAGCCCTGCCCACTGTAGACTGCATGTACCAGAGAAGCACTCTGGCTCCAGAAAGAGCTCTCCAGCAGTGAGCAACCTCCCATAACCTTTAGGAGGGAGAAGTCTGTGACATATTCTACACTGGCACCCTGTGTTCCCCTGTGAGACTGAGCTCACTGAGGAAACCCAAAGGGAGGTAGGGGGACTGTGCAAGTGTAAATCGCAAGGAGTGTGGGCAGATACACTCCTCCATGCACTGGTCTCTAGTCTTCACACACAAACCCACATTCCAACCCATTCTCAACCACCATTCTCCAACATTTCAGTAACACTTAGCAGAGCACCAAATTACAATAACTACAGCAGGAAGTGTATTTAAGAAATACACTGGGTTTTTAAAAAATAATGGAGTAAATATGCCCAGGTCTATTGCTTTTTGGAAATAATACAACACACAAATTGAGTGCAGTAATTTACTGAAGTTGTCAAGTAGTCTTATTCAGTTAGGAAGTTTTAATATCAGTACTTAATTGTATTTATTTTTCTATCAGTCTATTTTTCCCTCTTTCAGTTGAAGCAGCCATACTACCCTCGTTTTAACAGAAGCAAGAAATGGGATAAAGGAAGAAATACCATTTTCTCCCATGGTCTTTGAGGATGTGTTATTTACTGTATTCACCATTTTTATAGTACTCCTTCCTCATGTCTCCCTCCCTCTAATCATGTCATTCCCAGTCCTACACCTAACTATATCACAGTCACTTTTACATAGTGGTCCCACCTCTGCTTTTGCTGCTCTTTACCACCCAAAATGTGGATATAATATCTTCACTTCATACAAGGGGATCATGGAAAGTCAAACTTATCTACCCCACACTATGCTTAATTTCTCAGTTTTTTACTGTTGAGTATTATGTTGGCTGCGGGGTCATAAATGGCTTTTATTATGTTGAGATAAGTGCCATCTATACACACTTTGATGAGAGTTTTTATCATAAATGGATGTTAAATTTTTAAAAAATCCTTTTTCTGCATCTATTGAGATGATTGTGTGATTTTAATCCTTGCTTTTGTTAATGTGGTGAATCACACTGATTCATCTATGAATGTTAAACAACCCTTGTAACCATGAAATAAATCTGACTTGACATGTTTATGATTCCTTTATATATCATTGGATTAATCTGCTAATATTTTGTTGAGGATTTTTGCATCTATAGTCATCAAAGATTTTGGCCTATAATTTTACTTTTGCTATGTCTTTGTCTAGTTTTGGCATCAGAGTAACAATGGCCTTGTAGAATGAATTTGGATGTGTTCTATTCTCTTCAATTTTTGGAATAGTTTCAGAAGGATTGATATTAGCTCTTCTTTACCTCTTTGGTAGAATTTCCCTGTGAAGCTGTCCCATTTTGGAATTAATTTGCTTGGAGGTTTTTTTTTTTTTTTTTTTTAAATTGAATTCAACTTCACTTCTAGTGATTGGTCCATTCAAAGTGTTTCTACTTGATTCCATCTTGGCAGTTTGTACGTTTCTAGAAAAGTGTTCCTTGTTCTACTTTGTCCAATTTGATGGCATATAACTCTTCATAGTATTCTCTTATGATTTTTTGTATCTCTGTGGTATCATTGTTATTTCTTCTCTTTCATTTCTTAATTTGTTTATTTGTGCCTTCTCTTTTCTTTTTGGTGAGCCTGGCCAAAGGTTTCTGAATTTTGTTTATCTTTTCATAAAGCCAATTCTTTGTTTCATTGATCTCTTCTATTGTTTTTTATCTCTATCTCATTTATTTCCTCTCTGATCTTTGTTATTTCCATTTTCTGCTGACTTTGGGATTTATTTTTTCTTTTCTAATTTTTTTAAGTAGTAGGTTAGGGTGTTTGTTCAAGATTTTTCTTGTTTCTTGAGGAACACCTGTATTGTTATAAACTGCCCTCTTGGAACTGCCCTTCTTGCATCCCAGAAATTTTGGAAAGTTGTTTTTCAATTGTAGAATTCTACCAACCATATATAGTTTGTGGTATTGTTTTTGATCTCTATCTTATTTATTTCCTCTCTGATCTTTATTTTTTCTCATTCTAATCTTTGTTCATTTTCTTTTTGCAGATCTCTTACCACCCAGCTACTAACTCAATGCTTCTCTCCACAGTTGCCAGGTCAGGTTTCAATATGTGAAACTTCCAGGGAAGTTTCAGGTGAGGGAAATGAAGGCATTCACAACATGCTACTGCATAATATGTCACTTTGGCATCTGGATTAGTTTGACCTGAAGGCAATTGGGACCCAGAAGACTCTATATTTCTGCCTTATGAGCCTAAAATAAAGTATAAATTTCCTTTTTTCCATAGGAAATCTAACACATTTAAAAAGAAAATTTCCATTACAAAAGATATCTATACCAGAAAGAGAGCTACTCCCAGATATAACTTTTTTTTTACCCCAAGGAGACTCTTATACATGTAACAGGGTAAGTTTTATTTACAATATACTTCCTCCCCACACCTTCTCAAAATTTGCCTCCCTCCATTTAGAAGCTCCAAACCTCAAACTCTTTTCTTAGCTCACAGTACTATGTAAGTCTCATTCATCTGGCTATCTCTTTGACTCTCACAGTTTTGTAAAACTTCCATGCATACATACCTAAGAAATTAAAATCGGATATTTTGGCCCTGTTAATCTGTCTTGTGTTAATTTAACTTTTCCATCCGTCATAGATGGATGGAATAGACATAGAAAAGGAAAAGGAAAAGTTTTTCCACTCCTACAATATGCAAATACATATGTATGCATATGCAAATTTAGAAGATGAAGAAAGATATTCTTAAGTCATATGATGTCTATTTGGACTATATTTTGCTTTTGGATGCCCTTATCAATATATTGGGAATCATATTGGACATATCTGATACTGTTAAATATCAAGGGCTTATTCAAATTTTCAGCCAACTTCTTTTTTTTCCTATAATATTTATCTTTCAAGTCTTAAATCTATACAATATGATCAAAGATTTTATAGCAACATCTTGATTAATATTATTTTCTTCCTCTCAAGTAATGAGTTGCATAGAACTGTGGCACTTCTTTCCTTATTAGGTCATGGGTTGGTGAAGCTTTCAAGCTGCTAAAATTTTTCCAAAATAGCTTCACTTGTTATGAGTTTGAATTAATATACAGTATTATGTAGCAACCAAATAAATAATTTCCTGAAGAAAGCAGTCTATCCTTAGCTGTTCCAGAAAACTCTGCTGAGTCATTTGCAGATGCACTTGAAGAATTTTTCAGGCATACAATGCTAATGAAGGCATGTCTTTGACTCCCATGCCTCCTGGCCTTACTAAACATGGAAAGTTCAGAAGTTTTACTTTGCATTTTCAGTATCTGGGAAAGTGAGGAGTTTAGCCTCGTTTTGGGGATAACTAGTAGAGAATATATTGTATAAGTTAAAGATTCCTTTGTTATGTTTGTTTGCTTTTTCCTAGAATTCCTTTAAATGTGCATCAAATAACATTTTTTGCTCGGGTCCTGGGCTCACAAGGACTGAATTGTCATCATTTTGGTTGTCACTTACTCACTCAGAAATGAGTCCTGGTATCCAACCATAAAAGAACAGTAGTAGCAACCATACTAAGATATCTGAAACTACACATATATACAAAGAATCCAAATAGTAATAATAAGTTGAAACTCAACTTGCAGGAAAAACCTTTCAGTGAAGTCTAGCTACACTGAAATTGGAATGTGTTTCCAACTAAATTCAACAGAAGTAATATCTTTTTTCCTGTTGTTTATTTTTGATACTATAGTTTTGACTAATATGAGGCTAAGTGCTTGGATCTGGACTAACTTGTACTTGTATTTTCAAACACTATAAATCTACTCCATGTTGGTGTGGCCTACACATGTGTGTAAGTTGTTACTCATTAAAATCATGCCAAATGGAGTAAATCAGAATAAGCCTTCAGCTTATTGCCAACGGCATTTTCCTGTTTCCTTGGTAGGAAATTCCACCCTTGAAAAAACATATTCTTCAAGAGTTCAGTGGTGGCATTTTACTTAAGAGTTCCTGGAGCTAGAGCAAGGAAGAAAGGAGGAAAGAAGAAGAGAGGGAAGTCTTTATATAATAACAAAGTGTCAAATCACCAAGAGAGTATGACAGTTATAAATAATTTTGCATCCAGTATTCTCAAGGGCATATGAAATATTCTCCAGGATAGGCTATATGTTAGGTCACAAAACAAGTCTTAACGAATTTAATAAGATTGAAAGTATATTAACTATCTTTTTTGAACACAATGTTATGAAACTAAAATCAACTATAGGAAGAAGACTGACACATTTACAAATATGTGGAGATTAAAAATGTTTTTGAATAACTAATGAGTCCAGAAAGAAGTCAAAAGGGAAGTAAAAAAAATATCTTGCTACAAATACAAAAGAAAACACAATATCC
Source organism: Delphinus delphis (assembly GCF_949987515.2). Taxonomy (NCBI): domain Eukaryota; kingdom Metazoa; phylum Chordata; class Mammalia; order Artiodactyla; family Delphinidae; genus Delphinus; species Delphinus delphis. The sequence goes on from NC_082705.1 coordinate 2,689,083, forward strand.
AAAACTTATGGGATACAGCAAAAGCATTTCTAAGAGGAAAGTTTATTATAATTAATGTATATATTAAGGAAAAAACCTTAAATAAACAACCTACATTTATACTTCAAGGAACTAGAAAGAGAAGAGAAAAATAAGCAGAAGAAACAATCAGACAGAAATAAATGGAATACAGTCTAAAAAGACAACAGAAAAGGTCAATGCAATTAAGAGCTGATTTTGTGAAAGGATAAACAAAATCAACAAAACTTTACCTAGAAAAACTAAGATAAGAAGAAGACTCAAATAGAAGATACAAAAAAATGAAAGACAAGAAATTGATAACCCAGAAGTACTAAGGGTCATTAAAAACCACTGTCAACAATTATTTGCCAGCAAATTGGAAAACCTAGAAAAATGGATAAATTCTTAGAAAAAAACCTATGATGACTGAATCATGAATAAATAAAAAATCTGAACAGACCAATTACATGTAGGGAGATTAAGTCAATAGTAAAAAACCTCCCATCACAGAAAAGACCAGGACCAACTAGCTTCCATAGAAAACTCTGCCAAATATTTAAAGAAAAATTAATACCAGTCCTCTCAAACACTTCCAAAATTCTGAAGAGGAGAGAACATTGCTATATTTATATATAAGGCCAAACAATTTATGAGGCAATATTACTCTGATAACAAAGCCAGACAGGACACTATAAGAAAAGAAAATCACAAGTGAGTGTCCTTGATGAACATAGATAAAAATTTTTCAACAAAATACCAGCAAACTTAATTTGACAGAACATTAAAAGGGTCATTCACTATGATCAAGTGGGATTTATCTCTGGGATACAAGAGTGATTCAACATACACATTTCAGTCACTGTAATACACCACATTAGTTAAAAGAAGGATGAAAATTATGTAGTTATCTCAATAGATGCAAAAAAAGCTTTTGAAAAAATTCAACATCTTTTCATGATAAAAACACTCAACCAATTAGATATAGAGGGGATGTACCACAACATAACAAAGGCCATATATGACAAGCCCATGACCAATACCATACTCAAGGATAAAAAGCTGAAAGCTTTTCTTCTAAGATCAGAAAAAAAGACAAGAATGCCCACTCCCACAGTTCTATTCAACATAGTACTGGAAGTCCTAACAAGCAAAAATAAATCAGTAATAAAGGAGAAAAAAGAAAAGAAAAGAAAAGAAAGGGCATCCAAATCAGAAAGGAATAAGTAAAATTGTCACCCTTTGTAGATATGATATTGTATTTAGAAAATCCTAAAGACTTGACCAAAAACTGTTAGAACTAAGAAACGAATTTAGTTAAGTTGTAGGATAAGATCATATAAAAAATTCGTTGTACTTCTATACACTAACAATGAACAATGCTCTTATTAGAAAGATCAATTAAGATAATTCCATTTGCTATAACATCAAAAAAATAAATAAAATACCTAAGAATAAATTTAACTATGGAGGAGAAAATGCTGTATACTGAAAACTGTAAGACACTGATGACAGAAATTGAAGAAACAAATAAATGGAAAGGTATTCCATGTACATAAGTTGGAAGAACTAATATTCTGAAAATGTCCATACTACCCTAAGTAACCTACAGAGTTAATGTTATCAAAACTTCAATGGCATTTTCCACAGAAATAGAAAACACAATCTATTTTTATGGCACCACAAAAGATCCCAAATAGCCAAAGCAATCTTGAGCAAGAAGTATAAAGCTGGAGGTATTATAGTTTCTTATTTCAAACGATATTACAAAGCTGTAGTAATAAAAAATATATATTGGCATAAAAACTCACATATAGATCAGTGGAATGGAATGGAGAGTCCAGAATAAACCAGGATTATATGGTCAATTAATTTTTTTTTTTTTTTTTTTTTTTTTTGCGGTATGTGGGCCTCTCACTGTTGTGTCCTCTCCCGTTGCGGAGCACAGGCTCCAGATGTGCAGGCTCAGCGGCCATGGCTCACGGGCCCAGCCGCTCCACGGCATGTGGGATCTTCCCGGACCGGGGCACGAACCCGTATCCCCTGCATCAGCAGGTGGACTCTCAACCACTGCACCACCAGGGAAGCCCTAGTCAATTAATTTTTGATATTGGTACCTAGAATTCAATAGGGAAATAATAGTCTCTTAAATAAATTGTGTTAGGAAAACTGGATATACACAGACAAAAACATAAAACTGGACTCCTATCTTAAATATATACAAAAATTACTCAGAATGGACTAAAGAATTGAACATAATTTCTCAAACCATAAAACTGCTAGAGGAAACATGGGAAGAGTTCTTTGACATTGGTCTTGACAATGCTTTCTTGGATTTGACAACCAAAGCAAACACAGCAAAAGTAAAAATAAATAAGTGACGCTATATATAAAAACAAAAACAAAAAACCAACCTTGATGCAAAACAAAGAAAATTATCAATGAAATAAAAAGCCAACCTACAGAATGGGAGAAAAGGTTTGCAAATCTTGTATCTGATAAGAAATTAATATGGAAAATACATAAAGAACTCATAAATTCAATAGCAAAAAAACGAACAAATCAATTAAAAACTGGGCAGAAGATCTGAATAGACATTTTTCCAAAGACATACAAATGGCCAACAGATACATGAAAAAGTGCCCAATGTCACTAATTATCAGGAAAATACCATGCAAAACCAACATGAGACATCATCTCATATCTCTTAGGATGTCCATTAGCATAAATACAAGAGATAAATGTTGGTGAGGATGTGAAGTAAAGGAAATCCTTGTGTGCTGTTGGTGGGAATGTAAACAGGTGCAGGCACTATGGAGAACAGTGTGAAGGTTCCTCAAAATATTAAAATAAAATTACCTTATGAACCATCAATCCCACCTCTGGGAATAAATCATTATCTTGAAGAGATGTCTTTATTCTTCTGTTTTTCATAACATTATTCACAATAACCAAGGTATGGAAACAACTTAAATACCTGTTAATTGATGAATGGATGAAGAAAATGTGCTATATAAATACAATGAAATATTATTCAGCCTTAAAAGGGAAGGAAATCCTGCCAATTGTGATAACATGGATGAAGCTGGAGGATACTATGCCAACTTAAATAAGCCAAACAGAGAAAGACACATGTTGCCTTATATATTTTGTATGTGGGATCTAAAATAAAGAAAGACAGTTGAACTCATAGAGACAAAGAATAGAGAGGTGGTTGCTAGAGGTGAAAGGTGGAGGAAAGGGAGAGAGGATGGTAAAGATTACAAATTTTTAGTTATAAGGTGAATAAGATATGAGGATCTAATATATAACATAGTGAGTATATTTGATAATACTGTTTTGTATAATTAAAATTTGCTAACAGAATAGAACTAAGTGTTTTCACCAAAAAAAAGAAAAAAAAAGTTAGTATGTGAAATGTTAAACTCATGTGAGAATTCCTTCATGGTGTACATGTGTACCAAATCGCATCAGGGTACATTTAAAATATATTACAGTTGTGGCTGAAGACTGTCTCCTGCCTATCAGCAAACAAAGAGTGTTGTGGCCAACAAGCCATCAATCACTGCAGCCACCCCCTGCTGTGCACCCTGAGGGGACTCAGGATGGAGAAAAGCAGGATAATGGCCCTAAAGAGCTAACGTGTATATCAAAGAAATGATTTCTATGAGCCCAGATCCTTGCATCTTCCCATACATAGAAAGGCATTGACTTCATTAATTTGAGATGTCCGGTTTTCTTTGAAATCTTTTGAGGTTTTGACTACTTAGTTTTTTGTTGCAAAAGCTGCTGTGTATCCTGGTTCCTTCCTTAGCTCCAGTCTCTCAGAGCTGAGAGTCTGTCTTTTGGGCTTATGTACTCAGAAATTCCACTGAATAAAACATAATTTTCAACCTGTAGCTTGTGCATTTTTTTTTCAGCCAACACAAATCTATTATCAGTTAATGTTCTATAAAGGTGGGGTGGAGGGATGGTGACTGTGATGACAAAATAAATCCAGTAAGTGGTGGGGTTTTTTAATCGTTTTTCCTTTCAACTTTAAACGTTTCACTTCATTCTCTTTTTTGCCTGAATAGGTAAGAGGATCTTTCTTCCTCTAGCTTCTTTCTAACTTTTTTCTTTATCTTTATTTTTCTGCAGTTTAAATATAATATGCCAGGTGTAGATTTTTTACTGACTTGGAGAACTTGGTATCTGTCAATAATTTTAAAAATGTTTAACCAATATTACTTTAAAATTTTCTTCTTCTCCTTTTTCTCTTTTTTTCCTTTTTGGTATTCACATGATGTATATGGTATATCTTTTAAAATAGTTTTATTGTTTTGTATATTCTCTTATGTTTTCATAGTTTTTTCTTAGTATTTCTGTCTGAAAAGTTTGTGTTGCCATATCCTCCAGTCCCTGTTTTTTTCTTAGCTGTGCCCTGTCTACTGATGAGACATCAATGATATTTTAAATTTTTGTTACAATGCTTTTGATTTTTAACATTTCTTTTGACTCCTCTTAGAGTTTCTCTCTTCCAGCTTACACTCATAGAGATGGAGTAAAGTGACAAAGCAGGTGATTAAACAGTTAATCCCACTAAGGAATTATAAGTAGAGAAAAAATTATGGGAGACCCTCTAAGTTAGTGATCACTCAAGAAAGCAGGTTTGCTTGGCCACAAAACCATGCAACAGAAACATAAGACATGCCCCCAAACAATAAAACAATGGTGGAATGAGACCCATGTTCTGCCCAGTGAACTCAGTAAATTAATGATTTCTAAGACATGCTTCTCTGCATGTGCTAAAAACAAAAATATAGGGAAAAGGTGATCTTATCCTGAAACCTGAAATGATTTATTATACTTTAGTATATGTTACCACACTTCTGCTGATAGCAGAAGCACCATGACAGTCCCAGCTTGACCATGTAGGGGCACGAAAACTCCCCCACCTAATGTGGAGGAGAGACTGACGATGAAAATGTAATATCTACTCAAGAATGAGGAAGAAGGTGGTCTTCTCTCCCTCCGCACTTTTCCTTTGATTATAAAACTGTAGCCCACTAAGTTCTCAGGGCAGCACCTTCTCTCCTGCCTGCTTGTAAATCTCATAAGCATAATATACTAACTCTTTCTTGACCTGTCACTCTTCCTCTTGCTGAATTCTTTCTGCACTGTGACAAAAGAACCTATGCTCTATTAAGTCCCAAAACATGTTCTAAAGTTTCAACACTACCCATCTGTTTTTACATGTGTCTCCTTTCCTCATTTGAGCTCTTTAATTGCTAATGAAGTTGCATTAGATTCCCAACTGAATCTGATTCTGATGACTGGCTTGTCTTTTTAGACTACATTTTTTTTCTTTCTTTTAGCATGCCTTGTATTTTTTTGTTGAAAGTCAGACATGATGTATCTAGTAATATGAACTTAGGCTTTTAGTGTGGGGTTTCTGTTAACTTGGCTAGTTTCTGGGCTTGAAGTGCCACTGGCTTCAGTTTCTTATAGTTTTCTTTTTTTCCTTCATTGTTGTCATAAGGCTATCTTCAGAACATCATCTTAAGTATGGTATTTGTCTGGAATGTCTCTAAGTTGTGATCCACTTACTATCCTGAACCCCTCTTGCTGTAGTAATAAGACATTGGGGAGGGGAAGTTTTCTATAATCTTATGATTAAAGTTCAGTTTTTCTCAGTAGGCATGATATCCTGGGATGTCACCTTAAGAAGTGTTTCTTAGATCTTTTTTGTTTTTAACATGCTATTGTTTTTTCTCTCTTCAAGTAAAATCAGGAAGGGTATAGAGGCCTGTGTTGCCTAATTCCTTTCCCCCAGGGCTCTCAATTATCAGATAAGCTTCTGGTGGCTTGTCCTGAGGATAACCTTTGTTATAAAGTATAGAGCAATGCTCTGGTTTTCTTTTCTCTCCCTCTGCCTGAGCAGAGTTTTTTTGTTTGTTTCTTTCCCTGATCTTCAACATGAGAATCTGATTGGCCACCTGGAGACAAAACCTAAATACCAGGTCAGGTGAGTTTTTAAATTATCAGACTAGTCTACATTCAGCCTCCAGTGATTTGTAAACTACAGTTTAGGTGTTCCTACCACTTACTGGATTTAATGGCTCCTAGTGTGCTGTAATTCTTGAATTTACAAGTTTTAGGGGTGGTGATCTGCCCTGTGACCTCAATTATCTGTTTTTCCAAGAAAAATTATTGTTTTTAAGTTTGCTCAACATTTTAATTTTATTGAGTACAGGAGTGATTACTTCTCCAAACTCAGGAAGCATGACCAGTATGTAACTGGAAGCAGGAATGCTGAAATTTAAGTGTTACTAGTCCATGATAATCAGATATATTGATTACTGCCTACAGCCACTGACTCTTTCATAAGACCTTTTCAACTAAAATTGCATTCTACATCATAATATTTTGCTGAGTTATTGGTTAAATTAAATTAAATACAATTTTCAGATACTGAGATTTTGCTTTATGATTTGAACCAGACTTCATATCTACTGTATCAAATTCCAGTGATCTTTTAATTGACAAAATGAGCTTCTTGCTAATTCTGTGCATTACAGTTGTTTATTGTCAAGCAAATTTATTCTAAACTATACTTTAGAAACCTCGCTGTAATTTGAGAAATTGGCTCCTACAGCCTATTTCCAGGGCTAAGCCAGGATCCTAATTATCTCATTTTTGTATTATTTTATTAATTTTTGTATTACAGAGTTCATGCTTCTCCCTTGATCCTTTTTCATAAGGCTTCATAAGTCTTGAAATCCTACTCCACATAGCTGACAAGTCAATGATTTGCCCTGACAGCTGCTTGCTGGAGGCCTATTAAGTGTTGTGGGAATAAATATAAGTAATAATAAAGGTATCTGCAAATTTAGGGGTACAGATAAAATTGTGAAAATAGAGTTAACTGAAGGAATAGATCTTTTCCCACTTAATCCTCAAGCAGTCCCCTGGACAACATTGTTTTTTTCTAAAAAAGGAGTCATGAGTGGAATACAGTGAAGCTTAAAAGACAGCTTTTGGTCTTTTCAGGCTAATAATGCAGATATGGTTTTTTGTGGGGTTTTCTGTTTTTTGTTTTGTAGAAAACACAAGCTATAAAACATCTATAGAAGAATGTAAAAATCATCCATTATTCTACCATCAGAAATAATGGTGTAATTATTGTTCGGCAATTATTATTTCAGTGTAATTCTTTGCAACTTTTTTACATGTGTAATGCATTTAAAATATAACTGGATTTATATTATGCATACCACATTTTTATCCTTTATCTCCAGGCATCATTATTTTATAGGCTTTTTAGTGCACTAATCAATATTTTCAAAGGTTATTATAGTTTAATTGTTGCACAGTATTCCATTATATTAGTACTTTGTGACATGTTTGGCCATTCCCTTTGAATCACAGCAATATCTTTCTGAAAAAAAAAATGAGGAAGAAAAAGAAAGTAAAATAGAGCAAAAATTCTAGACTAGCTCATGCTACAGCCAAAGCTTTAATAACAACACCACAAAATACCATTACCAGCAAAATATTGGGTCAGCCTAAAATAAGGTATTATCACCAGATAGATGTTAATAAATACAGAAAGACAAAATCTTAAGTTACTCTTTTGCCACATTACCAATAAATATGACCATAAACGATTTTCTCTAGTTAAGTCAAAATAGAAAGAGAATGCCCCAGATGAATGTGTCCCCATGAGTTTTGGATATAAAAACCCAGTTGGTATCATACTATGATGATTCTAAAACATATTTAATTCCCTGCAATGAGAATACAGTTACATTTGAATTTATTCTATGTATGTAAAAAGATCATTACCATCAAAAAATGGTAATTTTTTTCACCAGTAACTCAAAAAACAGAGTAGGGAAGGTATGAAGTTCTTACAAAGCAAAATAACATTGTCAGGGATAGTTTATTATCTTATTGGGGCTTTAGTTGTGACAATGATATTGTTTCTCTTGGGTGATGGCTTCATTGGCAGATTTGGTAAGTGGAAGTAATTAAAAGTTATGAATCATCAGGAAGAAATACAATATTTCCTTTAAAAAAGAAGAGATTCCTAGTGATGTATTGATTTTAGATTTATAAGTGCTCCATTTAAATTTTGGTATATTATTGGGAAGATTTCATAAAACTAGGAATGCAAACAGAAATAAAGAAGTGTTAAGCTGAGATCTCCCCAAACATAAAAAACAAGCAAAACAAAGCAAAACAAAATAAAACGAAAAAACAAAAAACCCCACAAAACTTCATTGTTTCAGGCTTTTTAGACTACTCTATGGACAATCTTAAAAAACGCAGAATTTCAGTAATATTGACTCCCGCACTGTGGATCTAAAAAGAGGAGCTTTAGGTGCTGCTTCACTGCCCTGACATTATCTTAGTTTTCAAAGAAACTGGTGAGCAAGAACGCCATGAAATTTAAAGTTTAAGTTACTGATAGAAAATTTTAAGTTGCCACAAATACCACAGCAAAAATTTTACATAGTATAAAAAGATTTGCTCTGGTAAATGGGTGAGAAATATATATACATATGAAGTGTATTTATAACTGTGATAATATACCTCTGTTACATATACCTGTTTTTGCGATTACTGAGTTAAGAAAACAATGTTTCTATATCAGGAGTGGTAACCAAAAGACTTGCAAATTTCTTGCTTTGATGTTATCTGGCTTTAATCCTGTTAGAGTTTGAATAAACTCCAGGTATCTAGGTAAGCTCTTTTGTTGTTCATAACAAAGTACTGACCAATGGGTTTTTGTATATAGCCATATGCAGATGACGCTAACCATAGTGTTACTTTGGAAATCTGCAAATATCTAGGTAGATTTGATGATTTCTAGACACTTGGTATTTCAGTGAAGATCTGATTTTCAGATGTCTAAGAAGGTAAGTATGCTGTTCCAAACTCTTCTACTAATCATGTTTTTCTTTACAGATATTTAATGCAAGCATTATATTTTATACTAATAGGAGCCAGCATGTGTTTTAACATTTTCTTATTTAGAGGAAATGTGGATTAAACAACTGCCACTGACTAATGGTTGTACAGATGTGCTTGTTAAAAAATAGGTTATCTTTCAATTCAGTATTGACCATGGGATTTTTCTAGTTGTCCTGTAAAGAATGAGTCTGATTCTAACTAGGCATTAACCTTGGATTCTGCAAATACCAGCTAGAGTTCATAGTTCATATAATAATGTTACTTGGTCATGGGATATTGCCGGAGTCCAGGTAGATGAAACTGTGGGCCCTATCATGGTTGTTTCTAATCCCTGAGAGATAGCAGTGAGGAGCCCTGAAGAGAGATCTCAGTTCCCTGTCCTGGAATTGAATTGGGTAGCCTGAATGAAAACCAGGAATCCTCACCCGTCGGTCACCAGGGGCTAGAGGCTAGAAGAAAAGTTGCCCTAGCTCTTTCCCCTATTTTAAAGCAAGAATGTTTCAAGGAGGCAAAAACTGTGAAACAGGTACAATATTTATTATTAGAGACACAGCACAAGTGAGAGAGCACACAGAGAAGCAGTTTATTTATTTAAGACTGAAGCAAGGCAGAAACATACTCTAAGAGAGAAAGTGCATGGGCATCCTCTCTAATGAGGAAGAGCTGCAGTAAAGAGGTTATTTAAATCACTTATATAGGACAGTCCTCCTGGGTCTCTGTTTACATTTGGTCAATTATCTTGTTTCTTTTTTCACACCTGACTGTTCCAGAACCCTCCCCGACATGGGTGCACAATTTTTGCTAAGATGGATCCCACTGCAGAGGCCTGTGGGTGCATGCCCACTCTTATTATGGGGTGGCGTCCCCTCTCTTTTTGACCCCCCAAGGGGCCTTCCTGCACATGTGCAGACAGGGAAGTTTTCCTTGACCTCGGGAGTGGTCATCTTATCTCTTTACTTCAGCAGAGCTGAGCTTCTGCCACTAGCTTTGTCCTTGGAGTGTCTGGGTGAGAACCAAGCTTCAATTTTACTCCACTTGACAAAGAAACACCAGCTGTCCAGCCCAGGTGCCCATCTATCTCGTACCTCACCTCCATATGTTCTTGCAGGTTTTTGTCAAGCTGCTGGTAAATCTAATAATGGTAGCAAACATGGCTCTTTGCTGGTATTCACAGAAGAGATTGTGTGAGCTTTATTCACCCTCAGTATCTTCTAATTAGAGATTTCTAAGACATTGATGATGGTGTCCATGACATTTGTTCATGCCATGTTTAGTTTGTTTTGTTTTGTTTACAAATACTCAGATAAGAAATGCAGTGTCCCTTGCAATATTAGTAACCACAAGATTTTTATAATTTTTTAAGGCAAAAAGACTTAATTTTATTTATTTCTTTGTCAATATTCCTCTTTTGTGTAAAATTGGGTTTTTGACCTATATAATTTTCCTTCTGCCTGAAGAACTTTGTATGTGTGTATGTGTGTGTGTCTGTGAAGATTAAGAACAGTTAACATAAGCTCTATCCTCTTAACAAATATATAAGTGTACAGTACAGTTTTGTTAACTATAGGCACAAGGTTGTACAGTACATGTCTAGAACTTGTTTATCTTGCATAACAATGTTTTACCTCTTGAATAGCAACTCCTCATTTCCCCCCCTTCCACTAGCTCCTGGCAACCACTATTCTACTCTCTATTTATGTGAGTGAGATTTTGGGTATTTCATTATCAGTGAAGTCAGGCAATCTTTGTCCTTGTATGACTGGACACATAGCCTTATACCCTCCAGGCTCATCCATATTGTCACTCATCTCAGGATTTCCTTTCTTTTTAAGGCTAAATAATATTCTGTTGTGAGTATATACCACATTTTACTTATACTTTCACTTATCAATGAACAATCATGTTACTACATCTTGCCTATTGTGAATAAAGCTGAAATAAACATGAGGCACCAATATATCTTTGAGATCCTGATTTCAATTCTTTTGGATAAATATCAAAATTAGGCTTGCTGGATCATATGGTAATTGTAGTTAAAATTTCTTGGGACTCGACATACCATAGCAGCTGCACCATTTTGCATTCCCATAAAGTGTATACAGAGTTCAAATCCTCCACATCCTCACCAACACTTGTTACGTTTTATCTTTTTGTTAATAGCCATTCTAATAGGTGTCAGGTGGAATCTCATACTAGTTTCAATTTGCATTCTCTTGATGATTAGTAATGTTAAGTATCTTTTCCAAATACTTATCTTCCTTGGAGAAATGTCATTTCAAAACCCTTGTCCATTTAGAAAAAAATATTTTTCTATTAAGTTATAGTTTTCCTTCTAAATTTTGTAAATTAACCTCCTATCAAATATACAGTTTTCAAATATTTTCTTTAATTCCACAGGTTATATTTTCACTCTTGTTTTCCCACTGTACAAAATTTTAGTTTGATTTAGTCCCACTTATTTTTTTTAGAATTAATATTGTTAAAATGTCTATTCTAGACATTCAATCCATCGGCAAGTCCTACCAACTCTACCTTCAAAATACAGCCCAGGGGGACCTTGAGGATGGCAGAAGAGTAAGACGTGGAGATCACCTTCCTCCCCACAATACACCAGAAATACATCTACACGTGGAACAACTCCTACAGAACACCTACTGAAGGCTGGCAGAAGACCTCAGACCTCCCAAAAGGCAAGAAACCCCCCACGTACCTGGGTAGGGCAAAAGAAAAAAAAAAAAGAAAAAACAGAGACAAAAGAATAGGGACGTGCACCTGCACCAGTGGGAGGGAGCTGTGAAGGAGGAAAAGTTTCCACACACTAGTAAGCCACTTCGCGGGCGGAGACTGCGGGAGGCGGAGGGGGGAGCTTCGAAGCCGCGGAGGAGTGCACAGCAACGGGTGCGGAGGGCAAAGCGGGGAGATTCCCGCACAGAGGATCGGTGCCAACCGTCACTCACCAGCCCGGGCTGGCGGGGCTGCGCGCTGAGGCTCGGGTTTCGGTTTCGGTAGGAGCGCAGGGAGAGGACTGGTGTTGGCGGCATGAACATAGCCTGAAGGGGTTAGTGCACCACGGCTAGCCGGGAGGGAGTCCGGGGAAAAGTCTGCACCTGACGAAGAGGCAAGAGACTTTTTCTTTCCTCTTTGTTTCCTGGTGCGCGAGGAGAGGGGTTTAAGAGCGCTGCTTAAAGGAACTCCAGAGACAGGCGCGAGCCACGGCTAAAAGCGCGAACCCCAGAGACGCGCGCGAGCCGCGACTAAAAGCACGGCCCCCAGGGACGGGCGGGAGACGCTAAGGCTGCTGCTGCCGCCACCAAGGGGCCTGTGTGCGAGCACAGGTCATTATCCACACCCCTCTTCCGCGGAGCCTGTGCAGCCCGCCACTGCCTGGTTCCCGGGATCCAGGGACAAATTCCCCGGGAGAACGCACGACGGGCCTCAGGTTGGTGCAACGTCACACCGGCCTCTGCCGCCGCAGGCCCGCCCCGCACTCCGTGCCCCTCCCTCCCCGCCTGCCTGAGTGCGCCAGAGCCCCCGAATCAGCGGCTCTTTTAACCCCATCCTGTCTGAGCAAAAAACAGACTCCCTCCAGCGACCTACACGCAGAGGCAGGGCCAAATCCAAAGCTGAGCCCCAGGAGCTGTGAGAACAAAGAAGAGAAAGGGAAATCTCTCCCAGCAGCCTCAGAAGCAGCGGATTAAAGCTCCACAATCAACTTGATGTACCCTGCATCCGTGGAATACATGAATAGACAACGAGTCATCCCAAATTGAAGAGGTGGGCTTCGAGAGCAAGATCTATGATTTTTTTCCGCTTTTCCTCTTTTTGTGAATGTGTATGTGTATGCTTCTGTGTGAGATCTTGTCTGTATAGTTTTGCTTCCACCATTTGTCCTAGGGTTCTCTCCGTCTATGGTTTTTTAAAAAAATTTTTTTCTTAATAATTAATTTTAATAACTATTATACTTTACCTTCTTTCTCTTTTCTTTCTTTCTTTCTTTCTTTCTTTCTTTCTTTCTTTCTTTCTTTCTTTCTTTCTTTCTTTCTTTCTTTCTTTCTTTCTTTCTTTCCCTCCTTTAGACAACGAATCATCCCAAATTGAGAGGTGGTCTCTGAGAGCAAGATTTATGATTTTTTCCCCTTTACCTCTTTTTGTGAGGGTGTATGTGTATGCTTCTGTGTAAGATTTTGTCTGTATAGCTTTGCTTCCAACATTTGTCCTAAGGTTCTATCCGTCCCTTTTTTTTTTTTCTAAATAAATGTTTTTATTATACTTTATTTTATTTTACTGTATCTTCTTTCTTTCTGTTTTTTTCCTTCTGTCCCTCCTTCCTTCCTTCCTCCCTCCCTCCTCCCTCCTTTCTTTCCTTGTTGCTTTCTTTCCTTCTTTGCTTCTTTCTTTCTTTCTTCCTTCCTTCCTTCCCTCCTTTCTTTCTTTCTTTCTTCATAATTCTACTGATTCTCTCTACTTTTTCTCCCTTTTACTCTGAGCCGTGTGGATGAAAGACTCGTGGTGCTCCAGCTAGGAGTCAGGGCTCTGCCTCTGAGGTAGGAGAGCCAACTTCAGGACACTGGTCAACAAGAGACCTCCCAGCTCCACATAATATCAAACAGCGAAAATCTCCCAGAGACCTCCATCTTAACACCAGCACCCAGCTTCACTCAACGACCAGCAAGCTACAGTGCTGGACAACCTATGCCAAACAACTAGCAAGACAGGAACACAACCCCACCCATTAGCAGAGAGGCTGCCTAAAATCATAATAAGGCCACAGACACCCCAACACACACCACCAGACGTGAACCTGCCCACTAGAGAGACAAGATCCAGCCTCATCCACCACAACACAGGCACTAGTCCCCTCCACCAGGAAGCCTACACAACCCACTGAACCAACCTGAGCAACTGGAGACAGACATCAAAAACAGCAGGAACTATGAACCTGCAGCCTGCAAAAAGGAGACCTCAAACACAGTAAGATAAGCAAAATGAGAAGACAGAAAAACACACAGCAGATAAAGGAGCAAGGTAAAAATGCACCAGACCTAACAAATGAAGAGGAAATAGGCAGTGTACCTGAAAAAGAATTCAGAATAATGATAGTAAGGATGATCCAAAATCTTGGAAATAGAATGGACAAAATGCAAGAAACAGTTAACAAGGACCTAGAAGAAATAAAGATGAAACAAGCAACGATGAACAACATAATAAATGAAATTAAAAGTACTTTAGATGGGATCAATAGCAGAATAACTGAGGCAGAAGAACGGATAAGTGACCTGGAAGATAAAATAGTGGAAATAACCACTGCAGAGCAGAATAAAGAAAAAAGAATGAAAAGAACTGAGGACAGTCTCAGAGACATCTGGGACAATATTAAACACACCAACATTTGAATTATAGGGGTTCCAGAAGAAGAAGAGAAGAAGAAATGGACTGTGAATATATTTGAAGAGATTATAGTTGAAAACTTCCCTAATATGGGAAAGGAAATAGTTAATCACATCCAGGAAGCACAGAGTCCCATCCAGGATAAACCCATACGCCAAGACACATATTAATCAAACTGTCAAAATTTAAATACAAAGAAAGCGTATTAAAAGCAGCAAGGGAAAAACAACAAATAACACACAAGGGAATCCCCATAAGGTTAACAGTCTGATTTCTCAGCAGAAACCCTACAAGCCAGAAGGGAGTGGCAGGACATACTGAAAGTGATGAAGGAGAAAAACCTGCAACCAAGACTACTCTACCCAGCAAGGATCTCATTCAGATTTGATGGAGAAATAAAAACCTTTACAGACAAGCAAAAGCTGAGAGAGTTCAGCACCACCAAACCAGCTTTACAACAAATGCTAAAGAAACTTCTCCAGACAAGAAACACAAGAGAAGGAAAAGACCTATAATAACGAACCCAAAACAATTTAGAAAATGGGAATAGGAACATACATATCGATAATTACCTTAAATGTAAATGGACTAAATGCTCCCACCAAAAGACACAGATTGGCTGAATGGATACAAAAACAAGACCCTTATATATGCTGTCTACATGAGACCCACTTCAGACCTAGAGACACATACAGACTGAAAGTAAGGGTATGGCAAAAGATAATCCATGCAAATGGAAACCAAAACAAAGCTGGAGTAGCAATTCTCATATCACACAAAATAGACTTTAAAATAAGGACTATTAGAAGAGACAAAGAAAGACATTACATAATGATCAAGGGATTGATACAAGAAGAAGATATAACAATTATAAATATTTATGCACCCAACATAGGAGCACATCAATACATAAGGCAAATACTAACAGTCATAATAGGGGAAATTGACAGTAATGCATTCATAGTAGGGGACTTTAACACCCCACTTTCACCAATGGACAGATCATCCAAAATGAAAATAAATAAGGAAACACAAGCTTTAAATGATACATTAAACAAGATGGGCTTAATTGATATTTATAGGACATCCATCCAAAGCAACAGAATACACATTTTTCTCAAGTGCTCATGGAACATTCTCCAGGATAGATCATATCTTGGGTCACAAATCAAGCCTCGGTAAATTTAAGATAATTGAAATTGTATCAAGTATCTTTTCCACCCACAACGCCATGAGACAAGATATCAATTACAGGAAAAATCTGTAAAAAATACAAAAACATGGAGGCTAAACAATACACTACTTAATAATGAAGTGATCACTGAAGAAATCAAAGAGGAAATAAAAAAATACCTAGAAACAAATGACAATGGAGACACAATGACCCAAAACCTATGGGATGCAGCAAAAGCAGTTCTAAGGGGGAAGTTTATAGCAATACAAGCCCACCTTAAGAAGCAGGAAACATCTCGAATAAACAGCCTAACCTTGCAACTCAAGCAATTAGAGAAAGAAGAACAAAAAAACCCCAAAGCTAGCAGAAGGAAAGAAATCATAAAAATCAGGTCAGAAATAAATGAAAAAGAAATGAAGGAAACAATAGCAAAGATCAATAAAACTAAAAGGTGGTTCTTTGACAAAATAAACAAAATAGATAAACCATTACCCAGACTCATCAAGAAAAAAAGGGAGAAGACTCAAATCAATAGAATTAGAAATGAAAAAGAAGTAACAACGGACACTGCAGAAATAAAAATGATCATGAGAGATTACTACAAGCAATTCTATGCCAATAAAATGGACAATCTGAAAGAAATGGACAAATTCTTAGAAATGCACAACCTGCCAGACTGAATGAGGAAGAAATAGAAAATATGAACAGACCAATCAAAAGCACTGAAATTGAAACTGTGATTAAAAATCTTCCAACAAACAAAAGCCCAGGACCAGATGGCTTCACAGGCGAATTCTGTGAAACATTTAGAGAAGAGTTAACACCTATCCTTCTCAAACTCTTCCAAAATATAGCACATGCAGGAACACTGCCAAATTCCTTCTACAAGGCCACCATCACCTTGATACCAAAACCAGACAAGGATGTCACAAAGAAAGAAAACTACAGGCCAATATCACTGATGAACATAGATGCAAAAATCCTCAACAAAATACTAGCAAACAGAATCCAAGAGCACATTAAAAGGATCATACACCATGATCAAGTGGGGTTTGTTCCAGGAATGCAAGGATTCTTCAGTATATGCAAATCTATCAATGTGATAAACCATATTAACAAATTGAAGGAAAAAACCATATGATCACCTCAATAGATGCAGAGAAAGCTTTTGACAAAATTCAACACCCATTTATGATAAAAACCCTGCAGAAAGTAGGCATAGAGGGAACCTTCCTCAACATAATAAAGGCCATATATGACAAGCCCACAGCCAACATCATCCTCAATGGTGAAAAACTGAAAGCATTTCCACTAAGATCAGGCAAAAGACAAGGTTGCCCACTCTCACCACTCTTATTCAACATAGTTTTGGAAGTTTTAGCCACAGCAATCAGAGAAGAAAAGGAAATAAAAGGAATCCAAATCGGACAAGAAGAAGTAAAGCTGTCACTGTTTGCAGATGACATGGTACTATACATAGAGAATCCTAAAGATGCTACCAGAAAACTACTAGAGCTAATCAATGAATTTGGTAAAGTAGCAGGATACAAAATTAATGCACAGAAATCTCTGGCATTCCTATATACTAATGATGAAAAATCTGAAATTGAAATCAAGAAAACACTCCCATTTACCACTGCAACAAAAAGAATAAAATATCTAGGAATAAACCTACCTAAGGAGACAAAAGACCTGTATGCAGAAAATTATAAGACACTGATGAAAGAAATTAAAGATGATACAAAAGGAAGGAGAGATATACCATGTTCTTGGATTGGAAGAATCAACATTGTGAAAATGACTCTACTACCCAAAGCAATCTACAGATTCAATGCAATCCCTATCAAACTACCACTGGCATTTTTCACAGAACTAGAACAAAAAATTTCACAATTTGTATGGAAATACAAAACACCCCCAATAGCCAAAGCAATCTTGAGAACGAAGAGCGGAGCTGGAGGAATCAGGCTCCCTGACTTCAGACTATACTACAAAGCTACAGTAATCAAGAGACTATGGTACTGGCACAAAAACAGAAAGATAGATCAATGGAAAAGGATAGAAAGCCCAGAGGGAAACCCCCACAAATATGGACACCTTATCTTTGATAAAGGTGACAGGAATGTACAGTGGAGAAAGGACAGCCTCCTCAATAAGTGGTGCTGGGAAAACTGAACAGATACATGTAAAAGTATGAGACTAGATCAGTCCCTAACACCATACACAAAAATAAACTCAAAATGGATTAAAGACCTAAATGTAAGGTCAGAAACTATCAAACTCTTAGAGGAAAACATAGGCAGAATACTCTATGACATAAATCACAGCAAGATCCTTTTTGACCCACCTCCTAGAGTAATGGAAATAAAAACAAAAATAAACAAATGGAACCTAATGAAACTTCAAAGCTTTTGCACAGCAAAGGAAACCATAAAGAAGACCAAAAGGCAACCCTCAGAATGGGAGAAAATATTTGCAAATGAAGCAACTGATAAAGGATTAATCTCCAAAATTTACAAGCAGCTCATGCAGCTCAAACAAAAAATCAAACAACCCAATCCAAAAATGGGCAGAAGACCTAAATAGACAATTCTCCAAAGAAGATATACAGACTGCCAACAAACACATGAAAGAATGCTCAACATCATTAATCATTAGAGAAATGCAAATCAAAACTACAATGAGATATCATCTCACACCAGTCAGAATGGCCATCATCAAAAAATCTAGAAACAATAAATGCTGGAGAGGGTGTGGAGAAAAGGGAACACTCTTGCACTGCTGGTGGGAATGTGAATTGGTTCAGCCACTATGGAGAACAGTATGGAGGTTTCTTAAAAAACTGCAAATAGAACTATGACCCAGCAATCCCACTACTGGGCATATGACCCAGCAATCCCACTACTGGGCATATACCCTGAGAAAACCAAAATTCAAAAAGAGTCATGTACCAAAATGTTCATTGCAGCTCTATTTACAATAGCCCAGAGATGGAAACAACCTAAGTGCCCATCATCGGATGAATGGATAAAGAAGATGTGGCACATATATACAATGGAATATTACTCAGCTATAAAAAGAAACGAAATTGAGCTATTTGTAATGAGGTGGATAGACCTAGAGTCTGTCATACAGAGTGAAGTAAGTCAGAAAGAAAAAGACAAATACCGTATGCTAACACATATATATGGAATTTAAGAAGAAACAAAAATGTCATGAAGAACCTAGGGGTAAGACAGGAATGAAGAAATAGACCTACTGGAGAACAGACTGGAGGATATGGGGAGGGGGAAGGGTGAGCTGTGATAGGGCGAGAGAGAGTCATGGACATATAAACACTAACAAACGTAAGGTAGATAGCTAGTGGGAAGCAGCCGCATGGCACAGGGATATCGGCTCGGTGCTTTGTGACTGCCTGGAGGGGTGGGGTAGGGAGGGTGGAAGGGAGGGAGACGCAAGAGGGAAGAGATATGGGAACATATGTATATGTATAACTGATTCACTTTGTTATAAAGCAGAAACTAACACACCATTGTAAAGCAATTATACCACAATAAAGATGTTAAAAAAAAAATGTGTACTCTACATACAGTGATCTATAGATTCAAAGAAAGCTCTATTTAAAATCCTATTTTATGACTTTGTAATATTTCACTTTCTTAATTAAGAAGTATCTTTTGCCATCTTGTTTCTGTCCTTTCTTTTTGGAATCATGAAGATTAATTCTCACTGATCACAGATTGAATCTTTCTATATTCATTCTTCCACAAATAATAGATTAAAATTTTTAGTTAATTTCAGTCTATACTAATGAAGATTTACTCTTTATTTATGGGCATAATAAATTTGAGTTTGTAGATCAGTAATTTTCAGAAATATGTAGTCATAAATGAACTATATAAAATGATAAATTAAAGTGAACTTTTTTATTATTAGCATGTTATCAGGTAGTTCAGATGGTGTGACTGTGCTTTATGATCTTGAGAACTCCAGCAGACAACCTTATTACACATGTAAAGCAGTGTGTTTCATTGGCAGGTGTGTATTAAAAATGTAATTCATGAATTTATAAACATTTGAGTATTTTTTGCATCAAATGCAAAACAAGAAAAAACTTTTGTATTCTTTTTGTTCTCCACCTACATAGCACACCTCAGTAAATAATTTTAGTTTTTAGACTACTTAGCATAAGATTCATTTGAGTCTTTCCAGCTACATATAAACACAAATTAGATTTTTCAACTATCATTAATAGAACAAAAAGATTAACAGCTAGAAGCCATAAATGTACTAACAATCACCCACACACGCACACGCACACACACACACACACACACACACACACATCTTTCTTACCTCTCTATTTACTCAAAGCTACCTAACTTAACATACTTCTCTGTGTCTTGAATTTTTTGACTATTTACTGGCTTTCCAATCTTGTGAGAATTATTTTTAAGTTTGCGGCCATGGCTCACGGGCACAGCCATTCTGCGGCATGTGGGATCTTCCCGGACCAGGGCATGAACCTGTGTCCCCTGCATCAGCAGGCAGACTCTCAACCACTGCGCCACCAGGGAAGCCCTATTTTTAAGTTTTTAATAAAATGTTTTGTGATTTTGTTTTAAAAAAAGAAATCCTATTTTACAGGAATAGAATTTTACTATAATTTAAGTCAAAACAATCTTGAGAAAGAATAAAACTAGAGACATCAAATGTTTTGATTTTCAAACATATTACAAAGCTATAATAGTTAAAATAGTATAGTTCTCACATAAATACAGACATATAGAACAGTGGGACAGAATAGAGCCCAGAAATAAATCCACACATATACAGGTACCAAGAATACACAGTAGAAAAAGAAATATATTCAACATTATAAAACCTAGATGTCCACATCCAAGAAAAAAAAAAAAAGAAATTTGACCCTTATCTTACATCATACAGTAAAATCAATTCAAGATGGACGAAGGACCTAAATGAAAGACCTGAAACTGTAATACTTCTGGAAGAAAACATAGGGGAAAACATGACATTGGGTGTTGACAGTGATTTCTAAGATATGACACACCAAAAAACATGAAAAACAAAAGAAATTCTTCTTAATTCTTGTTTTAAAACAAGTTGTGTTGAACCCAGTGATGGACTTCAGAATCTGCAGGTATCCAGGTAAGGTATCATGCTGTTTGCAATCACCAGTTTTGCAGGTATTTTGTAAGAGATTATTTTTTTCCTCTAACTAGAAAAAACACTATTGACCTTAAGTTTGAACAGATTTTTCAGATTGTGTTCATGAAACTGTAGATAAAAGATAAAAGACATTAGAATAGTGTTGAGTTCAGATTTTAAAATGTGAGGCAGTAAATATGTGTATTACAATGATTTTTGCAGGTTCTGATGAAATTATGTTAATGAAGTTGATGATAGTGAGGGAAGAATCTCACAGTATTCATGTAAGTGTGTGAGGCTTAGCCACAGTACAGACCATATAATTTTTAGATAAAGGTAACTGATGATGATATTCCTTTGCCCTTTTCACTTCAGGTACTGAGGTAAGAAACCAAGCTACTCATTCCAATGGTGGTAACCATAAGACAACAGATTTTTTTGGGGGGGTGAAATTAGTCTTTAATTATGTTAACATTTGAGAGATTTGCAGGTTTCCAGGTGACTTCCCTAACTGTTTGTAACCACAATACTGACCAAGGATTTTTTGTAGATGGTCATCAAGTGATGATGCTTTCACTCTTGTGTTTGCTTGGAAATTTGGAAATATCCATGTAAAGTTGATGGTTCACATAACAGTGGTGGTACCCATGAGATTTTTCAGATGTCCAAGCAGAAGAATATATGTTAGTAATCATGCTTGCCACCACGTGTTTTTCCATATTTAATTTAAGAGATTATTATGAATCTAGAAAAAGTTATTTCTGGGATAAGCTGCTATTTAGTAAGGGAAGAGATGGGCCAAATCTACAGTACAGACTTAATTTTCATACATCTAGGAAAGTAATTATTATGTCCCAACCTTTTGTAGTACTGGTGTTTGTTGAAGGTATTCATAAGGAATAAAGTTTTCCCCATTAATATTACTATGATGAGACTATAAATATTTCTTATTTAGACAAACACATTCAATGGCACTAGAGACCTCATTTGTAGATATCCAAGTCGCTGATCATGATCTCCTGACCATGGAGTGACCATGAATTTCTCTAGTGACAAAGCAAGAGATGAGGGTCTCTCAAAATATGTTTTGTCCTTGGAGTTCTACAAGTTTCCGGTAAATTTTGATAGTTCCCTAAATGGCATTGGGAGTATGTAGGTTCCAGGTTTGTGACTAGTTTACCTCATATGTTTTTCAGATTCCATCAAGAGATTCCTATGAACTATATCATCATAATCAACATGAGACTTTAATTGTATCCAGGAAAGTGATGGTGTTTTCCTCAATCCCAGAACAGACCATCTAATTGTTAAATAACCAGCTATGTGGAGTTCTTTAAAAGGTATTCATTCAAAGGTAATTATGTCTGGTATCCCCCTGGCATATTTTAAATTTTCAGGAAGATTGTATGGGTTCTGAAGGAATGATAGTGGCCATGGGATACTGAAGTTTTCCAAACTGATGTATCTCTAACCATGGATGTCAAATAAGTTTTAAAATTTTCCATTTCCAATGTGATGATGATGGTAAAACTAACAATGTATGCCATTAGCAATTTTGCTTGTATTTAGAAAAGAGATGATGTGTATATTTATACATTACTATCTGCACCGTTTTCAATTATCTAGGTTAATACTGCTGGTATCAGAATTCTGCTATTTTTGTTTGTTTGCTTTTAATTTCTGACATTAAAGTAAGAATATTGCAGGACATAATAATGGCAATAATTATGAAGTTTTAATTATTCCTATTTTAGAGATGATATGCAGTGACTAAGAGATGTCTACTATCTTTTCTTACCTGAATGCATAAAAGAAACATAATACCATGCTTTAGGTGTTTAGGTAAGATTTTTTTTTTTTTTTTTGGTCACTACCAAAATCACATAGCATGCAATTAAGGGATTTCTCTTTAGAGGGAATGTATTTTTTTTGTTTGTTTCTTTGTTTGTTTTTTGGGGGGGAATGTATGTTTAATTCTAGTAGTGACTGATTGTTATGCAGGTAATCAAGTAGTAACTGTGTTATACTTCACATCAACATTGACATGAAAATTTTCTAGGTGCCCAGTCAGGATATAATTGTGTCCCTACTGAGGCAGTTGACCTTAGAATTCCACAAGTGTACAAATAGAGTTTAGGGATCACATAATGATGCTGTCTCTTGGTTGTTGTAGGATTTCAGGTAGAAGCTGAGCCCTTTACTACATTTGTTTGCATGTGGTCTTCAGATTCTAATCAAGACACAGTAGTGACTAAAATTTTTGACTAACAATTTTAGTCAACCTGGGACTTTTCTGGTATCTATCAATGTAAGAAATGATGTGTGTCTTAACCACAGTACTGACCTCTGATTTAGATATATTTAGATTAGTTATGCTGATGTTGCTGCCAATTGTTGATACTGTTTTTTTCCCAAGTAAGCCAGTAAGAAATGGTAGGGTCTCTATCTATACTACTTACTATGTGAGTGCTTTGTGCCCTAACTTTTTGTATAACCCTCTTAGAAATGAGGGATTTGCAGGCATGTAGATATTTTTCCATGAGGCTTCTTCTGCATCCGTGATAATAGGATTTTGTGATGAAGAGATGATGGTTTCAAGAATTATGGCATTATCCAAGAAACCACAAATATAGTGGTAGAGTTGATAGTTCTTCTAATGATAGTTGTGTTCATGACTTTTGCTTGTGTCCTGGTAGAAATATCAGTCTTTAACTATAGTTGTGACCAGAAAAGAAGTGTTTGGTCAAGAGATTATCGTCAAACTAACAAGACTAGTAACAGGAGAATGGCTGGTTTTCAGGTATTATGGTGATATGGGCCATTTCCTCAAAACAGGCTTTCTGTTTTTCAGATAACCAGGTAAATACAATGGTGCCTTGAATTCCCAGGTTACTCGTGTGTTTTACAGGTAGTCAGGTAGAAATTACTTATCTATTCCAATAGCAGTCAACAAGTATTTTAATAGTTTCTCATTTAAGGGAACATGAATCTAGCAGTGCTATTAATTATGTGTCTTGTACATGTCTTGGCAGTATCATATTGTCCATCAACTCATTATTGACTATAGGATTTCCTAGGTGTCTCATAAAGAATGAACTTGACTCTAATTAGGGGTTTTTTCCTTGAAATTATGCAAGAGCAAAGGTAGAGTTCAGGGTTCCTGTCTGTTTTCATGATAATGGACATGTGATAAGTCGAGTGTCCAGGTAGATGGAAATATGTGCATCACTGTTACTGCCCCCATATGTCTTGCAAGTCTATTTAAGAAATTACGGTGAATCACACATTGGGAGTGAATGTGGGACTTTGCTAGTGTGTAGATAAGTGATGATATACATTTTTTCATTGCCCAGATTATCTGATTGCAGATTTCTGATGAAATTGATGGTGGTAAACTTGAGACATGTTCATGTCACATTTTTGTGAAAGTATTCAGGTGTGAAATAATAGTGTTTTTATCAGTATTAGTGACCATAAGATGTTATGAATTCTTGTATCAAAAAGTGATGTTGGGGCTTCCCTGGTGGCGCAGTGGTTGAGAGTCCACCTGCCGATTCAGGGGACATGGGTTCGTGCCCCGGTCCGGGAAGATCCCACATGCCACAGAGCGGCTGGGCCCGTGAGCCATGGCCGCTGAGCCTGCGCATCGGAGAGGCCACAACAGTGAGAGGCCCGTGTACAGCAAAAAAAAAAAAAAAAGTGATGTTGACTAGGGGATTTGCAAGTATCCAGGTAAGTCCCCACATTGTACCATAGTACTGACCATTGAATATTTGCCAGAATTCTGCAAAGGATGATTTTGTCTCTAACTAAGGTTTTGACCTTTAAATTCTGCACATTTTTAGGTAGTACTCATGAGTCCATAACAATTATAGAAATCGTAGTGTATAATTGGGATCCAGCATAAAAATATGACACTCTAACCTGTTTGTTACTTTGTGTTTTGTAGGTTCCAGTCAATGAGGGTAATAAAATTCACAACAGCAGTGTAGAGAGAATCTAGACAAGTCATTCTGTGGGCCTTACATATAGCACAAACCACTTGATTTTCAATATTTAGGTAACTGACTATGGTGTCCCTGGCACTGTTATAGCCTTTTCCCACTGCATGTATTGATATAAGAAAACAAGTTACCCATTAGAATATCGGTAATCATGAGACATAAAAATATCTTGTATTGAGATAATTTGCCTTTAACCTTGTCAGAATTTTGATATAGGGAATGTTCTAACTTCATTCTTTTAAATGTAGCTGTCCAGTTTTCCCAACACCATGTATTGAAGAGACTGGTTTTTTTTCACTGTACATTCCTGCCTCCTTTGTTGTAGATTAATTGACCATAAGTGTGTGGATTTATTTCTGGGCTCTCTGTCCTGTTTCATTTATCTAAATTTCTGTTTTTGTGCCAGTACCATACTATTTTGATTACTGAAGCTTTGTAGTATAAGTCTGAAGTCAGGGAGCATGATTCCTCCACCTCTGTTCTTTTTTCTCAAAGTTGTTTTGGTTATTTGGGGCATTTTGAGTTTCCATAAAATTTTAGAATTATTTGTTCTAGTTCTGTGAAAAATGCTATCAGAAATAGATAGGTACTGCACTGAATCTGTAGATTGCCTTGGGTAGTATTCCACTCCTGGTATATATTTGAAAAAAAACAAAGACGTTAATTCAAAAAGATACATGAACCCCAATGTTCATAGCAACATTATTTACAATGGCTAAGATATGGAAGCAACCAAGTTGCATATCTTAAATTTGTTCAAAATAGCTAAGGAAAACTCAAATAAACAAAATCATGAAAACTAGATCTGTACAAAAATGAGAATGTCAACAAAGAGATGGAAAGCATAAAAAGGAACTGCTCAGAAATTCTGGAGCAGAAAAATACAATAACTGAATTAGCAAGTTCACTAGAGATATTCCACAGCACACTAGATAAAGTAGAAGTAATTAATGAACTCAAAGAGAGGATATTTGAAGTTACTGAGTCTGAGAAGAAAAAAGAATGACAAAAAGTGAACAGAGCCTATGGGACTCATGAGACGTCATCAAACAAACCAAAATATGCATTATGAGTCCCAGAGAAAAAAATCAGACATTTTATTTGAGGAAACAATGAAAAAAAGCTTACCAAATTTGATAAATGATATAAAATTTATTATACACACACACACACACACACACACACAATTCAAGAAGTTCAGCATTCTTCTAGTGGGATCATTCTAAAGAAAACCACACCAAGTCACATTATAATCATACTACCAAAAACAAAGACAAAGAATCTTTAAACCAGTAAGAGAAAAGCAGTTAGTCACATAAAAATCCTCAATAAGATTATCAGTGGATTGTTTAGGAGAGACCTTGAAGGAGAGATGGCAGTGGACTTTTATATTTAAAGTGTTAGAAGAAAGAAAAAATAATTGTCAACCAAGAATTCTATATCAGGCAAATATGTCATTCGAATGTGGAAGAAATGAAGATATTCCCAAATAAACAAAAGCTGACATAGTTCCATACTACTGAGATAGTAGAGAGAGTCCTTCAGGTTCAAATCAAAGTATGTTAGAAACTAATCAAAAGCCACACAAAAAAATTTGTCTACTGAAGATAAATGCATGGACAAATATAAAACTAGCCTTATTATAAGTCTGGCTTTTAACTCTACTTTTCATTCTTCTACTGGGTTAAAAAAGCCAAAAGCATAAAAATAGTTACAAATCTATGTTAATGAGTATACAGTATATGAAAAATGTAATTTGTAATAATATAAAATTGGGGTGGAATAATAAAGCAGTAGAGTTTTGCATGGGACTGAAGTTAATTGTTATCAGTTTAAAGTAAATTCTTTTAACTTTTGGATGTCTTACTAGGTTCCCATAGTAACCAAAAAGAAAATAGCTGTAGAATATAAAAGAACTAAAAATAAAATAAAAATATGTTACTATAAAAAAATCAACTAAACACAGTAGGGCAGAAGGTGGGGGGAGGGGAACTGAGAGACAAAAGAAGCTCTAAGACATTCAAAATTTAAAACAAAATAGCGCTAATTAGTGCCTTCCTCTCAATAATTTAAATTAATTCAATTACTTTAAATATAAATTGATTAAAATCCCAAGTCAAAAGACATAGATTGGGTGATTAGGGGGAAAAAAATCCCTAGCTTCCGCTGCATACTATCTACAAGAGATTCACTTTAGATCTAAGAACGTAAATAGGTTGAAAATGAAAATAGGAAAAAGATAGTCCAAACAAATCATAACCAAAAGAGAGCAGAAGTGGCTATAGTAGTATAAACAAAATAGGCTTTAACCCAAAAACTATTATAAGTGACAAAAAGGGCACTATATATCAATGAAAGGGTTAATTCATCAAAGAGATAAAATAATTATAAACATACATGTACCAAACTTCAGAACTTCTAAGTACGAGAAGCAAACATTGACACAATTAAAAGCAAAAAAAAAAAAGTTTGATAAGACTAATAGGACACTTCAATATTTAACTTTCAATAATGGGCAGAACAATCAGAAAGAATATCAGTAAGGGAAGAGGAGACATGAACAATAATATAAACTGATTGTTTCTAATGATACAGAATACTCCATTAAAGGATAGCAAAATAAACATTTTTTTCAAGTGCACTTGGAACATTATATTAGGCCATAAAATACCTATATGTTAGGAAATTTAAAAAGATTGAAATCATACTAAATATAATTCCAGATCACAAAAAAGGAAACTAAAAATAGTGAAAAAAATCTCAGAAATCCACAAATATGTGGAAAGTAAACACACCCTTAGACTACAAATGGGTTAAAGAAGCAAACAAATGAGGAGATTAGAGAATATCTCAAGACAAATATAAATGAAAACAAAACATACAAAGTTTATGGGATGGGGTGAAAATAGGACTAAGAGAGAAATTTAAGAGAGCTAAGAGCTGTAAACCCATTTAAAAAATAATAAGATATCAACTATTTCACTTTATATCTTAAGGGATTGAAAAAGAACAAATTAACTCAAAGCTAGCAGAAGCAAAATAATAAAGATTAGAGCAGAGATAAAAAAAAATTTAAAAAATAAAGTCAACAAAGACATGAGTTAATTAAAGAACTAACTCTTCAAAAAGTTCAACAAAATTAGAAAATATTTAGCTAAGAAAACAGAAATTCAAATTGCTATAATCAGAAATAGAATCAGAAATATTACAATCGATTTTACAGAAATAAAGAGACATAAGAGAAAACTATGAATATTTGTATGCCAAAAAATTGCATATCATATATGAAATAAACAAATTCCTAGACACACACAACCTAACAAGACTAAATCATGGAGAAATAGAAGATATGACTAGTACTCTAACTAATACTGTTATTGAAACAGTAATCAAAATATTCTTAACAAAATTTTGGAAAAGGTGATTTCACAGGTGAATTCTTATCAAACATTAACACCAATCATTATTGGAAATATTTTCAAACTTTTTCAAATAATTAAATTTGAGGGAACAATTCCTATCTGATTCTTTGAGGCCAGGATTATCCAGAGAGCAAAACCAGATAAAGGCACAGTAAGAAAAAGACAACTCATATCAACATCTCTTGTGATTTTTGAATCAAAACTCCTCCTAGCAACAAGTTAAAAGATTATACATCAAAATGTAGTGGGATTTATTCCTGGAATATAAGAATTGTTTAATAACAGAAAATTGGTATAATACACCACAGTAAAAGGATGAAGAAAAAACACAAAAGCAATTGACCAAAGTCATCAGCCTTTCATGATAAAATCAATCAATAAACCAGGAATAGAAGGAAACTACTTCAACATAATAAATGGCATGTATGAAAAGCCCACATCATATCTAACACTGAAATACTGAAAACTTTTCCTCTAAGAACAAGACAAGAATGCCCACTTCTATCCAATATACTATTGGAAGTTCTAGCCATATAAATTAGGCAAGAAAAGATATTAAAATGCATCCAAATTGGAAAGGAAGAAGTAAAATCACCTCTGTTTATAATTTTTATATACAGAAAATATAAATTCCCCCACCCAACCTATTAGAACAATTATACAATTCAGCAAAAATGCAGAATATAAAATTAACAAGTAAAAATCAGTTTCATTTAAAAATAGTGACAGTGCTCCCTCCCCACTAAGAAATCCATCATCGGGTTCTGGGACCTGCCTGCACTGTCCCCAGAGGGCACGGATAGCTCCCCCTACTAGGGAATCCACCCAGAGGAAGGGCTGAAATCACAGCTGAGCCCCAGTGGCTGTGTGAGGAAGAAGAGCTGAAACCTCTCCTCGTGGCTGTGTGAACTGCAGAGTTACACCTCCACTGACAGCTTCCTAAATTCAGGGCCAGCAAAACATTCAAACAGATAAAAAGTGCTATTGCAGCTGAGACAAGTCTGGCTTTAGCAGCTGTGGGTTCTGTGGGCACATACATGCAGGGGTTGGGCCAGGCCAGAGTCTGAACTGCCTCCATAGCTCCCACAGCAGGTCCAGGTGCATGATTACTGCAGTCCTGGGACCTGACATTAGTGGGTCTGTGCTGGTGGCCTAGTGAAAACAACATCTGAGAGTCACCAGGGCCAATTGCCATTATACCCACAGATAAGGCAGAACTGAGAGCAGTGCCAACAACAGTGTACTTTGTGAGCCCACACAATGGGCAAAAGGGGACATAATAGAGCACATTCACAGGTGAACATCTCCTGAGGAAAAAAAAACTTAATGGCTTCATCCTCAGTGGGAGTGCTCTGATCCCACAAACCTTGTGCTGCAGATCAGAAACACAGCTAAGAAACAGATCTGGGGTCTCTACTCCAACACCTAGGGAGCAGACCCCACTCCTGACAGGGCAGTGACAACCACAAAGAAAAGGGAAGCCCCCACTCAATATCCAGGGCAGGTTCTGTTTGCCACAACACCAGTCAAAGGCCCTATCAAGAGGATAATGGCACAAGCCTCTGGACCTGCCTCACTCACAAGGGGCAAATACCAGAAACAAGAAGAATGATAATCCTTCAGCCTGCAGAAAGGAGACCACAAACATAGTAAGTATGATGAAATGAGATGACAAAGAAATATATTGCAGATGAAGGAGCAAGGTAAAAACCTATAAGAACAACTAAATGAAGATGAGTTAAGAAACCTACCTGAAAAATATTTCAGAGTAATGATAGTAAAGATGATCCAAGATCTTGGAAAATGAATGGAGGCATGGATCAAGAAGATACAAGAAAAGTTCAACAAAAACCTACAAGAACTAAAGAATAAACAAACACAGATGAACAACACAATAACTGAAATGAAAAGTACACCAGAAGGAATCAATAACAAAATAACTGAGGCAAAGAATGGATAAGTAAACTGGAAGACAGAATGGTGGAAATCTCTGCCATGGAAAAAATAAAGAAAAAAGAATAAAAAGAAATGAGGACAGTCTCAGAGACCACTGGGTCAACATTAAACATGCCAACATTCAAATTACAGGAGTCCCAGGAGAAAAAGAAAAAGAGAAACATGAGAAAATATTTGAAGTGTTTATAGATGAAAAATTCTCTAAAATGGAAAGGGAAATAGGCACCCAAATCCAGGAAATGGAGAGAATCCCATACAGGAAAAACTGAAGAAGGAACACACTGAGACACATATTAATCGAACTAAAAAAATTAAATACAAAGAAAAAATATTAAAAGCAACAAGGGAAAAGCAATAAATAACAAACAAGGGAATCTGCATAGGGTTATTAGCTGATTTTTCAGCAGAAACTCTGCAAGCCAGAAGAGAATGGCATGATATATTTAAAGTGATGAGAGGGAAAAACCTACAATCAAGAATACTTTACACAACAAGGTTCTCATTCAGATTTGATGGAGAAATCAAAAGCATCACAGACAAGCTAAAGCTAAGAGAATTAACATCACCAAACCAGCTTTACAACAAATGCTAAAGGAACTGCTCTAGGAAGGAAACAGAGAAGAGATCAAAAGACGAAGGGAAGAAAAAAGACTGACAAAAACAAACTCAAAACAATTAAGAAAATGGCAATAGGAATATACATACAGATAATTACCCTAAATGTATTAAATCCTCAAACCAAAAGACATAGACTGGCTGAATGGATACAAAAACAAGACCTGTATAAATGCTATCTAAAAGAGACCAGTCTCAGACCTCGGGACACATAAAGACTGAAATTGAGGGGATGGAAAAAAACATTGCATGCAACCAGAAATGAAAAGAAAGCTGGAGTAGCAATACTCATATCAGACAAAGTATACTTTTAAATAAAGTGTTTTACAAGAGAGAAGGAAGGACACTACATAATGATCAAGGGATCAATGCAAGAAGAATACATAACAATTATAAATATATATGCACTCAATATATAAGGCAAATGCTAGCCGTAAAAGGGGAAATTGACAGTAAAAATAGTGGGGGACATTAACAATTCACTTACACCAATGGACAGATCATCCAGATAGAAAATAAATAAGGAAACACAAGCCTTAAATGACACATTAGACCAGATAAACTTAATATTTATAGGACATTCCATCTGAAAGCAGGAGAATACACTTTCTTCCTAGGTGCACATGGAACATTCTCCAGTATAGATCTTATCTTGGGTCACAAATTGAATCTCAGTAAATTTAAGAAAATTAAAATCATATCAAGCATCTTTTCCAAACACAATGCTATGAGATTAGAAATCAGTTACAGGAGAAAAACTGTAAAAAACACAAACACATGGAAGCTAAACAATATGTTACTAAAAAATCAATGGATCACTGAAGAAGTCAAAAAGGAAATTAAAAAAATAACCTTAGAGACAAATGACGAAAACAAAATGATCCAAAACCTATGGAATGCAGCAAAAGCAGTTTCTAAGAGGGAAGTTTATAACAACACAACCTTATCTCAAGAAACAAGATAAATCTTAAATAAACTACCTAACCTTACATGCCAAGCAACTAGAGAAAGAAGAATGAGCAAAAGCCAAAGTTAGTAGAAGGAAAGAAATAATAAAGGTCAGAGCAGAAATAAATGAAAGGAAGAAAACAATAGCAAAGATCAATAAAACGAAAAGCTCATTCTTTGAGAAGATAAGCAAACTGGATAAACCTTTAGCCAGACTCATCAAGAAACAAAGGGAGAGAACTCAAATCAATAAAATTAGAAATGAAAAAGTAGAAGTTACAACTGGCACCACAGAAATACAAAGGATCATAGGAGACTACTACAAGCAACTAGATGCCAATAAAATGGACAGTCTGGAAGAACTGGACAAATATTTAGAAAGGTACAACTTTCCAAGACTGAATCAGGAAAAAATAGAAAATATGAACAGACCAATCACAAGTAATGAAATTGAAACTGCGATTAAAAATCTTCCAACAAACCAAAGTCCAGGACCAGTTGGTTTCCCAGGTGAATTCTATCAAACATGTAGAGAAAAAGCTAACACCTATC
Organism: Delphinus delphis; assembly: GCF_949987515.2. Classification (NCBI taxonomy): domain Eukaryota; kingdom Metazoa; phylum Chordata; class Mammalia; order Artiodactyla; family Delphinidae; genus Delphinus; species Delphinus delphis. The sequence goes on from NC_082705.1 coordinate 2,721,266, forward strand.
CTTCTCAAACTCTTCCAAAAAATTGCAGAGGAAGGAACACTCCCAAGATCATTCTACAAGACCACCATCATCCTGATACCAAAACCAGAGAAATATATCACACAAAAAAAGAGAAAATTATGGGCCAATATCACTGTTGAACATAGACAAAAAAATACTCAATAAAATACTTGCAAAAGAAATCTAACAACACATTAAAAGGATCATACACCATGATCAATTGGGATTAATCTAGTGATACAAGAATTTTTCAATATCCACAAACCAATCAGTGTGATACACCACATCAACAAACTGAAGAATAAAAACCATATGATCATCTAAATAGTTGCAGAAAAAGGTGTGACAAAATTCAATACCAATTTAGGATAAAAACTCTCCAGAAGGTCAACATGAAGGGAAGCTACCTCAACATAATAAAAAGCCAAATATGACAAACCCACAGCAAACATCATTCTCAATGGTGAAAAACTGAAAGCATTTCCTCTAAGATCAGGAAGAAGACAAGGATGTCCATTCTCTCCACTCTTATTTAACATACATTTGGAGATCCTAGCCATGGCAAGGAGAGAAGAAAAAGAAATAAAACAAATCCAAATCAGAAAAGAAGTAAAACTGTCGTGGTTTGCAGATGACATGATACTATAAAAAATACATAGAAAATCCTGACATTGCTACCTGAAAACTTCTAGAGCTCCTCAATGAATGTGGTGAAGTTGCAGGATACAAAATTAATGCACAGAAATTTCTTGCATTCCTATGCACTAACAACAAAAGATCAGAGTGAAATAAGGAAACAATCCCATTTACCATTGTAACAAAAAGAATAACATACCTAGCAATTAATCTACCTAAGGAGGCAAAAGACCTGTACTCAGGAAACTATAAGACACTGATGAAAGAAATAAAAGATGACACTAACAGATGGAGAGATATACCATGTTCTTGATTGGAAGAATTGATATTGTGAAAATGACTATACTACCCAAAGCAATCTACAGATTCAATGCAATCCCTATCAAATTACCAATGGCATTTTTCACAGAACTAGAACAAAGAAATTGCAGTTTGTATGGAAACACAAAAGACCCAGAATAGCCAAAGCAAACTTGATAAAGAAAAACAGAGCTGGAGGAATCAGGCTCCTTGTTTTCAGACTATACTACAAAGCTACAGTAATCAAGACAGTATGGTACTGGCACAAAAACAGAAATATAGGTCAATGGAACAGGAGAGAAAGCCCAGAGATAAACTCACACACCTATTGTCACCTAATCTAAGACAAAGGAGTCAAGGATATACAATGGAGTAAAGACAGTCTCTTCAGTAAATGGTGTTGGGAAAACTTGACAGCTACATGTAAAATAATGAAATTAGAACACTCTCTTACACCATAATAAACTTAATAAACTCCCTTACACAAAAATAAACTCAAAATGAGCTAAAGATATAAATGTAAGCCCAGACACTATAAAACTCTTAAAGGAAACACAGGAAGAACACACTTTGATATAAACCACTGCAAGATCTTTTTTGCGCCACCTCCTAGAGTGATGAAAATAAAAACAAAAATAAACAAAGGGGATCTAATTAAACTTAAAAGCTTTTGCAGAGCAAAGGAAACCAGATGAAAAGACAATGCTCAGATGGGAGAAAATATTTGCCAATGAAGAAACTGACAAGGAATTAATCTCCAAAATTTACAAATAGCACATAGAGCTCAATAAGAAAAAAAAAAAAAAACCCAATCCAAAGTTGGGCAGAAGACCTAAATAGACATTTCTCTAAAGAAGACATGTACATTGCCAAAAAGCATAAGAAAAGATACTCAACATTACTAGTTATTAGAGAAATGCAAATTAAAACTACAATAAGGTATCACCTCACAGCAGTCATAATGGCCATCTTCAAAATTTCTACAAACAATAAGTGCTGGAAAGGGTGTGAAAAGAAGGGAACCCTCCTACATTGTTGGTGGGAATGTAAATTGGTATAGCCACTATGGAGGCAGTATGGAGATTCCGTAAAAAACTACAAATAGAACTACCATATGACCCAGCAATCTCACTCCTAGGCATATACCCAGAAAAAATCATAATTCAAAAAAATACATGCACCCCAGTGTTCACTGCAGCACTATTTACAATAGGCAGGACAAGGAATCAGCCTAAATGTCCAACAACAGATGAATGGATAAAGAAGAAATGGCCCATATATACAATGGAATATTACTCGGCCAAAAAAATGAACAAAATAATGCCATTTGCAGCAATATGGATGGACCTAGAAATTGTCATACTGAGTGAAGTAGGTCAGACAAAGAAAGACAAATATCATATGATATCTCTTATATGTGGGATCTAAAAAAAGGGTAAAAATGAATTTACTTAAAAAACAGAAGTAGCGTCACAGACGTAGAAAACAAACTTGTGGTTACCAGGGAAAAATGGGGGGGGGATAAATTGGGAAATTAGGATTGACATATACACACTACCGTATATAAAATAGATCACTAAAAAGAACCTACTTAAAGCACAGGGAACTCTACTCAGTACTCTGTAATGGCCTATATGGGAAAAGAATCTAAAACAAAATTGGATACATGTGTATGCGTAACTGATTTACTTTGCTGCCACCTGAAACTGACCTAACATTGTAAATTACCTATACTCTAATAAAATTAAAACAAAATAGTAACAATGAACACTCTGAAATACAAATTAAGAAAACAATTCCATTTAAGATAATATCAGAAATAATAAAATACTGAGAAATAAACTTGACAAAAGAACAAAAGATTTGTACACCAATAAATACAAAATATTAAGGAAAAGCAAATCAGAATAAGATATCACTTCACACCAATTAGCATGGTTATAAAAATGAAAAAAGAAAAGGAAATAACTGATATAAGAATGTGGAGAAATTGCAACTGATACATTGATGGTGGGAATGTAAAAGAATCATAGCTGCTGAGAAAAACAGTTTGGCAGTCCTCAAACTCTTAAATATAAAATTACCATAATGTACAGCAATTCCACTTCTGAGTATACGTGAAAATAATTGAAAACAGGATCTCAAACAGAAGTTTGTACACAAATGTTCATAGCTGTATTATTCATTACAGTCAAAAGGTGGAAACAAACCAAGTATACATCAACAGATGAGTGGATATACAAAAGGTAGTGTATCCATACAATGCATTATTATTCAGCTATTCAAAAGGAAATTCTTACACATGGTACAGAGACATTGTTTTAAGTGAAATAGAGACAAAAAGTCAAATGTTGCACGACTCCACTTATATGAGGTACCTAGAGTAGTAAAATTCATAGAGACAGAAATATAATAATGATTACCAGGGATTGGGGCAGGGGAGAATGGGCCTTATTGTTTTTTTTTTTTTTTTTAATTTTTTTTTTGCGATACGTGGGCCTCTCACTGTTGTGGCCTCTCCTGTTGCAGAGCACAGGCTCTGGATGCGCAGGCTCAGCGGCCATGGCTCACGGGCCCAGCCGCTCCGCGGTATGTGGGATCTTCCCGGACCGGGGCACGAACCCGTGTCCCCTGCATCGGCAGGCAGACTCTCCACCACTGCGCCACCAGGGAAGCCCGGCCTTATTGTTTTATGAGTACAGAATTTCAGTCGGAGAAGACAAAAGGTCTGGAGATGGATCATGGTGTTGGTTGCATAATAGTATATGTTCTTAATGCTACAGACTGTACAATTAAAAATGGTTAAAATAATAAATTTTAAATTAAAAACATCTTACCACAATGAAAAATAAAGTTTTCTACAAATGTCATTTTTACTAAAAGTAATAGTGAGGAGTAAAAATTGTCCATATTATAGACTATGAGATCAAAGGATAGGTATTGTTACAGAACACAAGTAATGGAAAATGTTCTAGGGAAAATACGATTCCTCCCAGAAGTTTTCTATTGACCAAAATAATTTTATTCTCTCATCTGTCCCATTTTTATTACAAAAATATTTCAAACATTTATTAATATAGTTATATAACAGATATTCATACAAAATTTTCAATTGTATCAGATGTTGACTTTTTTGACCTTCTCCATGTACACCTAATTATACCCTTTTTCTGCCAGAATAGCTGCAACCCCCTTCCATTATCAATCTTCTGCTAATTTTGTACTATCATCATACATGTTTTTATCAATAGCCATATTATAGTTTTGAAAATGACATCATAGTTAAGTATCATTCAACATCTTATCATTTCATTTGTTGTTTATATTTTACTCATGTTGTTGTAGTTCTCTCTCTTGAACTGCTCTATATTCTATGGTTGAGCATACCACAACATATTTACTTGTTCTGCTGTTGATGAACAGTTATGTTAACTTCCATTTTTCACCATTAAAACTTTTTTTTTCTGCAAAGAAAATTGGAGTTATTTCTGTGCACCTGTTAGAGAATTTCTCTAGCTTACAGATCCACAGAAGTAGAGTGAGATATTCCATTCCAGCATAATTTATTAATTTTTACTTACATGAAAGAGGTATTAAATTTCCCTTTTCTCCATTTTGCCAGACTGATGGACTTGCCACTTTATAACCTTGTATAATTTGTATATTCACTGTTAGGTATTTTACAGTTTTTATTATTATGGTAAGTAAGAACTTTATTCTAAAATATTTTCTAATTGGTTATTACTTTCTGGAGGGATCCTAAAATCCCTTTGTGTTCATTTTGTATACAGCACATTGCCAAACTTTTTTATCTATATAAAAGTTTGTTTTAGATTCTCATACAATTTCTATGGAGTAACCATATTGTTTATAAATAAGGACTATTCTATTTTCTTTAAAAAAAAAAAAAAACTTCAGAACTCTTACTTTTTTGACTTGCCTAGAAACTCTAATAAAATTTGACCAATGAGTATCCTGTTAGTCCTGATATAGATGAGAATGATTCCAAAGTTTTGCCATAAAGTATGTCTGTTAAGTGTTGTAACAGATATATTTTGTCAGGTTAAGGAAATTCTTTTCTATTCCTAATCTATTAAGTGTTCTTATCACAGGTAGTGCTGACATTTGTTGATTTATTTTTTGCAAATTAAAAAAATATGGTTTTTATACTGCTTTAACATGATATATGACATTGATAGAATTTTTAAAATTAAACTATTTAATCAGTGTGATGGGAGAAACTGTACTTGAGATTTTATTTTCTACTATAAACTTTATGGTTCATGCTGCACAGTGCATAAATGAGATTGATTTAAAATTATCTGTACTTGTACTGAACTTACCCAATTTTAGTATTAGGGAGTTTTTCTTCTTTTTCTGTTGTAAAAAATGAGTGCTATCTCTTCCTTATAACTGTGGTAAAATTTCCTTGGGAATTGGATCTTTTTAATGGAATTAGGAAGGGTGGACTGATATTGGCTATCTACTTATTTACTTTAAGAGCTATTGGTTTATTCATTCTTATTTTTCCTGTGAAAATTCTAAGACTTACATCTTTAAGAAAACTATTTTATCTGTTATCAAATTTATTAGAACTTTATGCTATTTTCTTGAGTTTTAAAATTTCTACTATAACCACTGTTATGTTTCTTTAAAAATATTCTAGAATAACTTATTTGCACCTTTGTTATTTTTCTCTGGACAGTTTATATAAAGTTTTGGCTTTGTTTATTAATTTTTCCCCAAATAATCATATTTTGTATATTTATTCTCTGCAAGACTGTTTACTATGCACAGAGTAATAAAGTGAACTTGGAGGACATCTGCTTAGGTGAGTTCTGGCCAGGGCATAAGGAGTCCTGAAGTGATCCAGATTCACTCACTCTCACCCATGTCCCCTGCTCTATCCCTTCTCTTTCTCGTGTGTTTCTCATTTCTGGCCCCTGCCACAGAAGACAATAAATACATGATACTGAATCTTTCTAGGAGTTCTGTGCCTCTGCCAGAGTATATGCTGTTCTTTCACAATTCCCTGCTGTCCATAATCTTACTGAAGAGCCAATGCCTAGCCTGTCTCCATCTAGCAGGCACACCACATCAACAACCACTGGTAATATCAAACTACCTTGAGGTCTCCTTCTCTGAGCTCTATCAGAATATTTTTGACTGTGTATATTAGGAAAAACTATGTATATCTACATATAAATAATACATTATATATCACACAATATATAAAATTTGTCAAAATATGTTTATAGACCTTTTATATATAGTATGATATATATCTTTTAATCATAAAAATACTATTCTTTAGAAACATTTTGGAAATAGGAATTTTGGAAAAAATATAAAGAAATAAAGCAAAACAAAAAAATTTAAAAAGGTAAATAAAGTGACAGTCATTTTCTCAAGACTTAAATATAACCACAATTAAAATTTTATATACATCATTATAAACATTTCAAAAAATTATTTTGGTAAGAACACAACATAATATCTATCTTCTTAAAACATTTTAATGTACATTGTGCATTGTTGTTGACTGTAAATGTAATGTTATACACCAGATCTCTAAAATTATTCATCTTGCATAATAAAAACTTTGTTGGTTAGTAATTCATCATTTCCTCTCCCACCCAACCCTAGACCAAGAGAGTAGAAACCTCCATTCTACTCTCTGCTTCTATGAGTTTGACTATTTAAATTCTACATACAAGTGGAAATACACAGTCTTTGTCTCTATGTGCCTGGTTTATATGACCAAGCATAATGTCCTTACCAATATTGGGGGCTTCCCTGGTGGCCCAGTGATTGAGAGTCCACCTGCCGATGTAGGGGACATGGGTTCGTGCCCTAGTCCGGGAAGATCCCACATGCTGTGGAGCAGCTGGGCCCGTGAGCCATGGCCACTGAGCCTGCGCGTCCGGAGACTGTGCTCCGCAACGGGAGAGGCCACAACAGTAAAAAAATAAATTTACCAATATTGTCAGATATGACCAGATATCCTTCTTTTTTAAGGTTGAATAGTATTCTATTGCACCTGTATGTCATAGTTTTTTATCCATTCTATCTATGGTCATAATGCTGCTATGAACCTGAGAATGTTAATATCTCTTTGAGATCCTGATTTCAATCTTTGGAATATATACATAGAAGTGGGATCAGTGAGTCACATGGTAATATATTTTAAAAATTTGAGGAACTTACATAATATTTTTCATAGAGGCTAAACCATTTTGAATTCCCACAGCATACAAGTTGTTTGTTTTCTGCTTTTTAAAACAGTAATACCCATTTTAACTGGTGTGATGTGACATCTCAGTGTGCTTTGACATGCATTTTTCTGATGACTAGAGATACTGAGCATTTTTTCACTTTCTTATTGGTCATTTGTATGCCTGTTTAAGGAACTTCTATGGCTCAATAGCACTCCCCCTAATCAAACAAAAAAAACTTATTAACTAAATTAGAGAAAGGCTAAGGACTTGAATAGACATTTCTCCAAAGAAGACATACAAATGGCCAACAAGACATAAGAATACATGTTTGACATTGCTTTCTCATAGAAATTTTATGCCTATACAAGCAAAATGCAATCATACTATATAACCTTTACTGTACATTGTGAGATCATTGTATACATGTTGCATATATAGCTCTCTTTTTTGCTTCGGATATCACAAGCTTTTTTATATCATTAAAACATTGTTTATTAAAATTTTTTGCAGTAGATAAATCACACCTAAATATATAAAGCAAACACTAAGAGAACTAAAAGAAGAAGTAAACAATAATACAATAACATTTTGGGGACATTAATATGGCACCCTCAATAATGGATTGAGGAGTGTGGCCAAGGTGGCAGAGTAGAAAGACCCTGAGCTCACTTCCTCTCACAAGCACTCCAGAACCACAACTATTTGCAGAACGACCATCAAAGAATAATATCAGAACACACCAGACAAGATCTACAATGAAAGACATAAAGAAGGAACCACAATGAGATAGGTAGGAGAGACAGACTTACAATGTAATCAAGTCCCATTCCCCTGGGTGGGAGATCCACAAACTGGAGAATAATAATATTGCAGAGATTCTCCCACAGGAGTGATTTCTGAGCCCCATGTCAGGCTTCCCATCCTGGGGATTCTATACTGGCAAGATGAGCCCCCAGAGCATTTACCTTTGAAAGCCATCAGGGCTTAAATTCAGGAGCGCTAAAGGACTGGGAGAAATAGAGACTTCAGTTTTAAAGGGTGCATGCAAAATCCCATACACACCAAGACCCAGGACAAAAGCAGCAATTTGATAGCAGCCTGAGCCAGAGCTATCTGCTGGTCTTGGAGAGGCAAGGGGAAGTTGCAGCTCACCCTGGTCATATATCACTGGCTAAAGCCATATTTGGAAGCACTCTGTGGTGTGGACATCACTGCTGGCAGCCACCATCTTGGGTTCCTTCCTCTACCTCATTAGTGCCAAGACTGGACGCACCCAGCAGCCTGTAGATACAAGTGCTGGAGTGCCTTAGGACACACAACTAGCTGGGCAGGGACTTAGCCTCACCCATCAGCATACCAGCTGCCTTAAGACTTTCTGAGCCTGTAGCTGTCTCTAGACAGGCCTCTACACACGGCCTTACCCACCCAGAGAACTAAGGCCTATCTCTACCAATCAGTGAGTAGTCATTGCATTGGCCCTGCCTTCCAAGAAACTCCCACTGGACTCTAGACCATCCTCACCCACAAGGGACCAGACACCAGAAGCAAGAAAACCACAGTCCCACAGCTTGCAGACCAAGCCCACCAACAGCAGGCCAAACTCTATCCTTGGACCAGTTGGGTCCCAACCCTTCACACTAACAGGCCAACACAAACTTTGGGGTAACACTGATCCCATACCCGACTGTGTCAGATACTGGATCACCCCCAGCAGGGACCTGACACCAACTCAGGCATCCCTGGGCCCTATAGCCAGACTCCAGGACATGGCTCTGCCTACCAGTAGTCCATCATTAAACCCAGGACCTGGCTTCTCCTATCAGGGGGCAAGAACAGCCTGGCTCCACCCACCAGTGACCCAGCACTAGCCCAGGGCCACCTCCCCAAAAAGGCTGTCCTTCAGATTTGATGGACAAATAAATAGCTTTACAGAAAAGCAAAAGCTAAGACAGTTTAACACAACCAAACCAGCTTTACAACAAATGGAACACTTGTAGGTGAAAAAGAAAACTAGAAATAAGAAAATTGCAAAATGAAGAATATCACTGGTAAAGGCAAACATACAGTAAAGTTATGAAATCAGCCACACACAAAGTTAGTAAGAACTTTAAAAGATAAAAGTAGTAAAATCATCTGTATCCACAATAAGCAGTTAAGGGATATAAAAAACAATTAGATGTAGGCTATGATACCAAAAACAGTCATCATGAGGGAAAAAGAGTACAAATGCAGATTTTTTTAAATGCATTTACAAATAAGAGATGAGTAACTTAAAACAATCATGTGTATATAAACTGCTATATAAAAACCTCATGGTAACAAAAACCCAACAAGTTATAGTAGATATAGACACAAAAAAGGAACAGGAATTCAAACAGAACACTAAAGATAGTCATCAAATCACGAGAAGAAAAAAAAAGAAAAAAGAAAGAAAGAAAATAGACCTAAAAAAAATCAATCCAAAACAATTAATAAATGACAATAAGAACATACATTTTGATAATTACCTTAAAAGTAAATGGACTAATGACAATGGAGACACAACGACCCAAAACCTATGAGATGCAGCAAAAGCAGTTCTAAGAGGGAAGTTTATAGCAATACAAGCCCACCTTAAGAAGCAGGAAACATCTCGAATAAACAACCTAACCTTGCACCTCAAGCAATTAGAGAAAGAAGAACAAAAGAACCCCAAAGTTAGCAGAAGGAAAGAAATCATAAAAATCAGATCAGAAATAAATGAAAAAGAAATGAAGGAAACAATAGCAAAGATCAATAAAACTAAAAGGTGGTTCTTTGAGAAGATAAAAAAATAGATAAACCATTAGCCAGACCCATCAAGAAAAAAAGGGAGAAGACTCAAATCAATAGAATTAGAAAAGAAAAAGGAGAAGTAACAACTGACACTGCAGAAATAAAAAAGATCATGAGAGATTACTACAAGCAACTCTATGCCAATAAAATGGACAATCTGAAAGAAATGGACAAATTCTTAGAAATGCACAACCTGCCAGGCTGAATCAGGAAGAAGTAGAAAATATGAACAGACCAATCACAAGTGTTGAAATTGAAACTGTGATTACAAATCTTCCAACAGGGCTTCCCTGGTGGAGCAGTGGTTGAGAGTCTGCCTGCCGATGCAGGGGACACAGATTCGTGTCCCAGTACGGGAAGATCCCACATGCCGCAGAGTGTCTAGGCCCGTGAGTCATGGTTGCTGAGCCTGCACGTCTGGAGACTGTGCTCTGCAATGGAAGAGGCCACAACAGTGAGAGGCTCGCGTACCGTAAAAAAACAAAAACCAAAAAAAACTTCCAACAAACAAAAGCCCAGGACCAGATGGCTTCACAGGCGAATTCTATGAAACATTTAGAGAAGAGTTAACACCTATCCTTCTCAAACTCTTCCAAAATATAGCACATGCAGGAACACTCCCAAATTCCTTCTACGAGGCCACCATCACCTTGATACCAAAACCAGACAAGGATGTCACAAAGAAAGAAAACTACAGGCCAATATCACTGATGAACATAGAGGCAAAAATCCTCAACAAAATACTAGCAAACAGAATCCAAGAGCACATTAAAAGGATCATACACCATGATCAAGTGAGGTTTATTCCAGGAATGCAAGGATTCTTCAATATACGCAAATCTATCAATGTGATAAACCATATTAACAAATTGAAGGAGAAAAAACATATGATCATCTCAATAGATGCAGAGAAAGTTTTTGACAAAATTCAACACCCATTTATGATAAAAACCCTGCAGAAAGTAGGCATAGAGGGAACCTTCCTCAACATAATAAAGGCCATATATGACAAGCCCACAGCCAACATCATCCTCAATAGTGAAAAACTGAAAGCATTTCCACTAAGATCAGGCAAAAGACAAGGTTGCCCACTCTCACCACTCTTATTCAACATAGTTTTGGAAGTTTTAGCCACAGCAATCAGAGAAGAAAAGGAAATAAAAGGAATCCAAATCAGAAAAGAAGAAGTAAAGCTGTCACTGTTTGCAGATGACATGGTACTATACATAGAGAATCCTAAATTCTGGTTTGCTACCAGAAAACTACTAGAGCTAATCAATGAATTTGGTAAAGTAGCAGGATACAAAATTAATGCACAGAAATCTCTGGCATTCCTATATATTAATGATGAAAAATCTGAAAGTGAAATCAAGAAAACACTCCCATTTACCATTGCAACAAAACGAATAAAATATCTAGGAATAAACCTACCTAAGGAAACAAAAGACCTTTATGCAGAAAATTATAAGACACTGATGAAAGAAATTAAAGATGATAAAAATAGATGGAGAGATATACCATGTTCTTGGATTGGAAGAATCAACATTGTGAAAATGACTCTACTACCCAAAGCAATCTACAGATTCAATGCAATCCCTATCAAACTACCACTGGCATTTTTCACAGAACTAGAACAAAAAATTTCGCAATTTGTATGGAAACACAAAAGACCCCAAATAGCCAAAGCAATCTTGAGAACGAAAAGCAGAGCTGGAGGAATCAGGCTCCGTAACTTCAGACTATACTACAAAGTTACAGTAATCAAGACAGTATGGTACTGACACAAAAACAGAAAGATAGATCAATGGAACAGGATAGAAAGTCCAGAGATAAACCTACGCACATATGGACACCTTATCTTTGATAAAGGTGGCAGGAATGTACAGTGGAGAAAGGACAGCCTCCTCAATAAGTGGTGCTGGGAAAACTGGACAGGTACATGTAAAAGTATGAGATTAGATCACTCCCTAACACCATACACAAAAATAAGCTCAAAATGGATTAAAGACCTAAATGTAAGTCCAGAAAGTATAAAACTATTAGAGGAAAACATAGGCAGAACACTCTATGACATAAATCACAGCAAGATCCTTTTTGACCCACCTCCTAGAGAAATGGAAATAAAAACAAAAATAAACAAATGGAACCTAATGAAACTTCAAAGCTTTTGCACAGCAAAGGAAACCATAAAGAATATCAAAAGACAACCCTCAGAATGGGAGAAAATATTTGCAAATGAAGCAACTGACAAAGGATTAATTTCCAAAATTTACAAGCAGCTCATGCAGCTCAATAGCAAAAAAACAAACAACCTAATCCAAAAATGGGCAGAAGACCTAAATAGACATTTCTCCAAAGAAGATATACAGACTGCCAACAAACACATGAAAGAATGCTCAACATCATTAATCATTAGAGAAATGCAAGTCAAAACTACAATGAGATATCATCTCACACCAGTCAGAATGGCCATCATGAAAAAATCTAGAAACAATAAATGCTGAAGAGGGTGTGGAGAAAAGGGAATGCTCTTGCACTGCTGGTGGGAATGTGAATTGGTTCAGCCACTATGGAGAACAGTATGGAGGTTCCTTAAAAAACTACAAATAGAACTACCATATGACCCAGCAATCCCACTACTGGGCGTACACCCTGAGAAAACCAAAATTCAAAAAGAGTCGTGTACCAAAATATTCATTGCAGCTCTATTTACAATAGCCCAGAGATGGAAACAACCTAAGTGCCCAACATCAGATGAATGGATAAAGAAGATGTGGCACATATATACAATGGAATATTACTCAGCCTTAAAAAGAAATGAAATTGAGCTATTTGTAATGAGGTGGATAGACGTAGAGTCTGTCATACAGAGTGAAGTAAGTCAGAAAGAGAAAGACAAATACCGTATGCTAACATATATATATGGAATTTAAGAAAAAAATGTCATGAAGAACCCAGGAGTAAGACAGGAATAAAGACACAGACCTACTGGAGAATGGACTTGAGGATATAGGGAGGGGGAAGGGTGAGCTGTGACAGGGTGAGAGAGAGTCATGGACATATATATACTACCAAACATAAGGTAGATAGCTAGGGGGAAGCAGCCGCATGACACAAGGATATTGGCTCGGTGCTTTGTGACCACCTGGAGGGGTGGGATTGGGAGGGTGGGAGGGAGGAAGATGCAAGAGGGAAGAGATATGGGAACATATGTGTATGTATAACTGATTCACTTTGTTATAAAGCAGAAACTAACACACCATTGTAAAGCAATTATACCCTAATACAGATGTTAAAAAAAAAAAAGTCAAAAAAAAAAAAAGTAAATGGACTAAATCCTCCAAACAAAAGACATAGAGTGGCAAAATTATACAAAAGCAAGTCATGTATATATGGTGCCTAAAAGAGATTCACTTCAGATCTAGGACACAAAGTGAGGAGATGGAAATAGCTATTCCATGCAAATGAAAATCAAAAGAAAGCTGGAGTAGCAGTACTTATATCAGACAAAATAGACTTTCAAATAAAGATTGTTACAAGAGACAAAGAAGGACACTACCTAATGGTCAAGGGATCAGTACATGAAGATATAATATAATAGCAAATATATATGTGATTAACATAGCAGCACCTCAATATTTAAGGCAAATGTTAACAAACATAAAAAGGAGAAATTGACAGTAAGACAATAGTAGTGGGGGACTTTAACACCCCACATACACAAACGGACGGATCAACCAGACAGAAAATCAGTAGGAAACACAGGCCTTAAATGAGACATTAGACTAAATGGACTTAATTGATATATGTAGAGCACTTCATCCAAAAGCCACAGAATACACATTTTTTTTCCCAAGGGCACATGGAACATTCATTCTCCAGGATAGGTCACAAAACAAGCCTCAGTAAACTTAAGAAAATTGAGATCATATAAAACATGTTTTCAGACCATAACACAATGAGAGTAGACATCAACTACAAGGAAAAAAATGCAGATGACATGATTCTGCTATACATAGAAAATCCTAGAGATGCCAGCAGAAAACTACTAGAGCTAATCAATGAATTCAGTAAAGTTGCAGGATACAAAATTAATTTACAAAATCTGTTGTGTTTCTAAACAGTAACAGCAAACTATTACAGAAATTGAAGAGACAATCCCATTATCATCCCTAAAATACCTAGGAATAAACAAAAGCATAAAGAAGAATAAAATACCTAGGAATAAACCTACATAAGAGGTAGAAGACATGTACTCAGTAAACTATAACACACTGATAAAAGAAATAGAAGTAAACAGAAAGAGTTGGAGAGGTATACTCTGTTGGATTGGAAGAATCAATTTTGTTAAAATGATCATACTACCCAAGGTAATCCCAATACAATCCCCATCAAAATTCGAATAGCATTTTTCACAGAGCTAGAACAAAAATTTGTATGGAAACATAAAAGGCCTTGAATAGCAAAAAAAAATCTTGAGAAAGAGGAACAGAGTTGGAGGAATCATGCTCCTTGTCTTCAGACTATACTACAAAGCTACAGTAATCAAAAGAGTTGGAACTGGAACAAAAAACAGACATATATGCCAGTGAAACAGAATGGAGTCCAGAAATAAACACACTGTAGTGGGTTAAGAGGTACAACCCATGAGGTATAAAATAAGCTACAACAACATATTGTACAACATGGGGAGTATAGCCAATATTCTATAATAACTATAAATGGAGTATATCCTTTTAAAATTGTGAATCACTGGTTTCCCTGGTGGTGCAGTGGTTGAGAGTCTGTCTGCTAATGCAGGGGATATGGGTTCATGCCCCGGTCTGGGAAGATCCCACATGCTGTGGAGCGGCTGGGCCTGTGAGCCATGGCCGTTGAGCCTGCATGTCCTGAGCCTGTGCTCCACAATGGGAGAGGCCACAACAGTGAGAGGCCCGTGTACTGCAAAAAAAAAAAAAAATGTGAATCACTATATTGTACACCTGTAAAATATAATATTGTACAGCAACTATTTTTCAATTTAAAAAAATTGCAGTAGCTACATCATGACTATGCTGCATTTTATTTAACTCTTTTATTATGAGATACATTGTATTATATATGAGATATAATGTAATATTGTATTGATTAGGTACAAAATAATAATCAATATAATATACTCATTTTTGGAAACAATGTATTATAATCATTGTTTCCATTGTTTTGCTATTTCAATCGAATTGTTATTCTTACACAAGTGTCTTTGTCCATGTATTTGAATATTTTCTTAAAATAATTTTTAAAGGTAACACTTTTATGTTAACTAGAACGAATATTTCAGCCTCCTTGATTATACAGCCAAATTTTGGTTTTGGTTTTTAGTTTTTTTGGATTGCAATTATTTATCTTTCTGCCAGCATTTAAATTATCTTTTAAATTGTATTTGTATCTTAGTAGATGAAAAATTGCTAGATAACGGTAATTTCCATTTTTTAAAAAGCCAGTGAGGATAAACATTTTTTTACATAGTATAAGACTTGGCTTCTATTCTAACTTTGGAGAGCATGATTTTTGGTGTTCTATAAGCTTAAGGTTTTTCTTTTTTATTTTTATGTTAATGTGTGGCACACTGGCTTTCTGCTTGAAGCTGTTTTTCAGACTACTTTTACCATTTTAAATTTTTAAAACTTTGATGCTTATTTTTTATTGTATTATAGTTGATTTATAATATTAGTTTCAGGTGTACAACATATTGTTCAATATTTTCATTGATTACACATTATCATCATTACAAAATAATGACTCTGTTTCCCCATCTTCTATTGTATTTTCTTATTTATTTTATACATAGTAGTCTGTACCACTTACTCTGCTACCCCAATCTTTCCCCTCTCCTTCTCCCTCTCCCCAGGGATAGCCTCTAGTGTGTTTTCTATATCTGTGAGTCTGTTAGCATTTTTTTATATTTGTTTGTTTTATTTTTAAAACAAACAAAAAATTATTTCCAATAATAGGTGATAGAGTGTTTGTCTTTCTCTATCTGACATATTTCATTAAGCATAAAATCGTCTAGGTCCATTCTCATTGTTGCATATGGCAGAATTTCATTCTTTTTTATGTCTGAGTAATATTCCATTGTATTCCTATACCACATATTTCTTTACATGTTTATCTGTTGATGAACATGTAGGTCGATTCCATACCTTGGCTGTTGTAAATAATGTTTCTATCAACATTGGGATGTATGTTTCTTTTTGAATTAATGTTTTTTGTTTTCTTCAGGTAAATGAAGATGTTCCCTCCTCTTCAAATTTTTGGAATAGTTTGAGAGGGATAGGTATTAGCTCTTCTTTACATGTTTGTTAGAATTCCCCTTGAAGCCATTTGTTGCTGGACTTTTGTTTTTTAGGAGTTTTTAAATTACAAATTCAATTTCACTACTAGTGTTTGATTTGTTCAGATTGTGTCTTTCTTTCTAATTTAGTCTTGGAAGTTTGTATGATTCTAAACGTTGGTCCATTTTTTCTAGGTTGTCCAATTTTTTGTCATATAACTATTCAAAGTATTTTCTCATGATATTTTTGTATTGCTGTGATACTAATTGTTACTTCTCCTCTTTCATATTTTATTTTGTTTTGTTGTGTCCTCTCCTTGATGAGAGTGGCTAAAGTTTTGTTATTTTTTAAAATCATTTTGGTAAACCAGCTCTTAGTTGCACTGATCTTTTCTATTGTGTTTTTGTTGTTGTTGTTTTTGTTTGGTTTGGTTTTTGTCTTTATTTCCTCTCTGACCTACATTATGTCCTTCCTATCCTGACTTTTCACTTTGTTCTTTTTTTTCTTCTTCTTCTTCTAATTCCTTTAGATGGTAGGTTAGGTTGTTTCTTTGAGATTTTTCTTATTTCTTGAGAAAGGGTGGTGCCACTATAAACTTCCCTCTTAGAAGTTCTTTGGCTTCATTGCATTCCAAGTATCCTAGATTGCATAGATTTTTGCACTGCATTCCAAGTATCCTAATTTGCATAGATTTTGGAGAATTACATTACATTTTCATTTGCTTGAGGTATTTTCTGTTTTCCTCTTTGATTTCTTCATTGAATCCTTGGTTTTTTAATAGCATCTTCTCTAGTATTCATGTGTTTCTGATTTTCCCATATTTCTTTCTGATTTCTAGTTTCATATCATTGTGGTAAAAAAAAAATGCTTGATGTAACTACTATCCTCTTAAATTCATTGAGACTTGTTTTATGGTCTAGCATGTGATCTAGCATGAAGAACATTCCCTGTGCACTTGAAAAGAATGTGAATTCTATTGTTTTGGGATGGAATATTCTGTAGATATCTATTAAGTTCAACTGATCTATGGTTCATTTAAGAACACTGTTTTTCTTACTGATATTCTCTCTGGATTATCTGTCCATTGAGGTCAGTTAGTTGTTGAAGTCTCCAATTATTATTGTGTTATGTCAATTTCTTCCTTTATGTCTGATAATATTTGCTTTATATATTTAGGTGCTCCTGTATTGGGTGCAACTATGTTAAAGAGCATAGTATTCCCTTCCTGTACTGATCCCTTTATCATTTTATAATACCCTTCCTTGTCTTTTGTTACAGAATTTGTTTGAAAGTCTATTTTGTCTAATATTAGTATTGTTACCCAGAATTTCTTGTCATTTCCATTTACATATAGTATCTTTCTATCCTCTCACTTTTGGTGTGTGTTAATGACTATAGGCAGCATATAGATGGGTCTTGTTTTTTATCCAATCATTCACCCTATGTCTTTTGATTGGAGCATTTAGTCCATTGACACTAAAATGATTATTGATAGGTATGCACTTATTGCTATTTTGTTACTTATTTTCCGGTTGTTTCTGTAGTTCTTTCTGTTTTTGTCTTCTTCTTTTAGTTACTTCCTTTTTGGTTTAATGATTTTCTTTAATGGTAATGCTTGTGTTCATTTTTCATTTTTGTGTACTTACTGTAGGTTTTTGATTTGTGGTTACTGTGGGGTTTATGTATGTTGACCTATATCTCCTTATTTTAATCTGGCAAACATATTCTAAACAAACATATTCTG
Source organism: Delphinus delphis (assembly GCF_949987515.2). NCBI lineage: Eukaryota > Metazoa > Chordata > Mammalia > Artiodactyla > Delphinidae > Delphinus > Delphinus delphis. Next base: position 2,739,292 of record NC_082705.1, read on the forward strand.
AAAGGTTTCCATTTTTTACTACCCTACCCCATATTTTGTGTTTTTGATGTTATATTTTACATTTTCATGTTTATTCCTTTACTCTTTATTATAGTTATAGTTGATTTTACAATTTTTTTGTCTTTTAATCTTCATGATAATTTATAAAATGGTTGATCCTTAGTCTTTAATATATATTTGTCTTTACTAGTGAGAGTTTTCCTTTCATATAGATTCTTGCTTCTGATTACAGACTTTTCTTTTCCACATATCGAAGAAACTTTAACATTTCTTTTAGGGTTGGTCTATAATTTACATTTTCACTTGTCTGAGGAATTCTTTCTCTCTCCTTCTATTCTAAATGATAATCTTGCTGGGTAGAGTATCCTAGGTTGCAAGTTTTTCCTCCTGAGCACTTTGAATATATCATGTTACTACCTTCTACCCTGTTAGTTTTCTGCAGAAAAATTAACTGATATCCTTATGGATATCCTTGATTATCACTCTTCATTTTTCTCTTGCTACCTTTAATTTTTTTCTTTAACTTTGCCATTTTAATTATGATATGTCTCAGTGTGAGTCTACTTACATTCATGTTGTTTAGCTCCCTCTGTGATTTCTATACCTGGATATCTCTTTCCTTCTCCAGATTTGGTAAGTTTTTCACCATAATTCCATCAAATGTACTTTCAACCTCTTTCTCCCTCTATTCTTCTTCTGAACCCCTATAATGTGAATATTGGTATGCTTGATGTCCCAGAGATCCCCCAAACTCTTCTCTTTTTTTAAAAAAACTTTTTCTTTGTGCTGTTCTGATTGGGTGAATTTTACTACTGTATCTTCCAGATCACTTGTGCACACTGTGTTCATCTGTTTTTTCCCCAAATTCAGTTAACATTCTTATTACTAATGCTTTAGCATCTTTAGTTGATAAATTATTTGTTTCATTTGTTTATTTTTCAGGGTTTTCTCTTGTTCTTTCAATTGAAACAAATTCCTCTCTTCTCATTTTGCTTAATTTCCTCTGTCTCTATGATTATAGGTGAAACAGTTACTTATGGTGGTCTTGAAGTGATGTCCTTGTATGAAAGTGTCTCTCTATAGCATTCATGGTGGTGGAGAGTGGGTCTCAAATCGATGGTGCAAAAGCTCTTAGGTTAGGATCCCAGCTGAGTCTGTTCCCTCTAAGTATATGCTCTCTCCCCTCCCAGTACTGGTACCTTCACCTTAGAGAGGAGAAGCTCTGGAGCAAAGAGGCATGGTTCTGGACATGGGCTGTCAGAGATCTGGATGATTTCTGATGTGCTACCTATGTAAATGTCAGTAATTCTGCTCCTGCCCTCTTCAGATACCACTCTGGATCTGAACTGGCACAGTCTCTCATAGCTGAATATTTCCCGTGGCTGTGGCAGCCCTTGCTGTAGTGTGGAGCTGCACTGTAAAGCAAGTGGATCCTGACGAGGTGAGAGTCTGGGTGATTGGGGGAAACCAGCCAGAGTTCTGGGCAGTTTTAATTTGCTTTCTCCACCTTCTTTTGTGAATAAGAAAATTGTATGCACATTCTTCACAAGCTGAGTTCAGGTATTTCTATAGCCCTCCTGTTAGTCTCACAGGTTTTCTTTCTCCCAGTGTCAGACCCTAGGGCTTGGTGCACAATATGTGGCTTAAACAGGCCACTCCCCAGGGAGGGTCCTCCTCCTATTCTTAATGTTCTCCCAAGGGCACAGGTCATCACCCAGTTGCTCCTCTTTCCATCCTGCCCAATTCTGTGTAGACCTTTCTTCCAATCTTGGTTATACCAAGGCTGCAGTTAGCTTTCTAACAGTCTGCAGTCAGTTTTCATTGAGAATTGCTGTAAATGTAGGTGTATTTTTGATATGTTCATAGGAGGTGGTGAGTTCCATGTCCTCCTACTCTGCCATCTTAATCTTGATACTGGGTGTGCTTTTTGACATAAGTATATATATTTTTTGTAGTCAGATCTTATTCCTTTTATCACGTCTCCCTGATTTATCCTGAAATTTTATCTTTCCTTGTTCCAAAAATGATAAAGTGGCAATATTTTCTCCACTATTTTTAAAAATGTTTTATAGTTATTTCTTAGAAGCAATTGCATTTTATTAATTGCAGCCAAAACACTGTCCTCTGGGGATTTCATCCATAAAGTTGTTTCCTTTAAACCTGCATGGATAAGACTTAAATGTACCTTTCCCTTTGTAGCCAATTTTTTCTTACTCTTGGATGAATAGTCTCTTCACTTCTGATTTATCATGCTTCCTTTATAATATCTTTTCACACATTATCTTTTAATATATATTGGGATTATTTTTCTAAAATCACTTTTTGTATCAATGAAAAAATATAGTTTATGTCTAGTGCCATGCTTTTTCATTTCTGTAGTTTTGTAATAATATAAAGTGTATGTGTGTGTGTACCTACACACTAAAAGTAGAACAATTAACTATACACATTAATTTATAAAAGAAGTATTGAACCAGGATCCACTAGTATAACTTTAAAAATTTATGCTATGCTTTAGCAAAGATGCTTAATATGTTAATTGGGAAAAAATCTCTCCCAATAGAAGAGTTAAATTTGTAATTTTATTCACATAGATCATTTTAAAATTAAAGTTATATTGGAATATAAGTTAGAGTAGTTTTCACTGAACACCTCAAATATCTTGTGATTATTTAGAGAAGAGGAAAGCTGGTTACTTTGGTGTATTTATCCTAAAACAGTCACTTTATTAAACTCCTGTAAAGGTAACCAAGTTTTAATTATCTTGGGATTTCCTGATAGACAATTACATCATCTCCAAATAAATCTATTGGTATTCTCATTTCCACTGGCAATGCTCTTATATCAGCCTTAGGACTGTACTAGTTAATGTAATGTTAGTAAGGATCCTTGTTTTCTCTCTGATTTTAATAGAATCCTACCTTCTGTTTTGGTTCTTTGTCCTATAGTGCATAATGATGATTGAATGACTTTATTTATTTCTGGATTCTCTAGGTAGCTGTAAACTCCTTGTGAAAACAACATATTCTGTGAGAACTTGTGTGATACTCTAGGCCTAGTCTCTGTTGCACCTGACACAGAGCAGAGTACTTGGTCAGAGCCAGAAAGAATCCATCTTATGCTGGATTCTGTGGAAACCCTAACTGACTGGGGTTGCTTCCTCCTGGATGTGACAAAGTATCTAGACCCTTCTACTCTCCCAGAAGCCTATATCTCTACTTTAGTCAAGAGCAGATATTCGGATTTCCTGACATACTGTCTATCATTGATGGAATGATTGAAAATAAATGGAAATCACCAATTTTATCAGCTAGATTTTACATGACTGACAGAGAAGGATCTTAAACAAATGTTTTGTTGTCATAAAGTAAAATATTTTCATTGCAAGTTTCCAACAAATCTTATGAACAGAAGTAAACATCATTAACTGTTTGGAGTGTTGTGTCTATGTATATGAATACATATAAATAAATGCATTTTTAGACTTGTGTATGTTTTTCAAGCACATACTCATGTTTCTGTAATGTGAGTTCATGTTTGTAATTTCTTTTCAAGTTAATATATGTAAATATTGTTTATTCCATTGAACACCAAATGCTTATACTATAATTATCTTTTCCTCAATTAATAAATAATCCCAGTTTGTTTCCTTGTATCTTGAACTGGCATATCTGTAAGAAAGACTTCTAGAAAATGTTGTCTAGTTGTAAAAGAAGCCTATGAAATAAACATATTTTAATACTAATTATGAGATACTTCCTATTAGACACTCAACCATGAATTTAAATTTTGGACTATAAACTATTATTGTCACATGATAAGTACAAAACTTGATAGTGTTTACAAACTTTTGTCATAATTTGATGTTTTTATGATATTCAAATATGTGATACTTTACAGAGTATATTTATATTTTATAAAGAATTGCATTAAATACTGATTATTTAAAAAATAGTAATAAGGCAAAAATGTTTGAAGAGTCAGTATGGACAATATGTACTAGGTGAGATAAAAAGCTTTTCATTGTGAAGGTAAATTGTTTTAGGAATATTTTCTTAGAAGACATGTAAGGGTATGTGTACAATTTGTTTTACAAACCAGAATAATTAGGTAAGAAATAGAAGTAAAAGTCATTTATATTGGAAAAGAAGAAGCAAAATTATCTCTGTTCACAGATGTCATAATCTAATATGTAGAAATCCCAAAGATTATACACATACAGTGTTAGAATAAAAAATTTCAGAAGTGTTGAAGGATACAAAATAAGCATACAAAAATTTAGTTACATTTCTATAAACTACCAGTGAATTATTCAAAAAATTTAGAATATAATCCCATTTACAATAGCATCAAAAATAGTAAAATATTTAGAAATACAGTTAGCCAAAAAAAGAAATATTTATACACTGAAAAATATTAATGAAAGAAATTCAAGGCATAATAAATTTTTTAAAAAAATCCATGTTCATAGATTGGAAGATTTATTTTGCTAAAATGTCCATACTACACAAAGTGATCTACAGATTTAATGCAAACCTAGCAAAATTCTAATGGCATTTGATAGAGAAATAGAAATTGAATAAAATTTATGTTGAATCACAAAGGACCCTAAATAACTAAAACAATCTTGATAAAGAAGAACAAAACAAGAGGCATCATATATCCTGATTTGAAAATATATTACAAGACTATAGTAATCAAAACAGCATGGTACTGGCATAAAGTAAAACATATACTAGTAACACATTTAGAAACCCCAGGAAAAATACACACATACAGGGCCAACAAATTTTTAACCAAGGTGCTAAGAATAAACAGTGGGGAAGAAATAGTTTCTTCAACAAACAAATGGTGCTATGAAAACTGGATATGCACACAAAAAGAAATGCAACTGGACGCATCTTACTTGTACACAAAAATCAATTTAAAATCAATTAAAGAGTTAAACATAGACCTAAAACTGTAAAACTCTAAGAAAATCTAAAGCTTCATGACATTATTGTTGACAATTATTTCTTAAATATGACACTAAAAGTTCAAGCAACAAAAGGAGAAATCAACAAATGGGATTACATCAAACTTTAAAAAGCTCTGCAAAGTAAATGAAACAATCAACAGGGTTAAAAGTAGACCTCTGGAATGGAATAAATAATTTCAATCATTTATCTCATAGAGGGTTAATATTAAAAATATGTAAGAAAAATCTATAATTTAATAGCAAAATCCGAAAGAGAAAAACAAGTATCATATATTAATGTATATATATGGGATCTAGAAAAATGGTAGGGATGAACTTATTTGCAGGGCAGGAATAGAGATTCAGATGTAGAGAACAGATGTGTGGACATGGGGGTTGGGGGGGTGGGATGAATTGGGAGATTAGGGTTGACATATATACACTACCATGTGTAAAGCAGATAGCTAGTGGGAACCTGATGTATAGTGCAGGGAATTCAGCTCTGTACACTGTGGTGACCTAGCTGGGTGGGATGAGGGAGGGTGGGAAGAGGTATATGTATACATATAGCTGATTCACTTCATTGTATAGAAGAAACTAACACAACACTGTAAAGCAACTATACTCCAATTTTAAAAAATTGAACAAATTACCTGAATAAACCTGTTGGCAAAGAATACGTACAAATGGCCAACAGCAATATGGAAAGTATGCTCAATGTCACTAATGGTCAAGGAAATGTATATTAAAATCTCAATGAGTTATCACCTTATGCCTTTTATATGTATATATAAGATATACATATCTTAGCAAGAATTGGTGAACATGTAGTAAAACTGGAACCTTTGTGAACTGCTGGTGAGATTGTAATATAGTGCAGCAACTATGGGAGATAATATGGGTGGTCCTCAAAATATTGAATATAGTGTTTCAGCAACACCACCTTTTAATATTTATCCAAGAGATTTGAAATCAGAATCTTGAAGAAATATCCGCACTCTTATGTTCATTACACTATTATTCCCAATAGAAAAGATGCAGAAAAAAATTTCCATCAGTGGATGAATGGATAAAGAAAATTTTGTGTATACATAGAGTATTATTCAATCTTTAAAAAAGAAGGAAATCCTCCCATATGTGCAACATGGATAAACCTTAAGGATCTTCCACAAAATATCCAATATAAATAAGTCAATTGTAGAAGTATATTTTGTAATTCCATTTATAGCATGTATCTGAAATAGTCAAATTC